>NC_132945.1:17915500-18540500 GCF_034638445.1 Ciconia boyciana | reverse complement strand
ATTGATTGGTGGCTAATAATGGCAAAAACCCTAAATCATAAAGATATGGAAAATAGAGGGGGAAAAAAAATTAGAAAGGCTGTTTCATACTGAATGTATTTTTAAACAATACTACAGCTGTACATACGATAAAATAAACATGTTTATATGCAATTACTTTAGAATTTAAACAATGCTTATTCATGTTAAATAAAGTGCCATAATAAGTAAGCAGTCTGAACCAATTGGATTTTTGCGTAAATCTTTGTAGAATTATTTGTTCATTCGTTGCTTCTATAATAGATTAGAAATTATTATCTGCCTTCTGCTTGGGAAAAAGGAAAAAAGAAAAAAGCCCACATATCCCTTCACATTGCAGAAAGCTACGTCAAAGCCTGCAGTTTCAGTTAGGTTTCCCTCTCAGGCTCAGTAAGAACTCTTAAGATATTGAATCATGGTCAAATTTATGGCAAGAAGCCTCTGTTAAGAGAAATGGCAGTGAGTTGCCATGTTCAAATGGTTTCAGGTTATTTTCTTCCAAAGCTTTAGGTTTGTGCGGTCATGAAACAAAATATAATTCCTGGCTGTGAACTCATATAAATTGATCCGGGCTCTAGACAGCTGGCAGAGCTCAGGCTGTGGGTTCCCACTGGGGAAATTTGCATTAGGAGTTAGAATGCGGAAACAGAAATAACCTGCAGCCAGCTTGGAAGCAGCAAGGGTAGTCCATGAAGTGGGGATGTTTGGCTGTTAGCTTTGCCAGGTCTGATCCTGTTTTGATGATAATCTTTGACAGCAGTTCCCTGCATCACCAAAAAAATCATAGTCTCCTGCACTGCTGTCCCTGTCATTGCTGCCCTTTCAGTATATAATGATGTAATTTGCAATTTTGTATGCCCACGGGAAAAAAAACAGTAGTCGAGTTCTCTTTGAAATATAGTTATCTAGTTCAGGTGTACAACGTAGCTGCCAAAAATACGTGGCAGGAGCTTCCCACCCTGCTGCTTTCCCTCCTTCCTGCCGTAATGTTCTGTGGTCGCTTGCCTCTCTTAAAGTCTCCTTATGTCCTCTGAGGACATCAGTGCATGTCTGTGATGATGTTGATAAAGTCTTTGATTGATAATATTTTGCAGCTTGAATCCTAAATAAGTATCAGTGTGCTGATAAAGCTGAAAAACCAAGCTAACTCAAGTCAAAAAGTGGAAACATGAGGTGTTAAATTAGTTTTGAAACGTCTGTATAATTTTCCAAAGCAATCATTCCTGGAGAGCTAGAGGACCTGCTAATACCCCTGTGATGCAGAGAGACGTCTTTTGAAGTGTATGTCAACCTCTTCGTGCACAGCCTTCTAGGATGCAAGTTTGGGGGCTGGCTGCGTTGCCGATTCTGGTAGGTGGCAAATACACACCTGCTCTGTCTCAGTACAGCTGCTACTTGTAGCAGCTTAAACGGTTTGAGTCCTGGCAGCATTTATGTACCTCATAAATGTGAGTGGTTGCACTGAAATCAATTGCTACTCAAATTAAAAAGGTAAGCAGGTGAAAAGTGTGGAATTTGTTTATCTCAGTTGATAAATTTGCTGTTGGTTTTTAGCTTGACTTGCACAACTGATACATCAAAATTTCAATTAATTTGAAAAGTGTTTCAAAATGCCTCAGATTAGAGAATTCCTCCTCTTGTTTTCATATATTGATCCATGTGCAAATACAAGAAAAGCAAACATCCCAAAAAGCAGCTGACTGGGCAGTCGAGCGTTTGCTCCTGTTCATATGAATAATTGTATTTGGAGGAGTTCTTCAACTAGCTTATGTCAAGCAGCTTGTGTTGGTAATTTCAGATCTGGACCCTTCTTTGGATGCTTCCAGTGAGCCACCAGAACAGGAAGAAAAGTAGGGACAGTTGCCTAGAAATTCTCCACCGCAAGTAGGTCTTACAGGCTCACTGCCTTTGGCTGATTTAATTACTTCTAAAAGTATTTTCTCTGTGTTTGTTTTAGAGATAGTGATCTGAAAACAGATGACAAGTATTTTACTGTATTTGTTTTTCTGTTTGGTCATTTTATTTCCTTAAGAATAGCAGAACAAGGAACAACCTTCTACTAATTAACCTGATTGATTTTAAATGCCTACTAAATTCAGTGGCATTTCATAACTCCACATCTTTGAATTAATTTCTTGACTTTTCTCTTGAATGTAGCTTGTTTCTACTAATATGAGGGCAGCCAGGGGATTAGTTAGAGACATGCTTCTGGCATGCTTCTGGGTCACCTCAGCTGTGTGATGAGCTGGTAACTGTGACTGAAATTCATAGTCACCCTAGAAATAGAGAAGTAGAAAGTCCAGTTTCATTGAGCTGTCATTTCAGAGGCTGAAACATGACAAATTGTAGTGATGAGAAAGCTGTAGTTACTCCCATTCTGCTGGGTAGAATCTAAAACAGTTGGAAATAATCTGGTTGTGCTCATAAGACCGGATTGCCTCTTCTTTATAGGTTGTATAGTATTACTTTGAAATGCATACCTCTGTTCAGTATACACGATGAAGTTTATCAGTTAATGGAATAGTGGGAAAAATGCAAAAAATAAGCCTAATCAGAATAAGACACTGTCATAGAGACAGGTCACAAGCAAAGGTTTTATTTAACTGTGTTAACCTTATCACTTGGCAGTTTTCTAATCTCCTAAACAGCGCTTCTAGGCAGTGATTTTTATTATTTGTATTGCAAGAATGCTAATAGATTGTCATCAAAATCAAGGCTTATCTTACTTCACATTACACAGATATGGTTAAAAGATGAGCCAGTCCTCTGAAGAGCCCAAATGGTATACATATATTGATTATTTTATCTTTGTTATCTTTCACAGGTTCATTCTGAGCCTCATATAATATGCATGAAGTTCTTCAATACAGAATTTTGTTATTAACTGTGAAGAACTTCATTATTATCCTTATCTGTTATTAAGACGGTATCAGGTTAGAATTTGCACAAATGTTTAGTTTCTGCATAAGAAAGCTTTTATTATGTCAAGGATAATTGTTTTTTATATTTACAGTTTATTGAAACCTTTGTTTCCCACATAGTATTTTGTAGTGAAGAAGTTACAACAGTTGAAATTGCGAAGTGGACCGGACCATTAAAAGTGGTACTTGCTCCCTTTCTTGCTGTTGTCTATGTTTAGAAACATTAACTACCAAATATAGTTAAATAGAATATTTTTAAATTTTAAATTATAGATAATATAGATATTTATTACAATATTAAAATTTAACTGGTTGCCTCTTTAATATCTGAAATGTGGGGGGAGCGTAGGATGCCACAGTATCCACGTTAGGGACATGAAGATGTTTATGAGAAATTGTAGTGAAAGATGTCAGAAATGTGCTGCTTATCTGACATTTAAGCTGCAGACATTAAAAACATCATTGCTGACACAGAAGTCGATACAGAACACTTCAAGGATCCACAAAGATACACAGGAAACCGGTGCAAGGGATAGTAACCAAATATAAAATATTTAATAGGAACTACTTTGGAAAGCAGTAATGCTGAAAGGGACCTTAGGGCCAGTAAATGAGATAAATGGAGCCAACAAGTCAAATGCTACTTTGGGCTGCCTGTGTACAAGCATCTTGTCAAGGATCTGTGAAATATAGCAGATGTCACTAAGACTTCTCTGACGAGTCAGTTCTGGGCATTTCAACAGCAGGAATGTATAAAATTGAAGAGATTCTCACAGGAGTGCAAAATGCGATTATGTCTTTGGGACTTGTTATTCAGGGAAAGATTTTTTTATTTTTTAAAGGTCTGAATCCGTAGGGAATGTCTGAGTTGTCACTCGGATAACTCTGAAACAAGTATGGGGGACAGGGAGGGAAGAACTTTGAAGGTACATAGCATCACAAGTGTTTCACTAAGGATACGGTGCAGAATATACAGCAGAATATATCTCCTAGCAGACATAGACCCAGTAATGTTGGTTCAGTAGTTGCAATTGGCAGTCTGAGAAATTTAAATATGAAATCAAAGACAGTTTTAAAACAGTGTAGTCATTCAACACGGGAATAATTTGCCAAGGGACAGTAAGTCCTTAGTAGTTGGAGCCCTTTAGGGTCTGAATGTTTTTCAAAACATGCTTGAGCTGAGCCTTGCATTATGAGGGTTAATGTGAGGGTCACTGGTTGCAACTGTAGTTCTGATTGTGAGGGTGATCAGACTGGATGGGTACATTGGCTCTTTCTTTGCTTCATAATCTGTAAAGCTATTATGTTTTTACTGACTATTAAATTTTTCAAACATGTCTGGTTTAGAGTAGTATGAAGCAATAAATGAAGTGGTAGAGGTTTTGTGGCTGCAGTTCTTTAAAACCAGCCAACACAACTGAGTATATACTATAGAGTACATGACAAGCATGTGATTCATTGATTGCAGTTCTTCATCAGTTTGTAGTCGAAGGAAATAACCCAATAGATCTTTCCACCTCTGACTTGTGTGATATCGTCTATAGTTCTAGCAGCTGCCCTAAACATTTGGCAACTGGCCCAAGCCCAAAAATTAACACTAAGAAATTAATTTTCTATAAGCTAATAAGGACAAAGGCCATTCAATCTGCTGTTTATACAGAAAGCTTATTGAATCTGAAGACTATACATCTGGGAATGAGCTGGTAGAATCCATTTGTAAAATAATAATGGTAACATGTCAGAGAAGTACTTGTGCAGTAATCAGCTAGTCATGAAATAAAGGGGAGCTCAGGTAGAATGCAGGTCAAGATATTTATCTATGGTAACCCAAAAAGACAAACGTTTACTAAAGGTTTAAGCCAAGAAATTAAAGAAATACACATCTAATCAAACTGTGCCAAGATTAAATCAGAACTTTCCCTTCAATAGCCTGCTGCATCGCTGCCCTCCCCTGACAAGGTGTTAATCATGGCTTCCTTTTCTCGTGTGTAGTTTACACTTCAGATTCCAGGCATGGCAGGGTCTGTTTCTTATAAAAGTTTTCCATCTATTCCAGTGCATTGGTTTTTCTGCCTCAGTTGGAGTTTGTAGTCTTCTGATGGGTCCAGGCAGATTTAATTTTTCGGTTCCCAGAACTCTTGATTAAGGGTGGACGCTGCTAATTAATCCACTTTGCATTTTGAGTGGCCGGTCCCCAAAGTCTCTGTCAGCGCAGTGTGTCTCACCTCTGATTGCTTTTCGTCTCGTCTGTCAGAAACAGGCTTTGCCAAATATTAGCTTTGGAAAATTTTGATTTGGGGATTTTGTAAATCTCTTGAGCATGTCTGTATGTCTTGCCAAATGCTTGAGACAGATAATGAAAATCTTCTGTTATCGTTTTTGTCTTTGCTTCAGAATTTTAGCATTGACTTCATGTAAAGAAAAACATTAAATCCTTTCATATTTAAATTAACTAGCTTAAAGCTAAAATCCAAGTAAGTCATTTTGTCGTTTTATTATAAAGTGGGAACTTGTTGAATACTATTCTATAATTTGACCTACTGACTCCGAAATTTACAGTCTGCCATGCTTTCACTAGACTTTTATCTCACTAGACTTTTAGTTACCTTGTGGCAAGAACACCTTTTTTAACAAGGAAGAGATAGTGGGAGTGGCTGCTAATTAATAGAGCTTGTTTTGCTTTTATGATTGTAATGATCTAAATACAGTCTGATTAACTCATCTGTGGTTCTCCACTGCATACTGCTGAATACCCGCCGTGCATGAGGTGAGTCCTCATCTGTCTTTATTTCAGGTATGTTATAGGTGTGAACCACATCATCTTGGCTGTTCTCTACTTCTTAACAAAGCATTGGTATCACAGTAACTTCTTTCCCCTCTAAGTCATGTATCTGCAAAGACTGTCTACAGGATGTGTCTTTTAGTTACTGCACAGGACTGATGACTCTCTCTTAGCAGTCAATCCTTTGCTTATCCTTAACTTAAAACTAATGTGAAGAGATAGTTCTGCTTGTCTAAACCTTACAGACTTTTTTTTTTTTAGAAGAGAACTAACACTGATTTTCTTACCTGTGGACTGGTACGCAACTTTGTTTGACGCCAGTGCAAAAATTAAATTGCCTTGAAACAAATGTAAATCAAGTGCTGTCATTGTTCATTTAGAGCCAGAGAAATTGGACTTAAATGTGAATATAAAACAGTATATTAATTTTACTGCAATAGATCAGTGTTTTTAAATAAGTTTACAAAAGCATTTGGATTGTATAACAGGCTACCTTCTCTTATTATTATCTTTTACACTTGTGTGTTACTGTTCTTCTGTGAGTGCTGCATCTAGTGAGGCAGAGCAATGTACTAAAGGCATTTTATTATCTCACACTGGAGCGTTACACTTCATGACTGCCCTGTCGGTGTTAAGGCATATGAAACAATGACCCTTGGCCTAGAATTTTTTTAATGAGGTCCAGAATTCGAGTTATATGTCAGTCTAGTTTTGTTTTAGAAGCGCAGCGAGCAAATGTGACTGCACCGAGCTCCGACCGGCAGTGTGTTCTGTAAGTTGGCAAGTACTAGGCATCTGAGACGCTCAATCCAGCTCGGCACTGGTGGTGAAGCCCAGTTGAAATTTGTTTTGTTTATAAAAGTAGCAGTACTTTTATTTGGCTTCTGACTGTTTCCTTGGGTGAAAACATCTGTTTGAACAGGGATTTTACCTGAGGAAGGGCTGCATGATTTGACATACCTTGAGCAAGCTGCCAAAATAGGAACAGACGTGATCTTATGCTCCTCTAGAAGTTACTTCTAAAATGCAAGCACTTTGCTAGCATCGTCATGCTTAGTTCTGCTACCTCATTATGAATTAGCTTATAAGTGCTAATAATAGATCATGGTGAAGGCACTCATTATGTGTAAATACACATGGCTAAATTAATTTAATTACTGCTGTCACTTGCATGCTAACTAATCCATACATTTTATGAATGAGGGGGTTTCAGCCCTGCCGTATAATCCCATTTATATGGGACCAAATTTGCTTCATCATGTTGTTAAAGCAAATATTGAAATCTCTACTTTACCTTTATTCTTCATATAGGCAAAGATAACAGAGAATTGAACAGGTGAATGAAGTAAGAGTGTGTATGTGTGTGTCTTATTGTGTAAATTAATATGCCATGAAATTAAACAAGATATGTTCCCAAAGAATTTGGAATAATAATCTTCTGTGGTTGTGTGTGGACATGTGTAAAGGGAAAAAGGTCTGGAACAGAGGAAACTCCTGTTCCTGTATTCATCAGTTATAATAAATGTTCGCTGGTAAATTGAAAGTCTTCAAGCAAAAAAAAATTTACAATATGTCACCACCTTTGTTAAACTTGAATCTTTACAGCAGGACTGAATATTCTTATCTGCCTACAGGTACGTTTTCAGCATTGTTTACTTTTTCATGTGAACAATGCTGCTTTTCTGTATTTATGGTCTTTCTCTTATGAAAAAGATCATTTTTCTAAGAATGTCAAATCTAGTTGTCAAAAAATTTCTAGTGTCAGAATTAAAGGTGCGTATGCATATGCGCTATGTTACAGTCACTACTTGCATTTTCTGCTTGTGCCCTCTCCCTTAGGACCCCTCTCATATTGAGTGCGCAGAACAGATTGTACCAGCATGATGACAAGCTATTCGGTATTTTAGTTTATTTTAATTGTTCAATGTATAGCCATAAGCCTTATTTATTACCACTATTCAAGCCTTGTTCTTACAGCAATAGTAATTTCCTGTTGGCAGTTCTGTGGTGCTCATCACTACCGTCTTCAAATACTTCACATACACTAATGTATTTCTCTTTGCAATAACCCTGGGAAACGATGGGGGTATTACCTCCATTTTATGGATGGTGAATTCACATACATACAAATTAAGTGAAAAATACCTGCTAAACTTGGGCATCTAACTTGAACTGCTAAACACCTGTTTTTTTCCAGAATATTTCAAACATTAGTGCAATATAATACTAAGAATAGCTCTCACTGACGTAAGTTATAGCTCTGTAGATTTATAAAAAAGCAAAATAAGTGAAATTATCAAGTGGCCTCAGTTGGTTTTGAGCAGTTTCTAACATCTAGGTTCAATATAAAGATTTACACTACTTGAGCTGAAGAACTTTTGATAGCAGTAGCAAGCTATCATCTTCTCTTTGAAACCAACACTGAAAGGAAAAGAAATCCATGTATTGCTGTTGGGTTTCACAAATGTTAACTGACAGCTTCCCCCCCCACCCCCCTTCCTTGAAGTTGACTTCTTTCCTTAGTCTGGTCCCCGTTGCTTTCTTTCCAAGCCTGAGCTTTGCCCCAGAGCTTTTTTCCTGCTTAATTTCTTCTTTCTGGGCTTTCCATTCAAATTCTAGTCATCTTACCATAGCAGTCTTCAAGAGATCTGATCTCACTGTTCCTGCTCAAATCGCTCTCGTGCACTCCCCACTTCTCTCCTTTTGCATTTTAGTCTTAATGATTCACCCTCGCTTCTTGTTTCTAACTATTTCCTTCATCTCATGTCTGTCCAGATGGTTTCATCTGATCCTCTCTCTTTTGTAGTCGTTTAAGTCAGCCGCCTGTCTTCTCCATCATGCTTAAGTGCCATTAAGCAGAGGTCTTTAGGAGCACAGAAGGAGGAAACCTCTGGCTCACAGACTCATTCTCACATGCTGTCCTTGCTGGATGAGTACATGTAGCAGCGAGAGCAGAGACCTGACCACTGTAGCCCTGGGCTGAAGTCTTCTCAGCCTCTCTACAGTGTGATGCCAGCACTTTCTGGTCGCCCACAGGCCTCTGAGGACTTGCGTGCATTCGGTTTGGATGCAAGACTGACATAAAGGCTAATGCTATGACAATTTGCAAATCTCTTGTTCCAGCAACAGCTAGGGGCCCTGGAGCATTTTAGAGGAAAAGTCTCCAGCAACATATGTAAAACACATTGACCCTAACATCATCTTCAGAGATGTCTGGGTGAATCTGAATAACCCTCCCTGCTTCCCTGAACACCCTGAGGTAGAGACCTGGTATGCAAGGTTCATTCCAAATGGATAGAATTTCAGAAAAAACAACCAAATGTCATATTGCAGTAGGGAATGTTTTAAGAAGATTAGACAAATAGCCTAAGTGATATAGCAGCTTCCTACAAGTTTTCCCTGAAAATGATGCTTTCAAAAATAATCCAATATTTGAAGTTCTGTAACATTAAATTTGTGATCTGCGCCGTACCCTCCTCCCCCGGTAACCAATTTATTCTGCAGCCCTTTTCCCCAAAAATTTCTAGCATAATCACTGTTACATGGACCTGATTGGAATGACATTTCTGATTTGATCCGAATGATGGATTCAAGTCCTGTAAGTTGTACACACCTATACACATGCATGTGTATTTCAGTTTGTGAGTTTAGGCATATCTCATCATGTAGTCAAAAGATAGGTCTCTACCTCTACCAATAATAGAGAATTGAGTTTTACAAAGCTTTTCGAGCTTGCCCTGCTAAAAACATTTGTTCAAAGATAGTCAGTTAATGTTCTAAATGAAGTGTGATGAAAGTTATGAAGGAAGACCCTGGAGTGTTTTCCATAAGATGGTTTGTTTTTTTTTTTTCTCCTACAGAAGGTCAGATATAAATCTTCAATGTATATCAAATTTAAAACTGTATGTTCACAGATGTAAACTTCGTAAGTTTTTAAAAGATATTAATTTGTATTTCAGTGCATACTTAGACTTGCCCATTATAACACTTAAACTTCTTTATGATCTGCTTCTTTTGTAATTTTTTTAGGCTTTCTTTAAATAGCATTGTCATTCCTACATCGCCATATGTACACAGTTACAATGCTACCTTGGCATTTCTCTGAGAAGCTAGCAAGCTTTGCTTTCTTTTCCCATTCTGCTTGCTTCAGCAAAGGAGCTATGACTGCTTGTGTGTTTACGGACCCCAGATGCTCAGCTCTGGGATGAGTGTCTCCAGCAGCAGCTGGACAGCTGTTGTCCTTCCTAGGATTTACAGGTAGATTTTCCCTCTGGGAGTGGTGCAAGTTTTGCTGGTTTGTCCTGCTTGTCTGGTTTGGATTTGAAGGGATATGTTTGCAGGGTGTGTTAATTCTGGAGGTTAAGTCCTTGACATAGCAGTTGGAAAGTACTGCATACGGAGGCTGTTTTAGGCTTGCTTTGTAAATCCATACATTGGTTAATGTAATTTCTGCATGCAGTACATAATAATTGATAGACAGTGTTAAAAATATACGTGTGCACACATATAGATCTTGACTCAGTAAAAGATGTGATGTGTAGCCTGAGGGGTTTTTAATTTACAGGTGATGTGATGGTTGTTTCTCTATTTCCAGCTGTGTAGTGATTATCATGTGCCATAATTTTAATTTTAAAAAGTAGCCAGTGAACAGTCATATTACAGCATCTGATTACAGTAGTGTCTGATACTTGCAATATTCCACTAGCCTAAACACATTCACCAGTCACTTTGGTTGTATACCAAATAATTCACCTGCTCTGCTAGAGAGTTACGACAAATCTTGCCCAGTATCTACTTGTTTCTGAATCGGACATTATCCAAAGTTTACTGAAGAGTTCTATTTTGTTAATGGGTGCGGCTGACAGACATAGTCTAACCAGGGAGTATGAAGCATTCTTTTGGATTGCCCTCACTGGCTCTGATACATGTTTAATGGTTTGAGAAATACAGTATTCTAAAGAACCTGTCTTAACATTTGGGGGGAAAAAAAAAAATAAAGTCCATTCCTGGTAGAACCAACTTTATTTAGGAGCACTGAGAAGAGTGATGTGATATATCAAAGAATACAACAGTCTGACTTTTAATTTCTGTTGCCAAGACATCTGGACTTACCTGTGGTTCTGTTGCAGCCTGTCTCAGCCTGGTTCCATTCTGAAAATGTGATTCAGCCAAATACATTTTTCCATGCAGCGTCATACTTAAGTTGCAAAAAATGCTATGCACTAACCCATTTTTATCTACATTGATGTCCTTGGAAAAGATGCATTTAATGAATATAAATGTAATTATTCCCAAGAGTACGAGTAATTTTTTATACTGCTGGCTGTGCTTCCTATAGAAAGCACTATTTTTGCTAATAATTTCTTTAAAGTTAATACTTCCCATTAGCTTGAATTATTTATGAAATTAAGCATGTGCTACCACTTAGTGACCAGACAAATGGAGAAAACATCTTTGATCTTCAGTTTTATTGGTTGAGTTACGCTCTTAGAAAGTGAAAATCCCACATTCTCTGTGTTGTGTGGTTACTAAAAGCTACGAACTGATACTGTAATGAACAAATGATTTTGCTCCTGCAGATTTTAGCATACTTCTAAAAGGCCTAGCTAGGGTTCACCTCAACTATTCCACAGTTGCTTGGCACACAGCCGTGGTCCCAGTGGGATAATAAGAGACTCATCGCCACATTTCCTCCTTTGAAAAGCAAGACTATGGAGGAATTTGTTCTCCTCCTGTTTGGTTTTTTCTCTCCTCCGTCTCCATGCTTGGAGGAAGGAAACAGCTCCTTGTATTTCTGTCTTGGGCCTTCCATCAACCCTACAGCTACTTCCTTCCTCTCCTGCACACTTCGTTTAAGATAAGAAAGGCTCTCCTGTTTCACACCTGTGTTTTGTTTGTCTGTGTTTTTAAACTTGGTTTCCCAACACTTTTCCTCAAGAGGAATGTAGTTTCTGAACATATACCAAAGTGGACTCTGACATCTTTGTGTTCTTCTAGAATATTGACCTCAGACTTATCAGCTGTAATGCTTTCCTTCCATCCAACCTGCTTTGCAGCTTTCTGAGTTAGCAGTTTTGTGGTGGCCCTTAAATCTTCTCAGCTTATACTTTTTCTTCCGTTTTCCAGGCTGCTGAAATATTTTATAAAAGATGTATTGTAAGAAGTATTCAATATACTGTTCTTATGGAACTCAGGGGTCTTCAGATCACTTTGAGGTCTTCCTAGAGGTCACGCATGATGTATGAATACCAGGGAAGGGCAGATGAGGCTACCAGCAAGCCTATCTACACCACCCGTATTAGTTTTAGGAGTTTGTGCCAGTAAAACTAACGGGGGCAGGGGGGGATCCATAAATAGAAGCAAAATTTCTGCAGTCTTCCTCTACCTGAGGATTTTTCCCATGCCATTTAAGTACAAGAAACACAGTATTCTAGTCCTGGCATAGAGGCAGTTTTGTAATCTGCTGTGACCCACTGGAGGCAGAAATGCTTGCTTTTTTAACCCCCGCAGGGGAAAATGATGGGCAGGCCGGCTTCCAGGTTAGTAGGTAGGAAGGTACTGGACTTGAGAAAGTCTGATGATCTTCACTAAGAGCCGGCCATTTTGATTATAAACCAGATTAAAGTCTTCTAAAGTAGTAAAAATTAATCATTGAAAAGCCTAATTTATTAGGAGCAAAACTGTTTGACGCAGGTATGTGACTGTCCATATATTGGCCTTATGTTAATTAAGGAGTAGAAAATTCTTTTTTTTCTTCACTTGACTACTAACTTTAAATACTCTATATTTGTAAATAGGAAAAGCATCTACCCTCATGGAGAAGGTGGCTTTAGAAAATAAGATGTTTTTCCTGT
The DNA here is from genome assembly GCF_034638445.1 of Ciconia boyciana. Classification (NCBI taxonomy): domain Eukaryota; kingdom Metazoa; phylum Chordata; class Aves; order Ciconiiformes; family Ciconiidae; genus Ciconia; species Ciconia boyciana. The sequence goes on along the minus strand of NC_132945.1, from coordinate 18,527,925 downwards.
TAGTAAATTGTCATTTCAAAAATTGTTGTCATCGAACACACGTAATTAATTGTTTTCACTTACAGCACTGTTTCTGTCATGAGTGAGTCCCATTTTGGAATGCAATCCTATATAGAGAAAAGAAAGATAAATTGAATTCACATTTTATGAACAGCTTGGTCTTCCTGTCCCCTCCATGCTCATCATGCCCAAACTACTCTTTATTGAAGCTGTAGTTTAAATGCCTTTGTTAGAGAAAAGCCATTTTTAAAAATTTGTGATAGCACCTTGAATTCTGTTTTTGCAAAGGAGCTGAGCAGTCATTGCGTTGTATTACTGGAGTATGCTTTTAGATGTGTGTGGAATGGTAAATAGCTAGGAACTGACTCAGAATATTAGTTCACACTTGAAATTTCTTTTAATAAATCTATTTTCATTCATGTTTTCTTGACAGTTTCTTACTTGGAGACTATGCATCTTCACTGTTGTACTACTAGCATTAAAATAAGAATAAAGGATAGTTGGTGGCAATTTTTTGCAGTGTCCCACTGAAATCTTTTAAATAATCCACAAATGGCTCAGTTTCTCTATATTATGCCTTGAAACCATTGACACGGAAGTGTACGACTGGCCTCAACTCAGCACTGGGTGGCTGTGGTTAACCCATGAGCAGCATAGTTGCATGTGCATGCTTGCTCTGGATCAGAAATACACGTTTCAGTAGCATGATGTGGTGGCCACATGCAGCATGAAGGATTGTGGAGATGCGTCGTGAGAATGTGACAGAGGAAACAGGGACAATGTACAATGAAATAGAGATGCACATTAAAGGCGAGAGAGAGATGGGGAGTACCCAGAAAGAAACTGTGATAAGAAAGAAGAAAGAGGGGAAGAATAGAGGGAAGCTTAAAAAAATAGGTGTAAAAGGTGTACATGCAATCTCTGTAATTGTGGAAAGAGGTTGTTACGAGAAACTAGTGTGAAGAGCATGGAGCTTATGGAAGCCAGCCTTAGAAAAGAATAATGATGCTGAAAATGTTGTAGGAAACAATGTACTCTCATGCTGTGCACTTTGAATCCTACATAAGCTATTGAAGTGATTCACTTGTTTTCCATTGATGAAACACGTAGGAAATGTTTTTATTCCATCCAGCATTCACCAACCAGTGAATGCAATCCCGCCAAACAACTTACTTAAGCAGCAGTTTCCCTGAGCTGACACCTGTCCGAATATTCACGAGAGTACTTGCAAATGCTGCCAAAAAGAGAGAGAGATATCATTAACTTGGTTCTCACCGAACATCTTTCCAAATGAATGAAAGGTCAGGACACGAGAATATCTTGCTGCATTAGAAAGTACACTACCTCGATTTTGCTGTTACGCAATTCTAAAGTGAAATGGTTAATGAGGGATCTTGGCATTTAAGTGCTCATAATTAGCCATCTGGGTTTCCTATCAGAAAACCGCAGTTGGCACTAATGGGTGCCCTGGTTGTCAGTGTCAGCCGCAGGCCAGGCCCGAGCGGAGCGCGGAGAGCATTAACCGTGCACGTGCCGAAGAGGCGCTTGCAGAGCTGTCCAGCCGGAGGTCGGGCTGCGGTGCCAGGGCTGCCAGCCTGATCCTTTCCCGAAGCACTGCAGACTCCTCAAAGAACTCTACAAAACTGAAGTTTAAAGACAACATATGAATGGGAATGAAGTCTGCCACGTTTATTCTTTCTTTAAGAGATATGGCTTAAGTGCTTTTGCTGCATTTGGCAGAAATTAGAGCCTATTTCAAACTAAAAGTACAATGTATTGTTTTGTATTTGGGGAAGGTAGAAAAAATGGCTGAATCGTAACATTACCAGTTTCATGTGTTCTATTACTAGTGCAGAAGATTCTTTTTTTCCCCTTCCTGGCTGTTTGCCCAGAATGACAAGAATACATAGTGAGATGATTAAATAAAAATAAATCTTCTTGTTTTAAAATACTTTTTTATGAAGCCATTTCTACACAAGGGTCCCCATCTTGCCAGCTCACACACAAAGCTGCGATTGACTTCAGTGAGGGTTCTGCTGGCAGGAAACACTTACAGGATGGGGCCTCCTCTTTCCTTATGTATTTGCATAGCGGATGGGATAGCAGAGAATAGTCAGGAGGAAAAGAAAAAGAATGTACAACTTCCCTTAGTAGTTCTTTGTGGTTCCGATTCTGTCAGCCTTTATTCCACAGACAGTCCATGCCCCAGTGAAATTTTCTTTTTTTTTTCCTGTGGTAAACTCAGCCTAAAATTTAACAACTAAATACATAGGTATCTGCCAGCTGACTTTTATGCTTTTTCTTCATTTTTATTTTTTAAATTCCTTTTTGAGCACTGTGGACGTGATTAGAAGTCAGTTTGTATGTCTTTGCAGGTTTATGGCTGGAAGCGCTGGGGGGTGGTTCGGGGTGGGAGGGGTGCTGTTCCTTATGTTACCCTGAAGCTGTTCTTTCATCGCTCATAAGTGCACTTACACCCATAGATCACGCTGACTGCCACGATCCTGCCATCTCCTTGATGCTAGCCTACTGTCCCTGTCTCCTCCCAGGCATCAGAGCTGACCTACACAAAAAATAGACAGTTCTTTTGCTAGGTTAATTCTCGGTGCAGAACCCTGAACTAGTTTACTATGCAGTTGCACAGTGGAGCCAGGTCGGGTGAAGTAACCAGAGACGGGAGAGAGGACAGAATTATGGCTTCTCCGAGTTACATTAACTTAAATTGCCAGGCAGCTACACCTTCAATATTAAGGTGGGGGAAGGGTGTAACAACTTAAGCAGAGTCACCAACTTCTCTTTTTCACATTAAATTAATTTACAGCATCCATCTTGTTTGCAGGTTTATTAATTGACATGATAGCTGATCTCATGTTGAAGACCTGATGGATGATGAAAAGTTGTCAGGGATTTAAAAAAAAAAAAAAATAGTTGTAGCAACATCTACAGCTAAAATCACATTTGGAAAGCCCACTAGATGTTGTAAGCAAGTTTTGACTTGTTTGACTTGTTTGTCTTTCAACAAGTTTTGAATTGCATTTAATTGTTTTGATGAATATCTCAATTTATTTGTGTTCTAGAACAGCTAATGAAACTGTAAAGTCTTGCGTCACAGGAAGGTTTGACTCTCTCAATAGATTTTTCAAAGTATAAATGGCTACAAGCTCAATTTTAGTCTTAACATTAGTCTTGACTGCACTTTGTCAATGCAGATGGTTCTGTTCATGGTAATCTGCTGTGATTCAGATGGGGTGTCTGAAGCTCACGCAGTACGTTCAGGCTTGACCATGCTCCTTACGAATAAGCAACATGCAAGGAAGTTTCTTCTTAACTATAGCTTACCCTAAAAAAGATTCTTCACACTACTGTGTTACCATTTTTCAGATCAGCGTATTAGTCTGGATTCCATTTGGTTTTTGAGAGGTTTAGAGAGGCAAGATCTAGCCCTAATATGCTTTGGCTTTTCATGTAAGTTGGGCTTTGACCCTGTAAGTTCAAGGCTTTTTTGTCATACTTATTTTCATGTGAGTTTATTTTTCATGACCTACTTTTCTTTTTTGTCTTATGTTCAATAGTTGCTTTCATTGCTACTCTCTTCCTTTCTCTTCCCCCACATTCACATTATGGCTGAAGGCTTGGAAATGGCTGCTGGAGGTTGAGTGCTTAGTCCCAGTTTCCCCTGTATCACTAACCTAGTTTCTAGACACTGTGCAGCTGCCTATCATTGCCTCACTAGCACTTATATATATATATGGGGGTGTGTATATATATATATATATATATATATATATATATATATATATGTATGTTTTGCTAAATACTGAGACATTCTCTGATGTCTCATTCCAGATTCAGGCCTTTATTTTTGCAAGTGAAATAAGCTTGCATAAAGGCTCTGCTCCTCAGAAGCGATTTGTGTCGCTTTCAGTGTCTGACACATCAATGGGTGTTATGTAGGTCCTGAGTCCTGGCTATAGTTTTTACAATATTTGTCACACGAAAATCATCTAAGTCGCAGGAACCTTTGTATTTTCTTCTGAGTGCACAGGGCCATGCAGCTGGGCCTGTCTGACTGTGGAAGAGCTGATATATAATGTAAACAAGTCTCGGGAAGATGGGAACAGCCTTTGTGACTTTTCACTGCCATGAGAGATCCTCGAGATTAGCTATCATAAGGTCTCTATACTGCAGAGGTATTTGAAAAGGTCAGTTGGGAAAAAAATCCCCCCTTTTCTCTGAGAATACATATAAATATCCTGTAAGCTTGTTCCCAGTTAAACTGATGATAAAAGAATGGCAAATTCTGTTGAGGGAGTTGGTCCACGTCCAGTTGTTTCAATAATAGAATTGTAAAATAACCATATTCCGTTGCAAACATATTTCTGATCTCAGTGGAGACAGAGGTCTTGGTCATCTTATCAAGGGTACTCTTGAGAATTCAACCCTACAACTGTTTTTCATATCTTTATTTTTCTGCTTTGTTTTTCTTTCAAGATTCACAAAATGCCGCAGCCGGTGCCTGGCTGAGAAAGTCCTCTCCCTTGCTGATGGCGATACCAGTGGATATCACTTAGCAGTTAGGCCAAGTCAGCAGAGCTGGAGGTTTACAAATTGGCATTTGCATAATTTTCTTCTGTGTGCTTGTGCACATTGGTCTTTTAAATCCTTAACAATAGACAATACAGGAAAGTCTATCCCATCAGGTCTCACAGTTCTGTTACTGTATTGTGAGACGTTACTTATTTTTGTAGCAACCGATTAAAAAATGTGATGGAATTGACTCCTAACAACTTCTTAGGTTAATATTTTTCTTTATTTCTAAGAATATCTAACGAGTCTGTCAGGGCACATGAGAAGGTGCTTTTCATACCCCTCTGGTACAACGGAAAATCAGAGTGTAGAAGTCATCTCCTTGTCTCTCCAGCTGTGTTCATAAACCCGTGTTTTTCTTCTGCTTTGTTTTCTTCCTTGTAAACTTGTACATTTGGGATGAGCAGCTTCAGCACTGCAGCCTACTTTGAACAGTAATGTTCAGCAAAAAAATGTGGTTCTCATAAAAGACAGTCTTGAAATCAGCTTCCTAAGGCAGTATTGCTAGCGTTGGCGCGAGCTTTGCAACACTATATTCACTTTCTTCTCCCCAGCTACGCCATCACCTCAAAATTACTGTTAGCTCTCTTGTTCCTGTTATAATTATTCAATTATCTAGACCTGCTTTCTTTAATTTCCTTGTGCGTATTTTGTTTGGGGTTTTGGGGGGAGGATGGGAGGGGGAGTATGAAACATTTCCTCTGTGGTCCCCAAAGCATGTGTGGGAGTGAGGAAAGCTAACATGGGGTTTACAGATGTGGCTGTGCTTGGAGCAATGCCAGCTCTTCCCTTACCTCCGCGGAACGTGATGGCTCTCAAATGGAGATCAGTCTCCCATAGAAGCATGAAACCATCTCTGACCCACGTGTGTCTAGATATCTACATAGGTACCTCAGATACAAGTATTATGCTATGGCAAAGCAAATCTTATTAATAACAAGAAAGTTACCTCATGCCTTATTAATAAACATAATGGAAAAAATGCATATTAAATTCAAAAGGCAGTTTAAAATGTCAGACAAGGATTTTTCATGATATTTACCGATGCAAGCTTTATTTCATGACTCTGTGAAGTGATAGAAAGGGTAATTAAAGGTAAAAACATCAATGACTAACATCTCATAAGAGGAAAATTGGGGCTTCAAAATGGAAAATCTTACCCATCCAACCTGACTTAAACTTATAGGTAAAATAGGTTTACTGGTTGTCAGGCTGCTCAGAGCCCTTCTTTCTAAATGCTAACCTTATTTATTAAAGATTTGCCTTCATACAAAGTGGTAGACTTGAGCAAGAAGACCAGAAGAGTTAAATCCCCATGGCATTATTAATTGAATATGCTTTTCTACAAAATCTGAACTTCTACAATAATAATCCTCCAAAGAGCCAAAGCAAGACCCCCTATGTTTGTTTGTTTGTTTGTTTGTTTTTATATGACAACATACACATTTATCTATTAACTCTTCCTGCATAGGGCCTTTTCCCTTATTCTGTCAGTTCTTGAAGAGTTGAGCACACATATTTGATGTTTTCGATTGAGTTGTATTTTCTTTATGATATTAGAAGATTCTGTTGTAAAGAAGGCAAAGAACATTGTTTTCTCTTCCAAATGGAGATCTACTTTAAATAACGTGAGTGAGAAAAATTACCTTCAGTAGTCAAAGAAAAGGAACTGAAATACTCTGTAAAGTATCATTTGGAAAAATATGTGGAGGTGCTTCAGGGTATGAAACAAGAGCCAGCAAGGTCTGTTTATGGAGAGGAGGGAGATGAAGAGAATTTCTAACAAAGAGAGTTTTTCTTCGCAGTGAAGAAAAATTGATAGCCTCAAACTATCCCCAGTTAGTTTGAAACTTGGTTCAATATTAAAATTGTTAGTTTTCTCATTGTCAAATTTAAGTATATGTAATGACCATTGCCAGCTCTGGTTTCCTTTGGGAAAGAAGCTACATCAGCACTTGTATTTGCTGATCTATGTTACAAATCAATATTTTAGTAACCATAAGTACAATACAATTTTAGCTTTCAAGAAAAGAATTCTTCAAAATGAGTCATGATTTTAAAATACAAATAAATAAAAGAGCCATAACTTAAATTGTCAAAAAGTGAGAAATTAAGCTCAAAGGCTAAATCTGTACCTAATTGTCCCTGTAAATGATTTCTCTCCTATAAAATCTGGTATTGTCAGATGTGAGTTACAAAGTCATTCGTTATAGAATGTCAGCCTTAGCTGTAATTAACGTTTTGTCATTCTGTTTCACAGTCTTGAATGCTTAAATCACTATTTATTTTCAAATTTATCTTTCCCTATTGATTTTTCACAAGCATAACTATTATTTTTTGTGTCAATTAGACATAAGATAAAGTATAGCCTCTCATCTCACATTAAATCTTTTTCCCCCAAACCTAAAATATAATGGAAACCACACACCTTTTGGAATGCCTCTTACGTTCTGCTGCAGACTCAGATTTTTCTTCCTGAACTCTCATAAAGTTGGGGTTTTTTTCCTTGGTTGATTGATGGAGCTCTGAGTTTCATAAAGATTGCATTTCATATCTTTTGCTGGTGTTTCTAAATCCTGTTACTAAAAATCAGAGCAAGAATGAAAGGGGGTTTTGCCAACAATTTAGTTATCACATGCATATCATGTGTGTGTATCCAGAGTTCTGTTTTCTAGATGGAGTGTCTGTGCACGTGTTTAATATGTATACTGATGCTATATTTGTACAAAGGTCGAAATTAGACTTGGGCCGAGAAATGGGTTTAGGAATGGGTCTTTTCCTCTTCCCACAGCATGGTAAGTCCTTTATATTGTTCACTGTCATCATCTAGTATTTCTATACCTCTCTTCTATCCGTGTGTTCTGGAACTGGCTGCACATGTCTGTTTGTGTGGACATATCAGGTTCATTAATTTGGTCTTTTCTAGCAAGTACCCAGTAATGGGGAAAAATTGCTTAAGAGGCAACTGGAGAAAAAAAAGTATTAAGTAAGTTTTTTCCTTTTACTTTTTTTTTTTCTGATAGAAATGTATCTGTATTTATGTACATGAACATTCACAGCTCATAATATGTTTTATTGTGTTAAATGGCAATGGTGTTGAAGTAACTTTCCTATCATATGATATTATTGGAAAAATTATTGGTATAAAGACTATATCATGGTTGAGTGGAAAGCTTTGATCGACAAGAGCTGGGATGGGTTTGTTACTTGTGAGAGGAAACGGAGCTGACTTCAAAGCCATTTTACACCGTAGGAGTAATTAGACACCGATGCAAGGGTCAGTGGTGCTGTTGGTATATGTGTGCGCAGAGGTCTCGGCTCACCCTGCTGTACCCTAGGTGTCTACCGAGACAGCGTTCATCTGAGAGCATAATTTCTCGCATCATTGGAGAGAGATGTAGCTCCAAAATTTGACTGAACCCTTAAGCGTCCTTGGGAAGGATGTGCATAGGGAATTCAGCAGCCTTTTTCCTAGTTAATAGGCTAAATTTGGATAAGATAATTTTGACTTCAGAGCTGCTTTTGGTTTTTTGGGTTTTTTTTAAACAATGTCTTTTAACTTGCTAGTGTTTGCATTTTTGCCTCTGCAATGATGACTTTGCACTGATCTTCCTCATTAGGTATTATATTAATTGTACAAGTGTCCTTAGTTTTCCTCTGTCTTTCACCTCATCATCTGCAAAGACGATAAAAGGCTATTGAAATGTTCTTAGGATGAAAATGAAGAGGCACACTCAACTCACAGTGTCTCAGCTACAACTTAAAGCAAAATTTATTAGGGGCATTAAAAGCATCTCCCTGGGGAGTACTGACAGGAAGGCTGATCCCTCTGGCTGGGTAAGACCCGAGCAAATTTCATTCATGTTTAGTGTGTGTAGTTTATATACAAGCTGGTTGCCCATTTTATCCATCTTCATTCTTTAAAATAACGCTGGTGGTGTAACTGTACTTCCTACAACATTACATTTCCTCACACAGTCTTTGTTTTCCCTCTAACATCTATGTCTTTTTGTGTATTTATCTATTACTGTATCATAAACCTGGCTTGTAGATGGAGGCACTACTAGTTCAGTAGAAAGAGCAAATGAGCCATGTTTGTTCCTACATTGTGTACCTTTGTTGTATATGTATCACGATTTGTGGTCCTACTTATTCCTACAGTATGTTGGTAAACCCCAATTAAAGTATGTCTTTGTTAAAACGTGGCTTTTTATTTGCAACAAATCTTTTCTAAATGAAACATGGCAATTCTTCCTCCAGCTACGGTTGGCCCTTTCTTTTAAACATGTCTTCCTTGTTTGTCCTTTGTTAAAGTGCCATCAGAGTAAGTCCCCTGAGGTTGTGTTTGTTGAAAAACATGTCTTACAGAATTTGCTTTTATGCTTTTTTGTAGAATATTAAACTGAATTATATTTACTTATTCTGAACCTGTTTTAATTGATGTGAGCTGAATTTTATTGTCTGCAAATATATTTTGTAATACATAAATGCCATCTGTATGTCAGTAATAGCAGTTCGGTATGGTTTGTTCTTACCAAACACTGGTATTGAACGGATTTAGCTTTTCCACATAATTTTTCTGATAAATACCATATAGGACAATATTAATTTGAACTATAATAATGCTTAGGTGTTTGCTAATTAGAACATTGAAAAAAAAATACCAACAATTGAAGCAATATTTTTTTGAACTGTGTAAAATTAGCAACATATAGCTAATTATGTTTATTGTGTTCAAGAGGATATTACTAAGTTTTTGAAACAAAGCAGAACTAAAAATTAAACCTCAAATAAATATTTCCTGAACATAAATTTCTTTGTTTTCAAGTTGTGAGATGCTGAAGAACGGGAGTTCTGAAATGAATTCCAGAGATGTGGTCATTAGCGACAATAAATGAGCATTTTCAGGAGCAGTACTTGTATGGCACCTGTAATTTTGTTGAAAAAGCAAGTGTTTAAAGGAGATAAAGCAAACTAGCTTTGGTGGGTTTTAGAGTAGTTGTTTGGGAAATGGCTCACTGATTAAACAAAAGTAAGAAGTAATGTGGTTTTCAGTTGGTCCAGGTCAACTCTGTAGGAAGAGGGCTCTTTAGTTAGAAACCAGGTAGCTCCAAATTTTGAGCTTCATCACCACTGTTTTATTCTCACTGCTGAAGTTTTCTGAGGGTACTTGCCTTTGTCAGTGCTGCAGTGTACGGGCTTTTATTATAAGGACAATGTAGTAGATTACCCATTCAGCTAGAACAGCTAGAATTGGTTTTGCATACTTTTTATCCTATCCACAAGGTAACTGAGTCTTTCTGTTTGTTTTGGGGGGGTTTTGTTAGGGGGCTGTTTTGTTTTGGGGTGGGGTGGGTTTTGTTTTTTTTTTTTGGGGGGGGGGTGCCTCTCCTCTCTTAGATCAAAAGACAAGTTCTTTAATCAAGCTTTGTCTCATTTTTATTTTTCTCCTCTATCCGTGTGTTTCTGACTTGGTTTCAGTCTAGTTCTTTATATATTCAAAATGAATATATTCAAAATTTATAATCCAAAATGAAGGTTCAGTAGCTTTGCACTTGTTTAAAGTTTGTGAATAAGTTAGATTACTTTCACATTGTCCTAGTTATTGGTGCCTTATATTTGGCAAGCCCATCTCTGTAAGGCTGTACGTGCTCAGTTCCTTGTCAATGAGGTGAGAGGAAAACATTGTCAACCTCTTTATATCCAGCTGAGGCCAGGTGTTGTACATTAACATGTAAATAGTGCAATTAATGCTAATTATGATTTTTAAAGAAACATTAAAATCTGCAGGAACACAGTTTGTCACCCATACTTTTTTGTGTGTTTTACTACTTTAGCTTCTTTTTTTAGGCGTCTGTTATCACTTTCAGTCTTGATTACTGTAGGGCTTCAAGCTGATGCTTGCATCCGACAGGTTAGATGTGTGAAGAGGAGAGACTCTGGATGATAATGCAGAAAGAGGAACTCGGGTCAGGTTGCATTTTATCACCTTGTGTGACTTAAGTCTGTATTTTATTGCATATCTAAAGGGCATAAGGTCTGCTGCAAACCTCATAGATCACAGGGAAGCTGAGGTCCTCTCTTCTGCAGTTGAATATGTGTACGTATATGCATCCGGGAATCGGAGATTGCTGTGAGGAGAGTATTTAGAAGAATGGTAAGTCTTCTGATAAGCCAGTTTCAGACTTCAAAACAAAACTTTACTGGATTTATTCATTAACAATGCACTTCATGCTCAGGATGTCCTGTCAGTTTGCAATGCCTTGTGCTTATCCCGTTCTTCACCTTGTAAATTCTGTTACTTGGGTCACTGGTTACATGTTTTTCCGTGACACCTGAGTGCAAGTCATAGTTTCTCTCTTTGCTTGTTATATTGCTCACATACTTAAATAAAATGCTTATATATAGTGCACGGCTATGCCATCAAATGTTACTGCTATTGGGTAGTACGAGCACTGGCACACTGCTTTGAACAGTTAGATGCCACTTCTGTTGAGCAGCACTCCAGTATTATCCCGGCTGTTTAGAAAGCTTCAGAATCTTTGACACTGGGACTCTCTGGATGCTGTTGATCTCACGTCTCATGTCTCGCTTTCCACTTGTGGCAGGAAATTTTGCTACTCCTTCAAGTGTATGCTGTCAATAACTTGTTTTATGTATCTGAAAAAAATTATTGGTTCATCATCTTTCTCTACCCCATGAGGCAAAAGATGGTGAATTCTAAATAAAACAGAGTAGGGTATTTGTAGTGATATTTGCATTTATACATGTTTGTGACAGGAATACAATGAAGATGTGCATCTTTTATAATAACTGTTTTCTCACTTGTACAGCAGACCTTGAAATTAAGACTGCTTCTGCTGGCTTATCAGATCTCTTAATAGACTCATGGTCAGGCATAGTTGTCTGACTGTTTTCTCAGGTTCTTCTGTTCTTAATGTAGTGGAACCTCAGTCAAATAAAATACATTATTTGCATTTCTGACCAATTCTTTCATCTCCTGATGATTCTGAGATGTGGATGCTCAAGAAAATCTGAAGTGCCAAAAGATGAGTATCTTTCCATTTGTATAAATTGACACATTGACTTTAAAGAAAAGCTAAGTACATTTAATATTGACATCAGTCTTACGTCTGCTTCATAGTGTGATCCCTTACAGAACAGTAATGCAAAAAGTAGTTGAACAATACAGTTTGTTTTGTATTAATATTTAATCTGATACCAAAAGCACTTAAAGGAGCTAGGGATATGAGTCTTCTATTAGAAACGGCTTCTTTGTTGCACTGAGCAATTACTACCCAAGTAAATGAAACCAAGAAGTTTGTTCTAGTATCACTAAGTTTTAAAAATTGTCCTGCTGGGAAAGCTTTTGTTTCTGTTTTTCAGGGTTGTTTCTTCAGAGTCAATCAAAAAGTAACTTCCTTGATGTTAAACACAAGAGTACAAATTAAGGCTAATAAACCAATATTGAGTGAGTCAGAGAAGTACTGATAAATGTGAATGCTTTTGGGAGCATTCTGCAGCTCTTAGCTGTGGAAGAACTGTACAACTTTCTAAAGAAAATAATCAAATCAATGAAACATCAATTATTAATGTTCTGTATTGCCAGAAAATTGGAAGAGCTAAAATAAAATCGGTATGCTGCTCCAATCCCAGAGAATGATCAGAGAATGATCCCAAGGTTCTTCTAAATTTTGGGCCAGTCTGCAAGCAGAGCCTTCCCCAGCTTTGCCTGCTCCCCTAGGAGCATGTGGGGCGGCAGTGCTGACAGGATGATGTCAGGATTTCAGCTTTCTTTTCAAGTAAAATAGTGTTGCTCTCGGTCATGAGAAAGCATGAAATGATTCCCGTTGGGACTAAAGGAACTCACAGGGAAATGGGTAAGAGGGTTGAAGAACATCTCATAATTTAGAATTATCCCTTGTTTTCTGGGGCTTTTTTCTTTATTTCTGAACAGTTGGGTCATAAATACTGTTTGCATTCCTGCATCATGTTCAGTGCCTCGTTGATTTAGGCTATTGAAATGTTTGGGTTTGACCATACAGTTTGGCAGCAGCTAAGGCCCACATCTTAGTCTTCTGGTACAGCGGCGGGCTGCCTTGGTTTTTGCTATGCACTACTATTGCCAGTAGCTATTGTTTTGTGCACAAATCAGTTGCCCAGTGACTGATGGACTTCCCAGGAGCAGAAAAAGTAGGTATTAATGCTTGAAGCAAACACCTCAGTGCTATTGTCCTCTCCCATATTATACCTGTGGCTGAGGTAGCTGAATAGTGCCATATATTGGAATAAGTCCTTCACTGCCCGTTATGGATTACTGCAAGTTGTGCATCATCTTCATGTGCCAATGAAACACTTTTTTTTTTTTTTTCTCCCCACCCCCCCTTCCCCTCCCAGTTCTAGGAACTTTCTCTTAAAGTCTTTCAAATCACTTTTCCTAAAGTTTCAAACTTGCTGGAATATTTGAAACTTACAACTTCCAGTCTGAAATAAACCAGGTGCTCATTCGTAACTGAACTCTTCACAGTTTCCTTGGTGTTCTGCTATGTAAATCCACAGATGTATGTGTTCATGCTATACAGAACATTACTTTGCCCATTAGCAGATAAGTAAGGTCCTGATGTTAAATGCAGGCCATGCAATTTGGACGTGCTCTTCTAGAGTAGCACCATCAAAATCATGAAGTAATTCCTTTTGAGTCCATCTGAGAATCCGTTTTTTCACTCCAGTTCTTACGCAGACAAATGGTCTTCCATACAGCTGGAACAGTGTTTCATGCTGGTATCTTAGATCTCTTGAATTTTAAGGAGGTAGTTTTTATGTTTTCAATTGTCTTTTAATAAGTTTCATTGTGTTGCACAGTACAGCGGGTGGGATGATGATGTGGGTGCTTTATATACTAATTTTGTCAGTAATACTTTGCATCAGTGCTTTAAATGTCTAGTGGTGTTATTGATTGGCATTCCATTAGTTTTAAATATTGATAAGAAATTATTCATTTATTTAATGCATCATTTCTGTCACCTTGTTTTGACTATGGAAAGAACTGATCTATTAACTCCAGCCACAATATTTATGGATAAAATCCTTCAGCTTTAGAATTAAAAATAATTAGCTGTTGTCACAGTACTAATTATTGTACATACAGTATCAGCAGGGCTATAATCTATCTGTCCAATATGCGTTCTACTCAAATTGCATTAATCATAACTTGCTTAAATGTTAGCAAATGAGTCTACAAAGTGCTAGCAATAGCGATTCTTGCAGTCTAGAAATAATGAATATGTAAATCACTTCAACGCATCATTGCCATAATATTCATATGATAGGATGTGAAACTGCTGCATCCGCTTTTATAATAATATTTAAGATAGATAGTCTTTGTGATGGCAGCATGGTATAGTACCTCAGTTTATTTCCAACTGCGTAGGGCCATGTCATAGTCAATTGAATCAGGGAATTTAGATTTACTCTTTCAAACTAGTCATGAAAGTCAATACTGGTCAAGACTACTCTAAATTCAAAATAACATTGTAGACTTTTTGAACATGATGCTTTTACATCAGCATGCATGCTTAGAGTAGAATTTATCCTATGAAATTCTATATGTCGAATATAATAGTTTTTAGGTTTTAGTGTGAATATTATATTTTCACTTAGTGCAAATTGTTATGGTTTACTCACTTCAACAGGGATATGCAATTTTATATAACAATGTATTGCTTCAGAACTTTATTTTGCATGCACTTGTTTATATTCTGCAATTTGCTTTATTCTTATTCTGCTTTCTTTGGGTTTGAGTCTGTATTCCTTTGCATATTAGCAATACGGGCTGCAACATTTTGTGATCAGCTCAAAAGCAAACGCTCCCGCAAGCTTTAATGTTGGCAAGGGTAAGCATAGTTTATTGAGGAGACCACCAGCTCAAAGCCTCTATTTATATTTTTTCCTGTGGGAAAATGCTGTAAAACTATTTTCTTGCCATGCACATTTAATTTCAGAAGCTTCTAACTATTGCTGCGGTGATAAACGTGAGCAGCCGCACCAGGAGTTGAGTCATGGTACCCATGGGGCCAAGGCAGGAAGAATGAAGCTGATCTAGTTTGCTTAACTCCTGAGCTTTATTATTTTTTTTCAAATGCAATTTGTATGTTAAATTACCAATCTATGCTATAAATTCCCAGACAGAATTTAGTAAATATTCAGAAAATGGATACTCTTCCAAGATGAATCAGAGTGGGAATATTTAGGTGAAGTTTTCAAGCTCTTCTAGCCTGAACTTATTACTGGGTTTGAAACTTTTGTAGGCTGTAAATTTCAATTCTTTTTTGGAGAGTGGCATTACTTAGAAGCCTTGAGAGTTTGTCCCCGAGTTTCGTTTATCACGAGGTTATCAACTATTTGATGGCTATCATCATGCCTGAGAATCTCAGGAGAAGGGGATTTAAAAAGTGTTTTTATAAACAAAATGAATAAAAGTAAGACAGAGTAATAATGAGGAGCTGCATTTGTCAGCTGCTTTCTGAAGTGTGCCATTCTTGTTGCTATGATAATAGAGAAAATTAATACATCCTGTCAGGACCGCATGACAGGAACACTGAAAAGCTGTGAAGTGACTGTACACAGTGGAATAAAGGAAATCCACTTTGATCTACCATTTTTGATGTTTTATAATTGCACTTATTATCAGGTCCTTTACGCTCTTCTTATTTGACACAAGATCCATTATCAGTGACAGCGTGAATGCGAACATGGGCTTGATTTGAAAAACTACTTAGGATGAGGTAATGGGGAAAAAAGCTTTTTGTTCCTAACTGTTGAGAAAAGAAAAAAAAATTAAATCATTTATGTTAGTGCTATCAGCTAATATCTTCCCAGAAATGCTCCCCTTCATGTGTAATATTGCTTATATGCTGCATTTGAGTACAGCCTCTTTAATTAGCTCCCTAATGAAATATTGTATAACAAAATGGAAATTTATCATTTGCTTTTATGCCTTTGTTCAGCTACAAACTAGGGCAGGTCACTGTGCCCAGCCTGAACTAGACACCGTTTCCTTTCGTACTGCATTTGAATAGAACCCATTTATTTTTTATTTATTTATTTTTTTTAATGCTGTCTATTGAAAATTTTCAAACAAAGGGATAAAGTGCTGTCCTTTTAGCTTTCCATGCTGTCTCTTATCTCTCCTGTGTGAGATGAGAAGTATTGCTTCACAAAGAGACAGATTACCAGGTATCTTGTCTTTTATTGGGCTATATAGCAGAATTAGTCTGTCTTTATAGCAACACCGGCATGTGGATACATTCAGAATCCACGGAGTCTTTCTCTTACATATGAAGAAAAACTGGTAAATTGGTTATTCGCTATTTTAAATGGACTTGAAGTTAGGCACACAGAGTTTTACTTAGTTCCTACTGCAATCAGTAAGAAGCTCCTGTTGCCTATATTTACCCTACATTTTGTTTACCTTGGTTTTGGTAGGTAAAGAAGTAAACGACCAGAGTACTCGCGACGTGTCCATACGGGCAGGCGCGCTGCCCCAGGCGCGAGCCCAGCACCGCGCAGGAGCCTCCTGCGCCTCGTCAGAAATCTCGCTAACTTAAGACTTCCACCGCCGTCTGTGAAAAAGAAATCTGCTGCTGTGACTTACGCCTCGCGTTAAAGCGTTGCCTGTATCTCTATGGTTAAACTTTAAAATGTAAAATACTGTTTCTTTGAAAGTGTGCCGAAACCCAAACATTTCAGGAAATGTGTCAATTCCAGTGACATTTCCCCAAAGAAGAGATCTCTGTTTGGAGGTGAAATTCCTCATCAGAGCAAGAGGTTCACAGAGGAAAGGCAGTTGTCAAGATACTTGCTTGGAAAGTCAAATAATGGTAGAGGAGAGGACTGAAAATGAGACCCTCGCACCTGGTACACAATTAGTCTTCTCTCTTTCTGACTCTCTCCTAATCTCTTGCGAGCTACTTCACTGCATGTAAATAATCAAATATTTATTGGAGTAGAGAGACAGACACCAACGTGCTCTGTAGCACAGTGGTCAGGCACTCTTATGTGACTGACAGAAGTTCAAATCCCTGTGCTAACTACATTTGAAGAGTGGCATGTCTCGGGTAGTAGGTGTATGGTATGAGTGCCTAAGATTCAAGTCCTATGTCTGTGTCAGAGCAAATAAAGCTGAGCCTCCCATGCTCAGATGAAAGCCGTAAAGACTGGCTTTCTAGATTTGTGAGGAGGAGTGTTTCCTCTGTTTTCGACCCTCAAGTGTTCTCTGCGTTGCCTGGTTATGCTTATATACATTGGAGTCTGGTGAGCAATACTGTCAAGTCTAGGGAAGCTGTCACCCTGCATTCACTATTGCCAAGCTTAATAAGACTTAGCACTTCTATAGTGCATTTTTATGTTCAAAGTGTTATAGGAATATTAAATCAAATTCTGCTCTCAGCTGAACTGTATCCCCATTCATTGCTCAGTTTTGCTTGACAGTAAGAACTTGGGACAGAAAATAAAGAGCTTCATTGCTCCGGTGGAAGCACCAGGAGAGACAGAGAGAAGGAATGTATTACTATAGCCATCAAGAGCGTGCACTTGGCAGTTCCCTTGCGTGCACCTGGCTTAAGTGAAAGGAAAATAAGGCAGTGTCTCGCTTCCTCTGTGCTTCTCCCTTCCTGCTTTTGGGAAGGGAACATCTCAGTGCGTCGTCTGTGGTCCAGTGACAGGAGTTTCCCCTTATTTTTGGTACATGTAGGGACCGCTTGTGCTCTCTGTATACTCCACATAGCAGCTGCCTACAGTCCTGCTCTGCCTGGAATTTGTGGTATTACTGAGTGCAGAATTTTCTTATGCTTCATGGAATCTGTGCTGGAAATCTTCCAGGTGATTTTACATACTCAGTGATGACATGGACAATATTATTCATTTTAACAGCGGCCATTCAAGGATTCTCTACTAATATAACCTAATAGAACAGCTTTGCCTTTGACTAATGCCTTAGGGGGGGCTTTTATTAGTAGACATGCAGTTTGCTGCTGTTGCTATAGGGTTTAGGGGGCGGGGGGTGGGCAATAGAGTCATTTTGAAAGCAGCACGAAGTGTTTAGTTTTGTGTAGGTAAAGCATGGTAATATTAGTGCTGCCTTTACAGCATGTGAAATGGAGCTAATGCTTCACAATGAAGAAGAATGCAAACATACACAATGCTGTCAGACTCGGAGATCATCTGGAAGGAGATGAATCACTAAGCAGTAACTGGATAAACTTCCCAAGCCATTTTACTTTGTATTAATGTTGGAGCCTGATCAATACCATAAATGTCAAATACAGTTTAGGTCATTTAGTTCAGTCTCATGAAGTAAAAGTTGGGTTTGCATTAGCTATGCTGTCACGTGTAGTGTACAGCAATGTTTTTAATATAAACGATGTAACAATATAATCATATTTGTGCTATCAAATTGCAAGGATATTCACATGAGATTAATTTTAGCTTGGCAGATGTCCCAGGCAATGGTACCAATTCTTTCTTCACAGCCTCTTTGGGACCAGTGCAGTTGCTTTGTAGCACGCAGAGCGAGTATGGGTGCTGGCACGTGCACTGCAGAACTGAGCTGCTGGCAGATCCTTCCCCTTCCCCTTCCCTCTTCTTTTCCTGTCTAATCAACAGGACAGAATTAGAGCTTTGGCGATCGCTACAGGCTGTAAACTAGCCTGGGAATGTCTCTGCAACCATCTGATATTTCCCCCTACGTTAGGCAAAGTTTTCATCTGAATTTGGACTATGAACTACCATACAGCTGTCTTAGATTATATCTTTATACTCAGTTCTTTTTTTCAGTTGGAACCAATTCATTGACATGTTTACTTGTACGTTTTTCAGGCGTGTATTTTTTCTACAATAAGATATGCCTTATTTTGATAGACATGCGGTGTGTTGCTTTTTCTTCAATATAAGATTGTAAAAGACAAACTGGAGGTGGAGGAAAGCCATGTCTGAGTGGCCCTCTCCTTTTTGATGCATATGGTGCATTTTTCTTTCCCCGTTTCTACTTTGTAAGTGCGTGGAATTCTGAAGAGTTCAATTTCAGCTGAATGCTACCACTCAGCTCTAATAATTACTTTTAAAAGGTCATTTTGAAATTGCATAAGCTGAAACTGCCTGCTGATCTTCACCCATTCTGTCCATCCTCTTTAGTAAAAGGTAACTATAGCATGTATTATTGCCAACTCCTTCCTCCACCTCCTTGATACATTTGCTTTGTCTGCATTCAGTCTGCATATTCCATAATAAAGGCAGGCAGGTGTATAAAGCACAGTGCAAGTATATGAACAGAACTATTTGTTCTATCCCAGTTTCTTTGGTTATTCTGTTACTCAGTGCTGTGAGATGAGTTTGGCGGTACTTTGTTAGCTGGTTGTTGCATCGTGCACGTTGAAGTACAGTAGTCCCATTTGTATTGTTCACAAAATCTGTATGGCGTTATTTACAGTATTTGCTAGGAGTCATGTATTTCGAAAGACTGCAAGTAAGCATCAAAATTAGAATTTAAACATCAGGATGAGGATCAGAAGGAGGCTTGAATTACTATTCTGTACTGGACAATAAATCCTATAGAAGTGGTTTCATGGGTTCCTTATGTGTGTTGAGTTTCAAATTGCTCTTTAAGTGTCAATACCTAGCTCACTCCGAAATCTGCAAATCAAGTATTTCATCTCTAGTTTTTGCATTACTGGTGGTACATGACGTCAAGGCAGACCCATTCTTCTTTTTCAACCATGAGAATGGATTGCCTTAAACTTGTTTCATCAGTTGGCAGAGTAAAGACATACTCGTCTTGTTTTCCCCAAATGTCTTCTGACTAAACCAGGGCTGACCTGATCACATAGGAAGAAATTCAGCAAAAGCTGGAATTTGGTTGAGGTTCTCTGGCTGGAGCAGGAAGCAAGCAGTGAGTGCAGTTTTGCTCCGTGCTGTTGTATTAACCTATGTGAAATGAAATCCTTCGAGATGATAAAAATTTAGCCTTGTAAATAAACTGAGTAAATACCAGTCTAACTTTTGTTCTTTCCACTGGGATTTGAATTCAGTGGAGATTTTTGTGTATGTATAAAATATCCATGTGCATATTATATACTTATACACATAAAAATGCTTCCTTTTGATATGTAGGTTTTATAGTTAGATACACTTAGGTTTGTGTGTGTATTGCCTGCTTACTCTGTGTGGATGAATAATTATCTGTATAAAATTTTATACATAAAATATTTGCAACCTCCTCATCTCAACGATAGTTTGTAGCAACAAGTTCCTAGTTTAAATGTTGTGTTAAAAAAAAAAAAGAAAAAAACCACCCCAGAGTGTTCCCTTTTATCAGTTTTAAATTTCTCTCCTAACAATTTCATTTAGTGATCCACTGTACTTTTATTGTGAGTGTAAATAATTGCGTACCTACTGAGTTCATTATGTTGTTTCTCTGTCATTTACATCTTGCTTCTCTTTAAACTACACAATCTGTTTAGTGTCTCCTCACATAGTGGTTTTTCCACATCGCTAACCTAGTCACCTGTTTGTAAAATCCCTTCTATTTTTACCAAATTGTTCTGAAAAAAAGTGTCAAGAATGGAACAAAGTATACCACAAGATGTATATGTAACGATTTAACACTATTTGCCATTTTACTTTCTGTCCAATTTGCTTTATTTTCCATGCTGTTACATTCTTTTACTAAAGCTGTACATAGAAAAGAGGTTTTCATTGAGCTGTTTACAGACATCCAGAGGTCCATTTTCTGAGTACTTGGAGTTAATTTAGATCTCAGCAATCAATTTGAGGTACCTTGCATTTGTCGATGTGAATTTTCATCTGCTGATGTATGGTCCATTCACATACCTCTGCTGGACCTTCTTATTTTACGAATCTAAATAAGTTTCTGCCAACCTGTATTTTACTGGTTCAGTGGTTCATCCCTTTCTAAATCACAAATACAGTAACCCCGTTCCTGGAACAGAATCATGCAGAGTTCCACAGCTGATATTTTGAAGTGACAAATTTTCTGTTTCTAAATATATAAAAAATGGATATGCCCTATCAAAGTTGGACTGTTAGCTTCTGTGGTCACATCTAGCAAACCAAGGCAGAATAACATAATTGAAATCAATGGAGTTAATCCCATATCATGCTGTTGTAACTGGGAAAAGAGATGGGTCCTAAATTTATCCCTAAATCTTTCAAATAAAGCTATCTGCTCAAAAGTTTGGTCAGAACAGGTTTTAAGCCATCATCCTGGCAATAAAAGGAAAATGAATGATTCTGCGAGGCATACAGCTTTTTGTACATAAAAATGAAGCAACCTTGAAAATCTATTGACTTTCCAGTAGGTTAATATTTTCTAGTAGGTGACGATAGTCTATAAAAGGCAACCCTGAAAACAGATGGATGTAAGTTCTTCTAAGTTGCTATAAATTGCTGAAATTTGCCTGAATACTTACTGAATGCATAACACAATAAAGTCTGGTATTTGACCTTTGAGGTCTAAGTTTAATGGGAATCCATAAATGTAGCAGCTCAGTTTAGAGCCACCCTACCCCAAATTTTATAGTGCAGATGTTCTTATTAATAAGATAGTAAAAACCCTTGGTCAATAATTTTTCCCTGGACTTTCTAAGTATCAAAATGTGTGCAATACCAAGTTCTTTTCAAAATTCGAGAGTTTAACTGCCTACAGAAAGTTACCATCCATGTCGGATGGCCAAAACTGTAAGGTGTGAAATTCTCCAAGAAGCCCCCAGCTTCTTGAACTCTGTCTGAGCAATATGAGGAGGCACTCCCTGCCTTTGCAGTGCTGGCCCTGCTTTGTGAGTCTTTGTTTCTGGCTTACTTTGCATGGATATTTCACACTTTCAGAAAGTTATCTTCTGAAAGCCATTTTTTGCTCTGTTTGAAATTCTGAAATATGTAGGAGTTTGGCATAGGATTCAGAGCTGAACAAAGAAGAATAATTGGTTTTCTTTCAAGAATCTGAATTTCTGAGAAGTTAGTGGGCTTGTTGTTCTTTGATTGTAAGTACTGTAAGTTTCAGTTGAGGTATAATTATTTTTATATCTTATAATTATTATTATAAAAGCAGCTTTACCTAGTCTGGAAAGCAAACAAAAATAGCTAATAATGAGTTCTGAATAATTTTGAGGCAGTTTGAAGAACGACAAGCAAAGTCTCACTGCAGTGAGCCCTCCAACTTTGCATCACTTAAAGGGAAATTTCTTCTATAGCAAAAGGTGCAGAGAACTTTTTTCCTTAACACCAACTTTTGCACTGTTTGACCTCAAAACATTAATTATTTTTTAAATTGGAATGAGTATCTTGATAAATCTTCGAGTCTTTATTAAGGATGTGTTCCTGTTTGATATTCTCTTTTGTTTAGGTTTCAATTATTTAATTACAGGTCTTGATGTGAAACTAATCATGCATGCATCCATATGAAGCTGGCACACTGACAGGATAAAATCATTAAACAGTCATTACTATAAACTGACGTTGGCCTGTAATTTTTGCAGTTAACGGGGGAGTTGATGCTTGGTGAACAATCCAATTAAAACTGGCAACAAAAGACTTAAAATGTCAGCCAAATTGCTTTTTAATAGTCAACGCAGCCATCACAAAACATAAACATTAAAGTCCCCATAGTAGCGTAAAGCTTCATGGTGAAACAATTCTAGAAAATGAATAATAATTACAGTATCCTGAGAATTCTCTTAATAGATGTGTACTCATTAAAATACTTTGTTGGTTAGATTCATATGAAAAAGTATGTTTCCCTTGATACTTCTTTATGCATTTGTTTTGAAGGTTTTATTCGATATTTTATAGGTGTAATTTCTAGTAATATTCAAAAATGCGTGTCTTATTTACAATGAGTTTAAATAACTGTATGTAGGTAAGCTTTGAGTGAAATGCACCTTAGAAATGTGTTGTGAGGTGAACTGAGGATACGGTCACAGGGAACTTTTATAACCTATTAAAGCTGTAAAATGATGTAGTCTTTGTTAATTTTGAGTTGCACTAGATTTCGTTTGCAAGTTGAGCAAGAATAGCAGGAGAAGCTTGTCAGACCTTACTGCCTGAAGTTAACTGTCTGAATCCATTTGTGCAGAAGTGCCCTATTGGTACTTGATAGATGCTCTGCTCAGATCTTCAAAGGTGTTTAAGAGTGCAGGGCTCCTGATAATAAAATGCAGAGTGGAGTTAAAAGTCCTAAATAGTTCTGAGGAACCAGGCTACAACCCCCGGTTTAGTGGAGTGGTAGAATCATATTGGTGTTTCAGAAAATCTGCATGCTTGCTTGTAAATGCCCAAGTATACATGTCGTGGTTTAGCCCCAGCCAGCAACTAAGCACCACGCAGCCGCTCGCTCACTCCCCCCTGGTGGGATGGGGGAGAGAATCGGAAGAGCAAAAGTAAGAAAACTCGAGGGTTGAGATAAAGACAGTTTAATAGGGAAAGCAAAAGCCGCGCACACAAGCAAAGCAAAGCAAGGAATTCCTTCACTACTTCCCATGGGCAGGCAGGTGGTCAGCCATCTCCAGGAAAGCAGGGCTCCATCACGCGCAATGGTTACCTGGGAAGACAAACGCCATCACTCCAAATGTCCCCCCCTTCCTTCTTCTTCCCCAGCTTTATATACTGAGCATGATGTCATGTGGTATGGAATACCTCTTTGGTCAGTTTGGATCAACTATCCTGGCTGTGTCCCCTCCCAGCTTCTGCACCTGGCAGAGCATGAGAAGCTGAAAAGTCCTTGGCTAGTGCAGCAACAACTAAAACATCTCTGTATTATCAACACTGTTTTCAGCACAAATCCAAAACATAGCCCCATACCAGCCACTCTAAAGAAAATTAACTCAATCTCAGCTGAAACCAGGACAATACATCAGAGAGACTAACTGGAAAACTGTGGGTTTGTGCCTGGGCCGTTCATTTTCAGGCATTACATTAGCTGTTTCTGTGTTATTTTGTCTTTCCCTCAGGAGTTTTTCATTTCTTTAAAAAATAATCAATTTGTTTTTTACCATCAGTTACACATGTACCATTGTCTTTCCTCCCAGCAAGCTCAGTACTGTAGGAGAAGTGTCAACATTCCTAAATAAAATGTTAGCAAACATCAATGGCATGTACAGATCTTTTTGTAGAAGTATTTCTTTTATTTGTGGATTAAGTTGAGAGGGACAGGAACTTGTTAACTACCTCTAGGGATAAAAGGCAGAAGTAGTCAGACAGCTAATTCTGTGCTGAGGTATATCCTTTAAGTAATTTAGTGTAATTTAGAGACCATGTAAAATCATTTGGTGAGTGACAAATAGCTTTCTGTTATGCTATCCGACAATTACATGCAACCTCCTTCTTAAATAATACCATGTCCTTCTAAGGGTTACCAAAAATAAATTGATGCTAACTATCCTACAGATAAGGTTACCATTCTTGTTTTTAAAAAAATTTGTTGCCCTTATTTAAAACAATAATTCTCTGTTTAAATAGAGAACTAAAAGATAATTTCAAATAATTCTCTATTTAAAAATTTGTTTCTCTTCTAAAGCAAAACTTCAAAAGGACAATATATGTTTGAAACTGTAATTTGTCTTAAAGAACTCTTCTTTAAGAAATCTGTCAACTAAAGTTTGTGAAGTAGAATATAAGTGAAGCTGAAGGAAACAGTTTGGTTTCCTGCGAGCTCTTTACCCTGACCAACAGGGAACTAGTAAGGTTGGTGAGAAAAATCTGTCCTACTGTAATTTACGTATTAATTGCAAATTATTGTGTAGGTCAGACTACGGAGAGGAGAGGAGAGGAGGGGCCACATATGCTTTGATTTTTTTAAAAAAAAGTTGTCAGCAATATTTCTTGACCAGTAATAAGCACACATACTTGCTGCTTGTCAATTCATCACCTGTGTTTAAAACTAACCTCCAAGATGAAGTGGAAGTCTCTTCTTGACTTAAGGAAGAGTAATGGATCATATTCCTAATTTTTATAACAAGTTTGAATGTATATGCAGTCCTTCAGGAAGAGCCAGATAAAAGCATTATCAGTTTCACCAAAAGCCGTTCATTTTATTGGTTGGTAGCATGCTTCTGTATAAAGTTTTCTCTCTGATTATCCAAAATAGCTAGCAGAAAATTGTAGCAACAAACAACTCTGCTACCCCGTACAGTCTACAGAGAAAGAAGAATCACTTTAAAATTAAATCTCGGAGAATACAGCAGAAATCATTTCTACAGAGCCAGTACAGGGGATACAGATTTATAATCAGATGCAGCCCAGTGATTTATGGTGAATTCTGGTTGAACTTTGTGGGTCAAGGGATATTTGTTCTGAACAGCCGGCTTTGAGCAAGCTGTCTTCTACCTCTCCACTCCTGTAGAGCAAAGCCACCCAAATGGCCCTAGCACTGCTACGGTCCCCCTGGACCATCACTGCCCCACTACACCTCTTCCCCTGGAAGGCAGGGAAACAGTCTAGAAGTAAACTTTTCTATAGAATGCCCAAATCTACTTTAAAAAACCCAATACCATGATTGAAAGTAATTTTTAGCTTATTTCAGTGTGATGGCCATGCATTGTGCTCCTCTATATCCTCCAGCTGAAGGTGATGTTGAGCCCCGTCTAAGGCTTTATGCAGTACTCCCACAGACATTGTAGTCTATTTAACTGGCTGCAGTGTTTACACAAAATGTGGATGCAAAGTCTTCTGTCAAGAAAAATATTTCTTAGTATTTATTTATAAAACAATACTACATTAGTATTATTTTGATGAATTGGAGAATAGATATGCATACAGAGTCACAGTTAAACTCTACATATGTTACATCTAATGGATACGTTTGGCAGCTTTTTCTGCCCCTCCACAAGTTACTGTATAACCACAGATAAATGAATTATTTTTTTAATACTGCCTATATTCATATAACAATCACTGGAAATATATGTGAAGATATTCATATCAAGCAACTTAATGTCAATGTGAAATCTGTAATAAAAATGTATGGAATACTGATTTATTGAATAAAATAGAGACCTTTATTTTCCTATAAGCTTAAACGTGTTCTTCAGAACATTATGAATATAGAAATGAGTCTATATTTCTCCTGATGTTCCCTCATTAATATCTTTCTAAAAGGCTTGTCTGAAAAATGAAGTAAATACATGGAGGTAGAGACAATTACTGAATGATCCAGCAGAGCTTCAAGCTTCTACATCTGTACATGGTATTGATCGTAAAAATGGACCTAGTATTTTCAATTATGCTCTGTAAAGTAATGTCAGGAGGCATGCTGGATATCTGGATTTGACCTGATAATCTGGAGTACAGAGAGTCAGGTGTCCTGAGCAAAGCCTTTATATATCCAGGTGGGATAAGCTGGAGTGTGATTCATCCTTGAAGCCAGAGAGTTCAGGCACTTCCACTTTGAAGTAAACTTAGTTTGCAGTGCTGCCAACAAAGCACTAGCTCTGTCTGAGTCCAAGTAGATAGGGGATATGCTTGGGATCTTGCCCCCAGTAATTTCAGGAATGCACATGAACTTGCTCTCAGGGCTTGAGTTTGGGTCCTGGTGTAAATGGCAGGTTTAACCATGACTTAGGGCTTATCATCTTTTCATATTTCTGTAGAGCCACAGAATATTTTATATTTACAAAAATATGAATCAACAAACTGATCTCTCTTGTGGCTGGGCTTTAAGTTGAACAGGATTCTGTACTTCAGTCAACTGGTAGGACTCATGTCACTGTCCCCAGCCTTGAGAAGGCAAGCACTAAAATGGAAGAGTCTTCACTCAAGCATCGTTGTGCAGAGAATTCGAATGCGGCAGGGTTTTACATTATTTGGGTCTGTAACAGGGCATGGCCTCAAGCAGTCTTTTTTCCTAAAAATGTTGCAAAGTAACAGGAACACAGATGAAGCAGGTAAGAAGCAGGCCGGGGAGGTTATCACCCACTGTAGACACGTTGGTGACAAAGTGGCTTAATATGTCCATATTCATGATATTTCCACTGAACTACTGGGCTAAATACACTGTGTGTTTCAGTATGATTTATGGTTGCTAATTCCATTACCCATAGATCCCTTTCACAAAGCCCTCACAGCTAATGAATTTAATGACACAAAGGCCAAAACCTGAATATATGTCACTCTGCCGAAAACCATCAATAACTGGGGAAACATTAATTTTTACAGCCGTGGCTGCTCACAACCTATTTTACCAATCATAAACTGCTCTTTAATCAAAATCTGTTCACCTCTAAGGTCATCAAAATTTGCTGCCAGGCTACTTGTAACTGCCTGGCTTTTATAAACCCAGATGGTAGGCTTACTCTCTAAGCTATAATCTCTCCCGCTTTGTTCGGAGTTTTAGAATAGTGATTGTAGTGTCCCCTGTGAGTTGCCACTGATAGAAGTTACAACTCGTGATATTGACTGAACCCACCACTTTTAAGTAATGGCAGGAATTACGCATTCTCCTGAAATATCACCTTTAAGCTGGCTGGGAGCTGTCAGTCTCCACTTCCATCCTTTGAATGCTGTGTGATGTTAATTGTACCAGCAGCTGCTTGATCTGCTAAACAAACCACTGGAAGCCTGAGCTGGTTGTTTAGGTTGTTCCCTCGGTCTCCATGATAATTGGAGTGCTGCTGTTCTTCTCCCTTCACGCTTTGTCCTTGACCTCTGTGACTCAGTCACCAACGGGCCTGTCTTGTGTTGGAACAGACTGTAGTGATTTAAGAGGAGTCCTCTCTCAACTGGATGGTATTTGAGAGAATCTGATGGATGTACCACCTGCAACGAAGGAGATGGAAGGGAGTGAGTAGAATAGTTTCATTTCAAATTTGTCATATTAATTGACATAAATGGAATAATATTTTCACGTAAATATTATACATAGAGTGCATTGGTACTTAACAGCTCTATGAAGAAGTACTATAGAACAAAGCTGTAATTCAGACAGTTCAGCAGAGTAAACGCCCGTCAGGAGCTCTAGCTCTTCACTCCCCTTTGGCAATGTTTATTTTATATGAACACGCATCAGCGTGTTTATGTTGTCAGGTGCTTCTGCGTGGTAACATTTAAAACTTGCATCTTATCCACAGTACACAGCATTATAACCTGAAACTCATCTCTGCTTATAAACTACAGCACAGAGAGTGGCATCTTATCGTACAGTGTTTATGTCCAAAATTATTCTACTTCAGCAATCAGGCTCCCAAGTTAAAACACTGAGTGATGGAGTTAATTAAGGAGGAGTAGTGCTGTTGTAGCGCTAATGGTCTACAGATACAAGTGCCTCTCCGTGAGGCAAAGTTTGTCAGGAAAGGTAATGTCTTTCATTGCACCAGCTGATACAGCTGGAGAAAAAAATAGATAGCTTTGGGCCCACAAGCCCTTCTTTTGGTTTGAGTACATTAACATTTCTATCATCAGAAAAAGCAAAAACACTCCCCCACGCACACCTAAAAAAAAGAGTATATCAGTCTTATTTCAAAAATTTTATAAAGTAAACTTGGCAAGTTAAGTATACAGTACAAAGACAACAGATGCCAGAATTTTTTGAATCTTGAAAGGCAGAATATTATTAAATGCATCCTATCAGCAAAGTTGGAAAGGGTGGCCATGTGGTAGTTCCCTAGTGATAAACCACTGCCTTTCCTTCCCTAATGAGTTCTAACCTCCCTTCTTTTGCCTGAAAAATTCCACATCTTCCTGCAGTTGAGTCAAGAAACAGTTTGTTTGCAGAGACGCTTCTGAGACACTTATGATTTATTTTCCAAAACACGATGAGATCTCCAGTATTTTTTTCACTTTTATCATGCTACTAATTGACGTTTTACCAGAAATAGAGCCCAGCGGTGTTACCGTCCTGACATGCAACAGTAAAGGCAAATTACTGTCAAATACAAAAGTCCTGCTAATGAAAATTCCTTATGCTCTCTATTGCAAGAAGTTTTAAGGCATTGATACTTAATATCAATATCATATGCAGGTAATAAAGTCCATTTATACTATTTGATTTGTGAAGATTTTCTAGTAGACTTTAAGTAATCCGGCATTTGTTTGTTAGAAATGGACCAAAAATGTAAATTAAAATAATGGGAAAATCCCAGGCTTGTGTTAGTCTACCTAAATAAAAATGGACTCCAAAAGGAATTTTAACTGAGTTTAGCACTATTTCACAAGAGATTGTATCAAACAAAATTAAAGGAACATAAAACATTTACTCTGGTAAAAGCAACAATGTTTTAAACAGACACCTGCTGGTGATGCTCCCATCGTTCCTTTTTAGTCTGGTGTTCTAAACTGGGTAATTATGTTTTTGTAAAGTTTCCTAGAATGAAGTCCATTATGAGTGTTTACAAAATACAGGCACTCAGGTCTTACCGCACAAGTTTTGGCTGTTAAGGTAGAAACAGAAAAGGAAGTGCTGCACAGCCATCATAAGACGTCCTTACTGTCCTTGTGGCTTATATGCAGAATAGACTTTTTTCCTACACAGTTAGACTATACAACATTGAACATAAATGTTACTTGTGTTTTAAAAAGAGTTGAATTTCCATCATATTTCATTTTTAAATATGGCTAAACTTGGCAATGCTGAATGAGAAATAAGTTTCTGTTAGCGTTAGGAAATTATTAGAATTCTTATTTTACTAAATCTCTTTTTGTTAAAATGATCCACAAATTACGAGTTAGAAGCTGTTATCCTGTGTGTGTATAATTGTAAGAGATTCAAGGGAATTGAACATATGTGATACTGAGAATGTAAAGGAAACATTTAATGGCATCCATACGAACACATTGGACTGAGTGTTTAAGTGTTATACATCATTTGTTTGACATCATTACGTTATTATAATGTAAATCCAGCTGTATTTTATGCTCACTGATGCCATTCAAAGTACGTAGCGTAAGATCTCTGTTAATTTTTCTTTGGAAGTGAAGTGCTGTGTTTTCAGCACAGCCTAAATAATGATACGTAGGATTCGTTCTACTCTTAGAGTGGCAGTATGGTGTGAAATTATATACTTGGCTATGTGAGGGCGCACCTGTACTGATAAATGAAGTGCCCAGAGCCCCTTGATGGTCCCCAGTGCTTAACTGGTCCCTCCCTCCCTCGGTCTGCCTTGGGCCATCCCAACCTGCTCACCAAGGAAAATCTGCTGCCGCAGGGGCAAGCTCAAAGCACCTTGGGCATGAGTCAGCAGGCTGTGGTGGGAAGTAATATTGGTCTCTGGAGGTCTCTAAATCTCTTTTACTTAGTAGGTAAACTCTGAGTCCATATGACCTTTAGTTTGTAAGCTTTTGTTGCATTATAAACTTTATTTTGCATAAAACCATATGGTTTGTAGAATTCTTTAGAGATGTTTGGTATTTTATATTCTGGAAGACTTACAGTGTAGTAAGGCTGAGAAAAAAATTATATACAGCAAAACAATAATCTGAAGGTAAATTGGTATTAAAGGTACCGGTGAGATACTTTTATATCCTAGCGGTCTGACAAAGTTTGCGAAGCAAAGGATTTTGCAAGTAAGGTAGGCCAACTAAATGTCGAGCTACATCAGAAGAAGCAAGTGTAGAATGGATTATTGAAACACAACGTAAATTTATGCATCAATAGAGCGATTTCATACGCTTTTTTTTTTTTCATATTCACCTTTTCTCAAAATATGTGACAGCAAAAATAAAAGGAATTCAGAGATAGACAAAAAATAATTAGGGCCTTAGTGAGGTCATTGGTGCATACATAGAAAAAGAATAAATTTAGAATGGAAGGAAAGGGTGTAAAGACTTACACAACATCAGTAAGTATATTAACAAGTGGCAGAGCCAGCACTCTGCAATGGTAGCACCTACATCTAATTCTTAGTTTGTCTTCTTAGACCCAGAGCATAAATCTCATTGTAAAATTGAGAATGTTTATTCTGTGCTTTTTAACTCTAGTCTTAAGCATTCAGATTTTCTGTCTTCCCTGCACTGAATCTTTTCCAGTTCTTCAGTGCCCATTTAGATAAGCTGGGCACAGTGCTCTGGGCATAATCCTACCATTCTGTTAGATGGTGTCAGACACATCTTCCTGCATGATGCAGATTTACCTGTTCCAGGCTCTATTTGGATAAATAGCATTATGCTCCTTCATCTCTGCTTGAGAAAAAATTACAGATTGGTTTGTAACTGAGCAGTAGTATACCCGCAGAACTTTTAAATAAGCTAAACTAAGCTCTCTGAACATATGTTGCTATTTTGTTCATTAAATAACAGATTGCAAGCTAATTCATACTCAGCTGAGACATGTCTAGTTAAAAATAAAAAATCCAAACATACCAATAAATAATGAATTTAGGAACTGAAAAAATTAAAATATCTCAAAAGCACTACAGGTTAGATGCAAACCTTTTAAGGTTCATTACTTTTTAATATATTCTCTCTGATATACTTCACTTAGTAATGATACAGGCTATTGTAGTCTTGTCAGTAAATGATAAAACAGTTCAATTTCCCCTTCTTTCTGTGTGGATCCAAGAAGTATAGTAAAGTATACTTCAAAACTGATAGGAAAATACTTCCGCAAAGGCCTGGCTTATTTTCGAAACTAATTTTTAATCAGGTGCTAACTAGGTGATAAAGCTGCTTATTTCATTTTTGTCAGTCTATAAAGCAATTTAGCTACATGTTTGTGATTACAAAGGCATTTTAGCCTGACTCTTAAGGAAAATGAGTTTATGTTAATGCTGCTCTTGTCCATTGGTCTGTGCCTCCAATAACTTTTGAGCAGAAAGGCAGCACTCAACCAACATGGCAGAGTAAGGGAAGCATCAAAGTTATTAACTTTCCACTTTCTGAAAAGCAGAGGCCTGCTAAAAAAGCAAGATCTGAATTATTGTATCTCCTGAAGGAAAAAGTAATAGAGGAACCCAGCAGCTGAAGAGGAGCTGTTGAGGTCTGTGCTCCATAATTTGGTAGGATACCAAGCTCCATTATACAACCTCCACGGCGCAGTGTGTGCTCAATATTGATCAAGGGCCATCCAAAAGAATGAGTCGGAACCGCAGAAGAAGAAACGTTCAGGACAGAAGCAGAACTCCTCCCTTCAAACCTCAAAGAAAGGCGAGCAAGTAGAAATCCTTCAAACTAGCAGAATTACAAGGAGAGTTCTTCTTGTTTATAGCTAGCATCAATACAGCGGTTTCTCTTTTGGAGTGAGTGCATGGAGTTTGGAAAGTGTCTCAAAATAAAAAAGCTAAACAAATCAACATCATTATTGAAGAATGAAAGCAAAAACCCTAAAAATAAAAAAGGGGGGGAGGGGAAGACATTTAAGTGGAGTTTGTGGAGTGGATGCGGGAGTGTGCGAGTTAGAGTAAAACAAAGCAGATCCAATATACAACAAAGCAGCAGAATGTTATATCGATCTTTTCAGGAAACATCACAGTTCTAGATGTGCTATGCTGAAAAGAAAGAACTATTTAAAAATAATGAATTCTCAGAGGAAAGAATTTAGACATTTTCTAAACAGCCCTTTCTGTCTGTAAAAAAAAAATGGGCTAAATGCAAGTGCAGATGAGAAGGCCAATAGGGAGGGCCAGGAGCATCTCTTCTGGCTTGGACGCTCCTCACACGAAAATCTGAATTGAAGCAAATTATTGTAAATGTAAAGTTTGAGTTGAAATCATGTTTTATAGTTACATTTTTAGATGAATGGAAACTTCTACCATGTCAATGAACACATTGAAAACAAATAACACCGTATTTGCATATCATACTTAGACTTCTTGATGTAAAAAAAAAATTACAAGTCTGATCATTAGCAACCATTAAAAATAAAAACAGGAGTTGTTATGGATAGCATTACGCTGAACAATAGCAACGGGATAAAAACTCATAGCTAAGCTAATTTCTATATCACTCCCATACATTTTGAAAACTTGTTGGCTTTAGACAAATTATCTTGTGCAATACCTTTTTAGATATTTAAATGATTTTGCATTAAGTTATTTTACAGAGTCTACTGTTTACTCAGAGTCCTGAAGAATCGTAAGCATGCATATTTAGATATAATGCTGCTTTATATCCCAAGCAACATTTTTTGTGGTATAAAAATAAAGTTAATGAGATGTAGACTTAGTTTCAAGCAAAATAAAAATAACCTTGCCAAATTAGAAAGTCTGTAAAAACTAATTGGAAACTCACGCTAATTCTCAGCATAATGAATTTGCATTGCTTCACTGAAGTGAAGGTCTGATGCAGAAGACTTGTCTTTAAATCACCAAAATACTTCAGAATCTGATGCGAGGTTTTCTGTGATGCCAGCAGCTGGATGAAGGGGTGACAAGTGTGATAATTAAAAAGGAATCCCCCAGGAAATCTGATGCGTTAATGTATTGTGATAAATTGCACTGGGAGATATAAGGTACCCTGCCAACCAGAAATACTTTATGGTTCACAAAGCAGAACCAGTCTGTTGCATGGAACAAACTAAACTATTTGTCAGATAATTGCGTGCTATTGACAGGATAGGGACAGTACAGATAAAACGGGAAGAAAGGAACTAAAAGATATGTTGCCATATAGATGATGTGGGGTTTTTTCCCATTTACCTAGAGAAGCAGTCACCTTGGCTGCTCGGTATTTGCTGCGTAGCTTTTGATGTACCTTGTAGAGTCTAACTGCATGTCCTGGCAAAGATCAGCAATTTTCTAACAGGACAGTGGCACAACCATTAAAACGAATTGTCATGCAAATTATAGGATGTGTAATAATCCTGCAAATTTTCTGTAGAGTGGATGTAAGATTGATACCACTAAGTAAGGGAATGTCATTGGTCAAATACTTGAGGATGCTGGACATCAAATATTATGTCCAAAATTGGGGTAGCTTTCAATTCTAAAATAGCAGGATACAGGATTTACTGAGATTAATTGTTATATGAAAGTGCCTTAGCAGATTATTTCAGAGCCTCTGGACTGTTGACTCCAGTGATTTAATTTACTGAGGTCTCCAATTTTCTAATATGCTTAGAAATGCTTTTCTGGTATATGCAAACTAATATTACAGGGTAAACCTTAATGCAACTGTAAGAATGCTGCCTTGATAAAAGATCAATGAAATTAAAAGGATTAAGCCTGGGCCAAATCTGTGACAGCTTTGCTTACCACAGCATAGAAAAGCTTATGTGGAGCACTCAACAACCTTGTTTCTCCAGTTGGGGTAAATTGTGACTGTCACGGAGAAAAAAGTGCTTTTTTTCCACCAGCCATTCCAAGAAGGGAAGGGGCACGCTTTCATCTTTCACCTTGAAGACACATCATGTCATAATTTAAAGAAAGCATGTGCTGTAAATGGATGGCAACAACAGTTCCTTGCAGGGAATTTTTGCAGGTTCATCAGAGCTCCGCTCTAGCTGGTTTTGTGCAAATTTAACTGGACGTCTGCTAAGGTAAAAGGAGAGCGGGGGTGAGTATAGAAATGGGACAAAGCCACGTTAGACACTGAGGTAAATTAGCTGGAAGAGTTCCAGATTAACAGCTTCACAGTTTACCCAGTCTGGCAGCAATTTTTATCAGCATCTTCTTCGCAAAGTATTTGTTATTGTTCTTTTAAAAAGCAATTTCTTGCCTCAATTCTCCATAGCTGTGTTTCTTGCTGTACTAAGAGGCTTTGGAGACTCTTGTGGGAAGTAGAGAAAACAAGATTTTATTGTCCCTTCAAAGTACTGTTAGACCATCTTTGTATCTTCGTTATCTTTTGCAGGAGGATTCAAGCTCACTGGCACTGGCTGAGCCACCGTAAAGCCGGGTAGCAGGGTTAGCACAGGGCAGGACCCGTACAGTCACAGCGTCCTTCTCGGGTGCTCGAGGGCAGCGCTGAGGGTGCCATAGGGCAGCGGCAGCCCAGGTAGCAGGGCCTTGGGTACCCACCGCGCA
Organism: Ciconia boyciana; assembly: GCF_034638445.1. Lineage (NCBI taxonomy): Eukaryota > Metazoa > Chordata > Aves > Ciconiiformes > Ciconiidae > Ciconia > Ciconia boyciana. Next base: position 18,493,381 of record NC_132945.1, on the reverse strand, counting down.
TGTCTTTCGCTCCGTCTCCCTCGCAGCCTGCTCCGGTGGCTGTGAGCTCCTTGCCAGCTCATCTGCCTTTAGCTGCCACAAAACCTTTTCTCTGGGTATCTGGATCATTAGTGCTCCAGATGGGCTTTAAGAGGGCCTTTTCCCAGGTCTCATTAACAAATGCAGTAACAGACTCGTAGAAGTGTGTTAACCTTGTTTTATCAAAGATGTTTGTTAGGTGGTAGGAATTATTCGATTATTTTCTCTCTTGATTTGAAGTGCAAGACTAATTCTTATACTGTGTCTGTTTCTTCTACAGACATTCTTAAATGCAATTTATACCTCATGAAATCAGTTGGTATCTGTGCTGCAATTCAATGTCAACTTGATTTATTTGTTATTTACCCGCCTTCCCAAAAAATCCTATGACAAATTAAGTGAATGTTATATCTTCTTTTTTTTCCTTTTTTTTTTTTTTTTTTTGTTGAACTGCTGAACTACAGTGCTGGAGGGTGTGTGTCTGTGTCTGATATTCTCCATTTCAGTAGAGTATTATATCTTAAATTATTTCATATGTTGCAACAACATTTTACAGGCAACTGGGTTAACAACATGATAAAGCACAATGCTTTAATCCCATGAAGTATTCTATCACGCTCATGCTCTCTTGATCTTTTTAAAATAATAACGCTCTGTGGGTTTCTTTGCCTTTTCTTTGTTGTTTCAGATATGCCAGGTAGCCCACACAACCAGTTCACCTTCAGACCCCTCCCGCCGCCACCTCCACCACCGCACGCCTGCACCTGTGCCAGAAAACCACCTCCGACAGCTGATTCTCTCCAGAGAAGATCAATGACCACCCGCAGCCAGCCCAGTCCTGCTGCCCCGACTCCCCCCACCAGTACGCAAGATTCGGTGCATCTCCATAACAGCTGGGTCTTGAACAGCAACATACCGCTGGAAACCAGGTACAGACCAACCTGTTGTACACAACATATCTCAAATGTTAAAGAAAGAAAGAAAAAAAAAAAAGATGGGGAGGGTGCCTGACGTTGACACGAGATGGTGATGGGGAATTACAAGTTTGTCATTCAGGACATGCCAATGCATTTTGATTTGAGGCCGTGTCGTGTAGCCATGGGAGGCCTTATTTCCTTGATTCATCTAGATCATTAATGTTCATAAAAGCATGTGTTTTGCAAAGTTTTGGAAGACATTGATTTCCTTAAGGTGTGTAGATTAAGTAGGTATTTGAGTTGTGTGCAGTCAGGATTTGTGCTTGTGTACTTGCCTCAGCCTCCCGCATTCTCCCAGGGCCATTTGGTAATCAGGAGATAGACGTTTTGTTCAGTTGGTGTACTCTGGCACTTCTGGAGTCAGTCAGTGTTCAGGCTGTAGCTTTCCTGTGGATAAGAAAAAATAGGAAATAATACTAAAATACTATTTTCTTCAATGCATATTTAAACACTTTATTGCATAATATACACAAAGACTATATAATTTGATAATCATTTGGTAATAGAGAAATGATACAGGCCCAAGACAGGTATTGAGCATGGAGAGCCTTCCCTCTGGGAGCTGGGGAAGGGAGGCTTCAACTTCAGGGTCATTCACAATTTGCACAAATAATCTACTCTGAAAAATAATTGAAAGCAAATACATTCTGTATTCAGCAAACCTGCGTTTCAGTACCCAAAGTTCTGCCACAGAGGTAAATACACAGTTTCCTCTGACTTTTTGGCTGCAATAAGCTTTTTTTGTTCCTGATAACTATTAGCTAATTTGATGGCTTTCAACGACCACTGTGTTTGCTGACTTGATGCTTAAAACAAGCCCTTGATTTCCTATAACCTTCTTCCTCTTCATTGCGAACAGATCACCAAGAATTTTTAACTAGGATTTCCTTTGGGTTTTGGCATTTTAAAACACGTAAAGTGCATGACTGTCTGTGAAAGTTGTGTTTGGCAACAGAGGAATGTCTGACATCCAACTAATCTGATTCAGAGAATATAAGGTATTATGCATAGAAATGTTTTCTTTTTAATACACATATGTCCAAGGGCCAGTTATCACAACCAATCACTGAAACCTAAATTTTGTTCTTTTGTAAGAAGGTTGTTTTTATGTTATTACAAAACTTAATTTTAGTATACATCTTTAAACACTTAACTGAGGCTAATCAGAAGTGTCAAATTAAGTTTTTCTTCTCTGAAAGGCTATTAAGTTGGGATTGAAGAATAAGCTGATTCATTCTGAAATAAAACTGTCCTTATTCGTCTTAAGGACAAATCACAAAAAGAATCAAGGAGGATGGAAACTTTTCTCCAAAACAGAACGTCAACAAAATTCTAGTTCAGCTAGTCCTTCTAGAGCTAGAAGCTTCTGTATACATAATCTTTATAAAGATAAATCTCTGTCATTTCTGGTGTAACAAGCTTATATGTTCTATACTTTCTGCCACATATAAGGCTGATCCCTGGGAATTCTGTACCCATTAAGTACCTTTTGGTTCTCTTCATTTAACAGTTAGGTAGATCTTGTTTAGCCTTTCTGCATCCCTGCTCACAATATTCTTGTCAGACCTCATCGGGGAAAATACTTTGCAATGTTAAGTCTCTTTTGAGTTCCGTTTAATTTTTCTGGTTTCTTATTATTTTTGCAAATTTGAAACTTCTCATGAAGGATAAATACATAGATATGTAGTTATATCTATAATTATATAGTTGGATACTGATGAAAGGGCTGTGCAGTGGATTAGGAATTCAGACTGGGAAACATACTGTGGGCTACATGTTAGCAATTCACAAAGTCTGGGAATTTTCCACATTCCTACCCTTCAGTGGTTGTTTCAGCTGATTTCATGCACCCTCTGGTACCTAGCTGCAGCCTCTCATGAAGCTGGCTGAAAGGCAATATAATCTGAAAGCAGAATCTGTGAGACTGTTTGCCAAGATGTATCTGCAGTTTACGTGCAGACAAGTGATATAGCAGGGGAACATTGTAATAAAAATCATTTGTGATCACCGCTTCCCAGAAGTCTATAGTACACAACACAGCCTTAGAGAAAAAGAAGGGCTTGCAGTCTATTTTTTTCTTCCTTTAACAGGGAATGATTCAGCTCGAATTGAACAAATACTTTGGCCTAATAGCTGGATTCTCTTGCTTTCCTTTTCCATTAATGTTTAGCTGCCCATTAAAAATAATCCTACAAAATAAAAGGAATCATGTCAACGGCAGCTGTGTTTCTGTGCTAAATCTTTAATAGTGCCACATCTACCTAATATGTACATACCTAATATGTCTAGGCAGATTTTTTTTTTTTTTTAAATTTGGAACATTTGCAATCAAAAAGGATACAATAATGTATTCCTTACTGTAATAACTGGGCAAAAATCAGAATGCACATGTTCAGCTTTTCTTCCAACTGTATCTCCTGTTAATCCATAAACAGCACATGTGTTTGCATGGTTTATCTACAGCCACGTAATATTAGAGAATTTTCAGACAGGAAAAGATTTCCTAGAACTAATCGTGCGACTAAATCCTGTTCATTCTGGACACTCAGAAATGAAGCCGGTTTATGAGTCTGCTCATAATGATAATGTGTCATATTTATGTAAAAGAAAATTCTGTAGTTCAGAAAATGTTTGCAATACTCTGATTAAACATGTATTCTTATGTAATTAGACTTTGAAACCCTAGATTAGACCGCAAAGGGCTGCAGTGAAGACGTATAGTGAGGTACATGTTCTGGAAGGTTTTTTGTAGAGTAAAACTTTGTTATATTTTTATAGAAAAGAGCAAATCAGAAATGCTGTTTTGTGCTTCATCTAGGGGTGTTATATGCATGGACTAATCTGCAAAACAGTTTTATCAGGACCCAGCTTACTAGCCCAGCTTTTTAATGAGGAGACTGACTTGGAAAGGCAAAATTACTTGTTCAAGTTCACACAAGCTTTTGGCAAAGACAAAAATAGAGTCTAGGTGTATGTCATTGCCAAGGCCAGTTCTCTAACTCTGGCAGTTATTCTGATCATAAGCAACCCAAATGAAAATAAGAATTAGGAACACCTTTAAAACTTCAGAGGACATGTCGTAGAATAGCTGTTGATGAAGAAATTGGAGAAGAGCTGTACCTGTAGGAGGTGTAACAGCTCAAACTGCCGAGTGACTGTGCTGCAGCCTTCAGCGCTGTAATGTGCCTGTAAATGCAAATGCAGGCTCTATCTGTATGCATGCACACACGGTTTTGAAAAAAACATATTCATTATTAAAATGACTTATGAACATGCAGTAATTTCATTGTCACACAGAAAAATAATTTGTAAGTATTGCCAGAAAAGGACTGCAAGGATCTGTCTCACTACATAAAAACACAGGAAACATTGATTCTCTTTTTTAGGATAATGTTATTGGGCTCTTACATAAATTGATTTTTTCTTCTCCCCCAGAATAAAGTACTTGCAACCTATTGCCTATTCCCTTCCTTTCCACTAAAATAATTGTTTTTTCAGGTTTCATAGATACTTTGCTCTAATGTTTCAAATCTTATGATTTACAGTGTAATACATTGTCATTATCTCTGACAACCCCATCTGAACATAGCTTACTACTTTTTATGGAGTATGTATTAAACCCTGACAATTCAAAGGAGTGTTTTTCATTTTCTCCATGCCCTGTTAGGTGACTCAGTATTTGTTTCCATATCTTGGGTTTTTTTGTGGGTTCTTTTTTCTGGTGTCTGCTATTTATTTTCCCACTTCAGTCAAATTCCCCAATAAGAAGAAAAAACTGGACGTTAAATAGGGATTTTTACCTGACATTATTTCTGATCCTCCCTATAGTCTGTTAGAGTTTCCTCATGAATAAACCATTGGACACGCTTATTTTGAGTAAAGTTTTGCATTTAGATTACCCAAGCATTAGAATTTTCAAGTTTTCTGTCTAAATATCAAAACTTACCTAATTTGATTTTGTTTCAAAGTGTTTATTTTTAGTCCCGTTTTGTGCTTCAGTATTTTACATATCTACTTGTTCCTTCCTTTTTTAAATCAAATTTCTTTCTAGTTCCTCTAACCCATTTAGCAGTGTTGGCAGTAAGGTTAATGCTGTGCTGAATGGACTGAAATCTCCCTTCACTGCGCTGGCAATGAGCCAAGTACTGGGGAAAAAGACAGCTTAATTTAAGCAATCTTATCACCATGGTAATAGCTCTTCTAAGGGGACAGTGAGGTACCAGACCATGAACCTGAGATTCAATTATCATTAATTTATATAAAACTTTGAAGTACTAGAATAATAAGAGAAGTATTTGGGGTTCAAGGCAGTTATGATTTTTAGTTACTATTCAGCAATATTTCAGAGCCCTAGAGTTTGATTATGGCTCTAAACACTTAAAAACTTTGAGAGTTTTGGAGTTCAAGAAGTTATTCAGCTCATCATATAGATGGAGTCATTCCTTTCTGTGTTATATAGTTATTTAAAGGTGCATATTTAAGCCTATCTGGATTTCTGTTTTCCTAAAAATATCGTCTTGCTTATAATTCTGTCTAGTATAGGGGAGATCTTGACAACTGTCACTTATCAAGAGATTTATTCTGTACTATGGTTTTCCCTTGTTCTTTTTTAATCAAGCTCATCATTGTTTGTGCTCTTCAGAAGTACACGGATAGCCTTTCAAATCACAGAAACCTGTACATGCTGACATTGTGTTTAAGCTGGAGTAGTGCTAACAGTGGAAATAATTAAAGAAAAATGCATATTATAAATACACACTCACATGGTTCAGTGTGAGCTCTTGGAAGGTTTATTCTTTCTCCTTGGTCTCTTCATTTGAGCACCTTGTGAATCTCGCCCCCAGTGCAGAGCTACAGAAAGCACTTTTGTGCCTTCCTTTTTCCCAGTTCAAGGTTTCCATGGCAAACAGAACGGCTTTTACAGCTCCCAAGGCACACAGGTGTTGATGATCATAAACCACCAAGCCGGGAGACAATTCCTATTTGAGCAATGCAATTCATTAGGAACTTGTTTGCAAATGGAGCCTGCTCCTGGCTTAAATGACCAGACTTGTGTTTAGTCCAAGAATAAATGCAGGGGAGGGCTTCGTTTATGATCTTTCCTTCAAATCATGTTGGTCAGTATTTGCTATTATGACATGTCACTTGTATTTTGTCATTTTCTGCCTAATTAAACAATAAATCTAACCTATAGAGAGACTGACCGTATTAAAAACAGACACATGGCAAGGGTTTTAAATTCAGTCCCAGTCCCATGTGTTTTCACTGCACAGCAGAAAAGATCTAAAAATATTTAAGACTTCTCAATTGAAAACTGTAAATATGACCATGAACTTAAAATAAAAGCTGTAAATATGACCCTAAATTTAATAATGCGAGAATTAAAGCACCTTTTATGGAAATAAAAATATAAACATTTGTCAGCTACAATGAAGTACAATTTTCATGTCAGCAGCAATGGCACTTGAGGGTCCTTCTTTTGATTAATTTGAGATCCAGTCACTAAGGACAAGAAGGTGATTTAAATTGTTCATATACTCTACTGTATTTTTTCTTTGGGAGAAGCTCTGGTGTGGGCTTCCCTGGAATAGTGGGATAGTATTGGTATGTGTAAGGTTTTTTTTATGCAGGCTTAATATAGTAACTGGAACAATCATGCTGCAGATACTCTTCGCTCATTATTTTGAATAATGGAACAGTATATAAAGTTATAACTAAAAGTGGAGATATGTTGTTATTTTATGGCCAATAAGCAAGCAGCCTCTTAGCTTTCTATGAAATACAGTGTTTTCATTTACAAAACCAGAAACAGACTGAATATAAATTTTGAAAGAGAGTGATAACTACAGGTTAATACAAAGGGTCTAGGCTGATTTGGAAAACAGAGACTGTGAGAAAGGATCAGAGATATGCAAAAGATTCTATCTTTTCCTTTCAAAGAAAACCACATAGGTACGTGTGATGTTATTGCCCAGAAATGTGTATCTATCCCCTGGGTAGCTAATTCTAGGAAATCTGTTTTGGAAGACTGGATAGTAGTCACACAGTTAAGGTGATACACCTCTTGTCAAGTAAAATTTGTGTTATTTGTCCCAGTAGCTATGCAGCTTGGCTCTAGACCATAGGCACGTGAGTGTAGGTATTTGGAAGTAGGCTCAAATGCTAGTAATAAAAGTCAGTTAGAATATGCATGAATACCCACAGGAGGAAAGTCATGGCGAAGAGAACTGTGGGCCAACTACTTCTACTTCAGTTATCTCGTTCCTTTCTTTGTTTTAAGTCATGCTTCTAACCACAGAATATAAGCAACAAAATCACAATATTGGTATTTTTATCCATCTTGATTCATGGTTTCAAAGTACTCTGCAAATATTACATACTATTCTTTATATAACTTTTGTAAATATTATTGGAAGTACTATTATTCTCATTTTCCACATCAAAAATTTAAAATTTATTGCAAAAAATTAGAGCAAACCATGAGCTTATTCCTTCCTTACCCCACAAATCTCCATGTGCATTGATCAGTTTTACTCAGCTGTTGTTTGAGTTGTAGTGCTAAAGGAAAGTTCTAAGCCACAGAAAAGCACTTTTGAAAACTACTGGATTAATGTAGCAATGTCACCATGTATCATAATAATAAAGCCCATACTGATCTATACAAGAGTCATTTATGTCCCCAGTGTGGTAGTTTTTGTTTTATCTTTTTTTGTCTTTTTTTCTTTTTTTTTTTCACTAAATAGCCAGTGAAACCAGAAGACAGTTGTATTTTGGACAACCGTTCCATTTTAGAAGCTGTTCTTCATTGATTTTGCACTGTCCTATATTTATATAATTATTGTCCCAGATTTCTGCCAGGGACTTGAAAGTTTAGTCACCTGGTTAACAGGCTTAGCTTGCCTACATCAACAACAGACCAGTGAGTCAGCATCATGTCACTTGTTCTGTACTGAAGGGAAAAGGAAAGGATACAGCTTCTTTTCACATCCTTTCACAGCCAGGGTCACAGGGCTAAGTTTTCAAACGCTATGTAAAGAAAACATGAGTGAATGAAGGGAAGCAACTCTATGTGAATGATTCAAAAGGCAAGTCCAGCTCAAAGAGGAGGTTTTAACAAAGAAGTTCTATTCCCAAAGACAAATCTCTAGGGGGTTTCAAATGTATTTCAATTATACATGTAAAAATAGAATGATAAAATAAATTAAATAAATAGTTTTCATGGCCATTTCCCTCCTCTTTCACCCGTGAGCATTCTTGTTCCTACAGTTCTTGTACACAAAAAGGTAAGACAAGGCGGATAAAATTATAGGTCAGATTCTGTCTATAATTATAAGTCATGTCTTATATTCACATACAGTTTTCCTGGGTTGGTTTTCAAGATGAGGGTATAGTGCATATGTCTTTGTTGTCAAGTAGGTGTCTTGGTTTTATACTATATACTTACCTTAGAATAGCTGTCTTGTTTTTATACTATATAGTTTGCTGAGTACCACGTGTGAGATTTATAAACAGAGGTCCATATTCTGATTATTATCTAAGTTTAGAAGTTTCCTTTTTTTTCCCCTCACACTTTGGGTACAGAATAGGATGGATAGAAAATCAGGCCAGAGCAAATTTCTGCTTCTTCCCACTGTCACAGGAAATATTAAGTGACCTAAGAGGCTCAGGTAACAATGGGCTCGTGGCTGATGTTTGCCAAAGTAGATGGGCAACTGTATCAGTTCCAAATCCCTTTTGGCTACTGTCTTTATGTATTTTCTGGTTATGCCAAAAATCAGAATCCTTCTTATCTTTCAGCTACCGTGCCTCTTAAAAATTCCCTTTGCGCTTCTGTTGACTTCGAAAAGAATTACTTCAACTGCCTACTTAAACGTCGGTATCGATATACAGTTATATATATTATATGCAGTTATAGACTTTAGTTGAAAAGAAATTGAAAAATTTAAATTATCAAACTGAAGACTTCTTAGTTTTCCTATCACATAGCTATGCAGTAATTTGTAACACTTTAAGTAACTATTTCTTGAATGTGAAACACAAGAACAAATGTGTTCCTACTTGGTTTATCCAGGAAAAATGCAGACTAATTTTTTGGCCAAGATGTTGCAAGATTTGTGTTTCTACTAACTCACCTGGTGATTCACTTTCAAATCTGCTTTTGTTCTTAATTTCTTTCCTCTTACAAACCAGTAGTTTTTAATGGAAATGGAAGGAAAACATGTTGTAGGTACAAATGAAGGTGGACTTCTAGGCCTACAGACGCTAGGCAGAGGGTAAATGCACAGAACTTGCAGAAGTGATAGCAAGCCCTTGACAAATTGAGGGACATTATTACAGTACTGGGATATAAAAATATTTTCTCAGAATTTAATTAAGGAATTCTGTGTGGGGTTAATCTGGTTTCTGTAATAGTATTATGTTACCGCCACATGAATTCAGTTGGGATGTTGCTTCATGTGTAGCTTTTATAAGACTTACATTACCATTCCAGATAAGAAGCCAAAAGTACATAACACAACGTCCTGATGGAGAAGGGTGAACTTAGAAAGAAATTTTCTCTTTAGAAAGAAATGAACTTCTGTTCTCTAACCTTCTCCTAGCTGAGAATTCATCATTTTTGTATGAACTGCACTCTTGGAGTTATACACCATTCCTCTTGAGGTTGAACAAGAGCACTTAGATGAGCCACATGAAACTGCTTCTTCACAGAAAGCAAGCTATTCTGTGATCAGCAGGACTAAGAGGTCTAATTCCATGCCTTCCGTCACCTGAACTCCCCAGTAACTCCCTTCCCTCAGTCCTTATCTCTTTACTGGGCACGTCAGTGTAGCAGGTTTAGACCTAGCTATTGATCAGCCAGTATGTATTCTGCTTCGTTAGCCGCGCTGGATGGGTGGCTAGAGGGGCTTAGCCAGGGCAAAGAGCTGAGGTTAGAAACGGGAGCTCACTGGGGCTTTTGCTGATTTGGGGGTTTTTGGGGGGGGTTGGGGGTTTTGGTCCTGGTCTTTTTCTTCCAGTTAACTTCACTTGAGAGGATTCAAAGTTCAAAAGTTTTACATTTGTAGAGATGAACAAATGGATAGATAGGCAAACAGACGTTCTGGTTACCTTAAAGAGGGAGTGTTTTCCAACTGCCTCTTTTATATTTGAAATTATTACTGAGCCTTTAATGTTTATTTGTGTATTGGAATTAGCAGTGTAATAATATTAAGTTACTTTTATTTCACAAGTAAATGCCTCACAGATTATGTCCTGTATTTCCCTTTTTAAGATAATATTATCATCTTCTTCATGGATGTTTTTGACATTTTTGTGAACATTTAGAATTTCCCCACTTGCAACAAGTGGTCTTATCCATCATCCTTATAAATTCTCTGATTTTTCTTGTGTTCCTAGTTTACCAAAAAAAAAAAGCCTCAGCTTTTCTCTTAGATCAAATATTAAAGCACGCACCAGGCTGCAGTCACATCTAAACTTTTGAACTGCAATTTTTATTATTTTGCTGTTTAGAGAGAGTGCCTGATTTTATAGAATTGATAGCAACAGTTTAGCGTGTCCTAATGTCCTTTGGGAAAAGTGGTGTGCTCAGACAGATGAGGACTCGCCTGAGTTTATGAGAACATAGTCACAGTCTAACTTTGGAAATTTGTCTTTGTGCCACCAGTGTTTTTCAAATTCTATAGAAATGCCTTTGGGTACTCGATATACTCTCCCAAAGAATGGAAGGCATAAACAGTTGTGATTTTTAACATTTTCTCAACATTATTTCAACGGTAGCTCAGTTTCAGTGTACCATTGCCTCAGAATCTCAGTTTTATTACAACAAATTAGAGCTATGTAAATTCTCCTCTGTGTGAATGGAGGCTTCTGTCTAAAAGGGTGTGAGCTGGATGCGGCTTCTGTGCACTCTTCTGCTAATAACGAAATCCCTCGGCACACTAGCATTTTACCATCAGGCTATGAAGCCACATTTATAAATCCCTGTGCAAGAGAATGAAATTATTCCTGGCTATTGATTTCAAGGCTGTTAGAGCCTTAATAATAACTTTCAGTTCAGCATTTCCTTCCCTTTACCTCTGATATCTTTGAGCTATGCACCATAAAGGACAATCAATACTGCCAATATCAGACCATTTTGCTGTAATTTAAAAAAAAATTAAATGAGAAATTATCAAATAAGTAGGTTTTTGTCATTATGTCTTGAAAATGTAAAGCAAGTAAAGAACTATTGACTGTTTTTATACATATATTATTTGTGTGTATATGTGTATGTATATACGTATACATACTTTATATATGTATATGCTTATATATAATAACACATTTCTTATTTTATATGGTGATTCTGCTTCTGCGTCCTTGAATATCAGTAGGAATTTTGCCATGACTTTCTTTCCTCCCAGAAGTCTAAGTGACTATGTATCTTGTTAACTACTGACTGAAAAGTAAGGCTTCACGTACTTGCAAAAGCCTTCATGTGTGACAACGAAGCACTGAAGCCAAAATAACCATCGGTATTGTCGTGGCCTGATATGAAGGAAGCAGATTTATATAGTCCTGTAGACAGTTACGTTACTTCATTTGAATGTATTATTTTACTATATTTGAGTTTAGAATTTTTGATCTAAAATAGTTACAGGTAACATTGCCATGTTCAGAGCATTGCCATCTATATAATGTATATATCTATAACTGTGGAAATCAGTGGGAAAGAAACTAGAATGTGTTGTCTAATATAATGCCAGGATGCTGTGCTCGTTAAGAGTCACTTGTCCTTTTCTTGTCCGAGTGCTGTTGACTTTGGTAATAAGTATGAAGCAGGAGTAACTAGTACTCAACATAAGCAACACAAAAATTTCATTCTCATGGTTTGTCAAAAGGCTCCTGATATGTAGGCACTGTAATCTGTAATGCAAGCTAACCAGTATTCTCATTTACCTTCTTTTTTATGTAACTGCCTGAATAAAAGGCCCTTTAAAAGATAAAACTGCACTGTAATACCTTTTTATTTTCTATAATCTGGCATTTTGATAACTGTAACCTTTCTTTTAAAATCTTATAATGGAAATACATAATATCACACTCATTACAACATTTTAGCAATTACCTTTTCAGGAACATGTATTTACATTATTCTTAAAGTCAAATGTCACAGTATAATCACGTTTCATACTCTTGAGTGTTTGATCCCGTGTACATCCCGCTGTGAATCCATCAAAGAAATTCTACCAGCATGGATTGATTGATCCGTATATGTGTTCAAAAACTTGTCTTGTGCCTTGCTGAAGTTGTAAAGGTACATTTGTCATTGGGAAGATTCTGGAGCATGCCAGCATTGGCCAGTTAACTTCAGCTGTGAAGTGTGTCTGTGGCTTTTGGCTTGCAGGCATCGTAGAGCCCCGTGATTCTAAATGCAAGATCCTCCTTCAATTTTGGCAGAAACAACTGAGGGCAACTTGCACCCCCAGCACAAGTGGCACGGTAGTGCTTGCCTGGGGCCGCAGAGCACTTGCACAGCTCTCAGTTCATGGAAGAACAGAGAAATGGGTTGTATAGGAACCAACGGCAGCAAGGGTCACAGGTGCTCTTACTCAGCTGGGAGCTCATATGAACGGGGCACAGTTCAGAGCACCTGAACTGCAAGTCGTTGCTTCACATCAGTGTCTGGCTCCCAAAGCAAAGAGCTGGCAAGCTTGGGAGAGTTGAGTGCTGTTCTCTAGGAAATGCCTTCCTGAGTCGGGGTGCTCAACAGCAAGGCTACAGAGATTCAGGCTAAAACAATACTCTAGTGGCAGCCCTGTGGCCAAGGCAGTCCTTGTTCTTGCAAGCGGTGTAGTATCAGTGCCCCTTCACTTGCTTTCTCAGCTCAGACCTCACGGCTTGAGACGGAGGAACACCAAGATGCTCTAAGCTTCTTTGGGTGCATGCTATGGCATGAGATTTAAATGTGCGCCTGTCAGAAAAGAGTGCAGAGAAGAAGCTTGCTCACTTACATAAAACAAAGGAAAGAAGGTCCAAAGAAAGTTGGTGTTTCCAAAAGAACATGTGGTTGGTACGGTCAGCCTTGAATGTCTCCTTTTTTGCCACAGTTTCTGAGCACATAGAACAGTAAGTTATCGTTTAAAATTAAATAACCTTTCCCAAATCCTCTCAGAGAGCACTTGCCGGTCCTGAAAAACATCCGTCTTCCTATAGACAACCACTCCATATTTCTGCACCAGAGCCCATTCTGCAAGGCACATTTCTGTACCTTATTTTTTGTGCTAATGTAGGTCTTTGCTATTTTTTCTTGAAGGCAATCAGTCTTCCAAAATATGCTGAAACAGGTCTCCAAATGAATTCTTTCTTAGTATGTTTGAGAATCACCACAGTAGGCAAAAGCTTTTGAAGAAAAACTGCTCTCAAAATAGCTCAATTAAGACTACTAAAGAAATTGTACTCACCTATACAGTAACTACAGTCCTTCAAAGTGGATTATCCATGTAGATTTTCCAAGTAGTCACCTTTCTCTCTTTTTTCTTTCTTTCTTTTTTCTTTTTTCTTTTTTCCCCTTTCTCCTTTTCCCCTTTTTCCCCTTTCTCCTTTTTCCCCTTTTCTCCTTTTTTTTTTCCCTTTTATTTTTCCTTTTTTTGCCCTTTTTTTTTTTTTTGCTTTTGTGTTATTTCCTATATTCTGGAGATAATCTATAGTAAAAATAAACGCTCCGAGTGGTAGTGGCTTCTGCACTTTTTTTGTACTCTTGGTGAGATAAACCCAGTTGTGTGTTTGTGGGCTGAGGGGGTACCGCTGGCAGCAATTCCCATGTCTCGGGTACGCCTGTGTAAGAAGGCACACAGGGGCTGCTCGTCATGGAGGACCCCCAGGTACTGTACGGAGCAATAACCTTTCCTCAGCATTACTCTGAACCACTGGGAGGATAGGTTAGAATTCATTTACGTTATATTGTTTCACTAAAAAATTGCTGGAAATCTCGCAGTGTGGTTGAAAACGCTTCTGGTACAGAGGGTATTCAAATACACATTTTCCTGTCTTTGATGCTTTCTGTGGATATATGCAGTATTTATCAGACAGTGCTTCTATAGTTCCTTTCACTCTTAAGTCACAAAGTGGTTTTTACAACGTGGTTCTTTGTCTTCTTTTCGTAGGCATTTCCTATTTAAACATGGATCTGGGTCTTCAGCTATCTTCAGCGCAGCCAGTCAGAACTATCCTTTAACATCCAATACTGTTTACTCTCCACCTCCTAGGCCTCTTCCTAGAAGTACCTTTTCCAGACCTGCCTTCACTTTTAACAAACCTTACAGGTGTTGCAACTGGAAGTGCACTGCTTTGAGTGCTACTGCTATTACGGTTACCCTGGCGTTGTTGCTAGCCTATGTTATCGGTAAGCCTCTCGTTCTTTTCTATGCTGAATTATTCTTTACCTTTTCTGTTCTGTTGTCTTGCTTGCTTTTACACTAATACAAATCATGTTTTACTAATAATGTTTGCCATTGGGTGCTTTGTAAATTCTGGCGAACAAATGCTAGGTTGGCCAGAGGTTGAATACAACATGGAATTCTCATTAACTTTCTACTCTGTTAACCTTGATACTGCCTAATAGAGAAAGAAATATTATTCAAGATGACATGTTTATACTAGCAGAGGACTCCTACTGATTTTAATTGCTGTGATATTTTTCTTAAATTAAACATTTGATTTTCATATTAAGCCTTACGACATTGTTGCTCTTAAAGAATTATTCGGAAAAGACTGATAACACTTAATTGTATTTTGCCTTGCTACCTCTATTTCATTTCTTCAGTCTGATCACAATTTAAATTTTTCATTTTTTCCTCTTAATTCTTATATCATTGCCTAGAATGACAGGTAGCTCTAAAAAGATGTAGTATTTTACACCATGTTTTCTAAGATATATTTTGCTGTCCCTTTATTGAATTTATGTTTCAGAAAAATGTTACATAGATTGAAGTGCAGCTACTTAATTTCAAACTCATCTTTGTAGGTACCTAACTTTGCAATTTTATTATCACAATAGATTGGCAGGATTTACCAGAGTAGCTAGAAACGCCTTCCTTTTTTTTGGAAGGCAGATATATTGGAAGTGGGCTTGGAGTCAATGTGATTACAATCGTACTTGGGAGAGCAAGTCTTCGTGACTTACTATATGATATTTTGGCTGAACATTAATTATCACATTGGTTTTTCAATTTGAATTGAAAATGTTACAAAACATTCATTATGTAGAGTCTTAGAATGCGACCGTGGCTTCTGTAAACATAGGGTAATCTAATTAATTTTTGCTTGTGTGATGCACTTTCTCACACACACTCTTGGTTTGTTGATTGAGTTGCCATTTCAGAGGTGGGCAAGAGCCAGAGTATCCCCAACGTCTTATAGCTTGAATGGGAATAACTCTGGGTTTGCCTGAAGGAGTGGTTTGTACTTGGTAAAACTTGTACAGAGATACAAGTACAGATGCCTCCAAATTGATAAGTGGCCACTGATTTTCTATATTCTCTGAATAAATGTCTTCATAGTGAAAATTTTGCAATTTCAGTCATTTTAGTTTTCCACTCTTTTTTTTGTCCCATAGTGACAAAGTTATGGTTACTGTCAGTGAGATACTCATCAAGAGGGATTTTTTCTAACGTCCTCATCTAATGCAGATGGGAAAGCAGATTTGATCATTTCTGGTGTATGATTATTCGAAAGCACCTGAGGATCTAGTAAGCTACATTAATTGCAGATTTACATAACAGCTGGTGAGCATATGCCCTCAGTTAGGACTGGCTGTATAATTTTTGCAGCCTCATCTGTTTGCTACATATATATCCCACCCACACCATTTCGATTTTATCTGGATGAAGCACTGTCTGTTTCATCCCTGCTTAGATTTCAGTCTGCCACTGAAATTTTTTTAACTTTCTAGAGATATACTGCTGCATGTCATCAGCCTGAGAAGGCTGTAAGCGCTCCATGTCACTGTGAATTAAAAAGCTCTATATGAATTTCCTGTAGACATGTCTGTGTTTATCTTAACCTAGTAACATAAAGGTGTAACATGTTTTCTTTAGCTGGGCAGAACTAGGCAAAATGAAGATATCTTTGTATTTTATAAATTATTATTATTGCTAGTTATGTTTTCTATAGCAAAATATAAATCTCTGAACCGGGAGTTCTAATTCAGAAAATTTTGCAAGATGCCGTTACTTACTCTTGTTTGCCCCAGAAATTTTTCAGTTGCATAAGCTTTCCTGCAGATTCAGGTAGTATTAGTTAGCTTATTCCAAATTAATATTCATGCTGCCCATTTCTGGTTGGTTAAATATTTAAATAAGTTCATGATCTGTTCTTATGAGTCAGGTACCTTAGTTCTTTCCCTTTTGTTAGGTATGAATACTAGCATATAAACTATTTTCAAAGTTCACTTGCTCTGTAGGGTTTTGTATTTCCATACCTTTTCATGTCAAAAATTTAAATGTGTATGTTTTAAATAAGAGTCGTTGAATATACAAAATCAGACTGTGTGTAACACTCTGAAGTTCAGATTCGTTCCCCCAAGTATTTTCTCTTTGCTCACTATGATTCAGGTCCCTCAGTCCTCACTCCAGGCAGGTTTCCTTCAAGTCAGAGGGAGCTATGTCTGAGCAATGACTACAGACTTGGCCCAAATTGCAAAACAAAAGTCATTTTAATTTCAGGATCAAACTTAACCTGGGATCAGCTCAGTGATTGTTACTGGAAGAATACGGGAGACTATGTAAAGGCACAATTATTTTCACCATTGTATTTTATGGCATAGTCCCCATTAACTTATAATGAGCTGTGATTTCAGGCCAAATGAATGTAGATCAAAATTTAACATTAAGCCTTTTCTTTGCCTTCTCTAATAACTTAAATGTGCTTTCTCAAATATCTTGTACTGCCGTTAGATGCATGAGCTACATGTTACTGTTAAAAATAGGCCCAAATCTCAGCCTCAAGTCAGAACATTCTCAAAGTCTTGGAAACCCAAAGCTTATTCCAGATCAAAAATTTGCAAATGGCTCTTTTATTTGTAACGAACTGAGACCCGTGACAGAGTGCTCTAAGCTGTGATTTCTTTTCAATCAAAAGATAAAGTAGCAAAATGGTTTTGTTCTTTAATTTTTCAGTCTTTCCCTATTATCAGTGAGACTCAATAGATAAACTTGTACTTGAGAACACATACTTCTTCTGTATTTTCTCTCCTTTGAACTACTAGTCAGTTAAAAAAAATTTCTCTTCATGTTTCCATTTTTGGCCTATAATCACCATGTTTATTATTTGGTCCTTTCTGAAATAAATTTGACTATTATATGGACAGTAAGGAAATTACAGAACCCTTTAAATGGTTGTGTAACAGCTGATTTATTGAAAATCTTTAGTCATAGTATTTAGTTTATCAAGTAAAACACATATTTTCACTTCAACAGGAGTAATTTCTGTGAATAGGTTCTAAAGTAATAGTAATTACTCCAGAAGAACTTCATTTGATAAAGTAGATGTTTGGTCTCCACACTAAATCTGTTGAATGGAATTGTATTGAATTATTTTCTATCAAATGAAGGCTTTTTTTTCTTTTTTTTTTTCCTGTACTTTCATATATGTCGAGAACTGTAATGCGTTCATGGCAATCTGGGGCACAATTGCTTGAGTTTGCCCACAAAGAGGGCGGTAAGGCAGGTGAGCAGCTGGGACACCCGCCAGGGAGGTGATGCTGGTGCATGCCATCGGGGCGTCAGGGGCTGCAGCAGCTCCACCAGCGGTGCCTGAGAGCCTGGCCGGGGCTGTGGGAAGTGGGCAGAGCGTCCGGTTAAGGCAGAGTGAAATTGCCAGTGGAGTGAAAGGCCGACTAGGGAAAACAAGTTATCTGCTCCTCAGACAGCAACGTGAAATGGGCAAAATCTGCCTGCTAGCAGTCTCTGTGTCTGGAGGGCATACGAGCTGCGTGTGTTTTAAAGATTTATGCAAATGAGTGCTCAAATTTAAAAAAAAAAAATCTTGATGGAAAATTTTTGAAATCCAGTTACCTTAAAGTTTTTCAATTTTTGATTGTGAAACAGAAATGGATAAATCCCTGGGTATGTGTTGATGTATATTTCTCTGGCATGAGGTGTTTGAAAGGACTGAGCTGGGTCTGTGTCACCAGTCTAGGCTCAGATATTCCCAGAGATGGCACCTTGCAAAAGGACAGTGTGGAAAAGAAAACTGAAATTTCTCTAATACTTTTTCAATAGTTTATTTTATCTGGTAAGTAAGATGAGGACTAGCAGACACTGTGTACGTACCGATGTCCAAAGGCTATAACATAAATTCCAAATTAACACATGAAAGACAAGAACATATCTGTTTGATTCAGTGCAGTCAATAGTTGTGTGTCTCTGTTCATCTGTTGGTCTGTGTTGCTATAAAGAGTATAAAATAGGCTACCATTGTGGAATGGTATAGTAAATATTCTTTTTTTAATCTCATTGTAATAAAAAGCTAGGAAGCCATCAGCAATTGAAGAAGAAATTTGACCAAAAATTTAAGAGTAAACAAGGTAAATACAAGAGATAGAATAAGAAATATAATATTTTTTTCTGTAATTTTTCAGCACCATGCCATTTTCTTTAAATACAGTACAATGTTTGATGTGGCTGCTCATCTAGGCAGTTATTTTTAGCCCATTAGTGAGCAGGATTTTTCTTCCATGATACCTTACCATTTTATCAGCAGCTGATTTGGACTTGCAAATCACTGGTCCTATTGATCAAAGATGCTGAACTCCTACGGTTCCTATTGATTTCAGCAGGAGATGCAAATGTTCAGTGCCTCTGAAAATTGCATCCCATGTTCTTAGATTTAACCATCCCTGACTACAAAATGACTATTTTATACACAAATGAATTCTCAACTATGAATATGAAGTTGTCCCTGTCCTTCATGATATTATCACTATTTATGAGCATGCACTGGAGATGGGTGTTGGGTCTTACATTATATTCATATGGAGGGTGAGGAAATGAAAACCTCTCTGCTGTCTGCCATTGTGACCTGTCATTTCGCACACTGCGTACAAGGCAGAGGAGTGATGGCTTCAACATTGGCAAAGGCCAGGCCAAATTTTAAGGATGTCTGTATCTCAGCGCATAGATTTATAACATTGGTTGCATAGCTTTTTACAATATAAAGCAGTAGGAAAAATAGAAATCCGTAACTCTGAGAACTAGAAATTATGCAGAGAAGGCTCAAGGGGAAAATATGCCGATTTGACACTGAAGAATATCTAGAGTAAGCTTTGCTAAAGAGTAAACTTTGCTAAATGTTTCGGGTATATGAAAAAGCTGGGATGCAGATCTGCAACTCTGAAATGTTGTTGAACTCCTTAGTGGGATAAGCTCTCGTTAACACAGGTACACCAGGGTTTCACAGCTGGAAATCATGGTGTCTGTTCTCTCTGAGCCTGGGTCTTGCTGATGAACTTGATATTGTCACGAATCTTTAAGTACAGTAAGGAGAAAGCCTTAGTGTATATACAACATACACTATGACAGCATTGTACTGTTGTTTAAGATTAGGTTTTGTTTGTTCCTAAGTCTAACATATGACTTAGTAATGAAAAATTGAACCAGGCTAGTCATTATACATCCCAGTAGGAGGACTGCAGGAGAGGAGGTGATATTTCTATTCTCAGGTATAAAAATATGTTAAGTATAAAGAGAAGACTGCTTGAGAAAGAGGAGAATGCTTGAGAGTTAAGATGCCTATAATAAATACATGGAAAAATCCTTATTTCATGAAAGGCCATATATGGTCCAAAATAACTTATCATTTCAATATGGATTTCAGAAAAAAAGATTCTTAAGACTGAATCAAATATTAACAGTCTCAAATTTTCAAATTTGGTTAGAGCAGAATGACATAACGTTTTATTTACAAAATGAGCTTACAAAAGAAGAACACCTCTTCTGTAGGTCAGGATCAGAACTTCGATTCTGACTCTTAATTGTGTTCAGGTGTTTTCACATTGCTTCACCTTTACAGTGCCCAACTGGAACTGAGGCACTGATGCACCCGTGGCTTCATGCCACAGTGAAATCCAGTTTTATAAGCAGGACCTCTTAGCAGTTATAGAAAATAAATATTTTTCTGGCACTCGGTCAGAGCAGGTGCAGAAAGAATAGTCAGCTGCTGATATACGTTCTACTAGAGCTCTTCTAAAGTTTAGGCTTCAGGGAGGTGATCTACTGAGATTTTGTAAAATAACTGGGAACAGCAGAGAAAGCTAAACAAAAGCCTTTAGTGGAGGTCAGCAATTTGGAGAGGCTTCCCATTTGTAGGATTTTTGTCCTCTGAAGTTCGTCTTGCAGGTTGATAAGTACTTATTGCACAGGACTTTTTTGACATCTCCTCACTACTGAGAGTCTCTTTTGCACTGGAGCCAAGCCTCTTATTCATATTCTGCCAAATGTGTAGCACAGGAGTTGACAAGCTGTGCTTACACAGAAGGTAGATAAGAATAAATTAAATTAGATCATTGGCTTCATAGCAGATGGTGGGTTAATCCAGTTTACAAAGCGAGTTCTGAAAAAAATGCTTATATCTTTGTGGATATTTACTCGAGTATGCCGCAGAATTGAGGGGACTGAGTTAGTTTATATGGAAGTGACAGTTTGTTTTATTTAAATGTTGAACAAAATAAGCAACCTGGCCATTTACTTCAGAGGTAAAGACTCAAGCTTTGGTTCCGAACAGGGCCCAACTGGTTTCACTTACAGTAGTAATGTGAAGCAACCAAAAACCTGCTTCTGGATAGAGAAAATCCCTTAGGCAGCATGAAGTCACACTAGCTTTTCATGTCATTGTTCCATGAAGGAAATTTATGGGAAGGGTAGAAGATATAGGCCTTTAATTTATCTTCTTCTGCAACAGATCTGTTTTATATCTAATAATTATTTTTTACCTAAGAAGCATAATCAGTTAGCCAAGAAAAGCTCTGTACTACGAGTAGAATCTTCTGTATTCAACAGAGAGGTCATTTAAAGTTACCCTGAGCAGCTCCGCTGTGCAGCCTGGCAAGGGCAGGGTGACTGAGGAAGAAGCTTAGTTTCACCATAATCCTGTGACATCCTCCAGTCTCTTTAGCGCCATTGACTACAGACTCCTCCAAATTTAGCATCTGCAATAGCATCCATAATACATGTTGTAAAAAAAAAAAAAAAAAAAAAAGTGTATGTCCACTTTTGTGTTCCAATTTTATCTGAAACTTTGAATTAAACAGGGCTATGTAATAAAATATAAATGAAATACAGGTATGGTGGCATCCATCGTATAAGCTCTATCTCCAAACATTATGTAAAGAAGGTCAAATTTTCCCTTCAGATATCTTTGCCTGCCTCCAGATCATGTCAGTGAAAGCAATGTACAACTCTGCTCATGGCAGAATGCAACTCATAAATAACACAGAGCAAAGTAATAATGGAATGATAGAGGGGGGAATATACTGGAGGTTCAAGCAAGCCAAGAAAGAATATCTTTTCAGATGAGCTTTGCAGTAGGATGGAAGAACCAAGGACACAGAGAAATCAAGTTGGAAGTTCAAGAATGCCAGGTAAAGAAGCGCGGTTGCTACTAGCAGGGAGAATATTGGCACTCAGTTTTTAACGAGAGGTGCAGTTAGGCCCAGACGAGGGGATGTTATGGGCTGATGCTCCTGGTGTCTCACCACAGCCCCTCCTAACTTCAAGTATGAATTTTGCAATTGTGAAGCATACTGATGCTGCTAACAAGCTGTTTAATCTCCACTTGCCTGGTAGTCCTTGGTTTTTGCTTGAAACTGTAGCAGTTCACCAATGACCTTACGCACTCTGCCAGCAGCTGAGGCATTTTAGGTGCTGCAAAATACAGGGTATCTGATTGCAGAATTTTTCTGGAATGCCAGGTAGGCAGAGCCAAAGTAGCTTTTGCTTCTTCTGTAATACCAGTGTAGTCATCAAATCTCAAAGGCTGTTTTTTGTGTTCTGTGGGAACTTGAGTTACATCCAATAATGCATCTTTAGTCATAATGGTGGGGTTTGGTAATGCTAGTCAGCAACCAGCCTCCAGTACTCAAAAGTACTGCAGTCGAGGTCTTTTTGTGTAAACATCAGTCTGGAAGGCTGAACTTTGAGGAAAGGGCAGAGACCTTCATCAGTAAGTGAATCGCCCTCCTTTTTACCCAGCCCAGTCCTAAGTGGGACAGAGTGACGGTGTCATCTTCTACTTGGTCTGTGGAGTAGGGTCTTATACCTGGGCACTACCCATGGGAAATGCAGCTGAGAATCTTACAAATGGATTTATGCTGTGGGAAATGACATTGTGGCCCACTGTTGAATTCCACGGCATCTTCTGTGCCCCTTTGTGTAAAAGGGGAAAAGCAAAAGCCAGAAATCCACTAGAAAAATCAAAGA
Organism: Ciconia boyciana; assembly: GCF_034638445.1. Classification (NCBI taxonomy): domain Eukaryota; kingdom Metazoa; phylum Chordata; class Aves; order Ciconiiformes; family Ciconiidae; genus Ciconia; species Ciconia boyciana. The sequence goes on along the minus strand of NC_132945.1, from coordinate 18,470,931 downwards.
GAGAATGACTCAAAAGATAAGTTCTTTTGAGCTTTTTAATGAAATTCAGTATGTGCCTACTTATTTCTAAAAAGATTTGAGAGAGAGAGATTTGAAAGTTTTATTTAATCTTATTTGGTGAAATATCTGTATATTTGAAACATGATGTACATGTGTTGTAGGAAGCACAAGCTTTGTAGGAATTATGTATACCCTAGGTAAAAGAAAAGTATCACAGAAAATGAAGAGGCAAGGTAAGGCTCTGTGTCTGCTAAATAAACATTTATTATTCCCTGTAGTTAACTTCTGAAAAGGTATCTCTAAGAATTAATGGCTTTACTGGTGTACATGGTCTGGTTTTACCAGAGTGATACCTGGATCTGAAGATAATTTCTCAAGAGCTATAGCTAATGTAATGAAAATTGGATTGATTTTCAGATTGCAAGATGACCAGGTTTCTGCAGTGATAGAATTCATTCAGTTTAATTCAAGTAGACCTTATTTTCATAGCAATGTGCTTTGTTGTTCAAGCACTCGGTCTTGCACGTTGTTTAACGTGAAGCTGGTCTACCAATATCCCGTGTCATCTCCCGTGGACTACAGGTCCAAGGCTGGCAGAGACCATCATCTCTACAATGCCGTTGGTGTTTCTCAGGGAGGAAACTGACTGTCAAGCATACATACAAATAGTTTTGCTAGCTTGCCAAGCTTTGGCACGAACTGTAAAAACAAGAACACTTCCCCAGCCTGAAGGAAGACAAAGCAAGCAAACTATTCGAATTGGTGCAAATGGATGACAAAATGCATAGTGTACGTAATCTGGAAAAGACATATAGTAAGGAAAAATGTTCATTACATATCCAGTCCTTGCTTTGTGACGTACCCTCTGCAGCACATGCAAATGCTGTCTTAGGAAATTAATAATAGCAACGATGGAAATAGCGTTAGAAAGCAACTAGATCATATTCATGATTCTATAACCACTGAAAGCTTAGTGATGTGTGCAGTTACGTTTTGCATCTAGTGTTGATCTCTTTCAAGGGCTGATACAATTATTTGCATTAGTATAAATGAAGTGGACATTCATTAGTTATCAATCCCATTGAAGTTTGTTCCTTTTTGTTGTTATTAAATCTTTAAATCATAATAATGTCCAGAAGCTCAAGCCAGGAGCAAGAGCCACCTGCTTTAGAGATGTCAAGGCATGTTGATTTTTGTTGTACCTTCTGTACATAGAAGTAATTTGTCTTGCATTAATAAGATCAAAGATCAGAGCTTAGGTCTGTGTGATCCGACTGCAAGAGCCTTTTTAAAGTATTAGCATGGTGCCTTGATGGTTTCAAGTCCGTGGAATATGAAGCAATCCAGGCAAGTCGCTGGCTTGAGATCTCACCACTAACACCGGAGTAAGCTTCCAGTATCTATTCTGGGGAGTGGGAATTTACTGTCCAGTGGTGTGTCTCCAGAGCCCAGATCTGATGGGGAAGCAGTGGTTTCTGAATTCAGTAAATTTGGCTCTCTTCTCCTGAAGCCAAAAAAAAAAAAAAAAAAAAAGTGTCACAAATACTGTCACCTCACTAATTTGATAGAAATGCTCTCATTTGCTTGATTTGGATCATGTATCTGTGTCTGGGTGATCCAGGAGTGCACAGATCTGGAATTAATGACTGTAGATTGGCAGCTTTGCATTCCTGTGGTAGTTTTGGCAAGCCCTTGCCAGGAACCCATTGAAGGCATGGGGTTTTGCTTTATAATTTAACTTTTCAGCGTGCAAGGGAGGATTGTGAGCAAACACATAGAAAATAGATAATAGACTCTAAGTTTCCTGTTTGTATTGAGATTGTTTTCCTTAAAGCATGTGCAAATGCAAAAGAAAACAATGTACTTTCTAAATGCAAGACCCATTCTAGATCGCACTTACTTCTCCTGAGAGTCTCTGAGGTTCCTACGTGATTCAGGAAGAGCAAATCTATTGCCTTTTAGGCTCCCACTGTGGGCAGATCCTACCCAGTGCAAATTGCTGCATGTGGCTGAAGAGCCTGCTACTCGGATTTCGCTCTTTATGTGGCAATTTCAGCTTCTCTGTGGGGGGTGTCCTCAATCCATATTTTAGTGGGTCATTGGTTCTCCCTGCTGAGTTAATTCAATGCAAAGGCAACCTTTTTCTTGGAAGAATTTGCCCTCCTCAGTAAGACCTAGGTAATTGTCTAGAATGACTGCAGTACTATCATATTATGCTTAAAATAAGATCCTCTGTTGTTGTCTTTCTCCTACCATCCTTCGATGCCTCGGATCAGAAACAACAGAAAGAAAAGCAGAAAAAGTGAATGGCTGTGCAGGCAAAGTGGAGTAGGCAGCCCCAATCTATGGTAATAAGGATAGGTTATGACTTCATAAAAGGATTAATTTAGTAGATTTCCCAGTGCATACATAAATAACAACTCTATTTCTGTTAATATGTGTTGTGGAATAATTGCGTATATTTTAGATCTGGAGCCAGTTTTTTATCTGCAGTGTAATTCTAGAGTATATCCATGGAGTCAGTGTTTTTACTAATATTTAACCTAAGTGAAAAGATTTGGGAATGCAGTGGGCACAGTTTCACTTGGAACTGGGTTGGAAAGGTGAGAAGTTTTTCTTGGTGGCAGTGTTTTAATCAACAAACTCTGAGCTCTTTGACAGTTGAAAGCTGAGGGACAACACTGATGTAGCGTTAGAATCTGTCACACAATATTAAATGCCTTCAACTGTTATCCTTTTAATTGCAAGTATTTCCATTAATTGCTATAGAAATTCATCACCCTAACCTGGCTGAGCTCCAAAAGAAAGTGTGGAAACTCATTAAACATTGAGTTTTAAGGTAAACTAGTAAATTGCTCATTAGACCCCTTGAAATTCTGATTTATTACTAACAGAACGAAGTAATACTTGACTTCGCAGAAACTGGGTCATAGCATTCTTTCTTAGTCTGACTGAAGGTGCTGTAGCTTAGACATCAGTTAATTGGTCTTCATTTTTTTGCAGCAGTACACTTGTTTGGTTTAACCTGGCAACTACAGCCTGTTGAAGGGCAGCTGTATGAAAATGGAGTTAGCAAAGGAAATAAAGGAACAGAATCCATGGATACTACTTACTCACCGATCGGAGGAAAAGTTTCTGATAAAACGGAAAAAAAAGGTATGTGTGAATGCGAAGACAGATTACGAATATTTAAACATTACTACTGTTCAGATTCCGTATTTGCTACAGTTTGACAGTATTTTGAGTTCAGGTTCTATCTTCTCTAGTGTAATTTTAAAACAGGTATCAAAAGCCCATAACCAGTTTGTTTCCTTTAGCAGAACTCTCACTGAAATTAGCAACCAACCCAAGCCATTAGGAAGGTAATGTTCAATAGCAAAATAATCACCCTTCTTTTGCGAGAGAAGAGAGATTAGAGCGTTTGGCTTCTGTCTTAAGACGGGGACGTGAGACCATATTCTCCTTATTCCCATTTGTGCAAAGGGCTTGTTGCCGTGCCTGTCTTGCAAAGCAAAGTCAGTCTTAGGCAAAGTGAAACCCTTTGTACTGACAGGTCAGAATATGCAGAAGGGTAGAAATCTTAATGCTTTTAAAAGCATCCAGTTCTTGAAGGCGTAAGCTAAAATGCAGTGTCCTGTCACATCCTGGCTTAACCAGTCATAGTGAATCAGCTCGCAGGAATCTACTGAGGTTTCACAAAATGCCTGAGCCAGTCTGGCAGCTCCCTGCTGCGAGGCGGACAGTCCTGCTCTGCCCCCGCTCGCTCCCTGCGCACCTCCCTGCGTCCCCGTGCCCACTGCAGGGATTGTCTCCTGCACGACCAAGACACGTCAGTTCACTATGGCAGCAGAAAATGGCTTCATTAAAAATGCGAATAGTCTTCTGCCATGTAAGTGGCTGAACCGGCTCTTTTGAAGGGGCAGAGAAGTGCCAGAGCGGGCATAGGAAAGGAGTGGACTGTGCAGCAAGGAGTGTGAAACAGAGAGCAGGACTGTCTCTGAGATGCACAATTCCTTTCTCTCAAGTCCTGTCATTTAATGTTGTTAAATCACCTACTCCAATATGGCCCATGCTTCCCATTGACCACCATGGTGATGCTTTCCGACTGTAAGAAGTAGATGGCCCTCCCATTTCTTTTTATGATACTCAGAGAAAGTGGATGAATCAGATTAGATCAGAGAAAAGTGAATGGCAGTAGAATATGAACCCTAGCGTTTCCAGTTGTTAGGAGGAAGGTAAAATTATACTGAGAGCTCTGCAATGATAGGAGGTTTCCAGAGGTTTCAAATTCTAGAGCAGAGCAGTGATCTGATTTTGTGTATGCCAGGTAAGATCTATGACTGTAAATATGAGACAAGGTGGGACGTGGTTGTACCAGTCCCTCCAGAAGGAAGATTACATCTCACATCAATAGTCTTACAAATCACTGTGGCATAACTGGATAGAGATCATATTAGATAAATGAGCAATAGAAATATATGTAAGGAGACAATGATGTTGTTATCCATTATCTCGTCCCTTAGAATGGATTGGCAGTGAATTGCAGTAAATGTTTTATACACTTCTGTATTTTTGTCCTGGTGCACCATAGAAAATATGTCAAATAGTTCTTCTCAACTACATTAAATCATTTTGTCAATATATTACAGATTTAATAAAAGCTCTTCCAAAGCATTTGGCTTCCAAAGGAGGGTGTGCAGGAAAAACATCAAAAACATCAAAAATCTTAAAAATCAGGTGCTTGAGAACAGAGAAAAGAATATGTGAGTCAATAGAGACTCAATGTAGTAGGTAAAAAACCAAAGCACCTGCCTTGCCCCAGGCAATCCCAATGTCTTGTGTAGCTATGCAATTCCCCCGCAACACTAAAGCATGGAGGGCTGTGATAGCAGAACCACTTCAGTGAGGGCTTATCCAGCAGTTTCAGAGGTCGGTCTTGAATATAGCTAGACTGTTGTCCCACTTGTCCCCTTTCACGTTTTGGGGGTTAACCTGTAATCCAGGGTGTATGCTAACAGGGAGTATAGACTTGGGAAAACGCAAGAAAAATCATGTGGACTTAGTACCAGGCATTAATAAATGAATAGTCTGGCTGTGGCTAATTTCTGGTGGTTTTCTTTCTTTCTGTCATTTTTAATATATATAAGTAATTTGATTGCCAGTGCTCATACCAAATTCTCCATGTAGATGTGCTGGGAAGGAGGATTTGGAAACAGGCAACTCCTTTCACTACAGCAGGATACCACAGGAAGTTGATACTTTGCCTGTAAACTTGAAGCCTCTGATGTGATTTCACAGGGATAAATAACTACTGTCAGATCTTGTGACCTCCCATTTTCCCAGCTCAATGCAGCAGCACAGAATGCTTTTTCCAGACGTTGAAAGCATATATTTTAACTAATCTTTTAATGAAAATCAAGTTTACAAACCAGCAAGTCAGATTTCTTTAAGAAGTCATTTTATAACACACTGACCCACGGCTATGAGTTAACATTTTAATATGTAGTAAAGTGATTAAAAACTCAGACATCCTATTGATGCTGGTATTTACCAGGGGAGTACAAGGAGATTGATTGTTTCAGGATCAGTAATAATCAGCATATGGGTACTTTCTTGTGAAGATAATTGGCACCACGCTGTTCAGAGTTTTACTTTCTTGAAGCCAAAAGAAACCTGTGATTAGGAATCTATCTCTGTTTTAGACTTGCAAGGAAAGTGTGCTTAGAAAGAATAGGGAAGAATTAATACCAGCTGGCAAGGCTGGGAGCCATACAAGGAATTGAATATGGATAATTAAATGATATGCTGGCATAAGAAAAATGTTGTTATGAGAAAGATGTTTTTAGAACAAGAACAGAACTTATATTGCAGCACTGTAATTTTAAAAACTTATTTTAGACTTTTTCAAGAAAGAGCAAGGAAGTATACGAGGATAGTCTGTGAATAGTGTATCTTCAGATGCCTTTTTTGTACAGCCAAATACCTGCTTAGTTCAATTAAGCATAGAAACAGAGCTAAATTCTTTTTCTATGAAGAAAGCACACTGGGTCAGTGAATACGAAAACGTGCACTTCAGCCATGGCTCTTACAGCCTTTTCATGCTATGTGGTTGTCTGAAAAAATAGTGTTTGAAAGGCAGAGATGCTGCAAATGCATACTTTCAGTAGGTGGTAGATAATCTCTATATTTTCATGTTACCGTTGTGAACAGCAGCATGCACTTCTTTCCTGTGTAATGAGATAAAAGTAAATCTAAGTGCATCTGGTTTTTTAAGGATTACATAAAATTATTACTAAAGCAAAGGCATTTTAAGCCAAATGTGGAAAAACTCAGAGATATGTAGTTTTGAGCCTAGCAACACTAACATGGTATTCAGCATAATTTGATAACATCAATTAGTGAAAATACTTCCTGCCTAAAGACATAATGCTTTTTATTTTCAACAAAGAAACAGGCCTTCTCACTTCAACAAACTAAGAAGCAGTTACTGTATTTTAAAGGACCTTGAACACCAACCAATAATGCCATTAACTTCAAAAATGATACTGTATCCTTGACTTTTTACTTAGTGCTCTACTGTCTTGTAATTGAATCACATTAATTACCATGTGTCAATATCACCAAAAAGTTCCTTAGTGTTTTACTTAACCCAGGGTAATTGCTTGCAAAGAATCATTAAGATTTAATATCTCTGGAGTACTGGAAATATGGGAAAAGGTTTTTAAATTTACATCAGCCAAGCAGGATCTTGTATGGGTTGGGGTGGGAAGGGATCCACTTTCGTTGCCCAACATAGGAAGTTTAATTCTCTTTTCAAAACTCGACATTTAAGATTTTTTCCATGAAGCAAATTCGACAGAAGTAGTCTCACCTTGAACATTGTTGAAGTAGCAATTTGGAAATATTTTAACTCATGAACTAAGTAATAGGTGTATTTTTAGATTATTAGATTGCAAGTTCTGTGCTCTAAAAATAGATGCTTTTACGTGGTAGGTGCTAGTCAGCTCCTAGTTCTTGCTATAGTTTGGTGACACAAAGCAGCTGAAAAGCTGGAAGATCCAGTACCCTGAGAATTGCTCCTGCCTTGTAAATTAAATCTCTGTTCATTAAGAATGCTGAGTACTTCCTACAGTAGTTAAAGCCTATGTAAGATCCCACTGAGGATCTTTGTTATTAATACATTCAGGAAAGAGCTGGCCCTAGCTTTGCTACGGCTGTTTTCATTTCCAATGGCAATTTATAAAATTTCATGTACATTATGTTGCATTAGATATTTATATGCCTTATTGTAAAAGGTGAGGCTCCAGTCACTTTGATTGCTCTTCTTTATCCTTCACTGTGATACTGGAATGAAATGAAACATAAATGGATATGGCTGCTGAATTCAATCTTCTTCTCTTGGCTCTTCCTCCAATGCAGCATACTATCCTGCTTTTTTTCTAGTCAAGAGAAAGTATGGAAATGTGAGTTAGAGTTTTGCAAAACTTAGGATGGAATTAGCTCAGATGTTAGCAGGATGGGGTCTGTGATTTGCAGCATGTCAGGATGCTGATCACAGACCGGCATTAAAATACACAAAGATGGTGATAAAAGCCAGCGAAGCAAGCCAGCTCCAGTTTAGTTTGGCAATGGCTTCTTTACGCATTCCATTTCCCTTTCTATTTCAGCTCTCTCATACCCATGTGTGAAGTTACATACTGTAGATGTCTGCAAATGTATTGTTAGGCATCATGAAATTATGCCAGTTTTCTCTTTAGATTGCCTGTCCCTATCCTCGTCCCCCTGTTAGGCTTTCATGCCGGAAGTCCAAGCCAAAACAGATGGTCTTTATTTCTCCAGGACTAGATTATCACTACCATAATAAAATCATTAGGAATGGTGATTAATAGAAATCCAGGTTTGGACATGGGCTCTGACCTACCAGGTTTGATGGGTTTTCTGTCCTCGCTGGTGTCCATTTGTGTAGCTTATGGAATGCCCGTTCGACAGTAGTCTGAAATACGTGCCAGAGGAAGCTCTCCCGCTGCCTTCTCTCTGTGCGTTCTCAGTTGAATGGGGTTTGTTTGCATAGCTGATAGGTAAAGACTGTGGTTTATGCAGCAGCGATTCTACCTTTTTATATTCAATAAAGCATTCCAAGATTTCCAGGGCAAAAATGCTCTGCAACGCCTGTTGTCGTAAATATTGCATGCAAGTTTATTTGTATTTTTCAAATAGTTTAATAAAAGATGCAATGGTTTCAGTGAAACGCCCTCCATTTAGAGGTTGTTTTCAATATATCCCGATATATCTAAGGCACTTTTATACCTCGTGACCTATTATCTTCACCGGCCATGAATACGCAACTGATTGTTTTGTTTGTTTCTGGAAAATTAGTGTTTCAGAAGGGACGGGCCATAGACACAGGAGAAGTTGAGATTGGAGCACAAGTTATGCAGACGATCCCCCCTGGTTTATTCTGGCGCTTTCAGATTACTATACATCACCCCATGTACCTGAAATTTAACATTTCACTGGCGAAGGATTCTCTGCTGGGAATTTATGGCAGAAGAAACATTCCGCCTACTCACACTCAGGTAATTAGCAATAATACTCATTCTGTCATGCTTACCTTTTCAAACAGCAGTGGATGCCAATGTTCACAATACACTTTCAAAGCAGGGAGGGAGGAAGGGACTGGCTGTAACCACAAAAAGCAGTCTGTTTATCCCTTTCTCTTACCGAGGTCTAGCTATACCCTCAAACCATGCTCTCTCAGAGGAAGGGACAGCGTCGGGCCAGAAAGGTCAGCGGTTGTGACCACCGCGATGTGACTGTCCGGGAGGCTGGACAGGTACACACTGTGCTGCTGTGTAGCTCCAGCGTCTTCTTTGCAGGGGCAGTAGGATGAAGTACCAGATCGTTTGAAAATGCTTTAATCTGTTTACGACTTCATCAAAACAAACAGATTGCATAGTCAGTGTAAAGAGTTAATAGAAGAAAAAAAAAAGCTGTTTCTGGTTTCTAATATGAAGATTATTTTTGAGTGTTTACTCCTAGGGATTTTGGAGGAGAAAACCTAGCTAAGCAGTAAGAATATGCAATATTGCTGGTCACATTCAACTTTTGGTTTTTTAGGCTTAATGTATTTGGCATATGAAGCTGTCATTTTAATGGAGAATAGATTTTTCAGCTTTCTTATAGCAGGATCACACTCCATAGAGTGTGATAAACTTATGTATGGAATCATGGAAAGATTGTTTAGAAGGGGCCTCTGGAGATCCTCTAGGCTAACCTCAAAAATTATTTACTAGAGTTTTGATCTTAGAAATAAGCGCTTTTAGCTGTCATTGACTTTAAGTGAAGCTGGGTCTTCAGTTGAGCTGAAGTTGAATTTTGCTGAAAATCAGAATGCCTAGAAAAACCTAGAGAAATATATGCATTTCTTGAACAGGGATTCATAGAAAGGTTTACATCTCTGATGCTTTGATGTCTTAAAGTTGTCAGCAGCAACTTGATTAGGTATTAAGAACTTCCAAATAAAGAATAGATACTTATTTGCATTAATAAAATTAAATATAAATAAAAAGTTTATTTAGGTTTTTATATATGATACTGATATTAAGGGAAAAGCACTTTAAAATCTGGTCTAGAACAATAAGTTCTTTAATCTGTTCTTGGCATTTGAGATGAATCACTGCATAATGTAGGCACTACAGCTTGGGAATTCTGGAATTCTTCCCATTAGAGAGATGTAATTTTTGAAGTAAATGTGCTGTATTTAGTGCAGCAAGTCTGAATTTACCCTGCCATAGCAAACAGCAAGTTTTGATGCCAGATTTCTGACCTGCCATAATGCTTTTTATATGGAAACTGAAGCTAAATAGACTAGGTTATGCAACTGCTGTCCACGTTGGTGAATACTTAGTCAGTCAGGCAATTCTTCTTAAGATTTCAACTGTTTATTCCAGTTTGAATGAGACACGCATAGTAGATTCATAAAAATTTGCTAGGTGGTTAATTTTTGCTCATTATTATTTCAGTTTGATTTTGTAAAACTGATGGATGGAAAACAGTTAATTAAACAGGAACCTAAAAACTCAGAGGAGCCTCAGCAAGCTCCCAGGAATCTGATCTTAACTTCACTGCAAGAGACAGGTTTCATCGAGTACATGGATCAAGGAGCTTGGCATATGGCATTCTACAATGATGGGAAGAAAGTGGAGCAAGTGTTTGTACTAACTACAGCGATTGGTAAGAAGAATTACAATTGTTATTCTGATTATTACATTGGAAAGGTGTATTTGAAAAGAAGTTATTGACCTCGATTCCGGCTTCTCTTAAGTATTCTTTTAAATACGTTTTATTTCAGCTTAGTTTAATTAACCTCAGTGGAGCAACTTCATGTTTATGCCAATATTAGACAAATAGCAACATTGATGTATTAAAGATGGATGTTATCAAATTAATTAAGTGTGAAGTTTTCATGTGTGTTAAGATTTTTATATGATAGCTTAAATGCTGATTAATTTCTGGTGTTATCTTGCTCAAAGTAAAAGAGATTACGTCTGCTCTCTCTGTTTACATGGGAACCATAAATCCTACAAAAAATATCCAGGCTTTAGGTTCTTATTTCCAGTATTTTAGTCAGTTAGAAAATCTAAAAGGCAGATTTTGTGGATTTGGTTGTGATTGTTGTTTGATGGATGGATGCTGTTGTTTTATAGAATTATTGGAACGCACCATTTTGTTTGGAACACAGAAGGCAAATATGGGAGACAGCGTCCTGGCGGCATATCAAACCCCTGCTGCCTTTTTAGTACATATAGGTGGACAAATGTTTGCAAGTCTAGGTGTTGTTAGTGAGCAGTGCTCACACGTAGGGTTTCTTTGGAATTTAAATTTAGGTAAAGTGTTGTATTTATGACAGTCTCGGTTTGCTGCAAGACTTTAACCACTATGCCCTTTAGTTAACCTGTTCTACCATATGTTTAGCAAGATGTCTTTACTAGTAATGGACATGCCATCTGCTCTTTAGAACAATTGGATGCTATTTTTACTTGGTGGTAAACACCTTGCAGAGCAGGACAGTATGATTCAAATACCAAGATTTTGAAGGACTTGCAGGAAAATAATTTAGAAATTGAGGTAGAATTGTAATGACTGGTTTTTGTTTAAAAGTTCATATTTGCTCCGTTCAGAAAAGTGAATCTTTTACAAGCAAGAAAAAATGCCATTTGAAAATGCCATGAGAAAATAATACTCAAGCAATTTATGAAGCATCTTCGCAGATGCTCTATGAAGAGCATAAAACCTGGCCAAACTCCAGTCCAGATCAGAATCCAAGTACCTGCCCCCTTGTTTATTTCTACTGTAAGACAGCAGGGTTTATACAGGAGGGTTTAACCAATATTTCATTGTTAAGTAGCATACACTCTCAAAAAAAAAAAAAAAAAAAAAAGAAGTAGGGGAGCAGTGAGAGCCACAGTGCAGGCAGGAATCCTTATACTTAATCAGAAATGGCTGCAAGAAGACGTTTTGGGGAAAAAGAGGGTTCATACTGCAAGAATCTACTGCTGATGCATTTGAAAATAATGCTAGCTATTGTGTTTTCATAACCTGTGTATCTTCTTCTCATACTTTTGTTTGCATAATGGTTCTTGGTTGTTTCTTTGGGGGCCTCCACAAAAAAAAAAAAAATCCTTGAACCATATTCCTTACCCCAGACTGGGCTGGAGTCATATTTGACATCTCTGCCAACAAAGGAATCAACCAGGACCACAGATTGAAACACTCAGAATAGAGCAAGAGCTTGGATGTATCTCTGCTGTATGCTACTGTTGGCTGTGTGAAGCAGTCCTGCCCTCCTCATGAGCGTCTGTTAGGTAGTATTGCAAGTTGCTCAATGTTAGTTATGTACAAAATTGATTTTGCTGACACTGTAGCTAAAGCTCTGCTCAGACTTTCCCTTGAAGGAGGTAATTTGCACGCAATATCTGGCATACCTCAAGTACTTTCACAGACTGAATAAAGGCCAGCCCAAACTGGACATTGCATCAAGGGGAAGTAACTTTTGAAACCGTCAATTCTTCATTTCAGATCAATGTAGGGATCATTTACCGTGTGATTCTGGAAAACTGAGAATACAGGCAAATGTACACATGGAGCAAGAGAAGAGCTGATAATGAACAGTAATATGTAAAAATTAATAATGAGCAGCATATCTGTGAAAAAACTTCTGAAAACAAGCTCGTTTTTTGACTTTGAAACAGACGTCTGTGTACAGGTTGTGGATATCTGATGAACAGATACATATCAAATGCCTGTTCTTTGGTATAAACTGATAGGCTGAAAGGAACATTTTTAAATAAGAGTAGAAGTTTTCAAGAGGAACCAATCCTTATCTGTCCACATGCCCATAAATAAGATTCAAATAAACTTTTTTCAGTTATTCATATTAGTTGTAGGATGTGCTTATAACCCATCTTTTGATAAGTTAGCTTTGAGTTTAAAAGTATATCAGATTTGATTAGCTTACATATTCCAATGCTATGCCCTTTCTTGAGAAAAGTTTTTTCCTCCCAAATGACTTGCCATGGACAGATACTCTTCAAAAGGATCTGGATTTTCTTCTTTTTCCCCAACAGGTAATATTTTGTGGGAAAGGAGTCGTTTCCTATCTTCCTGTAGCCAGAGGTGCTTCCCCGCGTCTCTTTGTGCATGTGCCCATGAAACAGTCTCAGTTCCCACTCTTCTGTAGCCCCTCTCCCGTCCTGCACAGTGCCTGCACAGGCTGCAGAGACCCTCAGTCCTAGTACTGGCCTGACAGTGACCTACTCCACATGGGAGCATCTTAGCCTTGGATTTGCTTTATATTCTTTACATAAAACCCATATAAATCACTGAATCCACTGAATTCCTGTAGGAAATACATGTGCAAATTAAAAACAGCTAATCCATGTACAGATATGAGCCTGTCCCCAGATGTGTGAGGTTAAGTGGTTTACTATCCAAAGCTGTGTGATAAAACATGGGGAAGTTTAAGATCAGACTTGAAGGTGGGTTTTTTTTCTTCAAATCTAGTTGTTAGTCCTTTACTGCATTGAGTTTCATCACCGTACAAAAGACTATTGTTTTTTTCATCTGATTATATAGAAGTGGAAATCCTACCCTCCTCCAAAGGATTCAATTCACATGGTTCAAATGAACACCATAGAAGGCAATTTACTCTATAAACAGGTTTCAAACAAATTACTTCAGCAATGAAAGAAAGTGTTTAAGGTGGACATTTTTCAGCAAATACTCTGGTTCTTGCAGTGCTTTTAATGGTGGTAAATTTTACATGAACACTTACTTTAAAAGCTTTTTGGTGTAATATAAATGATGCACTTGTTATCTCGAAGCTGTCAAGACAAAATCTAATATTTGTAAGCTGCTTGAACAGGAATTTTGTTTTATGCTCCCTATGAATGAAAATGGGCCTTTTACTGCTTCTGCACCTATTTGTATGTTGAGATGTGTCCTGCAGAGTGAGGTGAAGATGCCATTCATTTCAAATTCAACCAATTTGTATTTTTCTTTGTGCACAACTCTCTGAATAAACAGAAATCCTGGATGACTGCTCTACTAATTGCAATGGGAATGGAGAATGTATCTCGGGGCACTGCCACTGTTTCCCGGGATTCCTTGGTCCTGATTGTGCAAAAGGTAATCTCATATTAACTGACCCACAGTGCATGACAGGAATCATGATTATGGTGTGTGACTGCTGGGCTTGCAAAGTTTCGAAGTGATTAAAGGAGATTAAATTCCTTTTTCCAGCCAGATGGCAGATACAGTGCAAGCACACACGTGGAAAGTTTCTTTATGCTGTACTTGAGCTAAGATGCATCAACCACTTCTCTCTCCCTGACTTTCAGAGTTAATAGATTCCTCCACCCCTCTTTGCATCCGCTCCGTGATTATAAAATTCATTTTTTAATGTATGTTACCTTCGCATAATGTTTTCTGTTGTTTAAAAGTGACAAACAGTTTCACTTTGGAGAAAATTGCATAAGTCAAATGCTTCTGTGGTCTTAACTTGAATAGGGCATAGAAAAGAAACCTAAAGCAGCTTAGAGACTGTTTTCCAGCACTGGGGCAAAAAACATGCTAAAAAGATTGTAAGTGAACTTATTTCTGTTTCAGGTATTTCTGTCGGTATTATCCATCATCTGCTGCATCTGATGTCTGGAAGTTCTCATGTTTTTCCAATGTTTCCTCAAATTTAGGATTGACTTTATTTTTTAAGAGTTTGATTGGCTTAGAAATTGATACCAGATTGTAAAACTAAGCTTCCACATCACTGGTATACATGCAGATCAGTAGTGGCTGAAACTTCAGTAATGTTACGTCTGCTTAGAAGAAAGAAGAAAAGGGCAGTATCTTGCTTCAGTTCACAGGGAAGAACTATTAATCTTCCTGAAAATCATAATCAGGCATCACTGCAAATTTTCTGCAGAGGCCAATCAAGGGGAGGGAATTATTTTTATCTTCTAAGATATCCCATTTCAGGTCAAATTTAAGGTATACTAGTGAAGCAGACTGAGGAGACGAGGACATTGTATTACTGCTGCACTACCTAGTTCAAAGATTTCAGCCTGTCACAACCCTTGAATCAAACGGAGAATGGGGGGGCTGGAGTGGAAAAGCAATTTTACAGAATAATAAATGCAATAAATGTTAGTCTATGTAAGCATGTAAACACATTTAAAAGGTCAATCTGCCTTCTTCAGATTCCTGTCCAGTGCTGTGCAGCGGAAATGGAGAATATGAGAAAGGTCACTGTGTGTGTCGAAATGGGTGGAAAGGACCAGAGTGTGATGTTCCAGAAGAACAGTGTATTGATCCAACCTGCTTTGGCCATGGTACTTGTATCATGGGTGTCTGCATCTGTGTCCCTGGATACAAAGGAGAGATTTGTGAGGAAGGTTTGTGAAGTTTCCCTCTCTATAGTTAGGGGGTTTGATTTTTGTCTTTACTCTCCAAACCTGTTTTAAGGTAGTTGAGAACTTGCGTAGATGTGAGAAGCTTACTGTGAAGCAGTACTGTTTTGCTCAAAAGCACAAGGCCAGGCTGGATGAGGCTTTGAGCAACCTGGTCTAGTGGAAGGTGTCCCTGCCCATGGCAGGAGGGTTGGAACTAGAAGATCTTTAATGTCCCCTCCAACCAAAACCATTCTATGATTCTATGACCTTTACTGTCTGATAGAAAGTAATGTTAAGATAGAAAATTATCAAAGGTAAAGGCATTCAGGTCTCAGTGACAGTGAGTAGAAGCTGATCACATAATTTCCAAGATTCACATTTTTATTCTAAAAGATTAATATTATTTAACATTGTCTAATAAGACTATCTAATAATTGTAGCATGGGCAGTCCTCTGAAATACTCAGTTTCTCTTTCGGTCCAGGAGGACCCTAGTTCTTGGATGATTTCTGTTCCCTCCCTCTACTGAAGCTCAGTAGCAAGAACAGAACTGGGTGGAAGTTTTTGCCTTTCAGCAAGCAGCGTATTGTCAATCCTCCAAAAGTTTCCTGGAAAACGTCCCAGCAAGGAAGGATTCCTTTTTTTTGTGAGTGCTGTGAGACCATCTTGATTTGTTTGTCTCCACTTTTCTTCTCTCAGGCTCCAGATACTTTTTTCAGGAAGGGTGGCTGGCATCCCCAGTCCTCCTTGCTGCCAGTGACCTCGGTCCCTTAGCACACACTGTCAGAGGGCCTCTGCAGACTTTTTTACTTGGCCAAAAGCTAAGGGTAAGGCAGTCAGAAGATCATTTAAACAAAATATGATGTAGTGGTTCTCCAAAGTAATCAGAAGATCGTAATCAGCTTTTCCCTTTCGTCATTCTCATACATCTTAGATTTTTCTGCAAAGAATGTACTGACAATATAAAGCCAAAAGAGCAGCCAACAGTTTCAGTTTACCAGAGCATATTGTGTAACTCTGTTGTCATATGTCATTTTTACTGTGAGCCTGTGTTCAGGGTACTAAACTGGCATCCTTTAAGGCTTGGCTAATAAAAAGTGGGAAATTCTGAGAACCAGTAATTTTACTTTTGCTGGTTGTAGTACCAATGTCTCTCTGCCCTCATCTATAGAAAGAGGCAGTTGTTGTTTGCCTGTTAGCATTTCTGAGATAGCTCATCAGCTTTGACTTTTCTTCCCCTGTGCATAGCCTCGGAAAGCAGAACTCTTCTTCATGCTTGCCCTGACTTGATGATTTTTCACTAGTCCCCTTAGCCTGAAGCTAGTGACAGCATATTTTGTGCTTCCTGCTATATAGATTTTAGGTAATTCTTTTGAGTAGCACACAGAGGAGGCTTTTTATGTGGCTTGAATTCTCTAGTCAGAAAAATGTCCAGGATGGATTTGATGGATTTGACATACCTGGTACAGTTTTTAAAGGGAGGATCAAGAGAATGCTTCTGACATACTCAGTTGTTGGTAGTTTCAGAAACGGACAAAACCAAGAAAACCCAGATGGGAAAAAGCAAGTAATACGCAGATTTACTCACTGAGGCCGTGATGCCAAACAAGCCTGTAGCTGGTGAGAGGCTGACTGCTGTTTTCAGTTGCTTTGTTTCTTGCCATAACGTGATCCTGCAAAATGGTTGAAAAAAATAATTGAGTTAAATGGGCTCAGAGAGCTATTGAAACTAAGAGTGTGAAAACATTGGCTTTTTAAAGTAAGAGATGTACTTAAATTTTCAAAAAAGGTGGAATTTTGTAGAAATAAGGTAGATGAAACAAACCTGTGCAAGCAAGTACCGTGGGGTTTTACTGTAGCAATGTGTGCATGACATGACTGTTCAGTTTACTGTGTTGTACAACATAACTTGTGCAGTAGTGGAAGTAATTCTGTCAGGATTTCAGATTACATTATTGTATGTAAATATGAGTTTAGTATTATAGCAGTATTGTTAACATAGCAGACATAGTAACAGAGGTACTATCCAGGAAACACCAGTAGCTACATGTATTCATTGCTATGGGATCCCTTTGAATTTGTCCTGTCAGATTATCATTACTGAAGTGAGTGAAGTGAGTGATAAACTGTTTATGGAGTCACTCAAATAATTTTAAAAGATCAGCAAAATAAAGAGCTGTCTCAGGATGAGAGAAAATTGCCAGGTATTTTTGTCCTGTGCTTAGCAAGAGATGCGTTGTCCAGGAACACCGATTCCCCTCTTTCAGAATTACATTGTGCTGTGCACAAGCCTGGAAGGCTGAAAAAGATACAACATAAATCTTGAAATAAGATCTTGAATTGGTGGCATAGCAGCTCAAAAGATAAAGGATCACTTCTTTATTCTTAGGTCAAAAGGTCCTATAAACTGGAGGCCGTTAATCTCTACATCTGAAGTATTTAGTCTTCCCCTACTGAAGCAGAGAGCATCTCTTCATTTGTGTAGCACAGAATACTGTTTGTTAAGTTTACAATTTAATTATGAAAACAGTACTTGCGCTGATACTTGAAAAATACATGCAAGAACTTTCCAAGAGCCTCTCTAACATTAGTCTGAAGCATGAGCTAACATGAATAGGCTTTTGGCTAATTGTTTCCCCTGCTCAGACCCCACAAATCCTCTCCAGCTCTGCAGTCTTCCTGCAGCCTCCAGAGAAGGCAGGCTGTGTTCTGCGTAAAATCTGTCTTGTTAAAGAAATGCTGGGGCTTTATGAAAGAATATGCTCATTATACAGGACTAACCAGCTGATTTAAATTCTTCTACAGAGCTCCTGAATTTTTCACTAGGAATAGTTTAATCCAAAGTGAGAACAAATTTAGCTCTTTGTCTGTTTGCAAATTGTTCATCAGTACGTTATGACTTTTATGAATCTGTTCATTATCTGCAATTGCCCGGCACATACTTTTTATGAGTGTATGAGATTTTTTTACAGCAAGCATTCAGTCAGAGATTCACTACTCAGGGTTAGTGGATGGCCATTTTTTTGGTATCAAATTTTCAGCTGTAGAGATAGCTTTCCACAGGAAGATAAAAGAATAAATCTTTCTTTTCCCAGATGTAAATAAAACACAGAGCACAAATACCCAAATGGAAACACAATGCACAATTGTAGAAGTAATTATTAATTGCTCCAGTTCTTTCCCAGCCCTGCTACTGAAGCACAAACTTCACTGACTTGGACCAATAGATCTGTCTTGGGAATCTGCATTTTAAAAATAAGACGATATTCTTGACAAGCAGAATCATATGAGCTCTAACAGTCTACATGCTTCCTTTTTTTCTTGTTTTTGGCTTGTACTTTTGCACAGATGTTAGCGTAGACTGTTTTTTCCTTGTGTGCGTTAACATCATTTCAGTCTGGGTATTTGCACAAAAATCACCAAATTAATCTGAATCCCTGATGTTGTATTTCACTAGGAAACTGCTGTAAAGGTGCAAGTCTTGTGCTCTAAGTTGTATATTCCCTGCTTTCCAGAGGACTGCTTGGATCCGATGTGCTCTGGCCATGGTGTGTGCGTTCAAGGGGAGTGTCACTGCTCCACGGGCTGGGGCGGTGTGAACTGTGAGACGGCGCTTCCCGTGTGCCAGGAGCAGTGCTCGGGGCACGGGACTTTCCTCCTGGACTCAGGACTCTGCAGCTGTGAGCCGCAGTGGACGGGTTCCGACTGTTCAACAGGTATGCTGGAGATTTTATTTTTTCAAAAGTGCCTATGCTTTCTGTTTGAGTCGTGAAAGAAAGTAGTTACTATTCCTGTGCTGGTATGAATTTAAAAAACAGGATAGGGATGAACCAGGGGTGCTGTGGCATGGCACTTAATGGGCTTGTCAGAAACTGGCTTTCTGTTGGCAAGGATAGAAAGGCTTTTTCTCTGTGACAAGAACGTTGACTGCCTGATGACGTGACAGCGAGAACAGCAGTCCTGCAAGAGTGCAAGTGCCTCCTGGCATGGACTGGAGTTAAGCATGACTCTCGCCTGAGATGTTGAGCACTTATCAGGCTCATGCAATGAGGGAACCCACAACTCTGAGAGGGACTGGGAGGATATAAAAAAAATAACAGTCTAAATGCAGTGACTGATGAGTGAGAAGGCTCTGTCAAAAAATCTTTAAACAAAAATGACCATACATTCTCTCATGCTGGGATAAAAACTCTTTCCTTTCTTAGAGGACCATCAAGGTTTGATCCCACTGAATTTGATTAAGAGTTGAAATGGATTTCCTATGTGCTTTGTACATTTACGTTTCAATTTCTTGAAATGAATGCACTCCGGATATTTTACTCTGTAATGGAGCATGTCATTACCAATGTACGTACTACTATTTTTTTCCCTATAAAGCTCACAAAACTGGAATCTCAGATGATAAGTAGCACATCCCAGTACAGAATAGATGCAAGTGACAGATTTGCTGAATACTGTGGAATACCACCAGTGGTCCAAGTCACCAATTTTTCTTAGAAATCATCATTCAAAAGAACACTTGGAACAGTATAAATTTCCATTCGGATCTTTAAAGTGTATGGTTATGATCTGTAAGTTGAGACTCATGAAATATCCCCCTCCATGATAACTTTCTAAGCAACAAAATATTGATCTGCTAATATATTTTCAGTGTTTGTTACAAAGACCCTGCATTCATTCTACACTCCAAAATTAATGCATGTAATTTCAGTCTGACACTGTCAGATATGGTACCTGCTTTGATAAGAATTGACTTTTTATTGGCTTTCAGCAAAAGCCCGGTTACTTGTGTTTTTATCACGTATTTTATTACGTGTTTAAAATATTCCCTGAAGGTTAGTAATACAGTAGTACTTCCATTAATGAAGCAAATAATTAGGAAAGGTGCTAGCTATGTACTAATTTTTTACTCACAAAATATGCAAACTAATTCTGTTCTAATACAACGTTATTGTAGCTCAAAATGAGATGTTAATCTCCAGTAGGTCTGTTGTGGCAGCTGCATGGGGCAATGAGATAATAAGTAAGGGAACAAAGAGCTAATAAATAACTGCAGTGAAGAGGCTTTTATCTTGTGTGCTAAGGTCATAGTTTTCATGTTTGTCTCACCTCCAAAGCTGTTTTGATTAATTTTTAGAAGAAAGGTAACTTTTTTCCTTACCTCCATCAACCAGTAGGGAAAATAGCTCTCTTCATCCCTACTGTCTTCTGAGTTATCAAAGGATACTTGTACAACCACCAACAGGCATCTCTCTCTATAGCTAGATACTTCAGATTTCTCCTTTCAAATATATCTTTCTTCATAGGTGTTAAACTACATTCAGGATTGTTGCGGCAATACGAGTGTTAGACTGAAGTATAGATGTTCATTTGCGCTTGAGACTTTCTTCCTAGGATCAGTGATTGCTGTGCATGCGGGAAGGAAACCTTGATTTTAGTGAGGAAGGAAAACATCAGATGAGTAAGTTAACACGGTCAGAGTAAACGAGCTGTCATATGCCAATGGAAAAAATCCATGCGGTTCTGTACAATGAAGAGGATGAAAAGGGTAAACCACAGACTGCTCGTCTGGAATCAGACAACAAGGAAAGCTTTGCAACTGATAGACGAGCAGTCTCTCAGCCTGCCTCAAACCCTTGCACTTTCCCGCCATCTCTGTACTGCATCATTGTCAGTACTGTGAAAATTTGCCTTTCCGTATCACCTTGAAGAATATAGGCTCCTGTCCTGATGATTTCTGTCTTCCCCAGTAAATTCCAAATACTTTCAAAATAAAAAAGTAAATTATTTTAAGTTGTGTGTTTTTCCTAAATAGAAATTAATATATCTTGCTGTACTTTAAAAAGCAGAAATAGCAAAGGTGCCAGAATGTTTTTTAGTACATTATCCCGGGTACATTGTGGCCCACCTGAAGAGGGATGAGCCATCTCTGTGATACCTTCCCCTACCTGCCCATCTCTAGCTCTTCAAACAATAAGAAATTCCATTTTACAAGCAGCAGGCAGGGGAAAGACAGAAATCGGTGTGGACATGGAGGAACAGAGACAAAAGGTGACTGTGTGACCCATGCATATCCTGAAGTACTGCCGATGTTTGGAGCCCCAGCCTGAGATCTGGAATCATTCATGGATTTTTGAGGCTGGAAAAGACCATGCTGTTCATGCTGTTTGGCTTTCTGTAGGACATGTACCAAAAAAAAAAATCATCCTTCAGTTCTGCTTGACACTCATAATTTCTGTTTAGTTTTTAGAAATTCAACCTTCTCACAAAGACTGAAAATGAAGGATAGTCTACCATGTCCTTAGGTAAATTGTTCAGTTATGCCTGACCCTCTCTGCTAAAAAGTGCACCTTCTACTCCCAGTTTGAATAGGTGAAAAGTATTGCAGTTGTGTTTCATTTTGTGAGGTGAAAGACTGTCAGATTCTTTGTCAAATTCATTATATTTTTTGTCCTTAGTGTTTATAAAAAGAGCCAATATTTTAAATCCATTTGCTTCTCATAATGCTACATACACACACCTCTCTCTCCACCACCCCCTCTTTCTCGTTCTCGTTCTCTTTCTCTCTCTTTCGCCTTCTCTCTCTCTTTCGCTTTCTCCCTCTCTTTCTGTCTCTCCCTCTCTCTCTTTCTCTTTCTTTCTCATTCTCTTTCCCTTTCTCGTTCTTTCTCTCGTTCTTTCTCTTTCTCTTTCTCCCTATCTCCATCTCTATCTCCATCTCCATCTTCATCTCCACAAGAAGAATAATGCCAGAAAAAAAATCATGTATTTCTTGAATTTTGGGTAAGCCTTTTGGGAAGTATGACTGACCACATAAAATATGTGTTTTTCTTTTCCTATTGCTTCATTAAAAAAAAAATAAATCAAGGGAACACTGAAATTCCAAGCTTAAATATTCAAAGGTCAAAGAAAGACAAAAGGAGATACCTACACGTTAACTAACTCATCTTTCCTGTGTTTCTTATGAAACAGGTTTCATTTTTCACACTTAAGGAAATTGCATTTTGCTAAGGATGTATGGCCTGATCATTCAAGCAGTTACTTGCTCTTGTACATACTTGCTCTTCTGCACAGTTGCTGTACTAAAGACAATGTCTTTTTCTAATCTACCAGACTGTTCAGATCAGATTCTACATGAAATCACATGTTGAGAGTGTTTGGATACAACAAAGACTGAACTGTGACATGATTGAATTAATTGGTTGGTAAGAAGTGGCTAGTTTAAAAAAGGTGAAATGTGTATATAGTTACATATAAATATTTGAGGGAGCACATGCACAAAAGCACAGAGGAATGGAGTGAATTGGATTTATTTCTAGTCTTCCCTCACATGCGGCATGGTTTCTAAAGGGACTGTCAAAATGAGGAGGCCATAGCTGTGATCCACCTAAGTATTGCAGAGTCCATCTTGGAGGCTTCCATATAGGAATACGAATTCTGGCATTATCCCCTTTTTTGGGTCAGCAGCTAAATGTCTCAGATTGTCCATTGAACTTTTGCAGTGCTTTTTCTGTAGAGCTCTTCCTTTTTCTTTAGCCCTTATGTATGTTCTGAAGGAATTAATTTATTCAATAGAATAGAATAATTCAACAGACAACATCTGTACTACAAAGGCTTGTATAACTAGGGCAGCCCTAGTTTGTGTTCAGACTTGAGGATTACTCTCCTATCCAAAAATAACTCCAGTGTTAGAGATGTTTCTTACACTATGGCTGTGGAGAGAAGCTGTGTGGCACTGAATTAACTACCATATAACCAGTCCAGAGTCCATCTGACTTACTGCTTGAGTTAAACTGTCCTGCATGACCTATCAGCTTGAGCATCTTTCATGTATGAGGATTAGTTGGCAATTGGGCACCTTTGTAGCATTGCTACGAAGCATATGTTTAACAGCTATGAGCTGGCGAGAGCAGATGCTTGCTGCCAAAATCATTGACATCCTCTCCTGATGTGGCCATTGCACCAGCTTCTTCTAGCCAGAGTGGTAATTCTGAAGTGCTTCAAGATCTTACTGTTATCATCAGAGGCCTGAGGCCAGGATCCTTCTCCAGTGTAGCATAGACCTGGTCACTTTCTTTGCACTGTTTTGATTCCCAAAGTATTTCCAAGACCAAAACAAACAGAGCCACAGCACTGTTACAGTTCCACACTGTCCAAGCCAGTTTTGGCTAGTCAACTTAACACAGATGTCCAGCATAGCCTCTGCTCTGACCTGTGGACTGCCAAAAACCAATCTCACTGCACCACCTCCAGATACTCCTCCTAGATCCAAAGTTCTTGATGGCCAGTTGCTATCCCTAGAGGTCCAGAAAATCCTCTTATAGAGCTCCAAAACAGCTGTCGGGATATGTTTTCATCGTGCCTGAATTGGTTCTCAAGAAGAGCAGCTCAGGATGGCTTGAAAGTTGTTCAGACATTTGGTACTGCTAATCCTACACAACTTGTAGGACACAACCTATGTTGGCTTTCTATTCATCTCTGTTAAGATCCATCCTTTCAGTATTCTTAGCTGGATATCTGTTACAGACATATTTGGCCTCTTTCTGCCCTACAATATTGAACTTCCATGAAAAGCCATTTTCTTTTGTTAGCTCAGATTTCAATTTGCCTATCCCAAAGATGACATGGTCAAACATAATATGTTTCTGGTTCTTTTGCCTTCTTTGGGCAGCATCAACTGAATTTCACTCTGAAAATATTGACAGCTCTCTAGCTACACCAATCAAAACAACATTGATAGGTATCCTTTCTACAGCCATATGTGACATCACGAGAAAAAAAAAAAAATCACTTGCCTTCTGTCTGTACCTAAGATTTGGTTTACTATATGGACAAGATCAAAGTGCTTTAATTGTTCTATATGATTATACACTGACGTGTATTTACCATGAGGGAGATGGATTAGCCTGTTTTGCCAATTTGCCAACTGGCTTGAACGCTGAAGGTTAAAAACAAGCTATGGCTTTCACTGCTTCAAAATTATACCAATGTCAGAAATTTGTAGAGAAGCAGCATAGAGTTATTCCAGCTGAATTCTTCCAAACGCTGTACCTTGGACATAGTTGTTATAATTCCAGTTGCAAGGATCAGTGCTGCAGTCATTATTCAAGTAATGCAATCAAATTTCATTCCTGCTGGCCTGAGCAGACATTGCTTGCTGCCTTTACCTGTGGTGTAATCTACGTCGAAATATACTCAGAGATCCAGGGTCTTCTTCTACAGTAACTTTATTTCTTTAAGTTGTTTTAGTCAGCTTCCCTTGAACAGTCATCCATCCCATTTTCTGCAGTCTCCACTTCGGCCTGTACAAGGAATGAGGAGAGCTGTGTCTGCTTTTGCCTAAAAGTAAGGGAGGCACAGCTGTTAGGGCCAAGCTAAGCTGATCTCAGGCAGAGGTCCACAGACATCTCCGAGGAGAGCTGTCTTTCCACTGCTTTGATTCCCAAAGTGTTTCCAAGACAAAAAGAAACAGCACCAGCCACCAGCACTGTTACAGTTCCACATTGTCCAAGACATTGACCCCAACAGTCACACCTACCATACAGCAAACAGGTCGTCTTCAAACATTGTAATGGCTTTAGCTCATGCTGTCAAAAAAACTATGTGATTTTATCTCTCTAATCATTAGTTTGTGGAAAAATAAATGCTTCTCTGATGTAAAGCACTGAAAATTAAAAACCCATGATAATACTCACAATATAAATGTGAGCATTCTGTGTTTGAATTAATTCCTTACTATCTTGTTTATCACTTTGCTCATTTAGTTTTAGGTTTTTCCTAGTTCAGTCATCCTTTGGCAAGTCGCACAAAAATGCCCAAAGACATTTGGCCGTTACCAATTTAGCTGTCTGACAGTGGATGTGCCCAAGAGACATGCACAAGAGATTGGGTTCTGTTTCTTGTGTAGTCTCCCCCCCTCCTCTAAAAGATGTGAATAGAGAATAGGAATTTCATACTTTGTTCCACGTAAGACTGATTATAAAATACTTTCTGTGAAACCTACCTGTGCTGGAAAAGGTCATCCTTGGAATATTTCAGAGTCTCCGCATCTTTTCACCATACTGAATCCAGTTATGATTGTATGTGAAAATCCATTATTATTCAGACCTTCACCATACGGCTCACTTGACTTGTGCAGTATGGGGGTGATCTACTGCATACATGACAGAATAATACAGTAGGATGGAAGACTGATAGTGCACTATTTTAATGTCACCAGGACTTCAGTATAGTCAACTTTCTACTTACTGTCTGTGGATCTTTGTTGCTTTATTTATAGGCTGTCACCCAAAATCCCTTGATGTTAATGAGTCATCTCCCTTTGAGGCATATAGGCAGTGCTTTTCAAACAGCCAAAATCAAACTTGTGAGTACTGACTACTCGTGTCGGGTAGAAGGGAAGCTCTGGCTAATTGAAGGTGCAGCATCAACAAACTGAATGAAAAAACCTCGTCTTCTGTTCTCAGATTGACACCTTTAACATGGAGCCTTGAGATTAAGGGAGTGAAATACCAAGAGAAAATGGATGACAGAGTTTTCAGTGGGGCAGAGCCTTAGCTAGCGTAAAGTAGTGTAACTGCAGTGATGCCACTAGTGCAGTCCCAGTGTGTTTCAGGTGAGAATCCGGCCCCGAGTTGCTAATTAATTGCAGCACTATGCCTAAAATATTATAGACTGAAAAGTAATGAAATCTGTGACGGAACTGGTGCCTCTGACATCCTGTCCTGTATTCGTTTCTCTAGACTCTATTCAGCCAAAGTAGGCCAGTTTCCGTCCTCCTTACTCCAGGACATTTGTCATAATTCCACTGAATCCATTTATACCACCGAAGCAACCTAATTATGATTGGGAAAAGAATGCTGGCAGTTCTTAGTCAGAAAAACATTCATCCTAAAATGATTATATGGAGATGGTATATATTTAGCATATCTATTTTTGGTTAAGCTCTCTCTAGCAAGATTGGTGGTAATTTTACAAAGGGTAAAAATGGATCAGCAGCCTCTTCCTTCAGTATCTTGCGAAGCATAAAACCTCTTTAAAACTGAAGTGCTTTGAAAAATGCAAAATGTTGTAATTGTTGTAAATTGATATGTGCAGAGTAGAGTAATTTAAAAATCATTAGAAGTATGCATTTTTTAAAGTGCTTCAAAAAGAAATGAAGGCATAATACAGTATATTAATATAGTTCAAGACATCTCAAATTGGTTTCAAAATTAAACATCAAAAACTGCAACTTGAAAAAATAATTAGGTAAAACCATTTCATCGCAATCAGAAAACTCTTCAGGTTTAGGAAATTGCAAATTATGGGTGTCAGTCATTCTGATTTGCCAAGGACAAGGATATTCACTACAAACAGCTCGCAGTAGTGAAAATAGCCTTGAAATTTCCTCAACACGTGATGTAATCTGTCATGCCTTTTCTATAGACTGCTCTGTTCCATGTTGGTACTTCTGCTCTGCTCCCTATTTCAGATAAATCTCAAGAACTTTTTAATTACACTATAACCATCCTTCATTGTTTTGTTCTGAAGAAATGATGGACTTACTTAATTTCATCTAACTGTCCTCTTTCTTTAATTTGTGAGGAGCTTTGACTATTACTGCTCTGCTAATTAAAAGGATGATTGAAGTTTCCCCTGCTGTATATTGTCTGACATTGTAGAAAGACTCTTCTTACTACTGTATATTTCATTGAAAAGAAAAAAACGATGTGTGACTAGTTTGATTTGTATCTCCTGTAGAGTTGCAAGAGTTTGCAAAAAGATACCTGGTGAGCAAGATTTCTATTAAAAACTTAGTAGTTAAAGATTGGAACACTTAATATGTGCTGCTGGAGAATTTAAAACATGAGAAATTTAAGGCAGTGAAGAAGCACTCCAATAAAAATTAATTCTCCTGCATGTTGAAATCAGTCCAGAGGGAACCAGAAATACCTGATGTAGTCATGTATTGATTTAAGAAATGCGATAAGTCAAGGGTATGAGATATACTGTGAGGAAACTTGGGATGCTTTTCAACTGATTGCTGCTTATTTTGCAGATATGCCAAAAATAATGGCTCTTTCCTTCCCTTTTTCTTCCTGAAAATTAAGATCCTTAATCTATTGCTGCCTGCACCTCATTAAGCAATTATTGGAAATATTCCTCATTCAAATGTAAACATAATTTACTTAAGTCAGCTTTTGTAAATCCTGGTCTAATCCACAAGGAAGGTATTACTTATTCCACTAGGTGAAATCCAGACCCAATTTTGGATGCTTCTATGCCAGCAGCTCTTCCCTTATCCAGGAGCAAGATACCCGAATTGCTCTGGTGACAGCAACATGGTCCTGTTTATCCGGCCTTCTAGGTAGCTAACAGAGACTTTCCTCTCTGTATGCGTGGCATCGCATCTCTATGGGGAGTCCGTTGTGTCCAGGAACTGTCCACCTCAATGTGTTTTGTGCTAGGCCAGCTCCAGTAGATCTCTTCTGAGAGTAATGCTCATTAGGAGCCTTAGGCAACACCTGTGTAAGATCATGCAGATTGTGAAACTAGAGAGCGTGACATAAAGCTGTTATGACCTCAGTTGGGTGATGATCTAGTAGCAAAACCGGGCAAATAAGTGGGATTTTAGTAGCAATTCAGATGCCAAAGTGGTTCAAGCACCTCCAAATTAGGTGAGCTGAGCAAAGGATTTAAGGGTCTAAATTTTTGATTTAGACATTTAAAGTTGTAGTTAAGGCTTGCATCCCTTTTTGTATCTCAACCTTATCGCCTACGTGGAAGTCAATCTACTAGACAGGGATTAAGAACCATAGTAAAACAACTGACAAGTTATGGTATGGAAAGGGCTTTTGTGAATACTCTATGTCCAAGAAAATATCAAGATGAAAATTCTGAATATGAAAGGCTCGTACTCCACAAGAACGCTTTATAAAAGAGGTCTCTGAAGCAGAGGAGAAGTGGGAATGTTCTGCTGGTGTTGTGGATGCTGGGATGGAGGGGAAAAAACAGCCTAGATGGACAACAGAACAGTACCGACGTACAAAATCTTCAACTTTTAATTTGCTAAGCCAAGCCCAGTGATGAAACTCTGACAAGTTATCCATACCACCAGCATTTAAAGAAGAGTTCTTGTGTTAAGAGGGAGCTTCCCTTCCTCGCCGCTGGAAAAGCACAAATGGGAATTGCTAGAGTAAGAGTACCAAAAAAGCACTAGAACAACTAAAAATTTTGTCCTTCAGTGAATTTCAGAACATCTGTTATGCAAAATGGGTTGCATCAGTCCCTGAAAAGCAGATATTTATAATTTTTTTTTTTATTGTCATGGTAAGAGTTCTACAAAAATAACTATCATTTCAATATGCTTATGCAGCAGAGTCTATGAAATTTAACTTACCTCTGAAAATAGGAAATTGCTATTGATAGAAGTCAAAATCATGGGAACTTTCTCTTCTACATATTGCATTTTTAAGCTTTTGTAGATTGTGTAGATTGTTGCAAGGGTAATCTATGTAGACATCTAAGGAATTCCTGGTCTCTGCCCTCTTTAAGGACTTTTGCTTAAATGTTTAGGCTCAAGTAACACTTTTAAAATAAAATAAAATTTACAGTAATTATGCAAGAGCATTTCAATGGTGGTAGAGCAAAAAATCCTTGTGTATTGTAGCTGCAGTGTACGTTTGGGCATGTCGCTCTTCAGTTCAGGAAGCCTTGGCTATTTTATAAACAGATTATTAAAACGGTATCTATCACCTTGTGATCCAAAATCATTTTCTGATGGACTGCAGAAAGCTGATTGTTCACATGGCACATTTGTATTTTCAGCTCCTGGCCGGGTCACCCATGCACGCATTACAAAAATGCCTTGAAGATGGGTGGCCAGCCTGGCAGTGCCTCTGTCAGCTCTGCGGAGCAAGAAGTAGCAGGGTATCTGTGAGCAGTATGAGACCGGGCAGCATGTCCTGGGGATAACAGAACTGCCTCCGCGCAGCAGTGTTTGCATGGGCGAGGAGGGACCAGGGAGAAGTGATGAGTTAGTGGAAAAATGTAGGCAGCGTAGAAGGAAGAGAGCGAGCAAAATAACAAAGGACACTCGTTCCCTTCTTAAAATCTACGAAGCGGTGTTGCAGTTGTACCACGGACACGGAGGAGTGTGATGGCAGCGCTCACTTAACAGCCAGGGTCGTGTGCCCGAGGTGCTGCTCCTCCCTGGGGCAGGAAAAATGCAAGTCATGAGCTGCATCTTTGCTTTAGCAGCAACAAGACAGAACAGCAGCTGCCAGATGCGCGTTGCTATTTCTGTTTGTGCTGCTGACACGGAGGAAGTTATGGTTTATTTACTGGGAGCGGTTTAATCTCTCTCTGTACTCATCTTCACAAACGCAGCAATGAACGTAGAAATGTTTGCTCCTTGTCCGTGTAAGCAGTGTCCATAGGCTGTCACTGAGCGCTGTATGACTTTTGCTAATTGAGGCTGCACTCCTTGCTTTTGTGAAAGAGCTTGTTACAACTGGCTGTTGAGTTTGTCCGAGAAACTGCTTATCTGTGCTAAAAAGAGAGGAAGCAAGGCCAGCCTCTTCAGCTGATTTTGCTTTTGATTGTGAAACTGAGATGTTACTTAGAAGCTGGTAATGACCTTTAATTTTTCATATTAGTCATTACTGTGATACAAATTGTTTGTTGGGAACACAGAGTTCCTAAGGCTTATTTTAGTTGATCCACTGTTTCTGTCTGTCCATGTAGTCTGGCTCTTCCCTGAAAAAAAAATTGTAAAAATGGAAGTACGTCCTTTTAAAAGCATCCAGTCCTAGCGTTTTGATGCAGATTCTGCATGTCACTGTCCCCTTTCCTTCTGAGTGCCAACCCTATGTCCGATTTGGGCAGCAATGGCATCTATGCCATTTTGGGGCTGCCACTGCTTTTCCACAGGTGAATCTGAATAGCTGTTCCTGTAATATGTTGAGCAGTAGTACCAGTGCCCAGCTTTTCAGCATTTTGAGCCCTTCAGGGATATGGTAAGTAAAATATATCTTCATTACTGAAGTCAGCTCTGTGCATCTAACGTACAGAGCACGTGACCTGGGTGAGGCAAGCACTTACTGGAGCAATTTTTGTGAGTGGACCCATATTCAAAGGTCATCCTGTAAGGCAGTGAATTAAAGATGGTGCCTACTCTTTGCAAATAGTGCTTAAATAAATCATTACTTCTTTGCTGAATATTACTGATCAAATTTACTAATTAAATAATGGTGGAAAACTTTATGCTCTGAGCAGAGCCCTGGTCAGTGTTAATAATAGTACTTCTGTGTATCATGAAAGATTTAGTGCTTATATAAAGACATATGCTGATCCACTTGGGCAATCTGCTGAACCTTTGCTGAAAATAGGTGTCTCAAAATCTTTATTTTCTTTTGATGCTGCTGTAGTAGTTCAGGCTGTACCTGTAAGACAGCTTTATTAAATGTACCTACTGAGCCATCTCTTTGCCTGTTTCCCTTTTCCCTACAAAGCCATTTGATTGCTCTCCATGTTTCTCATCGTTATCATGGGCCTCATGCCTTTCCTGATTCTCATGGTCTGTCACTTACTCAACAGGTTTCCCATCTTTCCTACACAACTGGCTTTTCAGCCCGAGGAGCTGTGGATTGCATTTTCCCCTCTGTGAGTGAACACAAAGGCATAGCTTTCATAGCTTTCATCTCACTCATTACTGCTCGCGATAGATCGTTCTGGACTGCTTTCTTACTAGTCTCCTGATCAAATAAAATATCGAACAGGGTAGATGTTGCACGGCATTTCCTTTTGTGGTTCTCGGTGTATTGTGAAGGATTTCAGAGCTTGTTAGGCAGAGTATGAATCTCCAGTGACGACTGTAATCTCACTGCTTTACAAGACGTACAACTCGAAATCAAACAGTGGAGACAAATTATGAAACAGGACCAAATTTGACAAGGAAACTCCACGTTATTTGGGAGACACGGTGTTTAAAAAACATCCTGGTCAGAATACTGTGTGGGTCTCTTCACCCTTGTGTCAGTCTAATCTTCCTTGCTGTTAGGTTGCGCTTCTGCTCATTTATTTTAAACATTTCCCACAAAGGCCTTGTCCGATAAAGGCCTGCCAGCCTGTATCGTCTCCAAGAAAGAGACAGGTTCTGCAGCTGAAGTCTCTTGCGTGGCAAGCACAGAATAATTGTATCCTGCTTTACACCAGTACTATGGCTGGGTAAACAGAGATATACCCAATGGCAAATGAGTAATCCTTTGCAGTGGTATCAGTTTTCAGAGCTTTGGCTGCCCAAAATGAAATATCTGTTAGTATGTTTACCATTACCAGTCCAGATTCATCAGGCCTGTATTGATTAAATTTTTGCACTGTAAAAATACCATTTTGAACCACAGCGAAATCAATAAAGGGTAAGGTTTTTTATATGTACAAATTGGATTTGGATCAGGAAGAAAATATTCTTCATCAGATGAAAAATAAAGCTGAAAAAAAAAGTGTGATAAAAGATCTAAGAAGGGGAAAAAGTTTCTCTGTCGTTTCCCCCGCCTCTGCTGTATTTGCCCTTTGGACCTTTCTGTCTCTCCACTGATTACTTTTCTACACAAATAAATTTTCAGGCAAATTGTGGCTCCCAGTTTAGAAAAGATACTTTCAAATAGGTGTAGCATTATCAGAAGCTACCTTACAGTTTCTTAAAAAATGCAATGACATTCATATATTTTGAGATACACAATAATGTTAATGGCAGCCTTCCTACTAGAAGTCGGAAGAGCTATTTATAGAGTACTTAATGCATCAGAAATAAGTTCAATGAGATGATGGTAGGATTATTTCCAGAAAGCAATTAAAACCGTCGCTAGATTGATGGTGAAACATTCTGAGTAACAAACAGTGAGGCTATGGCATTTTCGTTCCAGTGGTTTTATTTTATGTGTTGTGGCCTGTGGTAAGAAGATAAGAAAGGTAGTTAGATATCTGTGAGGCAACACATCTGAAGGGTTTTCTGCATAAAGCTTACAGTAGAAAGGTTTAAAATGAAACAGTGTTTGGAGAATGGAGAAGTTTTGCATTGGTAGAAATAGTTGATCATTGTGCGGTAATTGTGTCTGAATTATCCCAAGTAATAGTCAGGGCTGTGTGAAGTTTAGATTGCCCCATTTTCTTCTGAAGACACTGACTATTCAGTAGTACTTTTCTGCAACTCTTGTCTCTCTGAGGAAGACCCGACCTCCTGAAGTACCGCGTTGCCTCCCAGTAGAACACCTCCTGGGATAATGCAGTTCATAGCATGAAGAAAAGCCCCAGGATCAAACCTTTATTCAGTTAGAGTGATTTCAGCTGTGCTATTTTTCAGTTGCCAGTGAGACCACCCAAAAGCTTATTTACTGGAATCACTAATTTATTTCATAGCAAAACCAGTAGATCTACTGAAGAGAAAATAGGGAATCGGTCATGTAAACATGAGGGAAAGGGGGTACTTAATACAGGTCCGAGTAATAGAAGACATCAAGAAGGTGCAAGAAAAGAATGATATTTAAGGAGTTTAAGGAATGTCCGCATGTTTGTGTAACGCATGGAAAACTGTAAATAGTTGTAATACCTTATGAGCCTCTCTAACACCGTTCAGAGCCAGAAATGAGGGCAAATATGATTTGGAGTAGGACCTGTTTTCTCCTTGAGAATTTTTCCAAAATCATTCCTCTTCTGCTTAACATAGCTTTATATGCTTGCTACAGTCTCTTGTTTCATGACACTGTCAGAAAGGATAAGTATCAATAGCTAAATAAATTTGAACATTCTAGTCTGATAACAGACTGTAATAGAAAACTATTTCAGACACAAATGTCTCAGGTTGGGTGAGATGAATCTCACTCTTTGTGTCTTTTGTTGGGATGGGCCACCAAGTCCCACTTCGTGCAAGAGCAGAATCTTTGGAAATTACTGTGGAAATTATTTTGGAAGTATATGTGAGAACAAATTCAATGCAATAGTTTTGCAGTGTTTGTGTAATTAACATTAAAGTGTTGCTTTGAGTTTCTTCACGCAAATATAACAAACCACTCAAACTCATAAATTGTTGTGGTATTGTGAGATGACCTTAAATATATTTCATTGTCAGTTGTAAGCGTGCAATGCATGGAGAGAAGGACAAGAAGCATGGGAAATTTAGACTGAGAGAATATTTGTGTGTGAAGATAGTCTGGTGGTGGTATGGATTACCTAGTCCTGTTGTAGGTTCTCTGTTGCTGGGAGATTTTAAGGGATGCCAGCTATGATTTCATTTGGAAAAAGGAAGAACAGATGATCATGTGAAGGCCTTTGCACCTCTATTTTCTATAAATCTGCATTAAAATAAGTAGACTGGGCTATGCATATAAATACATGTCAGAACTGTGTGTTATTTTAGTATTCTGACAGTAGAGCAGTAGAGGCTTTTTTTTTTTTTTTTTTTTGCCAAGCAGTTGTCCGTCATTCAGTGATGATTTATCATATTGATTTATTTTTGATTGCACCAAATTTCATATACAGTTCTATGGCATTTTCCCATCAAGTGTTCCTTGGTGGTGTGAAGGATAGGGAGAAGGTGTAGCAGGAATTGTTGGGGAACGCACCTTTGCTGCCTCTTCCACGCAGTAACCTGATTTCTGTTTGCCAGAGGAAACATGTTCACAAAACCTGGCAGCTGACAGCCAAAGACTTCAAAAGTAATGTTTTGCAGACAATTCCAAGTCCCTTTGATTTCCAGCTCGGGCTTGAAGAGCAGGTGCGACTGCATACTGGCATAGCCCATGGAATACTTCTCTGTTGCCTCTGTCCCTATCTTGATGGTTTATTGGCATAGCTGTGGTTGGCTAAGATTGTAAAAAATTGCACACCTAACTGACATACTGTGACGCTGTTGCGGAAGCCTAGATCAGATGCAGTTATGACATCCAGATGGGCAAATGCGTTTATTAAAATCAGGAAAATAATTTAAGCTGTACCATAAAAATAACATCTCTTCTAGTACAGATACGGAAAACTCGGTATCTACATTAAACCTCTATAGTGCGCTCTCTCAGGTAACCTGGTCTAGTGGGGACAACTTTCCATTAGGTTTTACTGAAAAAAAATAGCTCAAGTGCTTTTGAAACTCCTCAAACTTTACATTTTTGAACTTTTTTGTGGTGTAAAAAATTATATTAATAAAGTCAGTTGCGGAAAGTGAAAGCTAGAACAGAGTTGTCTCCAGAACACAGCGGGAAGGTAATTTAAAAAGCTCAGGAACATTGTTGAAATTATCATGCAAGCTTATTAAATGCAATGTATATTTAAATTGAAAAAGCTTTCTTTATTAGGCCTAGATAGGTGATTTTTTTGCTGCCTCTAGCAGTTAAACTTATTGGGTGAAAGTCAGGATAGATTAATTTCTAATCTTTATGGAAAACCACTTATTAAAAAATGGATAGCAAAATTATGAATATGGTACTTAAAGTTTAGACTGTCTGTAGAACAGGACTCACCACTGAATGTGAAGAAAAGTAAAACGCATGTTTTCGTAGTATTTGACCACTTTTGTTTACATACAGTTTTGTATTCTTAGCATGATTTTCTAAGAGTTATTTCTGAAACATGTCGAATTAACGTTAAAAGCTTCCCTTATCATTACAAATTATAAAATATTTAGCTTTAATTTCCCTTTTCATATCACATAAGTAGAAACTTATTATAAAACACATTTGAAAGAACTCGTTGACTTAGGTAATTAAAATGAAGAGTGTGGAGTGAATTTTTAATGCTTTTTAGATTAGCCCAGGAATGATCAACATATTTGTCTCCTCAAGAATATGTACAAATAATGCTTCACAGCTCACATTTGCCTTCTTTCAAGAAAATTAATGAGCATTCAGAATTAAGGACATGTCAGTAAAAATTCTAGACTGAGTTGAACATTTTTTAAGTTTCTTACTCATTAATTGGTTTAAGTCTAAGGACTTTGAATTTTGGATTTGATAAAGACTGTATTTCATTAAGTTTATAAGAAACGGCAGGGGTCGGTTGAGGCCAGCTCCCAGCAATTTGCCAGCACGTTGCTTGCAGTGAGTCTGCACAGCTGAGCTTTTTTTTAAATAAGGAAATTAACTGTCCAGCCCGACACTTACAGAACCTTGTTTTGATTGCAAAGCGTACAGGTACAAAAACTGAAACGGGGCCATGAATTACTGCGAATTAGCGTGACTCTGTTGGTTTCGTGGGAGCCATGAAAATTCACGCCAGCTGAGGATCTGGTCTGTTAGGCACAGACCAGCCTTCAACCCACCACACTCCACAAGATCTGCCTGGAGCTCAGGCAGGCAAGCTGGGCAGGCTATATCCCGCTCAACAATGTCAAAGAGGAGTGGGAGAGAAGAGGTGGCTTTTACGTAAGCCTACAAGCCTAAACACCAACACAGTTGAGGGACTTAACGAATTGTGTGTGTTGCACTGTACATTGTGAGAATGATTGGCAATTAATGTAACAGCATAACTAAAGGCTTGTGATAGAATACCCCCGAGTTGACTTTTCTAATCCAAACTATAACCTCTTGTCACCTGCCTCCCTTCTTACCTTAAATAAGTCACCTCCCCCTTGCCTTTGTCCTTTGCAGTCTTCTCTGATGGCACAGCTTGTGGCTCCTCCGCAGGACAGTCCCCGTCCAGGCTGTGATCTGCATCTCCTCCCTTGCCCTGCCTGTGTTGCATCTTTGATCCCTCGGTGGGCTGATTTAGCTCAGCAAGCTGTCAGATATTAACCCGGGAAAATAAAGTGAATAATTATCTGCCAGTTTCATGATCTGAATCAGCTCACCACAGTTTCAGATAAGCTCCAGACAGAGCCAGGAGATGGATGGAGAGGAGGGGGCATGGAATGGCTGTTCCAATCAGAGGAGACATCTTTGGCTGTCTCAGCTGCTGCACCCACTCACAGCTCAAAGCCCTTGCCCCACTGTGCTGGTCCCTTGTGGAGTACCCACTGCATTTTGGGGTGCCTGAGTCCTGTAGGACCAACTGCTATGGAAGGAGGAAGATGCTCCATGGAGCGGAACAGTTGCATGGTGTCTTGACTTGCTGTCCAACTTCAGTGCTGTCTGAATTTTTACCCCATCAGCTTGGTTTGAAGCTATTTACCTATTTCAAGTCATTGTGTTGTTTCCCATTGCATTCAGTCACTGTCCACACACTTGAGTATCTCATTTTGTCTAGTCTGCTGTGGAAACCCAGTCTCTCAATACAAACACAAATGCTAATGTGGTTCCCTGCTGTGCTGATATTTCTGTACTTGTTTATCTATAGGAGGAGCTAAGGAATTGTTTTGCATTTAAAAATAGGACAACCTGAACTGATAATGCTTTTTTAAATCTTAGTTGTTTGAATTAGCTGTGGATTAAAGCTGCAGGTACTACCACGGCATTAATAGGATGATGTTAGGCCTGATTTCCCTTGCTTTGCTTGAGAAGTCTGGGGAGAATCTTGGATTTGCATGGCAGAAGAATACATTATCACTGTAAACAGCATTTCTGAAGCCTCGTATTAAATCACCAAAACAATTGCAAGTCTCAAGATTGGCCTCAGTGACCATAAAGTATGAGTGGGCTGAGCAGCAGGACAACTAGGGTAACTGAGGAAAGTGTCTGGTCCAAACTAAGAAACCAGGTTTCATTACACCTGGTGCTTACAGAACTGGTTTTGATTTGCATCAAAGAAGGTTTAGATTAAATATTTGGGGGGAAAAACGCATAACTAGAAGGAAAGGCAAGAGCTAGTTAAGATCATTCCGGCATTCCTTTGCTGGAGCAGGTTTGACAGACGCTTTTTTGGTAACACTTTTTACTCAGTTACTGGTATCTGATTACCGTGCCCTGAATTGCTGGCAGAAATGAGGTGTGAAAACTGAATAACTGGGTGCAGGACAACTAACCTAACATTTCCTATCACACAGAGCCAGTTTGGGGTCCAGACCTTGTGCTGCTGTGCTGTCTTTCCAAGACAGTGTGGTTGGGATAGAGGAAGCCACCGTATTCCAATAGGGGAAAAATAAAGGAAAATTTGTTTGGCCGTGTATGATCTTATGTGGGAAAATAGAATAAAAAAAAGGAGCCTTGTGAGTGAAGACTATATACTGACTGGCCTAGGATATTTTTTTATGAGATAGGAAATCTTGTATCTCTACTTCATTAATCTGATTGAACTTATGAGCTTAAATAGTGTTTAAACATTTTATTCCTCATGTGAAACATGGGGAAAACAATGGAAAACTTTCAAACATTTTAAGATCTATTTAATTTGGGGGTTGTAAAATAGGAATACGTGCAAGATCTATGTCCCTACGGGAAGAATGTGCCTACGTTGCCTTCGGCTCCATGCTGCTATTTCTTTTGTTTGTTTGGAAGATGAGTTTGTCGTGATTAGGCCGCTGGGTAGACAGACAGAGGTGAGGCAGGCGTGCATGCCATGTGTGGGAATGTGTACAAGGTTTTCCACCGCTCATTCTTTGACTTATTTACAGATAGAGAAGCGGTGGGAGCTGCTGACATGATCGGAAGCTCTATGTATCACTTCGTTTTCCCGCTTCAGCTGTTCCAGCCTGCGCTGCCATTTCTGTATACTGATGCCTACAGTACTCCCTGAAGTTTTGGCATTAGTTGAATTAAGCCAGTCCCACAACTGCAAAACAATATGTAGCAGAGGCTCAATCCAGAAGAGTAAAAAAAACCATCTCCTCCACTTCCCCTAGCATAGTGTAAGCTACAGAATATTTCTTAAAATCCTCTTAACGATCTTTGCCACTTACAGTCAAATACCAAAAGCAGTCATTATAACGAACTAGAGGGAGATCAGGAGAGATCAAAGGCATCCCTCTAGCAGCCTGTGTCCTTGAAGTAGCAGGTAATTTGTTAAAGTTAATTCTCAGGAGTTAGCCCATGCCCCAAGCTATAAAGGTAGGTTAAAATAATACCAGTGGTCCTCTGCCAGTCTGGCCTGGGGGTGATTCTTTTGTGATCCCAGATCTGGTGGGATCGGCTGACTGCCTGATCCTGGGAGCAAGTATTTGGGCGAGTTCAGTACCAATGAAATAACAGAGCGAGTCCCCCCTGTAGTCCTCTGAGCAGTCTCCCAGGTTTCCGAGGAACAAACGAGTAACAAAACAAAAAAGCCAAGCCAAATTATGCAGCAAGGGGGAAGAAAACCTTCCCAGTACCTGCAGGCAGGCAGTCCAAGGCATGAAGCATTAGATTAACACATGATGAGCAGGCAGCAATCAAGCCTTTCTAAGGGATAATGCCCCAGGCTCAGCACAGTTTTCCATTTGAATATAGCAGAGCAGTCTCTTTCCTTGTCTTATATACTCTTTTGCAGGAATATCATCAGATAATTATGTTTATCTTGTACTCCAGTATAACCCAAGTCCCTGTCTGAATAGTAAAATCAGTTATTTTTTATGTAGTCGATTTTGACTTCCTCAGGTCAGTACTTCACAGTTGCTTTTAGTGA
The DNA here is from genome assembly GCF_034638445.1 of Ciconia boyciana. Lineage (NCBI taxonomy): Eukaryota > Metazoa > Chordata > Aves > Ciconiiformes > Ciconiidae > Ciconia > Ciconia boyciana. The sequence continues at coordinate 18,432,485 of NC_132945.1, read as the reverse complement.
TTTTTTTTCTTAGGTTCTTTACCACGCCTTCTGCTTCTGAAGGTGATTTTGAGTTTGACCATGCTCTTCCAGTTTGTCACTGATTCTTTCAATTGCACTCTGTGCCATCACCCTGGCTATTAATGAAAATAAGGGCTAGACTCTAACTTGAGACAGAGCCTGGCACTTCTGCAATGTCACTGTGCAGTTTCCTTTCTGTGCTGCTTTTTTCTTTGTGCTAAAATGATTGGAATTGATAAGATTTCAATTTAAACTTCAAAAACTTTGCTTGGTATATACAGTGACAGCATTTGTCACTACAGATGCTTTTAAGAATGTTTATATACAATAGTTCCAAGATATAAATGATCATTGTTTAAAATCTGTCAAGGGAAAAATCTTGCCACAACTAAATATGTAACACTGACATTTGAAATCAGAGCAGACATGATTATTTGGCTTACACTTGTAGTGCTATCAGCTGCTTTCCAAGAGGAAGAAGGAGGAAACATTTCTGTGGCAGGTTAATTGCAGAATAACAAGCAAATTCTGTCTCTTGACACTAATTATTCTAAATAAATTCAAACTATATGGAACCTTTTTATAATGAAGCCATTCTTTTCACAGAACAACTTTAGTCTAAGTGGAAGTAGAATGGCAATTGGCATATTGTGATGTATTGAAACAATTCAGGACTTTCATTCCACTTCACAATAAGTGGTGTTCTATAATGCCCAGGTAGAGAAATTGTTCTGAGTGCAATGAAGGAGGTACTCCTGCCTTCTGGTTTCTTAGCAGTTGGCTCATGAGAGTCAGGAAGGAAAAAAGTTTTAATCCTTAAAAGCCATTTTAGAACTAGGCAGACCTGCGTGGCCTGTGAGTCATGTAATATTGTATACTGCCATCAGAGCAGCGTGCTTGCTCTTCTTCTTTCTCACTGTTACCTTTCTGGTGGCTCTTCTTACGGTAAGTGAAAGCCATTTTGCCATCACTACAAATGTCTGAATATCTCAAAGACTTTTGCTTGTAGGTATTTAGCGTGCCACTTTATCCTTTAATTCAGCTCACTTGCAATATTTGAGTTTATAATAGATTTCAGAACTGAGCCAGTGGGACCTGGGAACAGATATGGCATGCTGTTATTAAAGGCCTCAGCTGAAATCAGTCAAAAGATACAGACTTTTTTGTGTCATTGTTTTCTGGTTTAGACCCATTGCCCTACCATATGCAAAGCCATCATTTTTGCAGTCCCCACCCCAAACAAATAAATGATCTTGCTAGTTAACTGCTAAAGAAGGAGCCTGCGAGATTGTGTAAGGTCTGTCCTGGGCAATGAAATCCCATATTTGATCCAATTGATGAGTGATACCAGTACAGAAGTGATTAAATTTAGTATCGGTGCAAAGTCTATTTGCGGTATGAAACTGCTGTTTCACATTATGTATTTTTGTAATCCCATGCAGAGCTGTGTACCCTGGACTGTGGCAGCCATGGTGTCTGTTCAAGAGGGATATGCCAGTGCGAAGAGGGCTGGGTGGGACCAACCTGTGAAGAACGTACCTGCCACTCTCACTGTGCTGAACACGGCCAGTGCAAGGACGGGAAGTGTGAGTGCAGCCCTGGATGGGAAGGGGACCATTGCACCATTGGTAAGGGTGTTTTGTACCTCTAGAAATAAAATACGTAAAATCTTCACCAGTTATACAAAGATCTGCCATAGCCATCAGTCTGATTCAAGTTGTTTTGGAAAAACAGAGACCTGGGATCAGGCCAGGTGTAAAACGGTGCCTCTGCACTGATGGTGCACAGAATAGCAACTCAGTGCAGCTCTCTGTTTAGAGGAAATAACACTGATTAATTATTTTTTTAAAAAACACACAGAAGAAAGATATCTCAGTCCTAAAAAATCTTTGGGTTGTGTTCATATGTGAACTCAGGACAGAAAAAAATGTTTAAGAAATAGAAGGTGTGAGGGAATGAAGCTATTATGCAGCTTAAGTAATTCTTGCATTAAATCTCTTGCCTTCATGTCTGAGGATTTACATATTTTACTTATTACTAGAGGTGGTTTTTCTGTGGCTGGCTTCTAACACTATTCCTAATAAGGTAAAGCTTTCAGATCTTTTTAGAAATCATTACTCTACTATACAAATGTAATAGTTATATTTCTAATGAAATACGACAGGTTTTTGTAAAGTCTAATAGTGTTTCTCCCTAAAATGTCCTAGAGCAAGATTATTCATAAACATTTTAATTGCTTATAATAGCAAGGTATCTAATTTTCAGAGCTAAGCAGTGTAAGCTTTCATGCTTGCTTCTTGGAAAAAAGGTAGAATGTTTTATCTTTATCTTGATCATTTTAAGATAATTCTTTCACTGGCTCTAGAATTTACTAAATCAGATTTGCTAAATCAAGAATTAGGTTTGTGAAGGGGGAACGGCCTAATTTTCTAAAGATCGTGTAGAGCAAATCCAGAAAAGGACCAAAATAATTAAAAAGAGAAATAGAGCTGCTCTTCACATTGTAGACACTGCCAAGTATGGCCCAAGCTGTCCTCTGCGTGCTTGTCATCAAATGGAGAACAATCACATACGTGGTGTGTTTTGATCACAGTAGCAGGAATAGATCTGACTGCAGTAAGAGGGAGACACTTTATATCGAACCAACAGGTGGCAAGCCATAAGCAAATGGTGTCTGTATTTTCATTTGGGTACAGAAGTTCAATCCATCTCAGTTTTGTTCTTTTCTTTTTTAAGCTCACTACTTAGATGCTGTTCGAGGTAAGTTTTTCATATCAGCATTGCGAAAGAATAATGAAAAGATACAAAAGTATTGGGAACAGAGTGTTTTGTGTTACCTGTTTTGTCTGAGCCTCTGTACTGCTGAGTTGCCAGAATAGATAAAACATTTGTTTATGGAGACATAGATAGATAGATAGATAGATAGATAGATAGATAGATAGATAGATAGATATACATACACAGAGACAGAGAGAGATTTACAGAAGAAAATGCAGTTTTTAACAAATAATGTGCTCAACTCATTTGCAAAGTGGTAGCAATGTAAGCATGTTTCATGTGGCCACCTGATGTGCTATGTTAGGCAAATCAGTTTTTTGCTCTCGCTTACCATTCCAAAGTAATGACAGAGCTGAGGACTTGCTCAAAAAACTTTGTGTTGATCCTGTCTTCCATGAGAACACAAATTTTCTTCTTTTTTTTTGTCATTTGTGCTTGAAGTAAGTTTCTTTTGATAGAGAAGTACATTTTTTTAAAAGCTGTCTATGCTAGATGTGATATAGTTCTCTTCAAATCATTTGATACAAGAGTTAAATTTTATGTTGTTTTGTCTGGTGCTGTTCATTCGATTTCTGTGCCTTGCCGCAGGTCCTGCTTATTCATGTCAGCACAAGTACCTTCCCCGAGTTTGGCAGCAGTCCCTCCATCCTAGCCATGCTGTGCAGAGCAATGATGCACATTGCCCCTTGCAAAAATGCTGCTAGCTGAAACATCAAACTAACCAATATTCCAGAAAGACCTGGGTGTTTGTTTTGTATTTATTATGTTATTTCTTCAGAATTAGATAATAAAATCATGTAGGCATTCATTTGATTACATTTGTAGTCTTGGAGGATAACCACACACAGCAGCAAAATATAATCGTATACAAGAAATGAATTAACTCAGCAGGACAGTGAATTGAAGTGGAAAAACATCCCCGTTACCCAGAACAGCCCTCATATCCTGCCCTTTCCCCCAACTCCCCGAAAGAGGCAAGTAATTGGCTTTTATAGTTTATCTGGTGGTTGCTAACCTCATGCTGTTTTAGAGCAGCGACTTCCAGAATTCCAATGTGAGCAAACGGTGCCACCCGTCTCCAGCTCTTCCGAGCAAGAGGGTCAGACTCTCCAGTCTCCCTGTTTGCAGATGTGATTGATAAACTGTACTGAGGGTGAGGAGAGAGATGATGTGTCTAGTGTAAAGTTGCCAGGAAATGTGCTGCATGCTGGGCTGTAAGTCACAACCTGACAGACCGGTCGTACAGATTCTCTGACTCTCTGGTCGGCTCCTCCAAAGTCCTTTTGGAGCATCTTGGGGCTGCCAAACACACAGGAGAACTGAGGCCTCTTCTTTCTTCCTCAAAAAAAATTCTCTCTGATAACACGTAAGTGTTGATGTTCACTATCAAGTACAGAAGGGCTTTCAGTTCCTGTATGTCCATGCTGGCAAAAAGAAAGGAGCCCTCTTAGAAGGGATGCCACTTGCGCTGTTAAGCTTATTGCTGAGCTTTATCTATTGTCCTTTGGCTCCATGTGTGACATGGTGAGGATTTGACAAATGTCTGAGCTGGCACTAAACTGTGCAAGCAGATGGACATGAGTGTACACATCCAAGAGACAATTCCTCTCTCACTCTTACAGGCAAGAGATCTAGCTGAGAATGTCCAAATTACTATTGATTCAGAGCTTACAAGTATATAATCCAGAGGATGCTACAGTCATTGTTCCAGTTTTGATCTAGAATCAGAGCCACTAAAGGGCAAGTGTTTGTCATATTTGAATCGGCTATGATGTGAAGGAAGTGGAACTGAACATTGGAAGGAAAGCTCCCTCATTTGCCTTCTGTGGAAAGAGTTGTATTGTAGCACAAATCAAATTGGCCTTTTCTCAGGCAGCAGAGTATTTATGAACAGAATAAAAAGGTCACCTCCACTCCCTGCAACGCGTGGGATTATGTCCACAAATGCCAGTTTGTCATTTAAACAATATTTTCCGTGTATGTCTTTGATATAAACATTTATTATGTATATACCTTCCCTTGTGATCTACAACTTCTTTTTCAATAAGTAGAGAAAGAGATGGACTCGGCAGACTGTTAAATATATTCTTATAAGTTTACTCACTTTTTTCGTGTACACAAAATGTTACACACTAAATAATCCTCCTTTGTCACTGAGAAACAACTTTTGGGCAAGCAAAGGGAGGGACCAGGATGGGGATTTTTCCATATTCAGCCAAAAATATAAATGGCTTGCAAGGGAGCTGTGATCATTTGAAGGCAGCAAGTATAATACTATATGAAAGACTGTTAAAGAATAATTGCAACTGTAAAAGAAGAGAACTCCTCCATGAAGGCTTCTTTTTTACATTTTTCTTCTCTAGATGGCTGCCCAGGTCTCTGTTATGGAAATGGGAGGTGCACTCTTGATCAGAATGGATGGCACTGTGTTTGTCAAGTGGGCTGGAGTGGCTCGGGATGTAACGTTGTCATGGAAATGGTGTGTGGAGATAACCTGGACAATGATGGAGGTATGATACATAATTCATGTCTCTCTGTTTATTTGTCACATCCTTGATTGTCATTTGGATCTACAGTTTTGGTGTATGTTTTCCTTTTTATCACAGAATGTCAATGTTTGTCTGTTTGCTCAAGACAGTTGTTCCACTGACTTCATCTGAAGCAGTGCAGTGAGGGAACAGACCCTTGGGCTGGATGTTATTCAAGGCAGAAGTTATGTATGTGCCGTACCTATCATCCCAGTACGTGATTTTTTTCTTTAAAAAAGAAAAGTGTGACAAGTAATTTCTTCTATCTCCTTTCCACTCTACCTCATAACTCTGTCACCTATTTCAGAAAAGACAGCCAATGGATACCCAAATGAAAAAACCTCTGTGCCTGTCAAAATGCATCCAGAGTTTAGTCTTATGTTAATATTAAATGAATACGTTTGCAAGCATAAAGCATACATTTAGAGATGCTTTGTTAACATTCATCTCTTTCTTAATGTTTCCACTGAGACACAGCACAGTTCTTGCAATTACCTGCACCTACATTGGAACGACTGTTGAGTAAGCTAGTGTAGAAAGTACGCAGCAGTAATTTTTGAGAGTACCATAAACAGAGCCCCGTACTAAAATAATCATTCGCCCTTTTCCACCAGTTGAACCAGGGCGTTTGGCAGTAGGTCCTCCCTACCTCAGACCTCTGATTCATTCAGTCTTGATTCATTCTAAGGCTGTGTAAGTTTTAGGTTTGCTGGGAAAAACGTAGTTCTTTCGTAAGTTAGTCCCTGCCTCCTTTCCAGTAGTTCATTCGAATACATGAGCTAGTGCGTTTTTTTCAGGAAAAACATCCAGACTCTATTTCAAACTTACCAGTGGGAGAAAAGCCACAATATTCCTCACTGATTGTTCTGAGAGTTAATTATTTTTCCGGTCTATTTTAGGAATACTCATTTACTGGACAGTCAAGAAGGACTATTACTTTCCTCTCCTTTACTTACTACCATCCTTTACAGCGTGCTTGCCCCCGTACTCGGAGCTGTGCAGCTTTCTCATTCAGGCTGTGAATACATCAGCCCCAAGCACAGTTCCATTTTTTTCCTTAGATTGTACACTGAGATGTATTGAAATATGTATTATCTTACCGTGTCACACTTCCAGACCATCTCAGTGTCTTGGGTGAGATCTCATAGCCCACTGTAGTGTCAAACCTTAGCACAATGATTGTCTATTTTCTTCTAGGTCATTGATAAATTAAGCTTGATTTAGGGCCAAGAACTGAGGTCACTGTGGGACCTCAATAGAAACATTCTGACTCAGTGATGATTCCTCATTTACAGATATATTTTGAGACCTTCTGATTTTGTATCCTGTGGGCTCTAAGACCATGCTGTCCTTTGGCAAAGGCTTCCTCGTTTCTGAACCCCATTCAAAATCGCCTTATTCCTCTCTTATCCTTCCTTTTCCACCTTATTTCCAAGACGTCTCACAACCGTCTCTCTGCCCACTCTCTCTGCTCTTCTACGCTGGTGTGTATCCCTTTCACACAAGGTCCCACAGCTGGCATCGCTGCCCCCCGCGTGTTTTCCCATCTGGCTGGTGCTCTCCCCTGCTGTCCGAGCCACTGACTCATTCGCCTGCACTCTTAAATCTGTCCACAAAAACCCTCTTTAGCCTGTAATGTATGTAGAGCATTTTCAGATACACTCTATGAACTGGCTCTGTATAAACTGCCCTGTATTGTGATTTTGAGTGCTTTATATTCTGCAATAACGGTGAGTTATTGAAAGAGTTGGCAGTTTTAACTCTAAATCTCCTTGAATTTGTCAGTTTAAGGCAGACACTTAACATCATTTCACTGCAAGTTTTAAAAGTAATTTTCTTTTTCCTTTTTAATGGCAACATAACATGGACTAGGACAGCTCTGTTGACATTACAATTAGAGATAAGTGCAGAGAGAAATATTTAATTAATCTGACTACTACAGATGGGCTATATGTAATTAAGTTTCCTTCACAATCAGTTTTATATAAGAAAAGAAAATTATATCTACATATTAAAACCACTTCTTATATATGAAGTTCATAGGACCTGATTTGGCATAAGCATCAATTAGAAAAATTCCCCTAAAGTCATTGGAGTTATACCAGTGTTACATTAATACAAGATCAGAAGCTGATTCCTAGTGTTTCAGGGTTTGTATACAGACACAACAGTAAAATCAGAAATTAGGAGAGAGACGTGACATTACCTGTTAAGTCCTGTTTGCTGGGAGGTTGTGCCTTAGACTATGAGAATATTACGGTGGCATAACGAGTCACCATCCATCAGGCTACATAACTGGATTAGGTTCATAAAGGTGGAAGCTATTAACGTTTTTGCCTGCAGTTGTGGTGAGTTAAGAGCATGCACTCAGTTGAGTTACAGAAACGCAGCTGACAGGTTGTAACGTCCTAAGCCGTTAGGATGTGATCACGTTCAGCCAGAGACACATAGCCCAAGAGATCATGCTCTAGACCTAATTTAGTGCTGTTGTATATTCCAAATCATGGTATTCTCACCTAGCAAAGGTCTTATTCATTCCAGTTGTGTTTAAATCAAACATTTATATCTCAGTCCCTTAGGAGGTGTTTTGTGCTTCAGGTTAGTTAGGAGGAAGTCACAACCAAAGAACAAAGCTCTAGTAAAGTTGAAAAATTATTATTTCAAACAAACTCTAATTTCAGGAGTTAGGCAGAGTGATAATTTTGTGTAGTTTCCAGTTGATTTATTATACAGTACTTTCAGAGACTGAAAAACTGAGATTTTTACAGTCTAAAAATACATTCAAATACATGGTAGAAAAAACGTGTTAGAAAATAAAGTATTTTATTAGTTCCAACTGTAGGCATTGAATAATGTCATTTATTTGGCACGAGGAAGTGTTAGTGTTATTGTTTGGTCTGTAGTAACAGCACAAAAGCTTTGGGAGGGAGGAAGTCTTGAATTCATTTTTTAAGGACTGGTATGTTAGTATAAAGGCAAGCCACAAGCATGTTCACAGGCATCCCAGTTCTGCAGACACTGGAAGCACCGAGTTCCCCATCAGTGCAGTTATCTGTGGTGAGAAGGTTAAACGCGTGTGGAAATATTTTCCTGAGCAGGGAGAGTGCTATTTCTTTTAGAGCCCCATTAGTATACGCTGTGCCTTGTACCCTGACTGTACCGTAACTGCCTTTCCCATTCCGTCTCATAACTCTCTGTTAGCTTTTTCCTACTTGCAGACTTAAGGGCATGTTTACCTGTTCAAATATCACTACAAATATCATTGAAAAGGTCTTAGCATTATAACAGATGCACGACGGCATGGTTTGCACTTGTTCTTGTGGAGTGCATCTGCAGTCTGTTAGCAGTGTGATGTCCATTAAATAATGCCAAGGAGTCAAGCAGATGTCCTTTGCAGTGAGGCCTTTCCCTCGCCGTGGCTTCCCTCAGCATCACATCATTCCCCATTTCTTATTCTCCTTCTTTCATTGTCATGACTGACATGATTTCATTTTCAGTTTATAAGATCACCATTCAGTGCCTCTGAGCAGGTCATTTTCTCTTGTCCTGCCATTACTTTAGACTCATTTGGAAGCTTCAGTAGCTCCAGGAGATTGCTTGAAAGCTCTGCCGAGTTCTGCGCAGGCGAGTGCCTGTGTCCCGGGCGCGAGGAGGCAGAGCGCGCTGCCGCAGCCCTGGGACGCGCAGGGTGCTCGGCGTCAGCTCGCAGGCCACCCCCCGCGCTGCCAAGCCACAGTGTACCTGCTATTCTGACATATATTTGCATTGCTGCTGCGCCTGCAGGTCTTTGTCTTAAGCCGAAAGTGGCAGCCAGTCACTCCCATTAATTTCTTGGATACGGATCTCTCTCTTAAATTTGCCTGGATCTCTTTTCATTGTTTGCTTTTTCTTTCGTGAATCAATCTTGACTGTTTGTTTTTAAGGAAAATACTATTTAGTACAAGCTTTGAATTCGCTTCCAAATATCCCTTCAGTCACTCAGACAGTTATTGTAGCTTTCTCCAAGCTTTTCCAAGCACAAGAAAATATATGACTCAGCATAGCCTTGGGTTGATAACCAGTGCTGCTGAAATATTGATGTATTTCTGACCCATCCATTGGCATTTTAATAACCTATCCATCACAGAGGTATTGAGTCCATGTATAAGTAATATGCTATTATTACACAATATAAATAATACTGATGGGAATGGTTTTCATTGTTGCTGAGCAGCGAGGGCTCCCCAGGGATACTTACAGTTTCTGAAAACCGTACCCTGATACGTTTGCATTCTCCTGTGTATGGAAGGCCAAACACCACCGGTACCCGCCGGATGAAACACTCTGCAGCCTTTCCACAGGCACACTGGCGGATTTCCAGTGTCCTTATCCAAATGCCGGTGTTCCCACTTAGCAGCCTCCCTGTCTGCTGCATGCTATGTATTATGGCTAAAATTTGAGAAGCAGTTTGGATTAGTGCCTACAAATAAGCATTAGAGACTCATGACGGTTACTGCTGCTTAGTCTCTTCTGAAGTTACTCTTTGATTCAGTTTGCTTAGCTTTCTGGCAACCCTAATTGGACTTAACTGAGCCTGTGGTGAAACAAGTTGGCACAGGCATTGTTAAATGCTTATTTGAAATCTGTAAAAGAAAGCAAGCAAATGTAAGTTGAAGACTCCTGGGGATTTTTTTTTTCTTTTTCACAAACAACAATACTATTGAACAATTGATCATGCGAGTGTTCCGAAAAGCTCAAATCCTTCAAGTGTTGAGAGTCATGGTGTTGAGTTTTTTAGGTTGTCCTGCATAAAAGTTCAAAGAACAAAATCTGCTTACTGCAAGGAGAAACTTAAAGCCCATCTTTTACTTTCTGTGAAAATGTTCTGGACGTAGTTCTCACAGCTCTGCCGCTGGCTTGCGCTCGCTGGGATCACTACAGAGGGAGCGGGAGAGCACTTATACAGACACCTCTGGGTTGCTCTGCAGCAGTGAAAATGAAGGTCATTGGTGTTACTTATACTAAGTATAGTATATTGCTTAGAGATGGATTTGATTTTCACGTGACTGAGCAAGTGCATTTATTAGTATGTGTGTTTGTGAGTATGCCTGCATACATGTATAAGCATGCACCATATAAGCATATACACCACTTCTTGTAGTATTCTGGCTTTGGCATTAACCATAAAACTTCAAACCTATTGTAGTTAACTTTAGTAGTGTCTTCTGCATGTGTGACAAAAGCTTAAAGGGGTGAGAACCCTGCTCTTTTAATGAGCAGAAGAATAGCAATTCTAAGTATTATTGCTAACTATTTATGTTTTGCTTGCCAGAACCTAATGATAGCGGATAGTTTATTAAAATGACTAACTCAGTAACATGGGAGGTAGAGCCTGATTGAGTATGTGGTTTTCATAGCCAGGTAATAAAGCGTCTCAGTGGTTTAATAGAAAAGAAGCCGCTGTGAAAGTTATTGCATGCTGCACTGGTGAGCTGGGGAAGCCACCGCTGCCGAAATTAGAACCACTTTGTTCTTTGCTTCCCTTACCAGTGACCCCACCCAGTGCCTCTTTAATGTCCTCGGGTATTCTGCTCCCTGGGCAATTTGTACTAATTGTGAACCCGGATCCATTTTCAGCAACATGAGTTATTGTGATATTCCCATATTTGCAGTCAAGAATTGCAAGTAATTCAAGGGTAGATTAGAAGACTAGAAAAGCCAGGATTTGAAAAGTAGATGGCATAGAGCTGTTCACATCAGGCCCAAAATATGTGACTTATTCCATGTTCTTGCTATAAGCCTATAGCTGACAAAATGCCTTTTTCTTTTCCAACAGTTATTGTATTTTATTGAGGATTTAATCTAGATATTATGTAGCGTATGGAAAGCTCAAATACAAAACATATGAAATACAATCACTGTACAGCATTTGCCCAAACATGGTAAGTAAAGAGGTATATTGCTGGAAAGTAACCAACAGGGAGGTGGGTCCATAGCTCCATCGCCAATTTGGCTGGCTGCTGAAGGTGGTCATCCATGTAGAAGAGAGATTGCTGCATAATGTGTACATTAGAGGATCTGCTGTACCTAGCACAAACTGAGCCTTCCATGACTGCAGTAGAAACATAGCTGAGGAGGTAATTTCATCACACTTGTAGCATTCTTTCCATCATATTCCATCCATTCCTTCCTCAGCAGAGAAGGACCTGGGGGTGTTGGTTGGCAGCTGCCTGAATATGAGCCAGCAGTGTGCCCAGGTGGCCAAGAAGGCCAATAGCATCCTGGCTTGTATCAGAAATAGCGTGGCCAGCAGGACTAGGGCAGTGATCGTTCCCCTGTACTCGGCACTGGTGAGGCCGCACCTCGAATACTGTGTTCAGTTTTGGGCCCCTCACTACAAGAGAGACATTGAGGGGCTGGAGTGTGTCCAGAGAAGGGCAACGGAGCTGGTGAAGGGTCTGGAGCACAAGGCTGATGGGGAGCGGCTGAGGGAACTGGGGTTGTTCAGCCTGGAGAGAAGGAGGCTGAGGGGAGACCTTATTGCTCTCTACAACTCCCTGAAAGGAGGTTGTAGAGAGGTGGGGGTCAGTCTCTTCTCCCAGGTAACAAATGACAGGACGAGAGGAAATGGCCTCAAGTTGCACCAGGGGAGGTTTAGACTGGATATGAGGAAATTTTACTTCCCTGAAAGGGTTGTCAAGCACTGGAACAGGCTGCCCAGGGAAGTGGTTGAGCCACCATCCCTGGAGGTATTTAAAAGCCGTTTGGATGAGGTGCTTAGGGACATGGTGCAGTGGTGGTCTTGGCAGTGTTAGGTTTACGGTTGGACTCGATGATCTTAAAGGTCTTTTCCAACCTGTGCGATTCTGTGATTCTGTGATATTAAATAAGAAAAAAATATATATAAATGTATAAGCAAGAAAATATATTTAGTTTGATGGAAAACATTGTGTGATTCCATTGACACAAACTGCTGACACAATAAATACTAATATCATCCCTTATAGAAAGCTTCCTGAAAGGATCCCTTCCCCAGCAAGGAAATGGGAAAATCTTGTGCTAATTCTGTGGGCTACGGCAATGCGGAGAGGAGTGGTGTGACTGAAAACAGAGCAACTTCTTTTGGCATGCTGTGCCTTTTCTTTGAGGTTGTTTAAATTATTTAAGAGTGCTATGAAGTGCTTTTTATCCTCAAGTTGATCTTTGTGAATTCTATTTTAGCAGTAATATTAAAAATATTTTAATTGTCTAATTTACTTACAAAAACCAAAAATCCCGGTTCATCATAATCTGTTGCATACGAAACAAGGTACCTGGAAGATGTGAAACCTGGTAATCTCAGACTCGTCCAAATGTGAACCACTTTATTATATAATCTGTAGTGCACTGTGAAGGTGCCTGACGGCCTTTTACAGAAAATAAATTAAAAAATGCTAATAGCAAACCAACATCATTTACACCTCTGTAATACATTTTAGTCTGCACCTATGCTGTGATGCACTTTGTGGTAATTGACAGTAAAAACTTCAGTCTACAGGTTCCCCTGCTGTATGAATTACAGTTTTTGCTGTTTGTAGTAGTTTGTTCATATTCCTGACTGTTGTCTCCTGAGATTTAAAAGAAACCCTGCTGTTTTTGTAACACGGTGATTTTTTTAATAGTTGATTCCTGATATGAAAACTTAACTAAAAAATGTGGCCATTGGTTGAGAATTGACTAATGTATTTGCAGCATTTTCAAGTGAATGAGTTTGATGTTATAGTTTATAAACAAGATTTATTTGTTTTTCTGGGTTATTTTCCTGGATTGAAAAATCTCATTTCAAATGGGATTGGCTTGTAGAAAATGTTATGCTTACATGCACTTACTAATATGATTTACATTATCATAAACTGCCTCCGTATGTAACTTGTGATTCTGTACCAGTTTGTTTTACCGGGTTCATTTTAGTGGGTATCATGCTGAATTACAGTAGTTTCTTTTGGGGGTTTAGTTTTAGGGTTTTTTCTTTTCTCTTTTAAACGGTCTAAGTTAAAACCAAAGTCTTAAATGAGCCTAAAGTGGAACAAAGATTTTATTGTGGCTTAAGAGTTCCCTATTTGCCCCAAAATAGGTGTTTTATTCTTTTACTTCAGCACAAAGTGTGAAAAATATTTTTCAGTTTTATCCAAGTTGATTTCTTTTCTATATGATGTTTGTTTGGAAAAATGCTAGAAGTTGCATTATTCAGACAATTCTAGTTAATGCTTCTTAAATACGTACACCCAATGGCCTGAGCCAAATATGAGGTGTTAAGAGTCTGTAGAAGAGCTGGTGCTGCTGCACCTCCTGCCTCACTACCCATGGAGCGTCTTCTCAGAGCCTAGCATCTTTCTTCTGTTTCATTCTGCATGGTTGAGAAGGGAGATTGAAATAAATTGTCACCTAATCAATGAAAAGATTAAAAGAATGCAAAAAAAAAAAAAAAAAACCAGCATGAGAGAGAGAAGCCATGAATGATAATCCGTAACCTAGAAGACTCCTACTTTGGATTAACATTTATATTTTGGTTATCACTTTCTTCCTCTGATTACTTGGTAGCCTTTGCTCCCAAGGCTGTAAGCTATTCCTGGTGTATCCAGCGCCTTGAACATTCATGGTGCTGTTAGGAGAAATACCATTCTCACCATGGTTATTCAGATATGCTTCTGGGACTTCACACCCCTGCTAATGGGAAACCCACCCTTTTCTAGCCCTGAGAGCCTGGAGAGGCAAATGAAGGCAGGTGCAAGTAATTCAAACCAAAATAACTCCATTAGCAGAACCTGGAAGAGTTTATAAGATAGTCATTTTGCTGACAAGTAAACTGCAAAGAAAAGATGAAAATTGAGTCTGACTGGAAGATGGAAAACTGCTTTCCCTTTACTTGGTTCCTTTTTGTGTACAGCATGAATGCACAGTGTTTGTTGCCAGGCATGTAAGCTGTTGACCGAAGCAGAGAAGAATGAGGACTCTATTAGAGAAAGCAAAGTATTTAATTGTTATTTTTGCAGCTATTTCTTTTCTAAGCAAATCTTCGTCTTCTAATATTTCTGTGACTTTTCGCTTTTATTTCTTACATAAATGAGAGAATCAGGTCAGCTGAGTTCCCATATCTAATGGCTTGTTGACAAGGAAAAAATTAATCAGAATAGCTACTGTGGAATAAATTACTCCAAAATAGCTTCCCCATGGATACTGTTATTCTGAAATAAGTGTGCCTTTTTTCTGATTAGTACTTGTTCTGCCAGACCAATGTTTGTCAAGTTTCCCAGGTAGACAGCAGTCAGCTTGTAGAAATTAGACTTCCAGAAAGTACCTTGACTCCTTGAACAAGACACATCACCGCCATAACCATTCCACCAGCAGAGACCAGCCCTGAATGGCTACACCTAACCACACCAGAGCCCTCTGCAGGGATCTTCACCAGTGTAAAGCAAAAGCAAGAGATCTCAATTTCTTTATCACCTTTTCAAGTCTAGTAGAATTCTTTAGTATTTGCAGTCTTGGACAATCTACTAGTGATTTGATGCTTTTCAGTTCACTTATTGAGAATGTAGAGAGTTTCATTCCTTGGACAAAAAAGTGGAAACAGTAAGAGGAGATATTTTTTCCTTTCAGTTCCAAGCCTGCTCTTCAGGTTTCAACCCAAAAAGCTCTTTTGTTTTTTCATCAGAACACAATGAAAACCCTTCTGGTTCATATCGTGAATTCCTCCATCCACTTCCGTGTGGTTTTGTTTAGACTGGAGGCCCCTTATTGTTTCAGCTTACTGATTTCCTAGCAGATTTCAATAGCTTTCTAGGTTTTCCTGACTATAAAGAGACTGCTACACTCAAAGTCAATAAACTCAACGTTGCCCTGTGAAGTTCTTCTCCCACCGCTGGCAAATGCCTGTCGTCTCCAGGACTGGGGGAAAGTGGAAAGAACTTAAAGCATGCACTGACCTGTAGCTATGCGAGCTTTGCTGGGTCCGAGGGTCTTAGATTATTGTTGCTAGCTCTCTACAGTTGCCCTTGGCTCATTACCACAAAAACTAGCCTGCTCTATCTGATTTCCCAGCTGCACCAGGATAGATTTGTTAACATTTTTTGCTTAGCCAAGCAATTACCTTGCTCAAGGTCAGGCAAGGATTTTCAGATTCCAGGAAAGCCCATTTCATTATACTTGTTTGTTCTGTAGAAGGGCTTTAGCTTTCTTTTCAAAGTGAATATTTTATGCTGTTATTTACTGAGCATTCACACAGTGCAGTGTGCTCTATTGAGAAAAGAGCAGAGTTGGCCGAGGGTTGGTCTCGCACCCATTAAAGTCAATGACGAAACTACAGCAGCTTCCCTGATAACACAGGGTTGCCCTGAGGTACGGCTTTGTAGGCACCAAAGCGTTGGTAAAAACAGAGCATGAAAAGTCAAAGCATGAAGTGAAAATCTCTGACAGTATGTTGATCCTATAGCGTTCCGATTTTAACACAAGGGAAATCGATACAGTGATATGATGACTCCACATTTATTCGGGCCGACCTTGTTAAAATTACAAAGAGATGTCTTTGTTGAAGGATGCAATGCCTTAATCTTGCATTAGTCTGCTTGTCAATCCAAGCAAGTTAACAACTGTTAAGTCATAAAATGGATGTTTAAGAAGATAGTTGGACATTTTACTGTGCCTTATTAATTCTGTTTCTGGTTGAGTATGTAATTTAGGCCATTTGGACGTCTAAGCTGCTGATAGGAGCAATTAAATGCCAATAGCCCAATTTTAAGTTTTATTTAGGTGCTTAATTTAGATGTGCTTCAGTGCTTCACTTTTCATCATAAGCTTTGGACATTTGAGTAAATGAATTTCACCCACAAATGTTGTTGCAAATTTGTCCATGAAGAAATGCAGATTTTTGAAAGAAATCAATTATTTCTCTTGGTTTTCATACTTGGAAATGGAGGGAGGAGGAATAGGTTTATTTTCACTTTCCAAATTTGCTTTCCTGGTGCACACATCCATGGAGATATGTCATCCATGGGTATCTGTCAGGTCACTGGGATAGAGCCTGCATCAAGGTGTGTATTTGTATATCACCAGCTACAAAATGAGCGTAGTCATGATTCTGCCCTTTTTGGATCATTCTAGTACTGCAACCAATAAATGAAAAGTAAACATCCTAAAGCACTAATAAAACTATTGCAGGGCTTAAAATAGAAGTCAGATAGCTGGAACAACTACCTTTTTTTACTACTGTAGTGAGGATGCTTATGAGAGATGACATTCCAGACTTCATTATTGCAGACTGGTTAGCAAGTATATATTCTTCACAGGTGTGAACAGACAGTAGTGACAATAAAGGCCTCTCAGAGGTATCGGCTGCACAGTGTGGATCACGCACCTGCTGGACTAACAAGTATTGTGTAGTAATTTTCTTCTTCTGCCTGTTCTGCAGTGAAGACAGTCCCGCTCTTCCCTGTTCACTTAGTTTTTAGGTTCCGTCTTCTCATTGTCGTGTGGGGATTTTATGAGGTGATACAGTGTTGATGACTAGAGAGAAATACCCCTCCTGGACTAAGCATGTACGTTACTGCTTTATTGAATTTGAATGTGTCATAATCAGCATGCCTTCCAATTGATTAAATACCTCCTGTGCTCTCCAGTATTAAACACGGTGCTTTATTCTCAGAATCACTCAATTTCCTGAACTTTCCATTCTCTGTTTTAGATGGCTTGACAGACTGCGTAGACCCTGACTGTTGTCAGCAAAGCAATTGTTACGCAAGTCCTCTCTGCCAGGGTTCGCCCGATCCCCTCGACCTTATTCAGCACAGCCAACCGCCTTTCTCTCAGCATCCTCCAAGGCTCTTTTATGATCGAATCAGATTCCTTACTGGGAAGGAAAGCACTCATGTAATCCCAGGAGATGTCTCATTTGAGAGCAGGTGAGTTTTCTTTTAGATGAAAGACTTTTCTGGATATTGAGAACTGCAATGAAACTATTTAACCAGGAAAAAACAGTGATACCTGGATAGCTGAAAATTCTTCACTGGAGATCAAAAACTACTTAAAAGGATAGCAAACATTGAAGTCCCAACAGCTGAGGATCTTGTTTGTCAGATTCTCGTTGCTACCTATCTAGTTCGTAAAAGTGTCACAGCAACAAACTCTACTACTTTTATTAACAAGACTTTGACTTTTGTGGAAGGTAAGCGATCTCGTACTTGTAAAATAAGCGGGGGGAAGTTCAGCCCTTGATGCCGTAGATACATAGAATGGCAGGAAGCAGAAGGGCAAGTTGCATTCATGTGCGTTGTATTCAGTCACCTTTCTGCCCAATAGAATTTGATTGGTATTTACAGTGTAATAAATTTAACATGTGTTGCCTACGTATAACTCAGCTACCTAATTAACAAACTTTTTTGGTTTTACTACATGTTGATAGACCAGTGTGGAGTTTACCATTTTGTGCTGCGGGTTACTCTCAAGCTGTCACGCAAACAGTAGAGCGATCTCTGCGTGTTTGTGAGATTGGCTTGCCCTTTAACAGGAAAAGACTGTGCGATGGGAAAGGGGCACTTACTCGCTCAGAAAACCTGGTAACACATATTTTCTTGAACATTTGAAATATAGGGGCACATAAGGTTTTATGCTGTAGTTCACCTGGGAAGCTATAACTTACGTGCTGACAAAGAGATCCACAAATCATCCACGTCACCTAACTATTACCCTGTCAACTAGGCCTAAGCATTAGATAAACCATGTTCCAGTAATAAGGGCATAAGAATCATAAGAATTTTTTTTATTTTCACAGTACAGTACATAGCACTTAGGTTACAACCTCGAGTTCATTCCATAGCTGCGCACAAATTCAGTGCACTTTCTCTTTTTAACTTATTAATTTTTAATAAAGTAACGATGTAAACAGAGTCTTTATTGATCTGAAATACCTAAACATTTAATCACTATTAATAATGTAACAGGGTGTTATAAATATGTAGAACAATAGGGCTTGAAAATGAACTCCATGAAGAGCACCCACCCGCCAGTGGTGGCTCTCTCGGCGTGCGTCTCGCTGAGGAACGGTGCCACTGCGCCTGGCGCAAGGTCCTTGGCTGGCTGTATGCCCGGCGGAGCACACTGCAGTTCAAACCAAAAGTCACCGGTGAAAGATTTTCCTCATCAAAATGCCTCGCAGTGAGGTGTTTTCAGAGAGGAGGTGAGCACTCGAGTCGCCTGTACAGTGTTCTGTGACGCTGCAAACGTTAGCAGCCAGATTGCACGTAATCCCATCAACGTGCTTTTATAGGTAAAAGGAACTGATCTTTTAAAGCTATCATTGATGGGATTTAACTTGGATTTAAAACCTTTTTCTGAGTATAGTATTTCATTTCTTTACCCTGATACCTGCCATGCCTTTGAAGAACGAAGTGCAGCAAAGGCTCGTGTGTGAGCAGCAGCCCCACCCTCACCATGGCTTGATACTTTATGCCACTAAGGACTATAACTTGTACTTGCATTGGTGCATTCTTCACACCCCAGGTATCATTTTCTCCCACCGTAAAGAAATTACTAGTTAGTTTGGTGAGAAGATCATTGGGATTCAGATAGGCTGTCTGTATCTTTGGAATCAGGGCAGTGCCTGGAGACTTGCGCTGTGCCATGTCTCCTGGGTTTTGTCAACAGTAATCTGCAATGTACTGGGCACCCCAAGGAGTTCATCGGTCCCCACTTTGCTTGATCCTCAAGTCTTCCAGGCTGTTGAAAAATTGCTCATCCGTAAGTCAAATATTATTAAAAACTGCCAGAATTTTCCTCAAGGATGACAGATCTCAGAAGGAGGCAACAGCTTAGCAGTGCTGCCTCTGTTCAGAAATCTTTCTCTGACATTGTCAGTCTGACTGTCATCTAGTGTCTGTTCTTCTCCTGAGAATTAAGATTACTGAAAAAAATATAGAAAGACAACTGTTACTACAGTAAAAAAAATCGGAAATCAGTGATCCTGCCTATGTGGTACAGACCAAAGAATGCTTGGGGGTTTTTAATCTCCTTTCGGCTACGGCTGAAAAGGTTGTGCCCAGGCAGATGATATTAACTCATGGCTGCTTGCAGTGCCACTTATTTTATAGCACTGGTGGTTCAACAAAAAGTGTTGGAAGGATTGGATGAAATAGTGGCATTCATTTATTTCAGAGCACTGGCACCCATTCCCACTGGTGCTCAAATTTTGCCTTTTTTTTTTTCCCCCCTTTGCAAAAGTCTCTGAAACCATTAGGAGGATTAAGGAAGAAACATCTATGCAATGTTTTCAGTCTTCTGATTGAAATGACATTGTGCAGTGTTTTACTGTACCGTAGGTCAGTGGAACTCCAGTATGGGTGATATTTGCATGAATCTCACTGTAGACAAAGCCAAAATGATGTTGAATAGATTTGGGAAAGCTATCAAAAAATGGTGAAGATTATCTCTGTCCTTCAGACTGAAAGTGTTTGGTCTCTGCCATATCCTGGCATTTTCAACATCATCTGAAATATTAAAATTAGTTGTTCTGACAACTGCTGGGACATCTATCTTTTTGCATTTGCATCTTAGACTTTAGCTTAGATCTAATTTTTAAACATTTGGCTTCTACAATGCAGTATTGTAGAATGCTCAATGCATTGAGCCATGGCTAAATACTACACCAAAATTAATGTTAAGGAGCTAAATGTTTTCAAAACATATTTTGCTTTTTATTATGTCAAAGCTATGTCATTTGTACTGGGTTTTTACAAACTCCCAACTTAAACTGTGACTTGCTGAAAGGCAGATTAGACACATTCTGAATAAATAGAAATGTGCTTGCTTGCATCAGGAATGGTTTTGAGCTACTGCATGTAGCAGGGTGTAGCAGATTATAATGTTTTTATCAACTTCTGTTCTCAGGAAGGTTTTTAGCTTGTTTCTTTGCTGAGTATTTTTAATGTGTGCTGCTGGCAAGCTATTTGACTCGCTGCAAATTGCCTACAAAAAGGGTCCAGTGTATGGTACTGAATTAATTACCCTTCAAAGGCTGCTTACAGCAACATTGTCAGCAGGAAGAAATGAATGTACCTTACTAGCCTTTAGCTTCATTTCTCTGATTGAAGATTTTAATCAGAAATGTAGTAGAGTAAATGACATCTTCTGGTAATGTGACACTTGCGAATTCACAAGTTGCTTGACAGAGTTCCACATCTGAGCCTAATGTCTCAGCCTGAGGTACTCAGGCAATATTGGCAACTTAACACGCAAAACAAAAGCAAAAAAAATAGCAGATAAACAGCAGTAGAGCAAAGCAGACTGGTGGTGGAATAATAAAATGCTTTACAAGTAGCGAAAGAATGCATCTAGAATTTTAAACTTCTATTTATATTTTAAATTAGAGGTGTCAAACCAACTGCCTGATGGCAGAGAGCTGAGACCCGCAGAGCTGAGATCCTCAGTTACACGTGGAGTGACCCATGAAGCATTGACAGAGAAATCCCCCTTCTTTTAGGCCACCTGCAACCCGTGGGAATCTCTGCTTTCTCTCAAAAAGCCAACTGCTCCCTCTGGAGTTGTAGATTTAGTACAGCTTGCCAGGGGACTAGGAACATTTTTAATGCATTTGAAAACACTAAGGCAGCTTATCAGGGACATGTTCCTTCCCAGCTCCTCCAAATTAGAAAAGACGTTTTTGCACTTACTTTCAAGTTAAAACAACTTGGATGGCCTCAGTTCAAGATTATGCAATCGTTGCAAGTAGGTGACTGTTGGACAGGTAGTAAGAGTTATTATCCCCCATGAGAAAGAAGAGCAGGCCAGTCTCGAGAGCGTAGAATAAATCTTAGAGGCTGCGAATAGAAGAGGGACATACCGCACACTGAGGAGGCATAATGATCTTTGGAGGTTTCTCTGTTAAAATTAAGAAAAGCAGTGAGTGGTAGCAAGGTCCACAGCTTATCTGGAAAGAGGGTGAACGTTGAAGCAAGGAAGCGTGAAGTGGCAGTTGAGTATGAAGTGACATCGGTGCAGGGAACATGCTCTAAAAGCTCTGGTAAGGAAAGCAATTAAGCGAGGTCTTCTGCAAGCAGCAAAGCTGCAGGGAACCTGCATGCCAGCATGCCTCCGGGCACGGTGGTCCACTTTGTGAGCTGTCAGGGCGTTGGGAAAGGAGGGAGAACCTGCTGCGAAGTGAGGGATTGTTTGTTACCTCCCCGAGCCTTTGAGATTAGTGCTGGTCATAAAGTAACAAAAATGTTTGCATGCCTGCAGTAAATGCAAAAATTAAAACTAATTGTGATCAAACACTTAGTCAGAGATTTAGTAGGTGCTGGTAATTCAAGAAGAAGCCAGAGAGCAGAAGACTCTTCAACTTCAAGTAGGTAATAAAAAGACAGTAAATAATGAGGACAAATGTAGCAACACACACACAGGCTTAGAACATTTAAAATCTAAAAGATTGCAAAGACAGTTCAATACAGATAAATGTAGAATAATGAGGTTTATGAGTCTTTATCGCACACTGTAAATGTGTGTGGCTTGTAAAATATGACGAATAAAAAGGGAGCAAGAAAGTTGAAAGATAAGTCTCTTAATATTATTTATGAATAATGAGAAGTAAAGTGAATGAGTAGAGGAAAGAAAGACTATGTATGAAATAATGAAGACTTTGATGAGTTGTTATCACACAAATCTGTGTGCTTGATAAAATACGAGGACAGAGTAGAGTCAGAAGACAGGTCTGTGTGGAATGAACAAACAGGAGTATGAGAATAACGTGCTGAATAATGATGACTCTTAGGGGTCTCTCTCTTAGATCAATGTGTGTTGTAAATATATAGAGTGCACTAATAAAGGGATTAGAAAAGGAAAGGCAGGTCTGTTGACATTAGAAATATGAGAAAACAATAGAAACCAGTAGTTTCTGCTCTAACAAATCAAAGAGTAATTGAACCTGGCTGTTCGGTTGAGTGAGTCTTGTGAGTCTGTTGAGACACACAAGAGCTTGATTGCCTTCAGTGGAGCAGCAGGTTTTGCCCACAAATAGGGCCACAACCAACTTAGTTAATGTAGAAAATAAAAGGTGGTAAATCAGAACTCTGGTTTGCATACTGGCAGTAATGCAGCCTTTCCCATTCCTCTGGGATTTATCAGCGTCTGTGCTGAAAATCAGCATCTTTCCATGTCCTGGGAGCATGGAATTCATATGAGCAACTGTGGTGAATGGCGTACTCACAAAGGGGTTAATTTTTACCGGTTGCATTTTCTCAGGTCATAGTCAGCTGGGTTTGATGATATCATAGTGATAAATCAGTGTCCTGTCAAGTGGCTTTGGGGAATGGATCTTGTGAAACAAGTCAGAATTTTCAGAAATTTATGGTCTCCAATTCGTGCGTATGATTTCATTGGCTCATGATCAATTAATCTCTCGAGGGATATTTTTTTAATTCATATATTGACTCCTGAATAACTTTTGTCTGAGAAGATATTAAGTTTTTCCTTTAGATTACATATTCACTGTGCAAAGGTAGGATGTGTCTGTTGAGGTCTACCATGAACTTTCAAATTGAGAGAGAAACATAACAATGTCTAAATTTATGCTTATTGTTTATATTGAGTAATTAGTGCTGGTTATCTTTATAAGTATTCTATTGGTTTTGACCCTAAATGTCTTAACATTGTCAAAAGACTTCTGCATACACTGTTCACTTTGTTATGTGAAACCACAGTTCTAGGAAATATGTGCAATTGTATCTTTAGATCCCAAGACCTGGATCCGTTCAGCCAGTGGAGGTATGCTAATGTAGCATATCTGACAGCACGGGGCAAAATACTGAAAGGTGTTTCAGGGGAATGTAGCTGCGTAAGCCCTTAGAAAATCCCAGAAGGTCCTAATCTGCACCATGAGGTCATTTTACATCTTATTCCTCATCCTTAATGAGACTTGTCTCCTTTACGTCTTCAAATACGTAAAAGGCTAAAGCTAAGAGAAAAAGAGTAATTTCTTCACCATTTCTGTGGCTAGGGTGAAAGTAATGGGTTTAAAGGGCAGCAGTGGAGGTTCAAATTAGACAGTAGGAAAAACTTGCCATGAGTAAAGCACTCATACAGAAGCATTGGAATGGGTTACTTGGTGAGGTTATAGAGTCAGACAAGCATCTGTCTGGAGTAATGTAGGTGTAGTTGATCTTACCTGAGGCAAAGGAATGGACAAGATAAAGTCTAGTATTTCCTTTCAGCTCTCATTTTCTATGATTCTGTGATCCTGTTAGCCTCCGATTAGACCCACTTAGTAATGAGTTCACTTTCCTGTCCATTGACTTTGATGCGTTCTGCTGTGCTGCCATATTCCAACCTCTTTACTGTACTGGGAGGATCTTTATGCTGGGAAGTGAGTGCAAGTCCAACACATCCCAGAGGGAATTTAAAAGGGCATAACATGTGATGGGGGATTGAGAAAAATATATGTTACACTTGATTAGGCGCTCTCTGAATTTACCTATATAACTTTCTGAAGTTTGGTGAAGACCATGTGTCTCACCGCCGCCTTATCACATTAGTTCAGCTTTTTTCTAATAGACAGTGATGCCCTATTCTTAGCAGCAGAGAATGAGGTTTCATTCTCCCCTTTCACAAATCATCACCCCCTAGAGCTGCAGCAAGCTAAATCACGCTATCAGTGAAACCTTTGCAGTGCTATTCAATGGCAGAACAAATGGTATCCTGAAATATAGCCGGAAATGGAAATATATTCTCGATACACCATGGAGAGTCTGTGTGTCATCTCCATGAGATAATGGTTTTTCAAATCAATCTTTTGGACTTGTTTGAATTTTCATTCAAAATCAACAGTCACAATGATATCAGAGTAGTTCTGTCTGTCTCAGACAGAAGTATAGCACAGTTTCTGAAATCGATGCCCTTCTCACCCTCCTGATGTGTCTAACATGTTGCCTTCTACTCTTTTTGTTACAGACGGGCATGTGTCATTCGAGGCCAGGTGGTAGCAATAGACGGAACACCTTTGGTTGGAGTGAATGTCAGTTTTCTGCACCACAATGAGTATGGATACACCATCAGTCGACAAGATGGAAGGTCAGACTTTCACGTGTGGTCTTTCACTGGTTTAGATTTGCGTAGTTAGGGCCCTCTACCACCTTCTATTCATGTACAAAATTTTCATAGACTTCACTGTTCATAGCGTGGATTGAGGATGGCATCTGGCCCTCTGCTCTGGGAGCACATTTAGTTAGAGCTCTCCGTGGCAAAGGAACCAAAGAAGAAAGAGAAGAAGAAAAAACCTGAACAGCAACAAGATTACAGTGGCATTCAAACACCTGGAGTCAAAATATGACAGTACTGCCGTAACAGCACCTTCTTGACATTTGAATATTTTCACTAGTCAGGTTTTCCAGAGAATTCCCTGTCTTCCCTTTATTTTTTTTCTGTTGTTAACTGTGAATCTTCCAGGTAGTTTATTGAGGTGTCAATGAAGTTAACTCCTTTAGCTGATCACCTGAGCCATACAAGTAAAAGTGAGGACAGGTGCTTTCCAGAGCCAAAATGGTTAAATTGCTGTTCCACAACCAGTCCTGAACAACGCTGGCTTCCCTCTCTTCCCCAGCCTTGTAGGGCCAAGTTCAGTTCTCAAAGAGAGATGAAGTTCCTGTATATTCTGCATTTCACTCCAGGGTTGGCCATCCATTTGCCATAGGGTCATGATTTGCTCCTGAACTTGAATTAAGCTGCTAAGGGCAGTTTAAGACTTCATCTTCCTTGGCTGTGTTGTGAATGACAAGAAATTAGAAGCTATCTTCCAACAGGGAAAGAGTGTAATTTGTCACTGTTTCCACAGTTCTTTTTCTTTTGTTTGGCTTTGTTAATTTATAAAAGTAAGGAGCATGCATATTTATTTTACCTTAGTTTATTGACTTTCAAATCACACTACTGAAAGTTAGTAATTATCATTTCCTCTTTACGCTAGCCTGGATAAAGTTGTTGCATTAAAATATGCTACCTGTATTTCGCTGTGAATGTAATCGGTGTCATTTGGGAAATGTGATGAGATATGCATAATTAAGTCTGACGTCTTATCACAGTTTGTTACCATCAAAAGCCTCCATAATAGATGCATTCAATAATACAGAGCGTGAAGCATCTATTTACATATTACCTTGTGTTGCCTGACTATGGATGTCAGAAACTCAGGAAATTGAGACTCTGGATATCATGCCTTCTATGTCCCACTGTTTTGCAGCCCAGGTATGCCAAAGGTGCTTCACAATAGCTCCCAGAGGATCACCTGCCCTCTGTACAAGAGCTGATTCAGTTCTCAGTGCAATTAATCGGCATCTCTCCCAAAAATTTCATATCCTGCACAGAGGGGTCTCCTGCTCAGTGTACTCAACCTTTTCTTCCTGCTACTTTTAGGAAAAGCGAGAAGGATATGTTAATAGAGAAACGGCCTAACAGGCTTTAAGACTTCTTATTCAGCATGCTGTACCTGCATAGATTATGAGTAGCATCCCTTTTCTAGGGGTGCTAGGAATTTCTTCTCATATAAACCAAAGTAACTGGGTCCACACTCTTGTTACAGATGACTTGTTAGTATCGATTCTCGTTGATAAACAGAGAGGATATAGGCCAAGTAACAGTGAAGCACTGTGTACCTTGCTATTGATGCGTACAGGGAGAAAGCACAGGGAGGTAAAGCTTCTTTGTGAATGCCAAGGTGATGCCAGGAAGGTATACTTGAATGATTTCACATAGTAAATTAAGGGCTGTAATGAGCAACATAAAGTTTGTGTTTGTGATGCATTGAAAGTTGTGGTAATATGATGATAAAACAAAAAGAAACAAAGCATTTTGTTTTCTCTTTTCCAGTTTTGACCTTGTGGCTGTTGGAGGCATCTCTGTCACTCTAGTTTTTGACAGATCTCCTTTCATATCTGAAAAAAGGACACTTTGGTTGCCTTGGAATAGATTTATCATCGTAGACAAAGTTGTAATGCAAAGAACAGAGTCGGACGCGCCATCTTGTGACATCAGTAGTTTTATCAGCCCAAATCCAATTGTACTCCCTTCACCCTTGACGGCATTTGGAGGGTCCTGTCCCGAAAGAGGAACCGTTATTCCAGAGCTACAGGTAACGAAAAGACTTTCAAATTAATCATTTGTTCCATTGCAGAACAAGTTCTAGACAATTTTAGAAGATACCACATAGTGAGCAATCAACTGCTGTGATGTTACTCACTTGTCAGAATGACACCAATGCATATCTCTTTAGTACTGTTTCACAAGATGCTTTTCTCTTTTTTTCTTTCTTTATTTTTGTTAATATTTTAAGGCGCTTTATTTCTTACCTCCAAGTAGAAGAAAGTGGGGAGTCCTAACATGATTTATTGTTGAAATCCTGATTTATTTATAGTGATGCACAAAACCATTCCTAGGTTACAGATAAACAGCACACCTTCCCCATACATCAATGTGAGACGTGACCCAAGATGCTTTGAAGACTCCTAGGAATGTTTCATCCATTCATATCTTCTGGTTCTTTACGATGGCATCTCCAGCTATCTTTTAGCTTCTTGTTTTTTATTACTTTCTTTCCAAGGTAGAGCAATTTTAACATGATCTTTAGCATTGGTTTTATTTAAATGCCTTTTTTCTTGACACTCCCTTAAGTGTTTAGAAGCCATTTCTAATTAACCTTGTATTTAACTGTTCTTTTATTTGGAACTTAAAAGAGATTGTATGAGTTGAACACCCAACAAGATACAACTACATGTGTTTCAGATCGTGTTAACCCCCATAATTTTTAGTATGCTGTTTGAGCAGTTAGATATCAAGCAATAAGGGTTCAAGCCTCTTTTGGGTTCTCTTTACTGAGCAAGTCTGGAAGATATTTTGGAGGCTATCTGTAGACATGAATTATTTCCAGCCTTTTCTCTTTTTCTCATAAAAGTGTTGCTACTGATTAAGGGCCTTTATTCGACATGTAAGAGACCTCTAATTGAACTCAATTATGTCTAAACATCTCCATAACTATTAAAAACATTATCATGTTTCGGCCAGTTGATGGCCATAGTGTTGCTTCACAGAACGTACTAAGTGAAACTAATGAATATAAATTAAGAAAAACTGATGCACACTAGTATGAAAGAACTGGGTCACCTGACTCCACATGAGGAGGCTTCCCAGGTCGTCTTTGAACAGCGAGGTACCCAAAGATGCAGTCTGCTCGGAGAGAAACTGCCCCCAGTCCTTTTTTTGCCATTGGAGGGTCCTTAGAGGGTTCAGTTTCATTGTACAGTACTGGGAAATGAACAGAAAGTAGCCCAGAACAATAGGAGAAGGAGATACATTAGCATGTATTAATGCATGAATATTTCTTCCTGCTTTTCTATTAAAAAATGAGAAGAGATGTCAGCTGTATGACAGAGGGGGCAGCTGGGATGTCAGCAGGAAAGAAGGGGAACACTGCAAATCAGGAACAATAAAGGGAGCAGGATTTCCCTGGCAACACTACATTTCATATGTCAAAACGACAAGTGCTGGCAGGCCTCCAGCGGTACTGCAGCAATCCTGTGACAGTGATACTGGTGCAATGTGTAAATAAAATTGTTTTGAAAGTGAAGTAATCTATTGTTAAACAAGAAAAATTGAAAAACTGGGGAATATAAACAAAACAGTTTGTATTTTTTCCAAGCTTGACGATTTTAACATTGTGACAGGTTGGCTTGTTATTGTGGAAATACACCAAAATCATTAACCTTATTAAGCACAGTCTAGTTTTCAGTGGCTTTTGAGTGACTGCGGTGGCACCCTCCAAGAAGCTACTCTCTTCTCTTCCCTGCTCTCGCTCACAGTCTGTCCCAGAAGAGCTTCTTTCTCTCAGGAGATCACAAGAGCAAAATCCCTTTTTGTAGCTCCCAGGCCCACATCATTCAAAAGGTCAAGGCCAAGTTTCTTTTTTTCCCCTCACAAGCTCACAGTCTTTGCAGTCCTTCTAGTTGCTGAGGGCTTATCTTCACTGCAGCCAGGAATTGATACTACCCTACAGTGGGCATATCCAAGCCAGCTTTAATCCAAGCGATCCAGACAGCGGCACTGACAGCAGTGCCGTGGGATTTGAACTCTGTTGCACACCCTGGGGACTTACCTGTTAGCTAGATGACTCTGACGCCCAGCCTCTTTCATCTTCACTGCCGTGCGTCCCCAGCTAGCTTGTTAGGTTTCTTGTGCTGTGCCTTCGCGTGCCATGCCCCTTCCTGCTGGAGCTTAGCCTTACTGCAGGCACTTCTGCACGGAGGATGGTTTAGCAGGAAGGTTCGTTTTCTTTCTTAGGTCTCCCCAAGGTAGAGTTATTGCCTCCAAAGCAGGATAGCATCTTCAAATCATAATGTAATATATAAAGTGTGTGCATATTTTAAAAAAAAGTTTTTAATTGTCTTCTGGTTAAGAATACGCGTTAAGTAAACCAAATAATAAAGGCAAGGTAAAGCTGTAGAGCTCATATGTATGAATATGTCCACAGAGATAGTGTTTGCTCCTCAGTAGATAAGAGTAAAGCGTTAGAGGAAGAGACTCTTTATCAAAATAGCCAGACCACCATCCCATAAGGTGACAAAGCAGTTTTCAGTGTTGGACATTTTGTAATATGCCTGGCTACTGCATTGCTGAAATAAACACAGAAGGCATCAGTGGTTTAAGTGGTACTGCGTTCGCATCATGACTGTGAAATGTAAATTAAGCACCTGCTGTTATTATTATAATTTTGCAGTTTTTCCTGGCTATAGATGTAATGATGTGGTTTTTTCCAAGGTGGTCCAGGAGGAAATCCCAATTCCTTCGAGTTTTGTGAAGCTGAGCTATCTCAGCAGTCGAACTCCAGGGTATAAAACTTTGCTGCGCATTATTTTGACACACACAACAATCCCTTCTGGAATGACAAAAGTCCATCTGATAGTTGCTGTTGAAGGACGTCTGCTTCAGAAATGGTTTCCTGCTGCAGCCAATTTGGTCTACACATTTGCCTGGAATAAGACGGATATATATGGACAGAAGGTTTCTGGTCTGGCCGAGGCTATGGGTATGTAGAATCACCTTGATGTAAGCAGAAGCGCTCACACACATCAAGCCAGGAAAATACAGCTTATAAATTTTGTTGCTGCACTTACTTACATTCTTTTAAATCAAATGCCTCTTCAGCTCAAGTGACTCGTATGATTTCCTAAAAACATTTATTTTCTTGTTCGTACAATGTCATCTTTCTAATTTAATCAATTTGAAAATCCCCTTTTCCCTCGGAGAATGGTTGTGTACTAACGGCATTACATTCAGCTGTCTTTGTTTTTGAATGTTACTTTGAATATGACCTTTGGTGTGTCATTGTTTCTGTCATTTTTTGGCTGTGACATTTGAAATGTCATTTCCACTTAGGGTTTACAAAATTCTAACTTTTAGGCATCCTTTCTTACTACATTTCACGTCCCCAACAGTTAAAACTTCTTGATTTGTTGTTTAAAGATGTTTATACGAAAATCGTCTTGTTTCGTAGGCTTTCTTTACCAAGCAGCACAAGCAGCTATTCTGAGAATTGCTACAGAAGTGCTGTCCGTGCAAATACAATTTATTTAGCTAGCCATTTTTTCATTAATTTCATGATTTCACTTTTAAAAGGCTTGCTATTTTTTTAATTTAATTTGGGGTTATGTTGCTTAATGGACTAATCTTATAGATACTTTCCATTAAGATTATTTACCTTACCAGCAAAGCTTAGTACTGTGAATAAGCCCTAATCACTTCCTTAGCAGTTTTATTTTGCTTTTTAAGTCAGGGGAACTACAGCAGGCTATAAAACAAGAATAACAAGGGCTACATGGAGCCCTCTGCCCTCAGAAGGAATATCCCTCATTCTGTGTAGGAAAATGCTGCTCTGAGGGGCAGCCAGCAGCTCTCTTCAGGACCTGCTGCGTTGTCCATACAGGCAGCGTGCCTGCAGGTTGGCCCCTGCAAAGCCAAAAGGTGCCGTCCAGGGTACGCAAGCCCTGCAACCCCCAGAGCATCTAGTGCGTGACTGCGTTCATGTGCTCGTGCTCCCAGCCAGGTAGTCTGCGTGGAGAGGCAATGGGAGAAGGGAGGTTTATAGCGCTTTCCTAGTCATTTCTACTTAGAGAATGATGCAGACATAGCCACTGGTGTCCACGAAGGGTTACGAGACCAAAATATGGAGTATGAGTTACATCAGGCGATGCACGTAGGAATATATCAGAAAACAAGGAGCTTACTCTAGGGCTGTGGTCCCACAGTCTACTTCAACAGGTACAACTGCAGGCTGCTGGCAGAAGGGATGTTCCCACGTTCTCTCCTTACCCCTGGGCCACCACTCACATTCATTTGATCATGAAATGAGCCAGATCAGGAACAAATTCAGCTGAAAACTGAAGCAACCAGAAAATAAGTGATAAATTTTCAGCTTCATTAGTCTCCTGATGAATGCTAGTGCAGAAGCGCAGGTCTTCTCATTCCAGCCGTAGCTCACACATTACATTGGCCTACAACGATCAAAACTCCACCCTTAGTGCAAGGTGTCCTGAATTGCTGCATCATCATATCTGCATCTGATCTACCACATCTGGCTCACATCTGCAGAAGGGTGGACAGCTTTTCGAAGGGGTCGGTCAGGTGCTGGCACTGACACCAGAGAGGGCTCTGAGCGTCCCAGATATGGTGCGTGGTGGGGAGCAGGAGTGCCCTTTTTGGCCCGTCTGTCTCGTGAAACCTCCTTGTTAGGGGGCAAATCTAGCCCTAGCCCATTACAGATAGAGGTTCCTGCTAGCGTTTTGCAGTGAGGGAAGGTATTAAGTGGGTTGTTGGCTTCACTTACACATATTTGTGCAAATCCAGAAATGAAACAAAATGCCAGTGTGCCCTTTTGGCACTCCCGTGGGTGATCAGGCAGGACCAGATGGGTCACGGGTGCCACCTGGGGCTCTCCTCAGCATGGCTACGTGTGCCCTGTGTTCAGGGTCTGTCACTGCACGGTAACGCTAGTGGGTTTGGGAGGGAACAGTTGAGTATGCCTGCTCCCTCTGCATCATTTAAGAGTCTTCTGATGATCCTGAAGTCCAGTGCATATCTGGACTTTAAAACTATTTAAATCAAATACATAACGTCTTATGAAATGATACTGTACTTACAGATTCCCAAATTAGAAGTAGATGAGTGTAATATGTTTAAATATGAATAAAGCTTATGCAATAGTGCTGGATAACAACTTTTAAATTATTGAATTGGTGCTTAATTTTTTTTTCTTTTCCTTAAAGTTTAGGTTAATTATTTATCTTTTATGTATTTATTATCTTTATTAATTTATTATTTATTTATTTATTATATTTAGTTGCTTTATTATTTATTATTTATCTTTTATTATTACTTAATTATTATATTTTCCTTAAAGATTAGGTTAATCTTCTTGCAAAATAGAAGCAAAACTCTTTATATTTTAAGTAAGTGCATTGTTAGCATGCTTTGTTGGATTCCAATACAGCTTTATTTAATTTGACACACTGTAGTACTCGGGGACCTTTATCTGCGTCCATTATATGAATTTTTGTCAAAATAGTTTCCTCTGCCAGTATATTACCAATATTTAATAATGCATTCTGTTCAGTTTTTCATTTTAATTAAATTAAATTGCAGCAGGTTGAAGTCCTGGAACTCAGGAATGTAACCATCTGCTTTTAGTTTTAGAAATACTATAAGCATCTTCCTTTTTCTTCAGGGTTATTGACAGCAATGATCACATAACCAGTTACCAGTTACCATAACCATAACCAGAAAAGAAGGCTTTCTGAGCATACTTCCACACACAAGTGGTTCTGTTTAAATTTGTTGGAGAAGTGTTTGCTGGTGTTTGCCTAGTCCCCAAGTCCCTAACACGAGGCCAGTTTCTCTTCTCAGAGTAACAACTGAGATGATAAAGTAACATTTTTTTGTTCTGAATAAAATAACATCATGTGGACGTTGACAGACAAAACCTTGGTGGTAAAGTCTACGTCCCCTTGTTATTTAACGTAGGAAAAGGAAGGATGTCAGTCGAAACCTCAATAAATGTTCCTGTATAACTCCATACATGCTCAGTCTTACCCCTGCAAGCCCTTGCATCCCACACAGCAGCATGAAGTGGTGTGCAAGGACCAACCCTCCTGGGTGTGGATATAAACCAGCTCTCAGGCAGAACAGTCTTAGGTCCTCCATTCATTAGTCTACTTGTTACTTTGGGTTGGGTTCATTATATTCGTTGTTTGAAGAAGTAAGATGCTGGTAAGTATAAATATTTCAGGAGAGGTTGAAGTAGAGGTTACTGTCCTGTTTAATCATGTCTTTTATTTCTTACCTGTATTTTGGCAACAGCCCTTAAACTGTGATATGGTGGCACTACTAACAAATTATTGTTCATTTTTCTAAATAGTTGTATGAAAATAATAGGGTTTTGGTACAGATGATTTCAGTAATCCATTTTGAGACTGCAAAGAACTGTTCTTGCTGGCTGTTAGTGTCCAAAAAACATAGTCACTACAGCTCTCCTTCATCCGGTGAAATCTCAGTCACCTCAAAAAAGGGCTATAAATTAATTTGACCAGAAAATGACACCCCGCAATGAGGGTCAGCTGACTGCGATTGTCGTTTCACTGCCAAAATGATGTTTTGCAAAACCTGCCAGGAGCAAAATACTTAGTGTTCAAGTGGCACTGCAGTCACTTGCTTGACTTTCCAATTGTTATGCTTTGCCTTGATTACTTTGCATGCAAAACAAGCGATAGGAAATTTTCATGGAGGGTACATCAGTACATCCAGTTAGACGTTTCAGGAGACCTGCTTTAAGATTACACATATATTCCTTTTTGGAGCATAGACTTCTTTCATAAATACGTGTAAGTATACATAGAAACACGGCTGTAGACCCACATGAAGTGAGCGTATGGCCACGTGTCTCTCACTGATGAGAAGGGACAAAAAGGCTGCTATGCACAATAACTATGAGAGGAGGGAACAGTGAACTTTTAAGAAAGGGGATGATAACCTCTAGAGGGTATTTGGCAGCTCAACAACATCAGCTATAGGCAGGGAATAGCAGACGCTTTACAACGTTTGTTAGCTATAGTCCTGGTAAATGTGCCACTGCAGATCCATGGGCAGAGGTTCTCAGATGGTGTAAATTTATACCTCCCTTGACCCGGCTATCAGCATGGTACCTTACCGCAGCTGAGGAACTGTCCTGGGGGTCTGCGGTGGTTCACAGAGCAAAGCTGAGTGCCTTTGTATTACAGGGCTTTACTCTTTTCAAGTATACACATCTGACCCAGGATTGAATGTGTTAAGTGCATGAACGGAGTAAAGATGCTAACGTGTAGGTGGCAAGTGTGAGGTTGCCTCGTAGGAAAAATCTGCCCTTTATCTTCTCTCTGCATTAACACCTAGCAAATAGCATGTTCGGTTACTGAACCTTGAGGGCTCATCCCAGCACAGGACGTGGCTGTTCTGGAAGAAGCTCCATGCCCACAGTTCGGCACTCAGCCCCAGGAGTTACCCAGAAACACGGCTGATGTTGGTCCTAAGAGCTCCTGTAACAGAACAATCGGACAGAAACTTAGACTGAAACCTGCAGTGTTTGAAATATGAATATTTACAGTACTTAAGGAGACGGGATTTTTACAAGGCAGACTTTATCTGCAAAAAAAGGTTCTTTCTGCTAAAATGCTGAAGCAGGTCTAAGTGAAGTTCCTGTAGGGAACAGCTTTCAGTTTGCCGTAAAACATTTATCTTGCAAACACGAACGCTCCCTGCTATAGCTGGTCAAAATATTTTGATCGCACCCAGTAAAGGAATTTAGATGGTATTAAAACTATTTGTGGTTCAAGTAAAGTGTACCTAAAAGCCGCTATGTAGAAAAAGTGAGAAGAAAATATTGAAAATGTCAGAAAACTGTGTTTTTTAATTTTTTTTTAATTTTGTATATTAAAATATTTTTAAAGACATTTTTATTTTGCAAAGGCTGAATTCTCTCAATATTTCCTAGATCAAATTTTAGGGTTTGGTGTCAAAATAACATTCTTCCTTTCTGACTGAGTTGCACTGAAATCTAAAATCAAAAAAAAGTTGGTATATTAGAAATACCAAAATTAAACTTTGAAGAGCTATTCTCGTTTTACTGAAGTACTAAAGGGAAGGGGTTTGGGTCAGTTTGAGTGCCCCCAAAACCCACCATCCTTAGGGAAATTCAAGATTTTCAGCAGATATTTTGACCAGCTGTAGAGGGGAGCCATGTGATGTGCAAGCCTGTTAACATAAATGTTTAGTTCTAGAAATTTTCAGTTTGGCAATCTATTTCTGCCTAACAACAGTTTTTACAATTAGCAAACAAATTAAAACCAGTTTGTTTTAACGTGGATTTTTTTCTATTTAAGCTGTTATTCAGGTAATTAGCAGAAATGCAATAAACAATCAAGTCAGGAGTCACTGGAGGAGATTTATACTCTTAAGAAAACCATAACTGATACAACAGAAAGTTTTCTGCTTTGAAACAGTAGTAACTAGAGCTGTAATAACATACTAATCTCTTAAAACCCTTTTTTAAAAAAAATAACCATTCAACAATAGCAATCAGGCAGAGGAAAATTAGTGGCATCATTGCTTGACAGATGAATATCAAAACCTGGAATGAAAAATTACCTAGCAGTTCACAGACGAAAAGGAAGACTTGATAGATCTTTAATTATTTGTTTGCAGTGTCGGTGGGCTATGAATATGAAACATGTCCTGATTTTATTCTGTGGGAGAAGAGAACAGTTATCCTTCAAGGCTTTGAAATGGATGCTTCAAATCTGGGAGGCTGGTCTATAAACAAACACCATGTATTAAATCCACAAAGTGGTAAGTCCTTCCTTTATTAACTGGCCACGCAGAAGAAGAATACAAATTTTAAAGGAATTAATTGTTCAGATTTTAAGCATTACACTTCCTAACGTGTAATCCTCTTTGTTTGAATGTGCACCCTCATTTATTGAGAACTGAAATGTAAATGCCATCTGAAAGGATATTTTTAATGTTCTGGCTCCCAGGTATTAAACACTAATATCACTAACTCTCGTGATCGCTAACACATTTGGGTCATTCGGATGGAAAAAGGGCATACTAATTTAGGTTCGTTCTCACACTGTTGGTATAGAAGTACCACCTTTTAGGTGAGTTTATAGTGTTATATTCTCAGTGAAGAGCCTACGCTCCTAATTCATCCTACGACTAACAGCGGTTAGTAGCATCACAGCGCCAGGGAGACAAACCGTGCAGGAAAACAGACCGGCTGGGTGAGGTTGCGCTTCCAAAACCACGCTGCCAGTCCGGTAGGCAGAAGCTGTTGTGGCTGCCCACCCTGTGGAGAAGCACAGTAAGTTACCCTTCAGGACAAGCAATCTAGCACCTTTCGAAGCATTAGGAGACAACCAAACTGTAAATGCTTTTGGTGTCATAACATTAACCCTGCATAGAGATTCTTCAGGCATGGAGACTTGACTCTGTTTTCTCATTGCTTTTGTTTTATTCCTGGGGGTTTTTCTTTCCCTCCCTTAAAATCTATAATCGGGAATTAGTAGGATTAAATTATTAAAACAATACTTGTATATAAATTATAGAAAAGTAACGTAACTAGAAAAGTATGGTTTTGCCAATAAACAGATATCTCACTGTCCAGGGGAAGAGAAACTTGGGGACAGATTTCAGCACTTATAAATCAGCGGAGTATTGGATTCAGTAAAATTCTCTCAATTTCCTCCAGCTGAGAGTCTGTCCACTAAAATCTATTTCCATCTGCAAACTTCTGTTAATGAAGATTCATGCACAGATGTATGGCTGTCAGGTTTTTACAA
This sequence comes from Ciconia boyciana, assembly GCF_034638445.1. Lineage (NCBI taxonomy): Eukaryota > Metazoa > Chordata > Aves > Ciconiiformes > Ciconiidae > Ciconia > Ciconia boyciana. The sequence goes on along the minus strand of NC_132945.1, from coordinate 18,396,277 downwards.
ATTCTGTTGTTGAATGCGCAGCTACGGTATAAATATTCCAAATACAAAAGGTCAGATTTAGTTTGTAAATTATCTGGATTTCTGTTTTGATTTAAAATAGTTTGACATTTTAAACAGCGGTTCTTTCATACCCTGTCTTACTGGTTTGTATAGATTGTCTCTTTTAAATGCCAGCTATTGACATTTAACACAAAGAGAAATCTGACCTCAGTCAGCTCAGCCCCCAACTGTGAGCCCCATAGTCTACTCCTTAGTGCCAATTTACCACTTGCATAGTTTAATTTCAAGACTAAATTGCTGGCAGTAACTCCACTTTATATGACTATCTGCTAACTGCAGTGGTTACTACTATAATTCACCCCATAGGCACTAACATGTTCTGAGATTTTGTAAAGTATACAATAATAATCTGAGCGGGGCTAAATCATTGCTTTCCTCAGCACAGGGTCTATGGTGACAAATTGCTTGCTGGCCCCGTCCCAGCTGTGGCTGGGAACACCGGCGAGCACTGTCCTGTCAGCCACACGCCGCCGCATCTGAAGTCATCCAGGCTGCGCCTGCTACCCCAACCCAATAACAAGGATGGGGAATGTGCAGCTTCTTCTACCTGCTCCCCTTCCTCGCACGTTCCCGCCGTGCTGGGCATGATCAAGGCTGAAGTCGGGGGAAGCCGCTGAACATCTTTATCCATTGCTTAGAGAGACACGGTCTGGGGAGGGGAGGAGAGGGCGTAAGCACGTCTGACTTGAAATCAGTGGGTCTCTTCTGTTTCCAGTTTGCATGTGAGAGCATCTCCAGTGAGGATGACAAAGCCCAGCCAGAGCTGAGTGATGTCTCAGATGGTCCTTGTGATTATAATGGGCTTTGAGCACGCACACCTGGCTCACATATAGGAACTAGAAAAGCAGTTAGGAGCAGAAAAACAACGACTATACCATAGCTAGTGCACGCCTAACAGAGCAGCCTGTAGGCTCGTATTAAAGCAACAAAACCAAATAATGAACGGTGTTAACCAAAAGGATAAAAATAACGACTGTGCTTCTGGGCTTATCTAGAAACTAGTGAACTGTGCTTCCATTTCAGATATATAAAATGTACTTTAAATAAGGGCAAGAATGGGATTCAAACTTAGAATTATACATTTCAGACTTATCTCCGTGCTGCTGTGAGTGAAATGAAAAGCACGAGTAGCTTTCTTGAGTATGAATATATTGAGATTTTTAATTAAAGCATTCCCTCTGTACGTATGAAGAGCTGCTCTGCTCTTTTTAGAAGCATGAAACTTGCATCTGTTTTTGAAACACTGTCACTGGATTAACTACAGAAGTAGCATTGGAATATAACATAAATGTCTTTCTAAAAATTCTCTATTGCAAATTACAATTTTGTTTTCAAACTGAAACTGGAAGCACTTTGCTTGACTGGTCAGCTAGTCCTGAAGAGCTTACATCTAACTTCCGCCACGAAGCCTTGTCTTCCAGCAGGTCTGCTGCCGTGCACAGCGTTCCTACTCAGAGACAGGGGGGATATGCTTACCTCCCTCCCCATAAAGGCTCTTCATGTTAGAGATGTTACAAAATAAACGAAATACAACAGAAAAGTTGTAAAAATAAAGAGATGCACTTCTACAGAATTGCACTTCATAGCACAGTCTAAGCTGTGGAGGTACAAGTATTGACACGCAGAAACCATAGCCAGGAAAAACTGTGTTCTGTTGCAGATGTAAGTATCTTTAAAAAAAGAAAGAAAAAAAAGGTGTCCGATTCCAGCAGCATAGATGTGAAATACCATATATTGTTCCAATGTGGCTGTCACTGGCAACTCAAGCTTTTTAAACGTATAGGGTTTTGCATCAAGGTGACTGTTAGGTTAACAGAGGATCACATCCTCTTCTCAGCTATACTAAAGTGTTCTTTTCCCACTTTTTTTTCCTCTGCAATTTAGAGGTTTCATCACTTCTAATTCGTGACATGATTTGAGTTTAATGTCTTCTAACACAAAGGTTTTGGTCAGTTTGGAAGATCTTCACGGCATTTCTCATAATCAAGAAGAGAACCCATACCATAAATAGTAGTTCCTTTTAAAGACACCTATATCTCATGAATACAAATGAGTGTGCTATTAACCGATTTTTTCAGAGTATTCTTTGAATTAGATTTTTCTTCTGATGGGCAAGTGTATTGATTCCATTTTTATTTATCTGGGGGAAGGAGGAGTAATTTTACAGGGTCTTTATGCTTTACGGTAATTTCAGCCCCAGTGCAACACAGCACCGACTAAAATTAAAGCAGCAGCTCGAAAGCCTGAAATTAAGCACATGCTTACATTTATTGACAGCAAAACATATTCTCCAGAGTCCTAATTATTTACTGGCATTTGTATGAGGCAGTTGAAATATTACCTTTACACTGTTAATTTCAGACAAAGGGCAGCATCTTTATTTAGTATTATTTTTAGCCGGTGCATAAGGGAGGATATTGCCATTAATTTTACTGGCATATTTCCAAGATGCTTTTTTTAAGCCAACGTTCAAACACATGTATGTATTCTGTCCTCTATTATTCAGAAATAAGTTTTTAAAAATATACTTCCCTTCAAAATAGCTATGGCAACACTCAGTAATTGCCAGAGAATTTTAGCTTCAGACTTATCTGAAAGCCACAAAAAAAAGAGTTTCACAAAAGTTGGTAGAGACAGTACATAAATACATTTGCCATACTTTGGGTAAACTCAGATGTGTCTCAACAAGTACTTCCTGCAGTATCTGGCATATGCTCATTTCCCGGTGTGAGAGTCCTCCGGAAAGTATATTCCCTTGTGTTTATTCCTTTAAGTGGTGGGCCGCTTTTCTGATGAAGTACTGGGCTTTCCAAGGGAAATAAGAGAGTTTGGACTGCAGTCTAAAAGAATACCTATCTCCCATTCAGAAACAGCCAAAATCCTACAATAACATGTCATTTTAAAGGTACTTAACTATATTACCACAATGTTATTTAAAATAAACGCTACAGCTATCAGTTTGATAAAATACACGTTTGTACTGATTCTGGTATCACCAACCTAGTAACTGGGAAGGCTTTCAACAATGTATGCTGCAGAGCAGTGCTCAAATACTGACACACTGGAAAGTTGTCATAAACTTTGTGGCAGAATTTAAGTTAAGATATTCTTGCTGGTAAGAAATTCACTTGTGCCTCAGAATTACTCATTGACTCTTAACTTGGCTTTGCTGCACTTGGCACCATTTTTATATACCATGAAGGACTCGCATTTAAATTTGAATATTGATTTTGTACTGCCACTCAGTGCTCTTTTGTGAAAAATGCATAGTAGTCCTGCTATTAATCTCCTTTAATTAAATATTCAAACTGCCTAAGAAATTCCTCTGTTACCTAATAAAAATTTATGAATAAAATGAATATTAAAGTAGTAATCCCCAAGAAATCAGATAGCACTGCAATTAACAGTCAATTTGTTAGAGCATTAACCAACCATGAGTTCTCCTCATGATGTTTGGCTTTTAAAATAGCCACTAACCACTAATCGACAAAATGGTGATGGTGAAGCTTGGGACTGAACAAAATTGGAAGAGATTAGTGGAACCCTGTGACGGTCTTTAAAAGATCCAATGTTTGTTGCTGGTTTAGTAATCTGATTTTCTAGAGGATTGCACAATCCAAAACTGCGGAATCATTTAATTGCTATACATTTGCCTTTTTTTTGCCTCTGTTTTCTGCCCCCCCCTCCCCTTAGGAATTGTACACAAAGGAAATGGTGAAAACATGTTCATTTCCCAGCAGCCGCCAGTCATCTCAACCGTGATGGGCAACGGACACCAGAGAAGTGTCTCTTGCTCCAACTGCAACGGTCTTGCGCTCAACAGCAAACTCTTTGCACCGGTTGCTCTTGCTTCTGGGCCTGATGGTAGCGTGTATATTGGTGACTTCAATTTTGTCAGACGGATCTTTCCCTCTGGAAACTCAATTGGTATATTAGAATTAAGGTATGTCCTGGTTTAGCCCCAGCCGGCAACTAAGCACCGCACAGCCGCTCGCTCACTCCCCCCTGGTGGGATGGGGGAGAGAATCGGAAGAGTAAAAGTGAGAAAACTCGTGGGTTGAGATAAAGACAGTTTAACAGGTAAAGCAAAAGCCACGCACACAAGCCAAGCAAAACAAGGAATTCATTCACTGCTTCCCATGGGCAGGCAGGTGTTCAGCCATCTCCAGGAAAGCAGGGCTCCATCACGCCTAATGGTGACTTGGGAAGACAAACACCATCACTCCCAATGTCCCCCCTTCCTTCTTCTTCCCCAGCTTTATATGCTGAGCGTGACACCATACGGTGTGGGATGTCCCTTTGGTCAGTTTGGATCAACTATCCTGGCTGTGTCCCCTCCCAGCTTCTTGTGCCCCTGGCAGAGCACGGGAAGCTGAAAAGTCCTTGACCAGTGCAGCAACAACTAAAACATCTCTGTGTTATCAACACTGTTTTCAGCACAAATCCAAAACATAGCCCCACACCAGCCACTATAAAGAAAATTAACTCTATGCCAGCTGAAACCAGCACAGGTAAAAAAATAATTAGCTTTCTCTGAGTACTGTTCATTATCCTGGCTGCGCTATGCCTATGAAAACTACAGTGAGCCTTTTTTCACCTGTGACTTAAAGCAGCAGCCGCATTTAGTTGCCTTGTGAGCATGGGTCTCATCGACTGTCAAACAAGCTCATCAGAAAACTTCCGCTCACTTTAAAGTCATCAGTTAAAAAGGGCATCTTAAGTGGCCTTTAGAACAGGTTTTGCATAATGAATTTCTACAAAGCGCAGATTGAATAGAGCTAATTTTTGTTCCTGTGAGATTTTTCATACGTTTTCTCAGAAAAGTTAAAGTATTCCATGAAGTGTATTTTTGAAGAAAACCCCGTAATTCAATAGCAAATATGTGCGGTATCATGTCAGGTCACAGCATTATGGCTGAAGATAGACTTACCATGTTTAAAATTAATACAATTAAATTGTTCCCCATCTGTGACAGAGGATATGACTGAGTTTAAGCAGACAAGAGCAACGTGGCATTGCAGACCGACATGTCGCAGGCTGGGCCTGTGCCACCGTTAACGACTCCCCTGTAATTATGACCCCAGCTTCCCATTCCCTTTCGGGGCCAGAGCGGAAGGCAGGAAAGATTTCAGGCACTGATACACTAGATTTCTCTTACTTAACACCCATGAATCTCCAGCTAGCTAGCATTGCTGGTGAGGATGTTGTGTGCCGATTGTTCAGAACCGAGTTGACAATGTGCAGGCAGTGGAAAGGAAGCCGTTTGAGAGAAAGAAGTAATACTGAGTAACAGGATAAACAATGTTTTGTTATTGGGCTACAGCTCTGGGAGCAGTCAGGCAAAGAATACAGTTTTGCTGAGGACTAACATTTCTTGTCTTTTTCTTTTTTTTTTTTTTTTAAACCTGAACTTACCTGTCTTACTAGGAATAGAGACACAAGACACAGGTAAGTAAAACTCAGTACCAGTAAGCTGTGAACCATGTTCAAGGAAGCAGTCTTACAAAAGTCCTTTTAGAAGTCTGGATACAGAGAAACAGTCTGAATGTAATAAATACAAATGTTAATCAAATTCACCATTGTTTATGGTAAAGAAGGTTTGATTTATTCCCTTTGAAGGGATGAAGTCTCCCTCAAAATCAGCAAGCAGAGATGGAGAGGTTTAAACCCAAAAGCTGCGAATGCATTTCATAGCTGTCATATCCATTTCACGTGATGTGGGAATGTTCGTAGATGTAGCCAGCCAAGGAACCTGGAGTTTTAGCAACAAAGAAATAATAAAAAAGGCTTCAGAGTCACCCAAGAGGACTGTGCTTTAGCGGTTCTAGGATAGTACAGACTTGAAAATCTGCCCCAGAACTGAGGACACTGTCACAGCTCAGTCCTTGCTTCTCCAGCTAAAGCAAAAGCAAGTGGCTTCCCCCCTTTCCAGTTAGCATTTTGGCATTGCGATGTAGGGATTTCCTTAAAAGACCGAACGTTGTACATGAGGCTTCTGCGACAGATGGTGAGGGAGTTGGTTATAACAATCCAGCTGCAGAAACGACGTTGCAGGCTAGAAAGAGATCACAAGGCACCAAGGCACTCTGTATCCTTAGAAGCAAACTCCTTGGCATTTCAGTACTTCAGTGAGAGAACCAAACCACCACCAGTACCACCTAAGCTGATAACTCCATGGCGTAGTATGAACATGTGTTTGCAGGATGAGAGTACTGGTTAGAATTACTCGCTTTAGCCACAAGAATGCTATCGAATGCTATAGATTATTTGCCAGCCTACTTACAGATGATGTCACATCGCTCATATTTTACAATGAAAACTTAAAAAGAAAGAATAATTCCTAGTTGGTAAGTGCAAGGCTCTATTTTTTAACTGAAGGATTGTTTCCATTTGCCTTCACGGTAAACTGACCAGTGTCTTTGTAAACTAAAGAAAAGCAGCAAATTGAACTTATTGACTGTGTAATGCATTCAGAACGCGAATCAGGTTTTAAATTCAGGGGTTTCTTTTGTAAAGCAGAGGTTTTTTAATACCTGCTCACTAGTACTAGTTTCTTGATGAACTTAAATCTTAATTAAAGTTGCGACAAAACTCAGGTACCCCAGCCCGGTTAATTACAATAATAATTGCCTCTGTCAGTATTCTGTCCAAGTGAAATCTGTGGAAAATTGGAGGCAATCAACTTGAAGTTAATGTAGCCTTTGAGGTTATGGAGGAGTACTCAGCAGTCCCACTGTATGCCGTTCTCTTGAGGCTGTAAAGGGCATAGTCGTGGTGGAAATTTCTAGGATGCTCAAAGAAACATGTGGCAGCAGCAACTAAAAGGTGGCAGAGGCTCATGACAGTCCAAGCAGGAAAAGGCTTCGAAATCCAGTTGCTCAACACAACTTTTAGTCTCCAAAAGAGCAGGGAACAGGGGTTCTTTTTGCCAGGATAAAGAAAAGACTGTGTAAAAAGGGATAGAGTTTGGAGACCAGTAAACAGAGAAAGCCACTGATCTTATTTTTGACTGTTTAAAAACAATCTATTCTGTTTGTTTTTCTTGTCATCGAGATTTTAATAAGAAAAAATAAAGCTGTTTAATAACTGGTAAAAATGGAAACTAGGCTTTGAGGTTACAGGGAAGAATTTTACTACAGGATAGTAATAACTTGTTCTGGAAGGATTGATTGTAAATCTTAGTCTACTTGATAGAGTTTTTAATAGGCTAATTTAAATAAACTCAGATTTAGATTTGATTGCAAACTTCTGCAAAGATAGCCAGCATTTGATTTTGTTCCATTTTGTACTGATACCCTTTAAATTTAAACATTTTAGTATGCAAGGCTTTAAGTATAAACATCAAGAGTTTTCTAACAGCCGGTCTATTAAGTGTCATGACAAGGATGACAGAAAATGTGTCTACAAGGAGCATATATAATGACCCCTGGTTCTCTGCAGTTTCTGCATGATGAACAATATGTTTATTTAACATCTAGAATTCTCCTTGCAACTTTTTTTCCACAGAAGCATTTTATTAAAAAGTCATCTTTTGGCTGGCCAGTCTCTTCTGAGCTCACTCCAGAGAGCAGAAATGATTCTTAATGTTTTCAACAAACAACATTTTATAATACTAGTGATACATAATTTGGCATTAATTGCTTTTAGCTCATCCTCTTACTCATGTTTCATCATACCACTGTCCTCTCATTCCCTGTGTTTGCTTGGACTGGGTTTCACATCTGTTCCCCAACTGTGGGAATACCTCTTTCCTTATATTTCACCCTTCTGTCTTTTATAGATGTTTATGACTAAGGTCATCTTTAAGCTAATCTAGCTTGTGGCCCAGTCCTCAGAGACGCCGAGTAGTTTCTGTCCCTTTTTGGATGGAGAATGAGAACCGAAATAGGCCCAAGCTCTATCACGTTTTTCATGGTACAGCATTAGCTTCATCACTTATAAATGGAAATAAGATTTCAGCTGATCATCTGCTAGAAGTTTCTTAGTAATACATAGAGTACTCAGTAGATTGCTAAAATAAAAGATATTGGTAAGTAGTTTTTACATTGTTTTGCAACATTGTTCAGTAAGGTAGAACTGTCTAACAGATGAATAATAAAGCTTAGTATCTGCCTCAGCCAAGCAAAAACTTCATATTTAAAGAGGCTCCATCAACCTGAAATCAAATCCGTAAAGTAAGTATCATGTCAGCTATTGCATATCTGTCCTGGAGCTTCTGCCAGTTCTTCAGTTCTATTTCATCTAGATTCTTCCTTTCCTGGTTTGTTGTGGCATGAAAACCTGGCCCTGCCGAAGGAGCTGTACACCAAGCCTTGTCCAGCCCACCACAGACAGAACTGGCAAAGCTGAGAGGAGTAACGCGTTTCCTAACTTTGTTGCAGCCATCTTAAGTGTTACTTAATTGTACCAATGTTAATAAAATGTCTCTTACAAAAAAAAAAAAAAAAGACATTTGAACAATCTTTTTAATCTGCAGAGCAGATAGGAAAGTCCCATGTAGAGTTACAGGGGGTGCAGGCTGGTCAGCGTCTTGCCCAGCCACCTGACAGAAATCTCCTCCTGCCCCTGGAGAAACATGGCAGTGGTAAAAATACTGCCTGAGCCCCAAAACGCTCTGCCAGGCACTGGCCACCGCTCTGCCTGTGCCCGTCTCCCACCATTTCAGTAACCGACTGTGGGATTTAAAGGATCTACGCCTATCTGGATGTTGATTGTATTTTATAATCAGGACTACCCTGCAGTCTCACCAGGCTCAGGACGCTGGCGTGGCGTGCCATCTGCCTAGACAATTTCCTCAGACTGGAAGTTAACTTTCCAGTCAAAAAGAAACAAAAAGTCTTACTGGTTAATAGATGCAGCCCACTTCTCCGATGAGAATTTATGATCCTCACCATTTAATTAACATATGTAAATATTTTTAAATAACATTTTATAATCTCAATAAGGCACTTCAGTGCATGAATTACCATGCATTAATTCATGCCTAGTTGCACTGACAGTACTTGGCCTTCTGCCTTGCTCCTGACAATACAGTCAGCATGAATTAAGGCACCACATTTCACACCTTCATATTTCGTAAGGTTTAGAAACAGATAAAAATAACCAAGAGTGGGTATTTGTGCCCATGCAGAACAGTCTGTGATTCACTTTGCTGCAAGTCGTAGATTTGTTTTCAGTGCCAAGAGTACCAGGACTTAGCAGGTGTAGAAAAATTACCTTGCTTTTGATAGTAATAATTGTAACTAAGCTGAAGGCACTCCAGTTAGCTTTATACTGGGTAGCTTGGTACTAATGGACAGACTAACTCCAGCAATACCCCTCTGCCTAAGCTCGCTACCGGGTGCGTAGCTGGCTGGGCAGGCTCTGCAGCTGGTACTGGTTTCTGCCTTCTCAGCAGTGGTGCTTGCCTGAGCTACATTAAAGCTGGTCTCACTTATGCCTCTGTCATCTCCAAATCGTTGAACAGATGTCTTCAGAAGTGTTATGCTACCATGAACAGGGATTAAAAAGAAAAACAATTTAACTTTGATGCTCTTCTCTTCTGTTTTAGTACAAGCCCTGCACATAAATATTACTTGGCCGTTGATCCAGTGTCAGAATCCCTTTACTTGTCAGATACCAACACCAGAAAAGTCTACAAAGCAAAATCTCTCATTGAAACAAAGGATCTGGCCAAAAATGCAGACGTGGTGGCAGGAACAGGTGATCAGTGCCTTCCATTTGACCAGAGTCACTGTGGAGATGGCGGAAAGGCAGCCGAGGCATCTCTCAACAGTCCAAGAGGTAAGAAGAGAGCATATCTGAAGTACTCGGTGTTGGTCCTCTGTCATTTCCTTCCGTTATTTAGAAACTCAGATGCAACTGGATGTACAAAAAGGGGTCTGAGGTGATAATTTAACCAACTATAAGCAAGCCAAATCATTTCATAAAGCTCACTCGTGTTTTTAATACAACCAGTCCTTTATGAGGGAGTAGCAGGAGCAGCAGGCTCCAGCTAGCATCCTCTGAAATACTCTTTCCTTGTGTGGCAACACTCCTCTTTTATTACCTTTCTATTGCAAGGTGGCAGCATTTAATTATATTTAACTTTTAAGCAAATAATATGGTTGCAAAGTCAATTTTTTATATTTTATGCATTCAGGTGATTCTTGTAATGTTAATGGAGCTTACTCATACACATTAAGTCAGGGCTGTTCAAATCAGACAGCAAAATCAAGTTTGTTTGGAACTCTAGTTTGTCTTTCCTCGTTAAATGCACTTTGCAAAATACGAGCACCTCACCTACTGTACGTGAAATAAGCATTTTGCTGCAGGCTCCCCGTCAGAGTACCCCCTGCATTGTCACAGGCAAAACACGTGTGAAGCCCTGAATCCCCACCAGCGCCGCAATTAATCCCCTTGCAGTGTGCATTAGAACTGGGAAAAAGTCTCTGGATTTGGTGCTCTAAAGCAGCTGATCACCCTCAGCTCCCACCGAAATCCCGGGAACAAAGGGTACGCAGCAGCTCCCACGGCAGAGCCCTGAGTGGGCTTTTAGCATGCTCCCCTGTGGCACACCGCTCCCTCCTAATGACGAGCTCGAAGGAAGGGCTTTGATTCTTTTTCAGGAGCTAATAAAGGAAGGCTGTATATCACTAGGAAATTAGAATGTATATCCAGGCAGAAACGTCTCTAAGACAAGCAAATAATCCTGTTTTAAGGCTTAGCAACAGACACATTGTAATTATAGAGTGACTTTAACATGTCTTTAATGATAGAAGGTAAGTGTGAGGTAAGTACAAATAAATGTTAATCTTCAGGCAGCTAATTAATGTAATGAATCAATTCTAAAAATAGTAGAAAACAAAGGTTTTCAGATCCTTTAGCCGGCACATGATTGATGTTTATTGCTGATTACAATTGATTATATCTAATTACAATACAATTAGTTGTTCCATCTTCTTTTCTTATTGGGGAGGTATGTTGGTGAAAATTTGTAATATGCTATTTACTTTAAAAATACCCATGCATAGCTGGCTTCCTTAACAGAAGGTTCTAGCCATAAAGAAATGAAGAGGATTAAAAGTACAATTCGTGAGTTCTGGGGCAACCAGCAGATATTGAAAAATTAACTGCTAGCAGACAATGGCTTCTATATTGGCAAATTCAGGTAACGGCTCCCAGCTGCTTTTGATTTATCCATCTACTCTAAATTACATCAGTTTGACATTGTCAGCTTTGTTATGTTTGGGCTTTTGGATGGTAATCTCAAGGAACTACGGATGTTCCTCTCTTGTACAGGGCCCAGCAAAATCCAGCATCAACCTGTAGTCACCAGCACCGTATGAACAAATAGCTGTGTATTATCGTAATGGCCTTATAGGTCCCTGGCCCTGTTTTCCTCTAAACGGTAAGAGGTTGAATATCCTTGGAAAGTAGCAGGAAGTACTTGCCTGGCACCCATAGATCCATTAGTTATTAAGAAACTTAAAAGTCTCACATACTTAAACACAGTTTTAGAGATTCTTTTGGATCGCTTATTTTGCTTGTTATTGGAATCATTGTCAAGTCAGAAGATGTCACATTTCTACTGAAATAACATTCAAACCGTATACGCAAAAATATTTTTTCTAGGAGGCAGGAAACACTGACAAAAATTTTGGTGAGGCCACAGAACTCACCAAACCGTTTTTATCCGTGTTTAAAAATACTTGAACACAAAGCAGCACAATGTTATGTATTTGACCACAGAAATAAATGAATTGTTTCTAATTTCTCACCTCTGAGATTTTTACAGTGCAAAAATAGGTACCTGGTAATGCAGATAAAGACAGAGTAACTGCCAGAGATTATTAAATAGAATCACTTGCATTACTCAATGACCAGACAAGATTAGCATTTGTTTTTTAAGCTGATGTAGAAATTTTTTTAGCTGTTTTTTTCCACTTGCCTTATTGTTGTCCTGAGTATTCCTTTTCTTCCTGTTATAAATGAAAAATAAATTTACCTCTTACTTGGTAGAAAGGTAGTATCTGAGAAAGCACTCCGTTTAGTGGCCATCTGACCTTGGTTAGTTACAGCTCAAAAGCTGTATTCTCATTTTTGCTACCGGCTGCTTGTGACTCTGAATAAGGGCTTATCTATATGACTCAGTTTATCCATTTGCAAAATTGGTAAGAAATACCTTCTGGGGAACACTTGTGAAACTTAGTCCTGTTTGGTAACACCCTCAGGAGGATGTTAATAAGTGGAAATCCCAATACTCTTTCTTGTTTACTTTTCTGAATGCAAGTTGCTTCAAATGCTGTTTTAACTTTTTTGAACTCGTAACGATTTTTCTACTTCAGTGGGCACGCAGGTAGGTTTGGGGAGAGTCCTAGATGATTATTATTTAATGATTTAAGTCTTTCATCAACTTTTATTTCTCATTATCTTTATTTGGCAAGACTGCCTTTGCCTAGTGACCAGGAATTAAATGCCAAACAGGAAAGCGTCATGAAGTGACACTAATCACTTATGATTTGATCTGCTTTCCACAACTTTTATTTTGCAGGTAACAAGCACGCGTAGCTTTGTTCAGTCTGTTCCCACTTCTCTGTGAAGGACTAGAGAGGGGGCCTAGCAAACATTAATCTTGCACTATTGTATGTTGAGCTGACTTTGAAAGATGCTTTTAAACATGCATGGGTGATGTAGTTGAAATTTGAACTTCAATATATTATTTTTACTGCAACTTTCTTTAATTCTGTAGAGATCTCAGACTAATGAGTCATGTAATAGATGACCAAGTACTTAAGCAGAATGTGAAATGATACAAGGTGGGGACATAAAATAAGATCTGTGACAAGCTGAACACATTTATTATACAAGAAGATATTGAAAATGAGGAAGTAACTACACAAGATATTAATCATTGACTGAATTTCAATCACTTGAACTTTACCACGTAACAGACTTTAATTTTGGGGTGGGGAATTCTGTTTGGTGGGTTTGGGGATTTTTTGACAAAAAGTATTTATGGCACATCTAGTCACCAACACTATCATTTAAGCAGTCTGGATTAGTATTTATAATAAAGCACTAAGGGATAGTGTCCTGATTTCAATTAGATTAGTCATTGAGTAGTGGAGCAGTAAGAAGCACTAAAATTAATAGAAATACCTGGGAGTTGTTCTACTTAGCACTGCAAAGCCAATGCCTGGATCAAAGGCATTAAACACTTACCTACCCTGCCCTTCTGAAATCAGTGGGCTTTAGACATGTAAATAGATTTGACTTTCCAAGCTTAATTGACAGAGGCAGTGGGAGGCCGAGGCAATCAAGTTAGCGCATTTTTGCTGAGCTACAGTGTTCCCCAGTCAGTATACTAAGAAAAGTGTCTTGGATGAACATCTGATTTCAGTTACCTTGTATCTGTGGCAGCCTCAGAGCATTCACGCAGGACGGCTGTGGTGGAAAGACGAACTAGGTAACCTTTGTGAAAACAGCAAGTCCCTCCAATGATGGAACCCTAAGCATCAGAAGTGACTTACAGCATTTGGAAGCCCAAGCACTAAATCCCAAGATTTAAGCATCTGTGGTCCTGCAGTGCCTGCTTTTTGACTCCTGGGTCCAGACCAGACTCTAGAACTAGAAGACAGACGCACGCACTGTCTGTGCAAGCTGCGTGTACAGTCCATGCCTCAAGAAATTAAAAACTGCGCGCTGAGCACAGAGCACTTGAATGCAGTGCAGTGGCCTCACTGCAGATGCACTGACCTCAAAGCAAGCACCAGGGAAATGCAGAAGGTTGGAATAAGTTCTAAATCCCATACATAAAAATACCTTATATACAGCTGTAGGAAAGAACCTTTTTCACTCAGACCCATGGCCATGAGCTAGCAATACAAATGAAAGCTTAAATTAAAAATCGGTGTACTGCAGTGTAGTTTTCTTCATTTTGCTTGAAATTACTAAGGAAATACTACTAAAAAAACCCCATGGTTTTGAAAATGTGTTCGCCCCGGTAGCTTACATCCTGAAATAATCAGTCTTGTTGCTCACCATCTGCAGCAATACTTTCTAAAGTAAATAAAGCTGTAAGAACAACTGCTCAGATTAAACCTTTACATTTGTCAAATGACAGTATCCCATTTAGGGCTACTGCTGCTGCTCAGCTAAAAGATTCCTGTTACCTTCACTAGGATGCAGACCAAATTCCTAATATAGACTTCTGTGAAAACAAGACCCCCTTGTCATACGTAATGATTAATACTATTTATTCAGCAATCTTTGCTATTCCATACATTCCTAAGACCTTTTCAACGGTTCCATACAATTCAAAAAGGAAAGCAAAATGGGGTAAGATGTTTCATTAGCAATATATAAAGTAAGAAGCAGACAAACCAAGGTGATTTGCAGGCTCGAGTCATTGTCGTGTATGCATCAGAACCAGCAAAAAATTCATCTCATGCCATTTTTCATTCAGCAAAATTTATTCCTTATTTTTCTCGTCAGTAGGCTTAGCTACCTATGATTTCAGAAGTCTGGGAATCTTGTAGAACATTTAAAGTAACCTTTTTAGACAGTAAGTTTTCCTACATTTCATCCAACCTTCATCTGAATGCCTACGTTACTCACTTTTCTGCTAACCACTGTCAGCAGGAAGTGTGACCCCAGTCATCGTGTCTCAGCCTGGAAGCAGGACATTTTCATTCACAGTCAGTAGTTAAAAATGCTGTTTGCTCCAACTTGGCTGTTACCCATCTAAAGAGAACAACACTCAAGTGCAAGTACTGAAGTCGTGTTCTAGCTGACAAAGAACTGCTGAATATTCTGCCGCTAGTACTGAGACAGTAATGAAGTAAAGATGACAAAGATCACAAAGCAACAGACTGCAAATCACTTGAATCATATTTTGAGTGGTGTATTATGGTAACCTATAAATAACTAATTGCATAAAATTGCTTTAGTAGTTTCTAGATGGCAGCTTTAATTAAAAGCACCGGAGACATTTAGAAGTTTAGAAATGGATGGCATGTAATTTGCCCTTTTACCAACCGTAAAATGGTAATTAACCAATTTGATTCACTTCTTCCTATTAAAAGTTTTATGAGAATCACAAGGTCCTTCTAAATACAGTTTTTCTTCAGCAGAAGGTGGCATTCTCTTTTTATCAATCCTCACCAGTCGTTTTAGATGTTCTTTTACAAATTCTTCAGAAGTTTAATTAGAAGTTTTCAATGTAAAATGCTCATTTGCAAAGTTTTTAGCTGGGCAAAACGTGTAAAGTAGAATATCCAGAAGTGGGCAACATATAGCTCTAGGTGCTGTTTATTGATGTGTTCGAAAAGGATTTGTTCCCCAAAAGACTCTCTTAGAATGCAAGTGCGGGCTATGATGTGGAGAAAAAAAATAAAAGAAACTATCTTAATGGGGAATTTACTGTATTACTTTTAATCCATATTTTTAGCACTATAAGCTTAGCTCCATTAACGTTGAAATGCCATAATTTCTAGACTGAAAGATCATATGTATAATAATCATGTGTATTTTGAATTTATACCTATGAGAACTACACACAAGAGTGATCCGTTTGCTTTCAAAGTGTTACTTGCATTTGTAATCGTGTACATACGTGCACTAAGGCAGATCTGTCAAGGGAAATAACCCTTTAACCAAAATCGCTCCTGCGAGCATATAACAGGAGAGGGGATAGTCAGCCTTCTGTGTTTATCATGGTTGTGGTCGGCCCATCTACTAAGTACTGTTTTGTGCAGAAAGCGTTTATAAAGGCAAAACTTTTTCTGCAGAGTCTTTCTAATGATGATACTTAGTAGCCATGTGTGATTGCACTAGCAGCAGTTCATTTTTAATGTTAGTCAACAGAATTTAAATGGTACTGATTAAAAGACCTCTAAGTGTTATAAATACTGTTCCAAGATGTCTGCGCATAAATCGACTGGAGGTAGATGTTCATAAGAGCTACTCTTTTACATTCAGGTACAAAATCTAGTCCTATGTAAGGCAGCCCCAATGACTAAACGTGACTAAAAACAGTCCTTCAGTACAAGCACGTTACTCAGAAAAACAGATTGTGCTCAGCCGTGAGTCAAAGAACAAGACTAAATCATTGCACAAGTTTATTTTGTCCTTACTCAGACATCGGTGTTTAATGAGGAATCTCATATCCAAGCAAGGTAAGGCTCTCACTTGTGCAACAGGTCACATTTGTGCCCAAAGACAGCATCCGTTGGGCATACAGTTTAGTGTGCCCAACGGATGCTGTATTCTGTACTTTTAGTTCCTTAAAAAACCAGAATCAGACCGAGAGCCTAATAGAAGCTACATCGCATTCTCTGTGCAAAGAAAAGACACCCAAAAATGACCCTTTTTCCTCACTCACGGAGCGAGCAGTGTTCCTACTGGCACTCAGTGCAATTCATTACACTCAGCATGTGCGTGTTTCCTCTCCGAGTGCCTCAGTGATTAAAGCACAATTGAAGTGCTGTGTGTGATTTGATTCTGCATTACACTGTACGTCAGAAAAGGATTAAAAATAAGCTCTTGGAGTACAGATTATGTGAAGCATCATGCAAGATGTGACAGGAGCATTAATGAATCCAACTCTAATAATGAATAAATTGGGACAGTTTAGCCACAAATCTGTATTTTGTTTTCCAATGGATGCCTTATATATGCCTTAAGTCAACAAGACTTAAATGCGTAAGTAATTCTTTCAAATGGATAAAGTCACGTTGGTTTAGTATACGGTAGTAAGCACTGGAAGCAGTAGTTCGTTGATTAGGAAGTACCAGGAATTTATTATCTTTAGTACAAACACTGAAGACATGGCCTTGTTTATGCCATCGCGCTGGCATATGTACTTCCCTTGCAGACAGATTGCCTTTCTGCAATGCCTGGAGAGCAAAATGTACACTATTAACATTAAAGGATCTTTCGTTTTCTTATATAGTCAGTGTTTGAAATCCATTCAGCAACACAACTGAGTAGCTTTATTTCATTGCAGCGTAATTTTTGGTTTTTATATAATGGATGGTTTGCAGCCAACACAGCCATCTGCTCACAGGGAAATTGCGCAAAACAGAAGATGCACTTGCCCTAGTGACAGATCCTGGCCTTGTGTTATCCGTGGCATAGATCCCAGCCAGGGCTGCGCTACCCAGGTGAGAAGCGTAGCTCCTCCCTTACCATGCAGAACCACCCCTCTGCAAAGGCAGACTAAGACACAGCACGCGTGCTGTAGTTCCCACCCACGTCAGGTTTCTCCTTTGAGCCCATGAACCACACTGGAAAGCAATTCAAATCCCATCTAATATTGCTCCGCAATGCAATATCAGTAAGGTTAAAAACACCCCCAACAATCGTAGCTGCATGGACACCACAACAGTCACATACGGTAGTCCTTGCTCCTCACACCTTCCCTGCTGCAGCAGTCCAGCACGGCTTTTTCTTCTCCAAAGGAGTCTTGAGGAACTCCAAGACTGAAAAGAAAGTAGGAGGAGGACTGGGACTGAAGACACTTTTGTCTCCAACCTTGACACATCCCTGAAGAAACAACCCTAGAACAAGTTCCTAGCAGCTTTTCCATGTATTAATAAGCCCTTAGCGTGCTTCAGCTTTACAGCGTAAAGCTGGTCAGAGCGGGACAGAGCGCAGGCAGGAGGGCAGGAACCCCTGAGCATCCCAGTGAGAACAGCAAGAGGTGCGTCAGAGCCTGGCTCCACCTGTTCTGTGCCCCAAACTGTGGTAGCAGAGTCAACACAGCCCTTCTCATTTTCTGAAGAGAAAATTTATCCATGTACACGCTAACCTGCAGATCATGACAAGAGTACATGGCTGTACTCTTCATTGGGTAAAAAACTGGCTGGATGGCCGGGCCCAAAGAGTGGTGGTGAATGGAGTGAAATCCAGTTGGCAGCCAGTCACAAGTGGTGTTCCCCAGGGCTCAGTATTGGGGCCAGTTCTCTTTAATATCTTTATCAATGATCTGGATGAGGGGATTGAGTGCACCCTCAGTAAGTTTGCAGATGACACCAAGTTGTGTGGGAGTGTTGATCTGCTGGAGGGTAGGAAGGCTCTGCAGAGGGACCTGGACAGGCTGGATCGATGGGCCAAGGCCAATTGTATGAGGTTCAACAAGGCTCAGGGCTGGGTCCTGCACTTGGGTCACAACAACCCCGTGCAATGCTACCGGCTTGGGGAAGAGTGGCTGGAAAGCTGCCTGGCAGAGAAGGACCTGGGGGTGTTGGTCAACAGCTGGCTGAATATGAGCCAGCAGTGTGCCCAGGTGGCCAAGAAGGCCAACAGCATCCTGGCTTGTATCAGAAATAGTGTGGCCAGCAGGACTAGGGCAGTGATCGTGCCCCTGTACTCAGCACTGGTGAGGCCGCACCTCGAATGCTGTGTTCAGTTTTGGGCCCCTCACTACAAGAGAGACATTGAGGGGCTGGAGCGTGTCCAGAGAAGGGCAACGAAGCTGGTGAAGGGTCTGGAGCACAAGGCTGATGAGGAGCAGCTGAGGGAACTGGGGTTGTTCAGCCTGGAGAAAAGGAGGCTGAGGGGAGACCTTATTGCTCTCTACAACTGCCTGAAAGGAGGTTGTGGTGAGCTGGGTGTCAGTCTCTTCTCCCAGGTAACAAGTGATCGGACAAGAGGAAATGGCCTCAAGTTGCACCAGGGGAGGTTTCGACTGGATATTAGAAAAAAATTCTTTACTGAAAGGGTTATCAAGCATTGGAACAGGCTGTCCAGAGAGGTGGTGGAGTCACCATCCCTGGAGGAGTTCAAGAAACACATAGACATGGCACTTTGGGACACAGTTTAATAGGAATGGAGGTGTTGGGTTGATGGTTGGACTAGATGATCTTAGAGGTCTTTTCCAACCTTAATGATTCTATGACTCGGGCCTTTGGGAACTATTGTCGTGAAAGCCTCTGCAGACTTCTAGCTGCACCACAGAAGGTGCAGTCCTTTCAGTGTGGTTTGCTCTGTTGGCTTCTGCCATGTGCGTTCCCTCAGAACAACATTTGGAAAAACCTCATCAGATTTATATATTAATTGTTTATATGGTCATTAATAACGGGGCTGGATTTCTTTTTGCTTCATTTAAGGTTTTAGGGTGGATGTTTTAGCAGCTCAGGTGTATCAAAAGAGATTTTGCGGTTTGCTTCGCACACCTAGCCTTTGCTTCTGAAGAGGCAGCCAGCCCTCAGCTCCAGCCCTGCGGGCACCCCTAATTCTGGCCTTTTGTGTGCACAGGTCTTTTCAGTGCCAAGTCTTTAGCACGCATGAGGGACAGACAGAGGGACAGACATCCTCTTCCCAAAAACTGGAACACACAGGTCACCCCCCCCCGACACCAAAGCAAACCCTTTTGCTTCTCAGATGCAATCAGCTCACCTTCAAACCTTCAGTCTTTCCGATTTATAATTGGACTTCTCAGAAGCAGACAACAGCCTTAGGCTTGCCAGTCGTTCTGTAGTTTCCGAGAGCACCATTAGTCTCTAATTAAAGAGTAAAGATCCTCCGAGGGAGCCAGTATCAAGGAGGCACGATCTGTGAGCTCACAGGCCAGCAGAGAGCCAAGCCCTAAGAGGTCTGCTCTTCCTTATATCTGGGTTATAAAACCTCCCAGATTTCCCCCCAGCTGACCCATCCAGCCCCCCAGGTGATTTCAGTCCCCCAGGTGGCATCTGTCCTGGGGAAGTGGACATTTCAGTGATCAGCCATTTCGCATAGCGAAGCGACGTAGCCTAACTCTGTACCCTGCAGCACTTCAGCAGTCCGTGGGTGTTTTTTGTCCTGGATGGAGAAGGTGGCAGGATGGTGAACAGCCCTCTTCTAATGGCAGTTCACAGCCAGATGAATACACTGAATTGACAATTTAAAGAATTAATTTCAACTACCAGCACGGTGCTGGTAGATAGCCTGAAAGCCGGATGTAGTAGGAGCGCTAGATGGTAATGTTAACTGCTGTGGCCTCTGGATTTTTTTTGTGATGATACCCTCAGACGTTTGCAAGGTGCCTAAACGTCACCTGCGGTGAAGAGGCACCTCTGGATGGGAACTGGACAGTGGGGGACATGGTGGCAAGGTGTACCCGGAAGGCCTGTCCCCCCGTGAGGCCTTTGCAGCCTCACCCAGGTTGAGGTCTTGGGCAGAGTAAGGGATGGAAACCCACCGGCGGCGGAGGTCAGCCTGCTCCGGCAGAGGGGGGAGTCGAGCCCTCGCTAACCTCCTGGCCACGACAGAAAAACTGGTGTGGACACTATTCCTGCTTTCCATTAGAAGAGAAGTGGTCACGGGCAGTTTGTCCTGGGACCCTGCCACTGGGTGTTAGCACTGTAAGAGAAAGCGTGTTACGCTCAAACGTGTATGTAACTCCAACTCAATTCCCAGGCATTTCCAGCTGCCAGGTACAGATTTACTTAGGGGCCTGCGGAGAGTGTGCCCCGTTCTCCCAGCCCCGTGGGAGATGCGCGTTCCCCATCAGGGCTGCCTGGTCCTGCCCCTGCCCCTGCCCCCAGACTGCTTACTCTCCCTTGCCCCTGGCTACAGCTGCTCCTACAGAGTTAAAGAAGTATAAGAAAATGGGACTGGGAGGTGAGGGAATTCAGTTTGGGGTTTTTCTTCTTTTTTAATGGCGTGTGGAATTGCTTAGTGAGATCCTAAACTGGCATGCAGACAAGTGTTTTGTAAACTCAGAGTACATACAGCCTTCGGTTGTGCTAAATCCAGGGGACAAAAATCAAGAACCATATAAGCCACTGTCCAAACCATCTGTTCAAGTCCTCTGCCTTTCATTTCTGTGTAGCAGAACATAAATTCATTATTAAAATAGCTTGGCTGTGCACAGCAGCTGCTATAATTGCAAAGTTATGCAACTTTAAATGGGAAATTATGAAGTAGTTTAAAGCAAGAAATTGAGCGGTTTTGGTAGAAAGGATTTCACAAACCTAACATGAATAGAAGTGCTTTTCCAGCTATATTTTCAGCATTTCAGGGAAAAAAGATCTTACTTACAGTTCATGCAATACAGAAAAGTCTAACAAATTGAATGCAGGAAGAACCGGGGAGAAAGTGTTAGACTGGGAGAGACCAGGGTTGAGTTGTGACATGGCTGTACCACACACTGCTGGTGGGAGACAGCAAGCCCTCCGGTCCTCAGTTTCCCCACTGAAATACAGAAGACCATGACCTTTCCTTTGCACAGCCCTCGCATGTGTTTCTGGGTCCCTCTCTCCTGCGCAGTGCAGTGCAGCGGTGCTAGAGCTATTGCAGATCCAGAAGTGGGAGACCTGCACTAGCTCCTGCTGAAGCCCACTGTTGTCATGAGGCTGGTTCCAGTACGTGACCATCGTCTTGGGCAACACTGCACTGCGATACATTCTGCAGCACAGATACTCCTTCTGCCTGCTAAGCAGAGCCTGCTTTGCACTATTCATATGTATAGCCCATATCACGACTAAAGTCTCTCTCGCTTTCTGTGGGTGCTGCTTCCTTGCTCAGACGCTCTGATAACTCAGACAGTACAGTGAGAAAAAAAATTTGCCTCTGCATGAGAATTAAGAAAGTGAAAATGAAGAAAAATCAACTATAAGATAAGATTTTAGAAAAGCTAGTCTTGTCCCACTCTGTGAAAGACATGAAGCAAAGTTATTGAGGGCCTAATTCTATGTATATAGAATTCTATGTATATAGAATTACAGTACAAGCAAAGCCTCTGCTGTTTTGTTCTGTTTCTTCCTCGTATCTTCCCTCTTTCTCTGTAGACGAAGACAGTCTGATATATGGGTATGATCTTTCCATATACAATTTGTAAAAGCCTCAAATAATCAATGGGTAGAAAAAGAAAGTCATACTTTTTTTAATCGGCAGATTTTCAGAGTCTAAGAGGAGAGGAAACATTTTAGGCTCATACTTTTTAATCTAGATAACGTCAGTACTAACACTCTTTTTTACCCTTTCCCTTCATCCAGGTATCACTGTAGATAAGCACGGATTTATTTACTTCGTTGACGGTACCATGATTCGGAAAATTGATGAGAACGGTGTGATCACAACAATAATAGGTTCGAACGGCCTCACATCAACCCAGCCATTGAGCTGTGACTCTGGAATGGACATCACTCAGGTAGGCACCTGGTTTTCCTGTGTTGTCATTTTTCTACACATTGTGGAGACAGATAACTTAGTTTCTTGTACAAGGATTATATATCAGAATATGCTGGATGAATCAGATGATTCTGGACTGCACAGTATGGAGTGGATCTTCCATTCACATGATTATTTTAAGGCGTACCATATAAATGCAAAACTATATACTTGATTTTTTTTCCACGATATGGCATATGAATGTGTAGAGGGGCTTATATAAAAAATACATAATGCTTTAGAAAGCTGCTTGCTACTCTCAGATATATCTTCTAAGGAGTTTATCAGAAGTTTAGAGTGCTTTCCTTTAGTCCAGCATTCAGAGTGATTTGCTTGAACTACTAAATGGATAAAATAGATATTCTGTTTACATCTAAGTATGTTCTAAATCATGGAGGAGCATTACAGTAAGTAATTACACAACGGCGGTATTGTAGTGAAGCTGCTGCATTTCAATACATTTCTCAAAGTGCTTTTCAGTTCTTATTTCAAGAGCAGTGTAAAAGAAATTGGACTAAAAGACACTTATCGCATCTCTAGTTTATGCTAAAAAAGATATATAGATAAACATGAAGAAACATAAATGGTACTTTTGACTAGTCAGTGAGCCACGCTTACAGATAGCACAAGGAAGGGACTGGCCTTTGCCGATAAATACTTGAATTAATCAGCTTCAAAACGGGGGAAAAGCTGTTCTTGAAAAAATCTCGAGGCATTCAAGTAACACAGTGAAGTTTCATTATGGATTGTGTACGCTAATAACCAAGATCCAGTTAATTTTGTATTTCATTTTCTCCCCGCCCTTTTCTCAGTCCTTCACAATTGGAAAATCACAGTTAAAATACACTGCGTAACAATGGTAAGGGCTTGTTCCTCGTCTCTAAGTAGACTTTGAGTAATAGCAGGTGACTATGATCTTGTACTCACATACATGAAGAATGTTGGGTCAATGTTTTGGGTAGCTCTTAGCAAATTTTACAGGGACAAACGATGGAATCGAATGCTGCTGTCAGAGAAGCACTCGGGGATTTTATTACTAGAGTCAAAACAGAAAAATGTGTCCTTGTTCCATTTCACCTGGCGCTGCACCCTAAGTATTTGCAAATGTGGGGAGGGGAACCTCAGCTTCCCTGTTCCCAGTTCTGGGATAGACAGGCCTTTGTATTCTCGCTGGTCCAGTAGGCAGACAATTATTCCGTGTAAAGCAGGACAGGGTCAGCTGGCTTAGTTGTGCTAAACCCAAGCTTAAACTAGCCTAGTAACTGTCTTAAGATCATATGGCTCCTGGGCACCTTGGCTTCTGCTCTGGCACCTCTTTGTGCGGGGCAGCCAGTCCTGCGGATGAGCAGGAGCCCACTGCAGCAAGCCGCGCTCCCCAGCTGGAGGCCCCGACTCGCCGCCCCAGTGCTGCGTACCGGCTGGCAGGAGCCGCGCTTCATGGCGCTCAGGGCTGCCTGCAGCACATTTGCTGGCTTCTTGGATACATATAACAGCTGCCTGGGGCATCAATAACCAGATTAGAGATCTCGGAGGTGCAGGGAATGGTGCCAGGTGCAACGTCTGCTCCCTGCCTTCTCCTTGTGATCCGCATCTCGGGCGGTACAAATAATTGCTTTACTGGCCATATAATGTGCGGCTGTGGGTTTACATGCAATTTTTTGCTCATTTTGCTCAGGAACAAAATGTCTCACTAAATCTGAAACGGTGAGTTTTGACGGTTTTCAATTCTTTTTAAAAAATGCAAATACCCTTTAGCAAATAAGTTGCAGCAGGGCGTTTGGCAAATGCAGAAATAAAATGATTTTATTTTTTAAATTAAAATGAAATTAAAAATTTTAAGGCTGAAATCAAATATGCCAAATTTGTAAGTAGATTTAAATAGCTGTAAAGTCCTATTTTTTGGTAGGTTGGCTAGTTGCCAGAAACAGGTTTAGTTTACCTTACTCTACAACATAGTTCCAATGCCATGGAGAAAGGGCTTCTGCAAAATCATAGATAAGAAAAAGCATGTTAAAGCATGTCATAGAGCAAATTCTTCTTCATATTGCTCTCAGGACATCAGCATTCAGCTCGGGTAGGGCCTTCTTTTCATAGAAGCAGAAATAAACTTTTGTTTTTCCATGAACAATCCAGGTGCTTCCATGCTGCAGCACCCACAGGAAACTATTGCCGCACGTTTCTCAAAATTTTGCAAATGTTTCAGCATTCTGGGAAATCAAGATATGTTCTTACCACATAGATTGAGATAATCTTCAGATAAATTGCGAATGCATGCCAGTAAATATTCTAAACCACATAATAAATGATGGCATATTCAAGTGTCCCTAAAAAGTGGCCAGTCTCATTTTCTAAGTTGAAATATAGCAATACTTACTGTATAATTTTCTGTCACTGATAGGTGAAGTCACATTGTTGACAATCTGCAGTACAGATGTACATAGAGCTTTTGGAAGCATTTCTTGTTTGGAGGATTTGTTTTGTGGGGGTTTAAGGGAATCTACCTATTGAAATTCTTCACAAAATCCATACTTTTTCACATACGGTTTTTCATGTGAAAAGGTTTTTCACATACGCAGTAAAACACAGACACGAAAAAAATGCCGAGAATGCATGTTCTGAAAAGTAACTGTATCAAATTTGCTTGATAGTCTTCTTCCAAAATTGTTGCTGATAACCAGAAAACTCTATGAAATAATCACATCCCCTTGAAGTCAAGCATGTTAATCTGAAATTATATCAATGAAAATAAGGGAATGATATTTTCTCTTAGTCAGAACCAATTGTATATCCTTGCAAGACTGCTGAGTTTATTCCAGAATGGCATAAACATAAATGAAAAATGAATTTGGCCCCTCGCCACTTAAATTGTTTTTTGGCTAAATTACAAATGGCATTTACATCAAGAGAATGTGGGTTGCTCACAAATTGTGTGTTTAGAGGGACTTATGAGATAGGTTAATAAAATCAATTCTCAAAGCTAAATTTGTTCTGACAATAAAATCAACGGCTTGCTCAAAATCAATATTTCTTGATTTACTGAAGTACAAAAATGTACTCTTGAAGTAAACACATAGAAAAACTGCCCATTGCGAAAACTACCATAAATGACAAGCTTTCACTTTAAGGCATTCACTTTAATAAATGAGTTGATTATGAAAGGGTTTAATCATTTATTCCAATATCAGTTTTGATGGAAACACTTCTTATTAATCATTCCGTGTTTGTTATTCACCACCTTCTCATTCTTAAGCATAGTATTCTGCATTCATAATAGGGGGAGGGCAGGACAGCTGGGGTTGGAAAGATTATATGTTGTGGCAAACAAACCACCAAGCTCTGACTAATTACTTCGATCTCATACTTCACTGTGAGGACGTTAGTCTGAATTTAGAAGGAAAAGGACATTCGGTTGAGGTGTTTATATGGTGTGCTAGCGTTCTCAGTACTATTTCAGCATGTACAAAACTTGGATGACTTTTCTTCTCAGCACAGATGATTTTAGCGTTCTTCAATTAGTTAATAAGGAGCAAATCTAAAGAGAATGGCTTTTCAGAGCTAGGTTTATGAATATGTATGTGTATATACTCAACACTCACCATTGGTGCCAGGATTTTAGCAGACACCTACATTAAAATCAGTTATTCCAGTATCCTTCATTCTGATAGAGCTGCTCATATCTTTTGAAAATGCTGCCTCTGAAACCCTGAATACTAGAACATGAACAAGAGCTCAATTTTGAAGGCAGAACATTTTTCAAGAATATCAAAAGGTGGTGTTGGTCTTCATTTGTTCTGTGATTTTTAATCTCACCTCACTAATCTACAGCACCCAGAATGTGAATGCCAGGCTTTTCAGATGAGTGCCCCCGCTGCTTGGTCCTTGGCTTCTTCTAGGTCTGGCTCTCATTCTTCATTTCTTCTTTGGAAGCTGTTTTGTTGTAGGTTAATTAAATGAATAATAAACCCATGTTGAACCTTACACTTTTGCATCTCAGCTGGAGGCCCCATGGATTGGGCTAGCTGATCTCCCAGCTGTACGGTCTGCTGAATATCTCCTGTCAAATTGAAGCCCAGCTGAAGAGAACAGAATTATCTGCTACATCTCCCGCCTTCCCCATACCCTTTGGATAGGAAGACTTGTAGGCACTCTGGATCAGGGACATAAGCTTTGGTCTAAAATAGTCCGACTGACTTCTCGAGTTGCTGCACCGTCGATTGCTCTCCGAACTTGCACCAGCCATGGGCTGGCTGGGGGGGCCACCCCGCAGCAGGACCTGTGGCAGGGCCTCTTGGCCACAAGCCACAACAGGAGTGCTGAGGGAGAAGAGTGGGATGGAGAGTGAAAGAAGGAAAAGAGAGGGATCATCATTCTGTTTCACGGCCTGATGAAGTTGAGCCTGATCCTGGTCTAGATCAGAGGCATCTCCAGGTTTCTCTTTTTCTCAAATGTGCACGCTCTCGTCGTGTTTGCTGCATCCCTAGCATATAACAGAAATTTTTTAGCCTGGTTATCGGTAGCAAGTGAGAGCACGTTGTATGGGTATGTCTGTCTGTCTGTCAGTATTCTTTTCCTCGCAGTAAATCAAAATCTTGGGCCAATTTCAAACAAATTTGTAGAGGAACGCCAGTCTTCACTACAATTAAATTCCTACACATTCCATAAAAAATATTAATCCAGTTGGAGGAGAGAGACCTAAAGTGCCCTTTCAAAAGGAAATATTGCAGCATGAGCTTTCTTTTATTAAACTCCAGAGATTCTACTCAGGATCTAATAAATGCTCCATTCACAGGAAAAGCTTCATTTGGTGCTTGGATCTTATTAAAATCCCAAGTCAGTCAGCCATGAGACGGAAGTCCTTAGGAAACCAGACTTCATTAGATCCAGTGTTCATAGAAGTTATATTGACGTTGTGGGAGGTTTTGTGTGAAAGTAAAAACACTTCAGCTCAGCTTGAGCGATAAGCTTCGCTTCTCTTCTGCCTCCATTGCTGTGGTGAAAGCTGAGGAGAGAATTGTCAGATATTTCTACCATCCTGCAATTTCCTCCTGTATCTTTCCTCCCATGAGAAATATGTGGGCTGAATTTCCACCACTCTGAACCTCAAGTCATTTATATCCGTGCAAGTGGTAGCAGTTAGTATTTGGGAACTGTTTAAACCAATCTCAAGCACAGTCCCTGCGAATATAGAGACCAAACGTTTGCAAGGCAACAGAAAATGAATCCCCAGAGCTTTCTCTTAGCCTGTAACCATGGCCTTGTTCTCGTGCTGATGTCAGTCCCACTAGGCATGAGTCTGTGCCAAAGCAATAGCTCTGGCCTGACTGATGGTGTTAATAACTGTCACTGCTGTATTCCAAAATGAAAGGTCTGGTTTGAAGACTTTTTCTTGACATTTGCACTTCATCAGCCTTTGTTCAGCAGTTCTCCACATGAGGGAACCATCTATATTGTGTTGCTTCACATAAACTTCAGTGACACTGCAAAATGTTTTGCTCCCTTATAAAAATGTGACAGTGTTACTTACGTAGGCAATTTGCTTGCATAGGTCAAATTAAAAGGCAGATTTCTAGAACACGGTTTAAAGGCAACCCACACATGGCAAGAATGCCATGTCCTGGACAGCCCACTTTGAACGGTGGAGGAGAGGGGAGAGAGCAGTAAGTAATGCTGTTGATGACCTACTTGAAATAATGAACTGAGAGACAGAATGCCGGAGAACAGGAGTAAAGATGAGCAGAATCGCTTGAAAATGTAGTCTCTATCTCAAAAATGCAAACGCTGACATTGCTTCCACAGTCCCAAGTGCTGCAGGCGCTCCCCACCAGCGTCTGCACAGGCACAATATGCTTCAGTGGCGTTGTGAAGCCTTTTGAGCAGAACAAAAAGCTCCCAGGACACGGTGACCTCACTTGAAAGCGGCGATGAGGGTCTGCTCATCGGAGCAAGCACAGCCCGAACAGAACTTTCACTGGGTACGGTTGGAGGCAGGAAAGAAAAATGTGAAAGACAAAAAAATGATCTGATGAAGGGGTGAGAAACAGGGGGAGCGAGCCGCCAGCATAAAAACCAAATTGATCCTAGGCTGAAGTACTTTTAAGCCAGGTTGAGAGTAGGATATCGCAAAGCAACTGCAGGATTACATGGAGCCAATTAATTAATTAGTATTGCAGGTCGGAGGAAGACACACTATCCCTTTAGGTGTTTCTCTACATACCCGACAGTATATACTGCATTCTTGTAAAAGCAGAAAGCACAAAACGCTTTCTCCTTGGCTTTTTTTAACACTAGATGCATAATATTCTAATTGTGGTAGAGAGCTGCATGCCATCAAAAAGCAACAACTTTGTTTTCTCTGGAGCAAAGTATTGCAAAGCTACCCCTGCTCTTGATTTACTTTTAGTCCTCTACCTGTGTGAGGCTTTTGATACACTGTTCTAGTTATATCTACTTAATGTTTCATAAATATTCCAAATCTCTGAACTGCATTTTTGAGTGCTTTGCAGAAACATGTTTGATGTGTATTCGTGAAATTGCTGAACAAAAAGCACACAAAGCAGAAATGACAATTTATAGGCCCTTTAATTTTTATTTGTGGTCATCCCTTACAGAAGACTTTCAGAGCTTTTTTCTTTTTAGAAAAGATCTTTATTTTTATTTTGTCTAATTTTTGCTGCATGAAGGAGCCCAGAAAAGCTGTTCTTTTTTTCCAGTATAAAGTTGTCTTATTCTCTGGTTCTTTTTACTCTGCTGCTTAATTTCATGTTCTTTCTTCTCTGGCTTTGCTGGAGTACCAGAGAAGCTAACTAGAGTGGAAGTCGTTGCCCCAGCAAAATCAGCAACTGGTTTGCCACTGACTTCAGTGGAACCAGGGCTTCTCACTGGGTGCTTTTCCAAGCTTAACTGAAAGGGTAGCAAGTGGCAAGTGTGTAGCAAGGAGCAACTGTACCCTGAGAGAATGTATGTGTTTCTGAAAAATAGACCAAAGCAGGGAACGGACAGAGCCTTCACTGAGGCATTTTCAAACCTTTTCAAAAATGACACCCCCCCCAGTTAATTAATTGTTAGTCTTTGGAAACCATCAGCCTATACAAAATAATTCCAGCCATAATAGCGTATGCAGGAACAAGCAGTCACTAGTATCCATACTTTGAAGCAAAACCAAGCTGAAAGCCTTTTTAAAAAAGGATCTTCATGTAGAAGATAAAATAATCTTTTCCCAGTGGTAGAGGAGAGGTTAAGTAGCCTCTCTTTAACAGGAACTGAGAGAAAAGAGGCTCATAGGATTAGGACCTCAAGTGGAAAAAAGTCTGTGAGAGCTCATGAATCAAACTTGTAGGTGTATAATGGGATTTTTAGAATATCAAACAGAAAGCAGGGTGGTTTCATCACAGCTAATTTATATTCTAATCAAATTATTCTATCACTGAATTTGAAATATTAGTCATCGAGGCAAGATAGTGTGCAATGAAGTCACACTGCAATTTCTTCCTTAAAGCCCAAGTGCTCTTTTTGTATTGGTCACCTGCAAAACAGCAATTTATTTCAATTATCTGCCATAAATAATGCATTACTACTGCGTAAAGGACTATGTACATTTTAATCAACTCTTCCAGCAATTGCATCCTTTTCTTCGATTGTTGAGGCAAGGAGTGTTAGACACTTGATGGTGGGGCGAAGGAGACCTGACGGACCTCTGCTCATGACTTTTCTCTTACTTTTTGCCATACAGAGCCAGATTTAAACTGGTTTTTTAATCATTTGTTTCTAATGAGAAACTGCATGGAAAAAACGTCTGTGAGAATTGGATGGCTGGCAAGAAGGTCGCAGCTCAGCCCTGAGCCTCGGTGCTCTCGGGTGTACCTTCGCAACTAACAGAAACCTCCACGCTCACCAGATGCTGCCTGGGTGTGCACAGAGCCCCCGTACGCCCCCACCCAGCAATCCCGACACGGCCAGCTGCCCTGCCGCCCCGGGGCTTCCTCCAGCTCGCCCGCTGTCCGCGCCTGGCCGAGGCACGCTGCCCAGCTCCCCAAACACCTGGTCCTCTTCCAGCCCTGCGGGGAAGGGCTTCCCGGCTGAGAAGCCTGGCTCGTTTTGAGGCTCTCCTGTCAGTCTTTCCCAAGCAAGCAACTTGTCTGGTTGCTTCTCTTTTTATTCTTTATGCACAAGGAGCCTTTGATTATCTCTCTCATTTAAATACGGTTTCAGTACGACGGAGTCCGGCTGATGAGTTATTTGCGGCAGAGGCCTTGTATCTGCTGTGCTGAATTACGCTGCTGAAAATGTTTAGCGCAGCTTTGCCAGACTGGTGGGAGTCTGCAATGGGTTGCGATATATCAGTGACTACATCTGACTTTTTTCATCTGTTGAGGGGCACAGTGGACAAAATGTACGCGTGAAGAATATATATACACATAATAGATACCTACATATGCATCTATAACTATGTCTGTATCCATAGATGTATATGTGGTTTCTACGTATACTGCAGAGCTACCATAAGTAATCGGATAGTGAGAGCTGGTCCCTGACGTCCTGGAGTCCAAGCCCCAAGAAGGTCTGCTGAGAAGGGAATGTAGATGCTGAGGGGAGCATGCAGAGGCAGGCCGAGCAGACAATGCCCCTCCTTTTCTTTTAATCCATTTGCCACATCCACTAATAACAAGGCCTGCCTGTGATTTAAGAAATATAGTCTTTGATGGAGGCAACTCCAACATTAGCCATTTTTTTTAAGATTGTCAGGGCTGGTACTGTGTGTACGTTGCTCTCCTCCTCTCTCCAGCCAACCCTACACACATCTATGGGGTAAAGGACCTCCCACAGGTGTAACGGGTTTTGTGTGTTAGAAAGTGAATAACAAAAATAATTGCACTTTACATGGAGCTGTCTTTGCTGCCTCTATTCCAAGCCTTTCCTATTGCCCCGTGTATTCTGGTTTGGGCATTTGGACGCGTTGCACAGCCTTAGGGGGAGGGAGGCCAGGTGGGCTGGCACAAGTCCGGAGCGTGAGCGGAGGGCAGGTTTGAGGCCAGCAGTCGGCAGAGGTGGTGCAAGAGGTCCTTCCTGCAGAGACGTCGCACGCTGCTGGGACAGAAATTGTTGCATTGCCTAGGTCAGAGGAAGATCGTCCTGCATCTTAGAGGAGCGAGGACTGGTCTTTGGACTCCTGGTCTGTCTTCACGACAGGACAGGTCAGGAGAAACCTTGCAGAAATAAAGGCATAAAACCAGTGTAAGTGAAAAAAGCGACATAGGCATTTAATTCTATTGTCAGGTCATTGAAATTTTACATAGCTTCAAACTGCTGCATTTGAAAGCTGTAAAAGAAAGTGTGGGTATGGTTGTATGACTGAAAGCATTGCACCGCAATAACCGGCGGAAGGGGGGTCAAAAAACCCAGCACAGTGATACTTCTGGCCTGCAAATTGCTCCAGGTGCTAAGGGGAACCTGCAAGTCTGCAGATCCTGTCAAAACAACACTGTAATAATACCGGTTTACAAAGGGCAGGACTTTGAAGCGTGTCAGCACGTGGGAACTCTAGAGGGTGTTGTTCTCTTGCTACCTGGGTACTTCTCGGGTCTCAAAGCTGGTTATAAACAAACACTGAAAGGGTTTCACTACCAAGAAGTGTTGCTTTGCAGGTATTAGTGATATCTCCAATATTACTATTAGGACTAAGTTTGCCCTGAGTTACGCTTACAAGCTGCTGAAGTCAGAGGAAAGTAAGCTGGGGCAACCACGGAAAGTAACGTGGCAGGAGCCGCGGCCTGGGCAACGGTAGCTCGGAATGCCTGATTTCCCCTCTTCACCATACCGTGTTTGCTTCAGCATCTTTTCTGCCCTTGTTTCTGCCAAGGGAAAAAAAAAAGAAATGACACTGTGTCAGTGGAGGGAAAAAAAATGCAAATGTCAAGACAGAAATTGGTTGTATCCATTCGTAGCGTGCCATACAGAGGTTACATTTATAGCTGTGCTTTATGAAGTTTAGGCCACAGAGAGAGAGGCAAACAGAATGATAGAGCGCACCATTTTATGCAGTACGTTACTCTGGCAATAACACTCACATTTACAAACAAATTAGCTAAAAATGTCTGAAGGACATTCAGCTTTTACAAACTGGGCCTCATCTCCTGCTGATAGATTCCTTTGGGATGAGTATGGCATGCAAAATGATACACTGCCTTGGAGAATAAATTTATGAAGTTTAGCAATGTAGGTCACATTGCAGGAAAATCATAAATGTCTGAACATCACTCAATAGCCATTCAATCAACTGCTCAAAGCAAAATGGGAAACTGAGCAGCGTGTAGCTGTCTCTGGTGAGAACTGGGGAAAGTCATGATATGATGTAACACCCTTTAAGTCCTCCATCCATATGTATTTCTTTTTCCTTCTATTTTTCTTGCCAGTTCAGAGTTATATTTCTGTGTCCATATCAATAGTGACAACAAAACCAACGTGGTTTTTGCTATTACTACCATGAACTGTAAGTGTGTTGGGTGGCTCATGAAAGGTATGCCAAAAATTGGGGGAATCAGGAGAGGTCAAATGGTTGAAACTTGGTGTAACTAGCCTAGTCGTAAGGAACTGATCTCATTGTGAAATGATTTTTGTGTGCTCCCATCCAGGAGGATTTATAACTTATGCTAGTTGCTTCAGTCTTTTTAGATTTGGTTTGAAGGAATAAAGAAAAGACGACATTTTAAAAGGACGTTTCTAGATCTAGCACTGTCTAGAGATTCCTGTTGCTTTCCAGATCTAGAAATTGCTGAGAGCCTGAGATGCAGAGATTTAGAACTTTGCTAGAGATGTCGAGAGCCTTTCTGAAGACATCTAGTGCCTTTGTAGGTCTGGGGCCTTTCTAGATCGAGAGCTTTTTGGAGGGGGCGGGGGGGGCATCCATAGCTGCTGGAGCACGTCTAGAGACTCACTAGATCTTTTTCCTGGGATGGTTTGGAAGCCTTTTAGAGCTTGTTCTCAGAGCCTACCTAGCACTCCTCCAGAGCCCTTCTGCAGCCCTTTTGAGCTCAGCAGGCTTTTCTAGAGCCAGCACCCTTATGGGCCCTTTCTGAATATAGAACTTTCCAGGGACCCCCTCTAGGGCCTCCTGCACCTCCCTGTCCCCCACCCCTTTTTTTTTATTGTTTTGCAAGAGGCTTTGCAGCGCTTTCCTGAGCCCTTCGAGGTCTGGAGCCTTTCTATGCCTTTCTAGAT
Source organism: Ciconia boyciana (assembly GCF_034638445.1). Taxonomy (NCBI): domain Eukaryota; kingdom Metazoa; phylum Chordata; class Aves; order Ciconiiformes; family Ciconiidae; genus Ciconia; species Ciconia boyciana. Next base: position 18,362,869 of record NC_132945.1, on the reverse strand, counting down.
CTAGAGCTCAGCTACTGAAAATCAAAACCTTTATTTAGCTATCTGATTAGCAACCTGTTGGAAACTTAATTTCAGGTGCGCTTTTAAAATCTTTGTCTAGAGCCTTTTTGGAAGGCAAGAAAACCAAGTGCCTCTCCTTTTACACCCACGTTGTATCCATCCCAGGCTTGAGACACATTATTTAGTCGAGTGGTATTTCTTGAATTTTGCTTGAAAAAACATTGGTCCTAAACTTTATCCTTGTAAGCTTTTCTGGCACAGTCTGATAATGCATATCCAAATATGCATCACAGCACTTAGCAATGCCCTTAGCTGACATAAATTTAAAGCAGAGTGCCTGCTTACTGTCTCAGACTAGAATCAAACACTCTCCAGTGCGTTTTCTTGCGAGTATCTGATCAATGTAAATACTCACATAGAAGGATTGCTGCATGGAATGCAGTTGTCTTGTTCTGTCCTGTCTGAATGCATCCTGCAAAATGCAAGATGCCTGATTTTTTTAATTAGCTATTTGAAGTCTAGCAGCAGTATGTGTTTGCTTTCAGTGCAGCATGACAGCTAGTTAGATTGCATTCATTTTGCTCAGTTGAAATATCTATTGTGTAAATACTTGGGAAAAATTAGTTGCAGAAAATCATGTCGTGATAACAATTAATCTTGGTGCTAATTTCTGTAAAAGTAAGGACTCAAGTTACTTCAGTTGCTTTTTCTGCCTAGAAATTTTTATATCCAGGTGGAAGAAATATGTATAATTTAAAGATAAAAATCAAAATTTGCTATAGTTTTTTTGCTTTAACTCTCTGCTACAGTTTAGCAAAGAATTAGTTCACTCTTACAATGGATTAAAAAAAGCTCTTACTCTTGAATTGTGTATCATTGTAGGAATTTGCCATAGAAGATGCCCTGCCATAAACATGAATTGCAGAATATCTATTTTTCCCAGCCTTCTTTCTTTCATTTGCAGAAGTTGTGTTTGTGAGTTTACTGGTGTAACTCTTAAGGGAAAGCTTGAATCACAGCAGTGAATTTGCATTTTCCTGGGAAAGCTGTGGAGTTAGCGTTTGTTCTCATCCTTGCAGGAATGTGTTATGCGGCTGAGGAGGCAGCTGTGGCTCCCGCACGCCCGGCTGGCAAAGTCCTGGCACGGCTCCTCATCCTTCGCCTCCCCCAGCCTCGCTCTCTGCCCAGCCCTGGGGTCGGGGGAGTGCTGCCCTGAGGAGCAGTGCCGTTGCCGGAGACAGGTTCCTGGGCACAAATCTGTAGGAAGTTTTCATTTCAAGAATTTAATTTAAATTTTAATTTTGAGTTTGACTCAGGATTCAGGGCAGGGTCAGAGTATTTGGGTGATATATTCACAGCAGCTGGTGTTGCTCAAAGGCAGGGCTTTTGCTTTCTTTGCTTTTTTCAGTTCTGGAAATTTCATTTCTATGTATCCCCTCTTCCTCTCAGTTTTCAGGCCGGATGCTTTCATGAACCTCAGTAGTTACTGGAAGCAACAGACACCGTAACGTACTAGCTCCAGCCTCCACTGTTCTCAAACAGCTTTTAATTAGTCTCAATTAAAGTTTTGCAAGATCTTCCTCCCACCTTTTCTGCAATGGCAGCACACTGGCTTTCTGTATCCAGACCTTCTGAGCCCAAAATGGAAAGATGAAGCCAAAACTAGTGAGAGATTTATTAAGATTTATGCAACCTTACTTTTGTCCCGCCTCATCTGACAAGCGCGGGACCTGGAAGTGCAAGTTAGCAAGTGAGGCAAAATGGGACCCGTCCTGTTGTTAGCTAGGTTTCCTTTCCACCTGGTCCCGCTCCCTCCTTTTGGCCATGCAAATTAACTGCAACGATATGTTTGGAGGACATCTATTCCCACTCCAGCACTGGAGACGTGTTTGGGTTAGATTCAAATTCATGGTCTATTTTGAGATATTTTAATTGAAGAGTCTAAGATTCCTCCTCTCAGAGGTACCAGCCTGCCCAAAATACTTCGTTAATTCCTTCTGAGCATTTAACAAAGTATTTCTTTCATAGCCTCTATAAACCATGGCTGCCATGTTTAAACAGACTTAAATGGCTTAGGAATCGAAGTTCCATTTATTTTCATAGTCAACGGGCTTATGTGATTCTGGATAATATTCCCTCTATTATTAAATAAAGACAGTGTGAAACCTGTCCCCATAGAAATCAACTTTTCCTATCGATTTAGTAGACCCAAGATTCCTCATACGGTCTTTGAAGTTGTGAAGCAGAAAGAAATCATAAAAAAGAAATTATGAAACAAGAACAGAGCTGGAAAGCAAGAGCATAGCGAATCTTGTGGCAAGTGAAGCGACGACAAGCAGTGAGAACCGCTGGAGTGGTGCCTTGCCTTCGCGTTCCTGCCCTGGGTCCCTCATCCGCTGGAAATAATTGACGGCAAAGGCAGGTTGGCGGGGAGACTACCCGAGCCGTGATGCCGGAGAACTGGTGGCCTCAGACCTCTGAGCTGCATCTGTAAATGTGCCACAGCTGCTTTCCCAGCCCAGGGTAGAAAACAACGGTCGTTAGGCTGCAAAACTCATTTATTTGGGTTTGTCACTGGGGAGCGATGAATGCAGAGAGAGCAACGTTTGTGAAGTTTAGATCAGGGACTGCTACAGCTGATCTGTGTAATTCTGAATTTTATCATACACACTATCAGGAGCAGGAGAAACAAAGGCTCCTGCAGCATGGGAGGAGGCTGTAATCCCACCGCAGGGAAGGGTTCCCCGGTGTCAGACCGCAGGAGCTGAATTGTGTCTCTGTGTGCCATTAAGAAAGAAGCTAAGCTGCTGAGAGGAGCTGACAGTGTCAACGTCAACAAAAGAAAGAGCCCAGAAGTGAGAGCAAACTGACAGAAAATGATGAAAAAATATCCGTGGTTGTCAACTGTGAGAAAATAGAGAGAAATACATGTAGTGAGACATCCTGTAAAAAGTTCAGGGAAGCAGAACCGGTCTCCTTCAGCCTTGTAAGCTACACGCTCACTCCTGATGGACCGCCTGGGCGAGTCCTTCCGCGGAGCCATTTCTCTTGCAGAAGGAAGGAGAAAGAAGGGTTTGGGTGGGAAGAGGGAAAAATGCTGTTGAGAAGGATGTTGTGGTGAGTAAAAGGGTTTGGCCTGGAAAAAACAGCTGAAGTGAGTATAAATAAGAGGAGATGAAAAAAAGAAGTTAGCAGCAAAAGAGAAGTATGGAGGATGTAATGATCGGGTCTGCAAATGCGTATTGAGGAGCTGAATAAAGGCAAAGGCAGCATAAACAGAAGTACTTGAAGCTGAGCAGTACAGATAGGAAGTAATCCATCAGTCAGGACTATCAAAAAATTTCGGCATGAATTTCATGCTACGACATGAAATTGAATCAAAATACACAGGCAATGCATGGCAAGAAATCAAAGCCATGGTGAAGCCTTTTTAGGGATTTATTCAGCTTCTTTTAATCCACGATAAATGAAACTTATCCCAGTGAAATTTCCCCCTGCAACCAAACAGTTAAGCTCTTGAAACCTGCATCTGCAGACAAGGATAAATTTTTCCCTCTTTACTTTTCTTACTTTGATATGAATGGTAGAATATTTTTGATCTGATTTGTTTAAAATAGTACCAAAAATGCCACAGCCGTAAAATGTCATGCAAAATGTGCAGAAAGTTTTAGCCATATGGTCAGAACCAAAAGTGAAACAGTATTCTTCACAAACTCACACTTAAATGTGTATATGTGTGCAGGCGTGTATGTTTAAGAAGTACATGAGTGCAGGCTCTCCTATCAGTGCTACTTCACAAAAAACTCACGTTATTTATTTCGTTGTAAAGCTTTGCTGTACGAAAAATATTTAAATATTTCAAAGCCAGATAGGTAGGTAGGTAGATAGTTATACAAGCACATGCATATTTTGCAAGAAAGAAACAAACAAAAAAAATACCATTCGGGTCTGAGAGCTATTTAACTACCTAAATGTAGATCTCCCAGTGAAAATTCATTTAAACTGAAGCCACCTCAGTGCACCTTGTGTTTTCCAGAACAGTTGACATGAAAAAATGCATTAGAAAGCCAGACCAGCAGGTGTTAATTTTGCACTTCTCAAACCAGAGATTGATTATTAGATATAGCCGGAGCCTTTATCTTGACAGTTAAATGCTGAATTCCCAGAAAAGTTGACATGTTAATACTTATATGCAAAAGGTCTCATTGCTCAAGGGTTCACTTGTTTCGGCAGTGATTTTCATTGCATATACTCAGTCTCCAGTGAACCAAACCAGAATTGTCACCTGAAAATTTCCATCTGTGAAGAATGTGAGGTGCTGACTGCTACTGAACAAACCTTGTCTGTTTGTTTATAATGGGATAATCGGCAATGCCATTTCTGCATACTGCTCAAAAAAAGAACCCGTCAAATGTAAGAAAAAACACTTGCAACTGGCCCGATTTTGAGTTATAAGAAAAATATACATAAATGGGAGAGGACTTTTTACAGGGGCTTATGAAGCACTGCTTCAAATTAAAAAGTACATTAACTGATTTAATATTCTAATCCTAACTGAGGTTTTGTCTGGAAAAACTTTTTAATAGGCACAGTCATATCTGATGAGAATGGAAGTGCTTCTCTGTAATATGTTTATTGGCTCTGAATGAAGCACAACTGATGGTTTGGTCACAGAAACCTGCCAGAGGGCAGCTTGCTTTAAAAGAAAAGAAACAACCGGTGACTTTTCAAGGTAACAGTGAACCTGAGGGTGCAGTTACACTTCAGCTTAAGCTGATTTAGGTGATTAGTTTTTAGCCAGCAAACTGTCCCGGCCCTGCTCTCTGTAGGAGCACATAAACACTGGCCTTGCTGCTGGGGGCTGCACTGGGGGAAGGGATGGGGTGGGACTGCAGCAGCCCCAGCTTACACCAGCTTAAGGTGCCCTGAAGTCTCCCTCTGACAGGAACAGTGCAGATTTTTTCTAAATCTGTGGACTTCTTCAGATTAGGAATGCTCAGGGGTTTGCGTTTGTGTGTATGTTTAATTTTAATTGGCCTATTTCACCTTTTTTTCCCCTCCAGTTGCACTAGCATAAGCTTGCAGTGAGCAGCAGCTGGTTTTTGTGCTGCAGTCTCCAGACAGGTACATGCTAGTTTAATATTTCACCTGGGATTAAAGCATTAATACGTCCATGACCGCTTTAAACCCAGGAAGGAGAAGCTGTAGCCATACCTTCTGTGAGCTTTGCAGAGCAGAGAGCTAGGCAACAGTTCTGGTGTAGTAACCAAAATTGTTTAGATGATCCTAACTAAAATTTTTTTTATTTTTACCATAATGCAGCTAGATTTACAGATGTGATCAGCATGAAAGCAAATGTGCTTGCAGTTAACAGCTGTTAAGACTAAGCTTTAGGCACATTGCTGCAAGTGAAAGGGACAGTTGCATAAAAGTTTATTCTATCTCAATAAACCAAATCAGCCTCAAATCAACCAGAGAAAAAGTTGTTTTGGCCCAAACCAGTCCCTGTTTATCTGCAAGACACCAGGCATACCCGCACAGCGGGAGGAATTCAAATTATTCACCGGGCAAGGGCGGTGTGGCTGTTCCGTGAAGGAAAACCAGCTATTAAGACATGGCAGGTGGTATGCAGAGTCATTATGGCAAAAATAGATAGTCTCAGCCCAAAATTCTTATCCCTAATAATCTAGTTACAGTTAATCAAAGATTATTTTTACAGCAGAGTGATCTGTGAGGGAGGCTGTTAAAGTTGAAGGTGTCTGTTTCCCATTAAAAAGAATCCATTTACTTTGAGAGAGCAATCAAATGTTGTGCATTAAAGGTACATTGCAAATACGGTTTTTTCCAAGTTTCCTGAAGATAGCCTTGTAGATATTTTTATGCTAACTAGAGTTTTATTTGGTGTCCCAGTGAACTCTCAGTTGAGCTAACAGCAGTGTGTAAACCAGCCCTAGCACAGCGGGTGGAATCCGGGCAGTCTCACACGCGCGCAGAAATCAGCGCCTTTATGGGAGGAATCTGTTTCCAACTGTTTCACCACATTTATCATCATTTGGAAGGACTCTACCACCTGGTTCAGAAGAGATCTTGAACCCAACAGCATTAGTCTTAATGCCAGCTATTACGCTGTCTAGTAAAATGGACTGGGCACGAGGAGGAATTCGATTACTGTGTGAGCCTTCGTGATTGTGTGGTGCACCACGTAACCACGCAGGGCGAGACACGGTAGCCGCAATGCCCTCGCTTTATTAAAACATCAGTTATCAAACCAGCAATGTACTTCTGGAAATGAGATTATTCAGGAAATACTGATGCTTGAGAAGGGGAGAGACTTGGCCTCCAGCCTGGCTCCTGAGCTCACCCCAGGCGGGCAGGTGCCTTGCGATGGCCACACACTCCACCATATGTTACTCCTCAGTGCTGGGCATTGTATTAGCATCTGCAGTCTCTAAATTCATAGATCTTTTAATTAGCACAGTGGAAAAATGAGGAAAAACAGTAACAAAATCAGGAAATGAAATAATAGAAGCTTCTGCGGCATACAAAGCATATAAAACCATTACATTTTAGCCTGGTATTTATTCTCTTCTGGTGATTGAAATATTTAGTCCAGAAAAATTCCACTCAGATAAAAGCAGCCATCTCTTCACGAAAGATAACAAGCAAAGCATCCCGAGACAGACAAAAATAGGCTGTCTTGCAATCTCGGTGGCTCAGTTGTTGTCTGACCTTTCCATAGACAAGCTGCAGTCCATATCCTCCACCGGCCATTAGCTGGCGAGAGGGACCAGTCTACTCTGGTGCTGTTTCCCAGTTCAGTGATCCTGCACTGCCTGTTGAGCTTTCTCAACAGGAGGAATTTGAAGCTCTGGCCGCTACATGCTACAGTCAGCAGCCTACATCCTGGCCGTCTTTCAGGTTGACAGGCTGCCCCACCTTTAATTGGGAGCGTGTTTAATTCCTCTGGATCCTGATGCAACAGGTATCAGACGAGTGAGGTCATTCTTCTAGCATTTCCTCCAGTGCGGTTTGGAAACTTTGCTTGGTTGGCACTCTCACCTGCATGGAAAAAGGCAAAAAGCTAACCTTAAATACGAAGAATTTACTTCATCCATGACTGAACTACTGAATTCACCAAGCAAAATCATTATAAGTAATTACGGCTTGGCTATTGTATCATGTGAAGTGTGATATATTGGTGTGTTATTATGTTACAAAGAATTAACGAGCTGATATTTCTTATGGCATATAAGTCTTATTAACATTTCCTGTTTAGTAAATAAATTGTGGAAATGTCTCGTACTCTTCTAGCATGTCATTTTCCTTTTGTACTAGCAGTCAATTAAAGTGTTCCAACACTGACAACCTCTAACTGTTTTCCACTCTGCCAGTGTTGACTGCAACCTTGAAACAGTAACATTCAGACCTGGAAAATTTTCTGGCTGATGTTGCATGACACAAAGTCTGTGTTTTTATTTGCATGACTGCATAGGTGTAATAAAGTTCGCACCTTAATGGACTTGTGCAAATGTCTCTCAGAGGGTGCTAAATTACTTTTCAAATCAAGTTTCGTTCCACACTGGACCTGGACCTCAGAAAACAATATGCTTGTTGAAACTTATTCTGCCAAACCCAATTAAAGAACATACTAGAGAAGCAGTGCTGGGTGAATCCACGGAGTGCCTTGATGACGTGGTGATCAGAGATGGTTGAATGAAACTGCCTTACTATCTTAATCATTCTTTTTTCTCCCCCCCCCCGCCCCCCCCGCCTTCCCCTTAATTTTTTTTCCAGGTGCGGTTAGAGTGGCCAACAGACCTCACAGTGAACCCTCTAGACAATTCGCTGTACGTCCTGGACAACAACATTGTCCTGCAGATCTCTGAGAACAGGCGTGTGCGAATTATTGCAGGGCGGCCCATTCACTGCCAGGTGCCAGGCATCGACCACTTCATCGTCAGCAAGGTGGCCATCCATTCAACCCTGGAGTCAGCCAGGGCGATCGCTGTGTCTCACAGCGGGATACTCTACATTGCAGAGACAGATGAAAGAAAGATCAACCGTATACAACAGGTCACAACCAACGGTGAGATCTCTATAATCGCTGGAGCCCCATCAGATTGTGACTGCAAGATTGATCCTAATTGTGACTGTTTTTCAGGTAAGGCGATGCTAGTTATTTCCTGTCCCTTATCTGTTGAGATCCCCTGGTGCAGGTGCAGATTAGCCAAGTGACAAGGGGAAGGAGAGGCGAGCAATGATTCCATTTCCTTGCAAAACCAAAAACCTTATCAGCAGCTCTTTGTGGATTTAGTCCATTGGATGTAGAGATGTGAGTCTTCCAGTTGGCACTGGAGGAACCTCAGGGTGGTCTTAGCTTTTTCTCTTTTGATACAGAGATTACACACCGTTCAAAATTATCTCCAAGTCTGCCTTTCTGTGTCAGCTGTGTTTGCCCATGATGAGATGGTACCAGCCCCAGTGCAGATTGCGCCTAAATGCTACTGGATCAGGCAGCCCTTCTCGCCAAGAAGAGTACCAAGGTGTTTCACAGCCAGTGAAAAACACTAGCTTACGCCTTCTCATCACTTGTGTCACGCCGCACAACCAGCAAAATGATGCAAAGGCATAATGTTCAGAATTTCTTCTTCTTTGTATGTTTTAAACTGGAACAGCCAGTGCCAGGCCGGCACTGCACCACTGGACATTCTGAGCAACACAGCTCCTCTCCCCTGCATGCACCAAAACAAATTGTGGCTTTTTTTTTTTTTTTCATAAAAACATATTTCATAATGGGACAAAGGACAGCATTCCCATATACAGAGGTGTGCAGTATGTTGTCATCCTGTCATCTCTAAGAACCACTGTGTTCAGCTCCATAATGCCATCATAATTCTTAAGCCTCCCATTTCAAGTAAAAGGTTAATTACTGACAAGAAAACATTAAGTATGTCAAGAATGGAGAGAAAAAAATGTAAATGGTATTCCAGAGAAGGTGGGTTGCTGACCCAACGTTGTAATGATAATCCAAGCTTCATGTGCATTGCCAAGTGCTGCCAGCTTCAGTTACAGCTATGGTAGACCAGTGCTGGCAAGGATCCTGTTCAGAGTTCCTGTTGAGGGAAACTGCCCTCAGTGCTGAAAAATTAAAAGCTGTGGCAAATCTAATGACTGTGCCAGTGCTGGGCTGGTGAAAGGCAGAGTCAGAAGACCAGCTAATTTGTCCTTCTCCAAGGAAGCACAGGGTATGCTCAAAATCTCCACCAAATTTCATTTCTGTCAGGAGAAGGGGAGCAATACAAACAGTAATGTGTTTTTCTCTAAGAGTGAGGTTTAATGTGCTTTCTTGCTAGTTACAGAAAATCCTGCTCATGTAAAGTCATTTTGATATTCATATACAGCCAATGATAATGCACATATCCTCCTCAAACCTTAAAATACACGAACCAAGTAAATTATCAAGTGATACTGGAAGGGGTGGTTTCTCAAGGCCTTTTTTGACTTATTGTTGTTTTGTTTTCCTGTAGTGTTGAGTATTTAATAAGTACAAACTAATCTTTGCTTCAGTGTCATTTTAGCTGAATTACTGGGGTTTATTTTCTCTTTGTTTTATTTATAACACGATTCTACTTTAACTACATGCCAATAGGCACATAGTAGGGAATGAAACTTCAGGTGTCATGTTTTTTTTCTTTCACAATTTTGCCAGTAATGCTTTCCTGAGCAGCAGGATTTTGGCCTTAGCAAAAATGGTGTAAATTAGATAATTTGTATTCTTGTTTGTCTTCACTGACACTGATTTAGAATTGCACCAACCTTAGATAATATGGATTTAATTAGTTAGGAGAAGGTACTGTTTTATTGACCTGTAAATGATACTGAGGAGAAGCAGTGTGTCAGGCTATGAGGATCAGCTTAAACACGGACATTACAGATTACTCAAATTGCCATTTCTCCTCCAGGTGATGGTGGATATGCCAAAGATGCGAAGCTGAAAGCACCTTCTTCTCTAGCGGTCTCTCCTGATGACACACTGTATGTAGCAGACCTTGGCAATGTTCGCATCCGCGCAGTCAGCCGAAACAAGGCTCACCTCAGCGACACGAATATGTATGAGATTGCGTCGCCAGCGGACCAAGAACTGTATCAGTTCACCATCAACGGCACCCACCTGCACACACTGAACCTCATAACGAGGGACTACATTTACAATTTCACCTACAGCGGGGAAGGGGATATTGGCACCATCACCAGCAGCAATGGGAATTCGGTCCACATCCGCAGAGACACGAGTGGGCTGCCCCTGTGGGTCGTGGTGCCGGGGGGCCAGGTGTACTGGCTGACGATAAGCAGCAATGGGGTTCTGAAAAGAGTTTATGCCCAAGGCTACAACCTGGCTCTGATGACGTATCCTGGAAACACGGGGCTTTTAGCAACCAAAAGCGATGAAAACGGATGGACAACTGTGTATGAGTAAGTCCATGACATTAAATGCCTGATGTAAGGAACCCTATTTTAAATGAACATTGAATTTGTTCTAGTCAGTTCTAGTAATTTAAAAAGACACTCTGCTACTAACACTGCATGAGAAAGGACAAGTAGTGCTGTTGCACAAGCCTTTACAATGAAACACTACCATTTCTTAAGTGCCAAAGCCTGTCACATGTAAAAGCTCTGTATGTAGTGCCCATTAAGTGTAGCAGAAACTGCCTGAAATTATACTTCATTTGCATTTTATTATTGTGAATCTGTTTCTCTAAATGAAAATATGATTGTGGAATTTTTTGTAACTAAAGAAGTAGAGGCAAGTTGTGATATGAATCAGGAATTTGCAAAATTCCTGAGGAAGGCAAAAAGGGGAAAATTAGCATACGCATCAGAGAAGGGAGTGCTGCAAAGGAAATCGAGAATCTCAGTGGAAGGAATATTCAAAGACAAGAGTGGGCTTGTCTCTATCAGCCAGGGAAGAGGATATATAATAACAAAAGGATATGTTATAACAAAAGGCTATATGTAAGCGGAGTAGGAATGGCCTCGTAAGCAAGACGTTCAGGGGGCCTTTGACGGGACTTCTAAAGAGCAAGACAAGACAGTTAAAGATGCAGTCAGAACATGCCAGTGTGGTCCCAGAGAGAGAACAACTCAAGAGAAAGTTCATTTTTGATTTATAAAGAGGTGTGATCTATCAGGTTTTCTCATTACTTATAACTAATTGTCATAATCCCTGTTTGAGGATGTGACAAGTGATGGATGGAAATCATATGTTAACATTGCAGTATTAGTTCAGAGTCTTCGAGGAGGATAATAATGCCTTGCTTTCTGTGGAGCATAGGAGTTCATGGTCAAAAACTAAAATGAAAAGCCAGCCAGGTGAGATATGAACAGAAAACACATTGAAGAGAATTCAGTTACTGCATAAGTCACCTGGAGAGGTAGTTGAGTCACCATCATTACAGGTTTTTAGAATTATACTTTCTTAAAATGGAAGTAGGATAAAAGCAGAGAAAACTGCTGCCTAGTGCATGGGATTTTTTATTCAAGGGGATGTTTTTCCATCCAGCCCTCTATTATTCTGCCAAAGACTAAATTGATAGGGTGGACATAAGTATAAACCATTAGAGAGGGCAATTTTTTTACAATATGCGGGAAAATAAAACCATGTGGGGCCTTCCTGGTTCAGTTCTCATTATCAGGCGTCTATTGATACAAATGTAAATTATCTTGCAACAAGACAAAGCTCGCTCTTGTCCTGGTGCTGCTTAAACACTGATCTGAGTGTTACCTTTTATAAGCAGAACTGACTGAAAATATATGCTTCTTTGTAAATAATTTCAACACTGAGAGTGATCCATTTAAATCCCTACTTGAGGATGGCATCAATCCAGACCATGGACCAATGACACTTTCAAAAAGCCTTTACAGTAGCTCCAAGTCATGCCTATTCCTTCTTAAAATGCTCAGCACCATGCATTGTTGCAGGGCCTTGATGGTTAGAGCAGATTATTTTTAGTCATGTCGCTAGATTGCTTCTCAATCCCGGTTTTCTTCCTCTGTCCCATTGACATTGAGCATAAACCATTTCATACAATTATTGCTTGTTCCTGTTGTCTTCTGGCAAGTTGTTTGTTAAAGTATGACTCAAGCATAGTAAGATCTTTTAAAGGACTTCACCTGCTTGCGAGTGCCTCCCATTGTATGTAATACAGATTTCTTCACAAAGAGATACCTGTGCCTTGAAAGGATTGATATGATGTATATGATTAACACAAAGAAATTTTGCTAAATTAAACAGTTTTTCATACTTTCATAGCTTTAACTGCAGGCTAGGTAACACTGTCCGCCCTGATGCTTTGAGTTGTCCACTTCTGCCAGTCTAGATCAGTCAGTAGCAATTAACAGAATTACAGTTGTTAGCATTACAAAAACAACAGCAGAATTAAATAGTGAAGTCATGTCATTAATATTTATGTTCAGTCCGATATTTTAAGCCATCTTCATAATATATTACAAATTCCTGAATGGCTGATACACCGAATGTCACCCAATCTGCTGCAGTCAGAGGGCCAGTTGACTATGATCAGCACTGTGCTGAGTAGATGTGTTCAGGAGATGCTGCTCACCTTCTGCCATAAATAGGTCATGGGGTGTGATGGTCCTTAGCTATCCTCTGACCAGACATTATTTTCCAGACAGGTCACATTCTGAACTGACACCCGATTTCAGTTTGAAAATTAGATTTTTTTGAAGGGGTTACTTATATGTGTATTGCTTCCGAGTCCTATATGAACATAGTATTGGAGCTAAGAGAATTATCATATGAGCAACTTTCAAATTGCTTGGAATCATCTTCTCTGTTTAAGCTAGATTTGCATTCACATCCAGAAGTTCAGCCCATGGCACTGTCAAGCTGAAATAGGGATGAGTTTGTTTAACAACACGTATCACACATACTTGGGAATATGAGCAAAGATAATGAACTGTTCAGAACATCTACCTATATGTCAGATTCACTCACAGAGGGAAATTATTAAGAGGTAGAAAACCACCTACAAAAGTACTTGTCATCCATCTACTCTAATCTGATGGAATGGAAGTACTGAAAGAGCTCTTGCATAAAATTATAGCTAATGTACAATTTTCAGTCATCTAGTTTTTTTAATATTGTATCATTAAAGCCATGAAAGGGGAGGGGGAGCACTGGGCCTCTATTAAATCAAGGACAAGAAAACACCTGCAAGAAACAACTCTCTCTGAAAAAATTAATTAGACCGCTTTCCCTTTGAAATGATATAACTCTTAACTGTGCTACACATAGAAATGCAAATGGATTGTGAAGCTGTATCCCCAAGTGTGCATTTCAAATATTGGTGAGCACTTCCTCATGTGAGTACTGAAATCAATGCAATTATTTGCATGATTAAATGGTCACTGACATGATTAACAGTGGCATAACTGGGCCCCAAATTAACATTAAGAAATATGTCATGATTCTGCCCCTATTAGTATGGGTAGGACATTGCTCTGCAGGAATTGAGTCCCAGTGTGCTACTATTCATCATATGAAAGGTGGCAGAACCTGTCCGCGGAGGGCTGGGTTTCTTGGAGCAATCTGGAATAAAAAACCCCTTTAGATGGTTATGCTGTGGAATCGTGACTGAGACACTAATCTGCATGTGCTCCTTGAAGTCAGTGGGACCATCTACATGAGTAAGAGTCCATTGCCACGTGCTCCAGTCTCGTTGTAATTCAGTACCGTATCTGGCCAGCCATCCAGTAACAGTTTATCCCATTTTCAGCCACACAGGGAGTTTTGTGTCTCATCATCAGCACTACCAACGGCAAAACTGGATCCTTATCGAAGATGGATCCCGAGTCTTGCACACAAGTACATTCCAATAAACTGGCTGCATTTACGCCATAAAAATGCATGATTTGGGAATTTTTCTGTGCTACAGTAGAAAACCTAAATAACCTAGCAAGCTGTCATATCTGTTTGATCAAACAGTAAATGAAATATAACTGCCCAATGTTCATGGAGTTTTCGAATGATGAAAAGTAGTGATCTGAGTCCATTTTAATCACTGGGTGTGGCACCCAGTCAATTTGCACGGAGCCGGCATAAGGGTGGAATGTAAATAAGTTGCGTGATGTATGTGAGGGCAGTAGGAGGCGATTATATTGAGAGAGAGAGATTATATTGTATTTAACATTTGATTAATTTATTTGTCAAAAAACACAAGATGGTCACTAGTTCATTCTCCAGTGTTTCATTTGAAAAGAACAGCTGCTCTATTTTTCTTTTTTATATTGTGGGGAAGAGAAAAATTCTTGATTTTTTTCACCAACACTTCTTGTGACATATAGATTTTGTCTGACTAATTAGGGGGAAATAAAGATCCTAAGGAAATGATGCCAACACATTAAAGTGAAGGACATAGCCAGATCGTCTGCTGATGTGAATTGGAAGAGCTCCATTGGCGGCAGCAGAGCTTTGCCAGTTGATATACCAGCTGAGGATATGTTTTGTGAATGAGGAGAGACAGTTAATAAAACATGAAAACTTAATTATGCTTTCCTACCTGCACAAAGAGGCTTCTATTTTATGAACATGAGTTGGTTTTACTCATGCAAATACATCTGCAGCATCAGTGAGGTGTCTTGGATGTGTAACACATAAAAATGCGTTAGCATCAATAAGGTTTTTAAGATGGCAGGTATTAATACGAAACCATGTCAAGCACCAAACAATGTTGTGCATCGTTTTCGTGTGAACCATCAGAAAGAACAAATACATCTGTAGAACTTAAAAGAGCTGTTAGAAACACTGCTCCAGAGCTTTTGAATTAATTATTGACTTTTTCATAACATGGCCCGATTCACATAAAGTACCTTAAACGAAAAGAATTTCTTTAGCACTGATGAAATTTAGGTGAACTGAAATGCGGTGCTCTAGATTCTGGTGCTGTTACTTGTGATGAGAAGTTCCTGCTGATTTGAGTAGGCCCATGGGAAACGTAACACAAGAGTAAAAACCACGTAGGCAACTTAATCGCTGCAGATTTCAATCTAATTTTATCGCTATTGTTATGCTTTTGGTCCCCTTTTTAAATTCACTGTTCATATTATGTACTTCACACATCAGCAACAAAAGGCAGGTTTTGAGTGTTGCGGAATCTCAGAATTGGTTTGATTTAAACTTACGGGTAAGAAAATGCCTTTTTGGGGGTGAGCGGGTTGCCTGAATGCCGAGTGGCCTCCAGCGGCCGCCCGCCTGTACCGCAGCCCGGCGGGTTAAGCCCGACCGCCGGTGCGCAGAGCTGAAGCCCCTGGCAGGAGCTGAATGGTGTAGGTAGCACCTCATCCTATGCCCACCTGTATTTCATCCAGCACCGCTGAAAAAGAGTCTAAGCAGGAATTCGGATTAGGCAATGAACGCATTTTGAGTGTAAATGGACCAACTCTTACCTTTTTACTTATTGCGCAGTGTTGACAGCGCTTCTGCTTTTTTCCCTTTTTTTTTCTTTTAAGAGTATCTGCAAGACAGTAGTGATGTATTTTCATGGCTCTTTAACATCATGTCTTGCAGGTATGACTCCGATGGCCATCTGACCAACGCGACCTTCCCGACCGGGGAAGTCAGCAGTTTCCACAGCGATGTTGAAAAACTGACACGGGTGGAACTTGATACTTCAAACAGAGAGAATGTGATCACAGCCACGAACTTCTCAGCTACCTCTACAATATATACCTTAAAACAAGGTAACTAAAGCATTTCTGTTATTTCTTCCCTAATCATTATGTTTCAAACCCTAGACATTATTGCATTCTCACTGTTCACCAAAAAAAGACATTAGAATTGGTTCATTTGTTTCTTCCTTGCTTCAGTACAAATAGCGAGATACTACTTATAATTCTCCTGGGGTACCAATTAGAAACAAACCACAAGTGAATTCTTTTCCTCTTAGAAGAGTCCCATGGATAAATTCTAGTTACTGAAATCTCCGATGTCTCCAGGCTTTACGTGGTACTTTCTACTTCAGTATCTGGAGGACTTAGACTGACCTATAATACACTGAGCTTTGTTATTCTGAGATATACTGCCCAGAAGAGTGACATGCTCCACTGACATTTTAGCACTGAAATGCCTTGTTTGGCCAATGCTGTGAATTCTTTCTGGTAGTGCTGTGTCCTGGTGACAGCGCTTGTAGGAAGGAGGAAAGCATGACCCACGTCTGCTGGTGACTGCCTTGGGGATGAGATTTTGACTCAGCCCCTGTAGACACCACACTATTTCCCTGGCAATACCATATCTCTTGAGAAGAATTTACTCCCTGCCTAATGGAAGTGCCCCAGTGTCCTCCTCCAGATTTTGCAGATTCATCACCGTAGTTCTGGTTTTGTATAGTTTAATCGATCTGGGGTTTTTTCTCCTTGTTGATTTTTTTGTTGTCAATGGATTGCTCAGGCTTTGAGGGAGCAGATGCTGGGAAATAGCTCCTTGATTTCCTTCCAGGTCTGCTATAGAAAAGCTTTGTAACTCTGAGCAAATCACAGAACTCTACTTCCTCTCAGCTTTTGATCTCTAAGAAAAAAACAGGAAGAACTCACCTCACAAGATACTCACTCAGTCCTCTTCACTATTGCATTGCAGAGACAGCACTGAATAAGTGGAAAAAATTACATTATATTGTTGTATCGCCTGTTAGGCTTTGTCCAAGTGACCCCATCTGCCCTCTGCATGGTTGTATGTCTGTCCTTAAATCTGAAACCCCTCAAAGTTGGTCTGTTACCAAATTCTGTCTCAGGAAAGTGCTAGCACCCTATGGGCAGTGCCAGAAACGAACAGCTGTAGTTATTATACTTCTCAGATTTATGAATTCATATAATTTGCATATTTCCATATCTCTGTGAAACTATCACGAAGCACCCTGTGAACAACCGGTCAGACATGGTATCCTTACACCTGAGTCACAAAGTCTCGTTTAATGTAATGCCTATTACCTTCACTTTCTGACATACCCAACTATTTTCCACATATTCACGTCTCAAGAGCTGGACCAGTTACTTCTGTGTGGACCAGCATAAAAAAAAAAGGATGCTTCTCATAGCTGGTGTGAATTCAACTGCGTTTTAAGCGTGAGACTTTCACTTTGTCTCTTAGCGCTAAACATTCAGGCTCACGATCGAGTTGCTGAGCCACAGTAAGCTCCTGCGTGCATGTCCCTAGCCTGACCAAAGGCAAGGCAATGTGGCACAGCTCTGCCTGCAGCGGAGGCATTACGGTGCCAAGGCAGGAGGGAGGGAGCGTGCCGTGGCTGTACGCCTTTGCATCCTTTCAAGGGAGACCTGCTCCGGACCCTCTGTGTGCGTCTGCCCGTTTTGGGGAGGGGGAGGAGGCCGTGCTAGGTCATCCCCGCTGCCCTAAGAGCCCTCTGCGGCACGGTCCTGAGCCTCTGGAGCTGCTCGCTGTGCCACCGTTGCTGACCCGTTCATTTCTCTGCCAACAACCACTTCCCAGTGGGGCTCTTGCACCAGGCTTCAGGCTCGTGCCTGACCGTCACTGTGCCTCTACCCCCGTCCTGCTGCTAATGGGGAAGAGGAGGAGGTTTTAGCACAGTGGTAGAGGGAAAAGGGACAGAATGGGAGACTGGCCATCATCCTAGCCATTTTGAAAACAGCTTTCAAGCTTGACCTCAGATACTGATTGCAGTCGTTCAAGCAGTACACTATCCTGTTAACAGATCCCAATGTGCTAAAATCATCAGAATATCGGTAGTCAAAACGCAGCCTATGGGTTTAGACTTTTAAGTTGAAAGCAAAAACTCTTTATTCCTGCTGCAGGAAACCTTCACAATGGAAATCATCAGGCCAAGTGTAATAAAAAGCTCTTTAGACATGGGAAGGCCTGGAGGTTACAGGTTGCCAAAATCACCCTGCAGTTGGTGTACGTTCAGCTGTCTGTAACCTAGGGACAAACAAAGCCCTGTTGCACCAAACGTTTGCTTCATAGATCTGGACATCTGAACTTTTCTCTGTTCCCTGTTTTTGCTTGTTGTTTTTTGACAGATAACACGCAGAATATCTACCGGGTCAGCCCAGATGGGTCTCTGAGAGTCACCTTTGCCAGTGGAATGGAAATCACGCTTAACACAGAGCCTCATATTCTAGCAGGGGTTGTCAGCCCCACTTTAGGGAAGTGCAATATCTCCCTTCCTGGAGAGCATAACTCAAATCTCATTGAATGGAGGCAAAGGAGGGAGCAGACCAAAGGCAATATCTCCACGTTTGAGAGAAGGCTAAGGGTAAGACTTCCTCTTGTGTAAAGTGCAGTGTTCCCCTTGAAAGCCATTGAACTAAAATCATGTTGAAATGTTCTACTTTGTAAGAAGAGCAATGGAAAGTTTGTATCAATGGTGGGCCCCAGCCATGAATTTCAAAACCAAACTCCTCCGACAGTCGCAGGGGTGTTTGATCTCTGTTTGATTTTGGTTGTGAGGCTTGACCTCAAGACATAATTACTTTTTTTCCTTCTTCTTCTTTTTCAACTAAGAACTTAATTATGGCTTTGGAAGAAGCTGTGAGCAAAGGACAATGTGTAGTTACTCTGGCACAGCAGCAGAGTTGGAGCCATATTCTGCCTCTCTCAGATCTATCGACCCTCTTTCTTCTGGGGGAAATAAGAGGTGCCAGCCTCTGCCTGGGGCAGCGGGTCTCGCAGGGCACACCTCGGGTGTCCTGGCCAGTGTGTCTCCTGCAAGCCAGCGTGATGCAGAGCCTCCCTGTGCACCCAGACAGGCTGCTCTTCTGCCCTCTACCACATGCTCTCAAACGCCCTCACTCCCTCTGGCTGGGTTACACTATGGCTCTAACAAAGAATTGCTTTAACATGGCATCCATGGTTTATTTTTATCTGCGAGGAGAACTCGCAGATTACAATGACAGATGGTCAACGTTCAGCATTTAATTAGGTAACACTAAGGCTCAGAGGCTGCTACCTTGCAGAACAGTTTTTTTTACAAAATCAGTTCTGTTTCTCACATGAGTACCCCCTAAAGTGCCTGTACCAGTAGTACGACTGGGAATTTTGGCCTTAAAAATATTGCATTATTAACTACAGCCTTTCTGGATAGGTATTATCTCTGAAGGTGCATCTGTTAGCTCTGAAAATATACAGATGGTTATTAAAATCTCTGGATTGTCTTTTGGTTATGAGATACTATATACTTTTTTTAAAGTGTATTATCTGTTTGGTTTTCGACTGCTCTGATCAATCAAAAATGCAAGACTTGGATGATCTGGCCAGACTGGCCCCTGCATGTGAAACACCTGTTTGAAAGGACGTCTTTCAGATTCGACAGTCACAGTTACTTTATTAGGATCTTGCAAGTGGGGAAAAGCTTCATTTAGTTTTTGTTGCCCAGCTGCCTCCTCCCTAGCGTAGTGTGAGCCCTCATAGCCCTGTCCAGGGAGGCAGCTGAACTTATTACAGCGGCAAACGTGTGTTAAGATGGCAGGATCCAAACTATAGCCTCCATGGCTCACGTTACCTAAACAATTGGTTTTTGTGTGATTTTGTGCTTAAATAACTGTTTGGCACATTTTTCTCTAAGGATCTTAAGTAATAAAATCTTAAACAGAAAGGATGTAGTCAGTCATCTATTCTGCTTACATTGCCAGGGCCAAGTTGTTCATGACAGTTATATTTAATGTAAGTACTTCATCCTGCACAGTTTTCCTATTATACGGTTTATATTTTCTATTGTTGAAATTGATTGCAGGTTCTTTTAATTCATTTTCACTTGCTTCTGCATGATCCTTAATATTGCCTGCCAAAAAAAGGGAGGTAATTCACAAATTGGTCAGAATTAAATGGATTCTGGCTGGAGGCATAAAATGTTCATTGAAATACTGCAACACTGAAGCTATCCAGAGCTCAACTGATTGACCTGCCTCTGGCTCAGTCTGTTGGTGCACGGAACCACTCGTGTACTCCTCCTTCTCCTCCTTCACCTTCATCCAGTGAGAGGATGGAAGGTGAAGGTGAAGAAGTGTAAGAATGATTTTGATGTGCTGCTGTCTTATATTCTCTGTCCTTCCAAAAGTATCCACTAGCATCACAGCAGTTGACCATTGCGTTGTTATTTCTGTAAGTTGTGTCTTTTTATACCTACCCAAGATCAAGGGGGCTTATGGATTGTCACTGTCTACTCAGAAGGACGAGTCAGCTGCCCGTATTACCATGTTTTCCTCTCCCTTGACTGTACTGAGCTCTAGGACCATCTGTCTGAGGGCTGTCTGAGGGAACCTAGTGGGATAGCGCAGTAAACGAGGATTTGATAGTGGAAAGGAGGAGAAATATTCTGCGCATGGGATACACCATGCACATAGACACGAGAGAACGGGACAAATGGACTATCGAGGCTGTTACTGCCAATAAGAAGGACATTGGAGGACAGGTGAAATACATGGGTCCTGGAGTTCAGCTTTAGCACTGAGAAGTTTGCTGATGGAGCAGGGAGTTGGTGGAGGTGGAAGGAGCTGGAACAGTGCAGCTGGCAAGGAAGGCAAAGGAGCGGCAGAATTTAGGTGATTAGAGGAAATATGCAGGACAGCAGGAGCAAGACTACCATCATATAGTGTGTTTGAAGCAGTATGCCAAATAATGAAAGGGATTTAGGGCCTACTGTTGACAGATCCTTGAGCACTGCTGGGAAAAAAGGTGTAGCATCATTAGAAGCCCTTATGCTGGGTGAGGTTCTGGTGAGACCTTCTGAAAACTTCTAGTGAGTTATATTTTAAAAATAAAGTTTTTAAACACTTAATATGCCATGACTGGCATAATAGGAAGTGTGTTAGAAAGCTTGCAATGTAGGGCAGAAAGAACTATGGTGAACTTTGAAAATATATGTAAAGAAAAGCTCTGGGGATTGGACCAGTTCTCGATGGAAATGAACTTGCAGGAGCCCTCAGTTAAAGAAAAAAACCAGCACAATTGGAAGAATTTTCTGAGAAAAAAAAAAAAAGACATAGAAATAAGGTTTAAAGATGTTACTTGGAGATCAGTCCTGATCCTGTCATTGAAACAAACGGCTTTGAGTGCCAAGAGGTATAAATTAGAAGGCAGGTAACTGGGGATGAGATAAAGGATGACCTAGTTGAAGAGAAGAAAGCTTTTCCTTCTCTGCCTGGTCCTAACATTTTTAATTCTTAATCGCAATTAGCATCCATCCTGAAAGCATGTCATTCTATTAGTGTTATTTCCAGTTTTGGAAAGAGGCCACTGTTAGCACGTTCTGAATAATGCTGTAAAGGATGTGTTTTAAAAAGTGGGATTTTTGCATGGTGCGAATTCTCTGCTCTAGAAATAGAGCAGAAGTGAGTAAGTTAACTGAAATGCTAGAACAGACATCTAACTTTATCTCAGTATCTAAATCAATGTGGGAAACAGGAATTAATCACAGGTTTCCTTTAAGTGCAGAACTGCCTGCCCTGGCGCTTCTTGAAAGTACATAAAACAGTCTGTAGGCATGTATGCATTTTGTATTAATAATAAATCTGTGTACAATCAGGCATTTTAACATCAATCTTAATCTAGCAAGGCTTCTTTTTTATCAATTGAACTGCTATTTTAATTGACATCTAAAAATGAAGCAAAGGCTGTTGTTAAAACCAATGAGCATGATGCATAGTAATATACTAATTAGAATGCAGCTCTGTTTCCTCCTGTCTTTTGCATAACTTAGAGGAACTTGGCATTGGATGCAGTCCAGGTTTTATTACGAAATTGAAAACTGAATGCTTGGCCAGTCTTACTTATTTTTGCCTTTTTTTTTTTTAAAATAACAAAAAAAGGAAGTAAATCACTGGCCTCAATTCAAAAGTCCTGCAGATAGCTTTGACAGCTATGTTTATTATTGCATTTAGCAAATGATCTCCCTTTATTTACCAGTCTTACAGCAAGTTCTAATGATAGGACCAGATCCTCTGCCAGTGTGTCTCAGTTTACGTTGACTCAAATCAAAACACAGACAAGGAAATGATACAATCATCTCATCTGATTTGCACATTGTAGGCAGTTTAGGTTTGAGAATGAAAGTCAAAAGAAGTGCACGTTTATGTGATTATTTACACTGCAAAATTTCTAGCTATAAAACTAATGGAAGTAGAGTCAACGAATGTTTAAAAATATATAATAAATATATCTTTTTATGCACTACTAACATTATTATTGAAGTCAGCTGAATTTTCTCCCTATTTTCATCGGCTGAAATTCTGACCTGACATTGCTTTCAAAAACCAGTTTTTCCTGGCTTGTAACAGAACACGAGCTCCAGCCTCTCGCAGGGGCTCCTTACTACGTTGTATGTACGTTGGAGGAGTCGTCTTTAAGATGCCACTGGGATGTGAAATCAGCTTTTCAGTGACAACGTTGAAATGAGGCCTGCTACCCATGTGTCGTCCTGTCTTGCCTTGAGAAGGGCGTTAAATTTAACTTAAATCTAATATAAGAAAGTAAACAAATGAGACATAAAATGTGGAATATAAGGGAAGTAATGGCATCCACCCAAACCTTATTTTAACTCTGCTTTCAAATACCGCTGCTATCCACTTCGCTGCTAATTCTGCCTCAGTTTGGTTTTCATTCTTATTTGTTGTATCGTCCCTGAAATTTAGATTGCAAGCAATTTGTATTCAAGACTTTCCTTTCTCCTAGCTGCATTCTACAATAATAATAATACTAGCAATAAGAACATTAAATATGTACATAGACAGTAAATTAATATGAGCCAGGGTATATCCCCTGCTTGCTTTTCAGTTATTTTACCACCAAGAGGATTTGTTTTCAGAAATTGCAAGAAGTTTGCAGAGAAATATATTATAATAAACTTAATCCATCAGACTGTATACAAGTAAATATAGTTGAACTGAGCGTCACATTTTACTTGGGCTCCTTAACTATCATTAGAGCATAAATTGTAATAGTTACAGCAGTCTACAGGGGTATATAGGTATTTTACAGCTATTGTAAATGAACGCTATTAAAGTTAGACATGTGTGTATATAAAACCCCAGGAATGGTAGTTGAAGAAAGAACACCTGCTTCTTCTAGATTTTCAAATTATTTTGTATCTAAAAACAGAAAGGGGAAAGAAAAAAAAGTTCTTTCTAATCACTACCACCATATGATCACAGCTTGAATTATTAAACAGGTATTCTTAACCATTTACTTTACGGCTGTGCCTCCAGGTCTCAGTGAGGAGCAAGCACTGTGCTGTGCACTGTGCTAACACCTGCGCTGATATCATCTCTGCTGTAAGGAATTTATTAATTGGAATAGATTAATACAAGTGATTAGATAAAATGCAGTAGATTAATACAATGAGCGCTTTGAGCATTGATCTGAAAAAGACAAGTCAATGAACAATGTCTTATGGTTCCCTAAATTATATCTCTGATTTAAATGGAGTTTAATAGTGATTGCCCAGTGACTGAATGTGGTAAGGAGGAAGATGACGAAAGCACTGGATAAATATATTTTGTCTTCATGAATCTGGCTCAGCTTTGAACTTGATTTCGAATTGAGAATTGGGCTGCCCCTCTGCATTTTCCTGTTGGACCATAAATGTTAACAGCTCGTAGCACAGTCACTCTGTTAGTCTGTCCGACACAGGGAGTTTAACAAATGTTGCGGGTCCCAAATGTGGTGAGAGAGCTGCCGGAAGGATTATGGCTGGCACCAGGCACCGCTGCCGCTGGCTTTCACGAGCTCTGGGAGTGGGGTGGTTCTGTGAAGAAGGATGAGGGTGCTGGTGAGCGGGGTCTTCGGGAGCTGCAAGCACAGCTCTTCCCTTTGCTGCGTCAGTATACGACCTGGCATGGGCTATCCCAGAGCAGGAGCTGACCTGTCAACATCGACGGAGCTTAAGAGAGAGGATGTGAGATAGGCTGTCTTTGTTAATTTGTGGGCTTAACTACAGATCTTTGGCTGGAATCAAAAAGTCCGTCCACAGAGAGATGAAAGTTGAGAAGAAAGAAGAAAAACTTAGGAAAAGGTGAGAGCAGAGGTGAGGGTTTAACACACAGAAATGGGAAGCGTCCTGTAATTCAAAGTATAATAACACTGAATGCAAGCAGCATTTTGTTTCTTGGTCCTCCCGTTTCTCATCTGAATATTTTTCTATTTTTTTGTCTTTAATAAGGCCTAAATTCTCCATTGTAATGTTAAACCATTGCACATTTTGATTAGAGCCGACACAGAAATGTTTGTGTTGTGTGCAATTAAGGTGCATTGTATTCTTACCTTGCTGTATCTTTGTGTTTAGGCCCACAACAGAAACCTGCTGTCCATTGATTTCGATCACGTAACCAGAACAGGAAAGATTTATGATGATCATCGAAAATTCACTCTTCGGATTATGTATGACCAGACAGGACGCCCAATTTTATGGTCGCCCATCAGCAAGTACAATGAGGTCAATATCACTTATTCACATTCTGGATTAGTCACCTATATCCAAAGAGGAACCTGGACCGAGAAAATGGAGTATGATCCAAGTGGGAACATAATTTCCAGAACCTGGGCAGATGGTAAAATATGGAGTTACACATATTTAGAAAAGGTAAATCATTTAAAAAGTGGATTGTTGTACCAGGGCAAAAATATTTGGTTTGATATAGATACTACATTGTGAACTATGTTATAATGCTATCTCTTGCACAAGAGTATTTAAGACTTTTTAAACAGAAAGTTCATACAATTACATAACTAGATAAAAATGTCTCTGGACATGCTTAGACCTATGTGTCACCAGTTCAAACCTGCCATAGTTTAGTTCTGAAGAAAGTTATTAGCACCTCAGATTTGTTTAATTGGTAAGTAGAAATGACTTCTTGGTCTCAGGCCAAGCTCAAGTGAACAAAGGACACTCTCACTGCCGAAAAACATGTTGCCACTCTGTATAACGTAGTCAAAAATATAACAGCCACTGAAAAGGAGCTGTTTCCTCCCCACCAACACAGTTCTTTTAAGCCAAAATTATGAGGCAGTGAGTACAAGCTTGCACCTACTCAGTGCTGCGCTGTAAAAAAGGGATTGATCCTGCGAGGAGACAGATTACCTCCGTATTTATGAGGGCCATTTTGGGGGGAGAAACATTAATATGAAATGATTTATTGCTCTGCTTTTATAGTGACTTTGTGTCTAAATTGCCTGGGTATTGTAATTTTCATTTATGTCTGTAGGTAATGGTCACAAGATGGGAGAATAGGTGTTGTACAGACTAAGAACAGCATCTCATTCATCTGTAGAAGCATCTCATTTGGTATCATCTTGTCTCTCAAAACCAAAAAGCCAATCTCAACTTGTAAAACTTTCAGAACTTAGTGTGAAATTGTGTTCAAACAGTGTCCTTTAAACTTTTTTTTTAAATAGCAACATCTTGGACTATCCGATATACCCTGAGTTTGCAGAACATTTTCTCTGAAGCTGTTAACCACAGGGAAAGGCTGGGAGGGGGCAGGTGAGGTCAAACTGATAGGGGGTATTGCACGCAGGAAACCCAATCGCTTTGAAGTTATTTATATTATTTAAAAGTTCCAAATGTGTCCTTTTAAGATAAACTTTGCTGTACTTATTTTGAATGTATTTAAGCCTGATCCTCAAAAAACTTAAACCTAACCCAGAGAAAAAAATGATTTAGACTGGAGAATGCACAAAAATGTGATTCCTTCCTTGTCTGCATGCAGTGTGGTTCTTGCACGTGTTAACAAGATTGGCAAACACTAGAAGCGTCAGAAGTTTGGTTCAGATAAATTTGTCAGGGCTTCTTTTGTCTGTATGCTCTTCTGCAAACTGCAGGTAAACAGGTGTTTAGTACAGCTTTCCAATATTTGGGCAATGTGCCTTTTGGAGGAATCTTGTTTTTTCTTTGTGCCTAATGGACCGTAATTTTGGAAAGATGTATGCTTCTTATCTTTCCAAACCACTTTGTCTGTTCTTAGTTTATGACAAGCTTATAAATAAAGTCATGTAACTTATAACTGTTATTCTGGAATTCTGCACAAGTGGCCAAATCCTGATCTTGTAGAAGCAAATGGCAAAAGCTTACTGGTTCAGGTAGCAGCAGGCTTGGGTTATGCTGTAACTTGTCATTAAAATTACTGAAAGTCATACACACCGTGGACATAATCTCCCAGCTATTTAATGTACTTTCATCACTGTTTGTTCCTTGTGCCAAAGAAAGATGAATTCACTGTCAAAATTAGACGTTGAAATATCATTTTGTGGCTCCATTAAAGTCAATAACTCATTGCGTTAATTATGTAATGATTGCTAAAGGTTGTCTGAAACCTCTTAAGACCAAATGATTCCTTTTATCAAAAAATCAATTCTATAGTTCGCTTCCAATTCTTGGAATTTAATTCTTGTTATTTAATTCTTCATCTTTTAGCACTTGATGAGTTAATTGTACATCTTCAAAAATCTCTACCCCTTCCAAAATTAGCTCCAATAATTGAGGTTTTAAAAAGCACTATGATAGTAGCACTGTAAATAATGTTTACTGATGAGATTTAGTTCCTCTTGTTTTGGTCACTTCCCTCAATTAGTTAACGGTGTTATAAAATCTCCCGAATACTCCAAGTTTGCTTCCAAAATCCTGCCGTTTACCACCAGACAAAACAGATGAGCGGTTGCGTGTGTATGTTGGACAGAAATGACATCTAGTGGTGATGCTCAGCATTTCTGTCTATTCCCAGTAGAGCTCCAAGTAATTGCCCCTGGCTGTTTGTCTCCATATACCATGCGGCATCAATCATTCCGTGGTTGACCAGGCTGTGGTTGCTTTTATGAAATGACAGCTTTTTGGATGTTTTATGAGCTACCCTCTGAAATCCTTTAAAACAATTAGAACCCAATTTGTGCAAAGAGTTGAAAAATCTATTGTAATATTATGAGGATGAATTGGGAAATAATTTTTTTTCTCTTTATGGTGTCCTCTAGTAGGCTAGAGAGGATACTGAGTCTCCAGCCCTTGTACCATCTATCCTTTTACTATCCCGGACAAAAGTGGAAAAGCCACAAAGTGCCGTAAAAATGGCACACAGGGGCACTAAAGTTATATTAGAGATGTTTCTGATCTTGTTATTCATACTCTGTCAATGGCAGACAGCTTAAAAACAGGCCCGGGAGCAGTATATAGAGGCATCACATCAGTGCTAGGAGAGAGTTCAGCCAGTGGTTTACTGCAGGCTGGGGACTCTTGACTGAAGGTGAAAACAAAATAAACACTGTGCGTGTTAGAAATGCTTGGCAGACCAGCAATAAAGCGATCAGAAAAAGCGCGGCGTAAAGGTCTGTCATCACCGGTTGGCAGGGGATAACTTGCGAGTGGCATATGTTGGTGCTCTCTGGCTTGTGCACGGGTGACAGATGTCTTTCACCAAGGGCAGGAAGAAATACATCTTGGGAGGGCGGGGGGCCGGGGGTGCAGAGAGGATGGCCAAGGCTCAGCCTATCTGTGGGCCTTTGAATAAGCACTTGGGTTATTTGTCAGAGGAAAGTGGCTCAGGGCCAGTGTTACTTAACACATTGCAGGGCTGAGCTCTCGGTGTTTTCTTCCCAGAGAAGATTTTTGCGCTTAGGGGTAAAAAAAGCCTTTTCTTCTGATGTCTTTCCACAATGCTCTGTGAAAAAGCAGTCACACTGTTCCTCATAAGACTTTGTTTTGCATGATGTCTCAATCATGCAGAAGCCTGACAAATTTCCTTATGTGCCTGGTAGGTTTGGGCTGTGAGCTAAGAACTGTGCAGTGTCAGTGCTGCGTCCCAGCTCTGGTCCAGCCAAGCCGCTTACTGGAGCTGGGAGAAGGCTACAAAGTTCCCCCATACATTTTCACTCTGTGTTTTCATTATGCTCGTTTCAACAGAGACTGTTCACCAGTGGGCTTGTACTCTGTGACACTGTGACTTTGCACATGACTGGTGAAACGGTTTACAGAACCCAAACTTTAAATTTGCACAGAAAAATGTCTGCCGTGCTCGCACATTCACCTGCCAAACAAACAAACCAACAATAAACCAACACAGGGCAGATATCAAGTACCTGTGTAGAAATTATATTCTTTGTAAACATCAAAAAACAGATAGAAGTAGTCACACCAAAGAACCTGCAGACTATTTTCATCCATGTGACCTCTGGGGCAATGTGCATTTAATAGAAGACATACAGAAAAAAGGGTAGGTGTGTGACAGGGATATGCAGAGTGCCAATAAAAGCTAAACACCTTGTGCACACCATTGAAAGTTTCCCCTTTCCACCTCCCCTAGAAACATCTGCTGGTGCAGATGCTCTGCCTGTGTGTGAGGAAGAGGTTCCCTCTGTTTTGGCTTCCTGGGAGGATGACCTAAATATTTCAGAGCAAGATAGCAAGTCAGCATGAGGCTGAAATGCTACTGAGAGCCACATCTGCCTTCCAGTTTGGAGGTCCTTACCTCTAGACTTATTATTATTCTCCTCCTGTTTTGTACCTCCTTGCTGGCCAGGTCTCCTGGAGCTGAAAGCTTCACTTGGAATAGTACAGACAGTAAGAGCAAAGTACAAGAGTGGATGGTTGTTTCAGCATTTCCTTAACCTTCAGGCCCTCACTAGATGAATAATGATTTGCTTGATCAGCCACTTACACTGCCATTCCTGTTTGATTGCAGTCCGTGATGCTCCTGTTACACAGCCAGCGCCGCTACATCTTTGAGTACGACCAGTCCGACTACCTGCTCTCGGTCACCATGCCGAGCATGGTGCGCCATGCCCTGCAAACCATGCTGTCCGTCGGGTACTACCGCAACATCTATACCCCTCCGGACAGCAATGCGGCTTTCATACAGGACGTCACCAGAGATGGTCGGCTTCTGCAAACATTGTACCCTGGGACAGGGCGCAGAGTCCTTTACAAATACACCAAACAGTCCCGACTTTCCGAGATTCTTTATGATACTACTCAAGTCACGTTCACCTACGAGGAATCTTCTGGGGTTATTAAAACAATACATTTAATGCATGATGGGTTCATCTGTACCATCAGATACAGGCAAACAGGTTTGTGTAACTGTGACTACTTTGCTAAAGTTTTTGGCCCTGATCCTGCACTTACCTGGCATGAAATTCCATTATTTTTATGTCTACAAGTCCTTATATTTTATGTCTCAATAGAAAAATATGTGTGTTTATCTCTATGTCTGTGTCCATAGGCATATATAGCTGTCCTATTTGAAATACAGTTTTCTCTTTATTGCTTTGTATGGAATAGCTCTGATAATGTTTGATTGTTTTTATTCCACTGTGTGGATATTTGCTAAATACTAAATCAAGTTGGTTTATTGTTTGTATTTTCAAGTTTCCCTGTTTATACCATAATATAACATAAATTCAACAGGACTGTTTATATGAGGAAGGAAATCACCATGTAAAATAAATTTATTTTAGAATTATCTTGTAAGTAAACAAATTATAATTATGAATAAAATAGCATTTGTTTAAACAAATGTTAATAAAATATAAATATTTTGTAGAGCAAGCATTAATAAAGGTTTGTGAGAGAATAATCTAACATATTCTTAGTTAATGGGACTTTCTGAGACAGTCAAGTAGCAGTAAGGCTCAAGGGTATATTTGAGTTCATCGTTTGTCTGTGCTAGATCTGCAGGGTAGGTATACTATGGACGTAATTCATTGTTTTTCTTGCTTTTCCTCTTTCCCCTGTTTGTTTCGAACAGGTCCACTTATTGGTCGCCAGATCTTCAGGTTTAGTGAAGAAGGGCTTGTAAACGCCAGATTTGACTACAGCTATAACAATTTCCGTGTCACGAGCATGCAGGCCATGATAAACGAGACGCCTCTTCCCATAGATCTGTACCGTTACGTCGATGTCTCTGGCAGGACTGAACAATTTGGGAAATTCAGTGTAATTAATTATGATTTAAACCAAGTTATAACCACCACTGTG
This sequence comes from Ciconia boyciana, assembly GCF_034638445.1. NCBI lineage: Eukaryota > Metazoa > Chordata > Aves > Ciconiiformes > Ciconiidae > Ciconia > Ciconia boyciana. Next base: position 18,332,870 of record NC_132945.1, on the reverse strand, counting down.
ATGAAACATACCAAAATTTTTAGTGCCAATGGTCAGGTGATTGAAGTACAATATGAAATTCTCAAGTCTATCGCTTACTGGATGACCATCCAGTATGATAATATGGGTCGTATGGTGATCTGTGATATACGCGTAGGTGTAGATGCCAATATAACAAGATATTTTTATGAATATGATGCTGATGGCCAGCTTCAGACTGTGTCTGTGAATGATAAAACCCAGTGGCGCTACAGCTATGACCTTAATGGCAACATCAACTTGCTGAGCCATGGAAACAGTGCGCGCCTCACTCCTCTGAGATACGATCTGAGAGATCGCATTACCAGACTTGGAGAAATTCAATATAAAATGGACGAAGATGGTTTTCTCAGGCAAAGAGGCAATGAGATCTTTGAGTACAACTCTAACGGTCTGCTGAACAAAGCGTACAACAAAGTGTCTGGCTGGACTGTGCAATACTGTTATGATGGTCTTGGAAGACGAGTTGCAAGCAAATCAAGCCTAGGACAACACTTACAGTTCTTCTATGCTGATCTCTCCAACCCAATAAGAGTTACTCACTTGTACAATCATACTAGCTCGGAAATAACATCCCTATATTATGATCTTCAAGGTCATCTCATTGCAATGGAATTAAGCAGTGGAGAAGAATATTATGTTGCTTGTGATAACACTGGAACACCTCTAGCTGTATTCAGCAGTCGGGGCCAAGTCATAAAAGAAATTTTGTACACCCCTTACGGAGAGATCTACCAGGACACTAATCCAGATTTCCAGGTTATCATTGGTTTTCACGGAGGGCTCTATGATTCTCTTACTAAATTAGTTCATCTGGGTCAGCGGGACTATGATGTCATTGCCGGTCGGTGGACGACACCAAATCATCATATATGGAAACACCTGAACGCTGTCCCACAACCATTTAATCTCTACTCATTTGAAAATAATTACCCAGTTGGCAGAATCCAAGATGTTGCTAAGTATACAACAGGTAAAAGTAACACATTTCTCACGAAAATACAACTTTTGGTCAAATTCTGGTAGGGATTCAAGACTCCAGAAATCTTTTGCGTACATCCAAAGTTACTATTTGGCTCTAATCTTACATATATTAAAGTCATTTCTTTAGCAGATAACGTCTTACTCAGCTTAATCTGTTTTCTATAGCCTTTATGGTAACCAAGAAAATAATTAATAGTTGTTTCTGCTGCTTTTCTAAGTGCTAAAATTAGGGGAAGAATGGAGGCAGCTTAATCTGAATTTTTTCCATTATAAATAGATAGAAGGTTTGAGTATTGATTTGAGTATAGCTATGCTTTGTAATCAAATAATTTGTTTGCTACAATAAATGCTGTAACCAGTACTGAAAACATCAACTGATGTGAAATCGTTATTTCTGCATAGCTGGGATTTCTGCAAACTACCCTCACTTTTTCTAGGATTTATGTGCCTAATTGCCAGCATCCGTTTCTTGTTTTGTAGACATTGGGAGCTGGCTAGAGCTGTTTGGTTTCCAGTTGCACAATGTACTACCTGGATTCCCAAAACCAGAGATAGAAGCTTTGGAGACAACATACGAACTTCTACAGCTTCAAACAAAAACTCAAGAGTGGGATCCTGGAAAGGTTAGCAAAAGCTCTGTCCAGCTTCTTCTCATACTAAATTAAGGAATTTGATTAGAAAATATTAGGACCAAGGAAATGATGTGACTGTATCTTTCAACGTAACAGGCAAGGCAAATAGTCTAACAATGCTAGAACCTTTAATCTTGTCACATTATGTGCAGGCATCAGAGCGGAGGAGAGTTTTAAGGAGAAGCTTTTAGGAACACAGGGAAGAAACTTTGCAGCTGTTTACAGAGAAACCATCCAAATTTGAGGGGCAGGATAGGCAAAGGATAAAGGTGTTTGTCTGAAAATTGAAAAAGCTACAAAAGTTTTGTGGAAATAAAAAGTTAAAACCACAAATTTTCATCTTTGTTAGCAAAGATGCCACGAGAGATGCAAAATCACTGAGGGTATAAACAGCTTTACAAGTCTGTACCTTTGCGTAATTATTGCAGGAAAACAGAAATGTTTTCATGCTATGGATTTGTAGGGGAATCTGTAAAACTCAACCTTGCTCCAGGGCTTATTTTCATAAAGGTCTATCAGGGTCTAGCAATCGATGTAACTGCAACAGGACCAACTACCGATATTCTGAGCAGGTGTTCATGTTTTACATTTGACCATAGGAGGATCTGTTAACCAAGAAATAAGATTTTGCAAAGATGAGAGAGAAAAGATGCCTTTCCTCTAATGTAGTCGGGAAAAGGAAGTATAAAGTGTTGTGAGTTTGTGTTCATAGCTTTTAACTTCTTTTCCCATACACAAATGACTGTACAAAGTGCAGAGGGCTGGAGGGTCAGAGCTCGTTCCAGATGTAGGAGCATGTCCATGTAAAATTGTCACTGAGATATTAAAGAAGCTCTTTCAAAGGCACAGAAAAAGTGTAGTGATAGGTATAGTGTTAAAAGACAAATAGATGGTTGGAGTGAGGTTTTTTTAGCCTCAATGGGGAGCAAGATCTACAGATCTGATGTACTTGCATGGTTCCTATTGTTCTAGTGTCTTGAGACCTTCACAGCCTGCTTTCCTTAAAGAATGGGCTATAAAAACTATCGCTATTTTACAGAAGACGTAATTAGACGCACGGAGACTAAGCATAGAATCACGTGAGAGAGTACAGCTTTGAGTTCAAGTTTCCCTTCGCCTAAGAGTCGAAAGACCAGCTATCAGAGTAACAACTCAAAGAGGGAGGAAGAAAAAAACAGGAAGAATAAATATGAAAATAGCATTTCTGATAAACACATTTTCCATTTGTTTTCTAGAAACTAAAGAGTCCAAGAGACAGAAAGCAATACCTTAGGCGATTAGAAAGCCTGTGCGTATACCCAGGCTCGGTAGATGTGCACGATGTTTTACAAACAAATTGAAGATCCATTCTAAGCAATTAAGAGATTAGTAGGGTCTGTGAGACACTATAATGAACTGTAAGATGCCTCTCCTGCAAACTTTATTGGTATTTTATTTTCCAGACTATCCTTGGTATTCAGTGTGAGCTACAAAAGCAACTCCAAAACTTTATATCCTTGGATCAACTTCCTATGACACCCAGGTATAGTGATGGCAAGTGCTCTGAGGGAGTGAAGCAACCGAGATTTGCAGCTATTCCTTCAGTATTTGGAAAAGGCATCAAATTCGCTATAAAGGATGGTATAGTGACAGCTGACATTATAGGCGTGGCTAACGAGGACAGCCGGCGCATTGCTGCCATCCTCAACAACGCTCACTATCTGGAGAACCTGCATTTCACCATAGAGGGCCGAGACACACATTACTTCATCAAGCTGGGGTCTTTGGAAGAAGATTTGGCCCTAATCGGCAACACCGGCGGACGACGCATCTTGGAGAATGGCGTCAACGTCACGGTGTCGCAGATGACTTCCGTGATCAACGGGAGGACTAGACGCTTTGCGGACATCCAGCTCCAGCACGGTGCCCTGTGCTTTAACGTTCGGTATGGAACAACGGTGGAAGAAGAAAAGAACCATGTCTTAGAGATAGCCAGGCAGAGAGCCGTGGCTCAGGCCTGGACTAAGGAGCAGAGACGGCTGCAGGAAGGGGAAGAAGGTATTAGGGCATGGACAGATGGAGAGAAACAGCAGCTTTTAAGCACTGGGCGGGTACAAGGCTACGATGGATATTTTGTTTTATCTGTGGAGCAGTATCTCGAACTTTCTGACAGTGCCAATAATATTCACTTTATGAGACAGAGTGAAATAGGCAGAAGGTAACAAAGAAAATCTCTGCCTTTGCGTCACCAAAGACTGCCTGTTTTTAAACGTAAAATGGTTTATTGTATTGGTTTTTCTAGATCAGAACTCTGTATATATAAATATAGAGGAAAAAACATATCCAACTGCCTTTAAATGTGACAGAAGATGGTATTTTAATATTGTTCGTTTAACTCTTTGAGAGATGACAGTGACGATTTTTAGTTCTTGTGTGGCAGTATTCAAAAATTTCAGAAGCAGAGTCCTGACAGCTGAGCAGCGCGACCTGCGCGCGAGGTGCCCGGGGTGACACCGCACATCCCTGCGGGGTAGGGGAGAGCGCAGCGTGCTCTGCCTTCTTCTAAAGAAACACGACTTTTTTGTTGTTGATTTAATAATTCACCAATTATTTAAAAGGTTGCAGAGCCTGATTCTGCAACCCATGTTTGCCGGGTAGTTTTTATCCCAGTGAGATCTCCCATAAGTTCAAGGGATTGCATACAGAAACCAGACTGTGTATGGAAACTTCGTAGTTGCTCACCAACCCCGCACATATCATTCCTCACAGCTATGATCTAAGGGATTTTCTAACCTGGGAAACCCGACTTGTATTGGATGCAGGACAGAAAGGCTGTCCCGTATGGCCTTTAGCTTTGCTCAGCTGTAGGCATCTCTCTGGTGATGAACGCCACGTGGCGTCTACTTTTGCACGTGGGTGCCTCTTTCCCAGGGTTTGCCCCGGCACTGGGCTATGCTGGAGTCCGGCAGCACACGCAGAGCTGCCCATCTTCCTGGCAGGGAAGGCACCGCGCTGCTGGGCTTCGGCCAGGCGTCGGGGGTGGCCAGGGAAGGGCTTTGCGAGCGCCGTGGTCGACAGGAGGCTCTCCCCTGACATCAGCGTGCCCCGGGCTGGGCGTTAACTCGGTGCTTTTGGGACAGCCCTCGTTACCCAGCCCACGCGGTGCGGTAACAAGCAGCTGTGCAGGATCAGTCCTGTCTGTAGCCATTGGGCCAGGACTCGTCTTTTCACAGATCATTTGGAAATTGCAGTGTTGTTGGGTTTAGGCATCGCGTTCTTTTCATCTCAAATTAATACTCCTGTTGTATTACTCATTTGTTCGAGTCTGAAGAAGATTGGTGGGTTGGGAGTTGATGAACCTAAGTGTGGATAGTAAATATGTTGATAAACGTAGAACATTTTGGGGATGACTCTTCACTTTTCAGCTCAATATCTAGAGCACATAGAAAAGCATTATATTGCATGGGCAGAAATTTTTATTTCCCAAGGTATCATGCGCTGCTGGCACAGTTATTTCATAGCAGAGTAGGTGATCCTTCTTTCAGCTTGTCATTTTTAAAAGACCTGGTTATCGGGAGGGGAGGGCACACGGGGAGGGGGGAGCGGGTAAGCAGATTTCCTTTACTGACTTTCAGAGGGAGCTAGAAGTCTTGTTATAGAGCCTGTGTATCCGTAACAGTGATGTTATTGCACATTTCTTTCAAAACAGACATAGTAAATCTATTGAAACAATTTCTGCTCGTATTTACGGAAGCCAACAAAGTGCTTTCCTCATCTTTCTTCCTTTCTTTCCAGTTTTCTTTTTTCCCTTGTTTTTGGGCAAGTGGAGCAGACTGTACCACAGTTAGAGATGAGCCTGAACTGGCACTGAGACCTGAACCCCCCCGGGGTTTGGACTTGGGTCTCAGCCTCACACCATTAGCGTCTCTTTCCAGACTCCTTCCGCTCCCCGGGAGCCAGCGCAGCTTTGGGGGTGCAGGATCAGGCTGAGCGAGAGCCTGGCCCCTAAACCCACCCTCTGCTCCCCAGCTAGGGGGAACCGTGGACCAAAATCTGCACATACACATTCTGGTCAGGCTCATCATTAACTACCGTGCAGAACTGGGAGCTGACACGCAGGTTTGACAGCTCCGATTTCTGTAATTTTCCGTACAATCATGGAGAATTTGAATACCTCCACACTAGCCTAAAAATGGACCTTCAAATCCTTGAGCCTCTAATATGCTTTTAATCAATGGAAGAAGAATTTATGAATTGTATATAGAGAGTGCATTCATAAACGTGATGATGTATTTTATCACTGATCCAAGATGTCAATATTAGAGTCTATTTTACTTATATTTTAAGCAATTATACTTTTTTGCAATTCACTAATGAGGTATCATTTTCAAACTGCTTTAAATATCCATTATAAACAAATATTTGAAGCTATTAGAATTACCTTGAACTGTGCATTTCTAGTATGTAATACATATTTAGTTAGCTTGTGCCTTTAGTTTCTTAAAGTTATATTTGTATTATATGCAGGAAATGCACTTTGTATTACCTACAGCTGTGGTTTTTAATACTGCCTTGATTACTGTTCTTCTCATATTATGCCAAAAGGTCAGAGTGAAATGTGTTACAAGTTTGTCACTGAAAGTAAATTTGGCATTTTCCCCATTCCTGGGTGCAGTCTAAGGTACATTTTGGAACAATATTTCTTACGAGAATATGGATGTATAAAGAATCACATGACATTACATGGCCCGGTTACAAAAGCAAAAAAAATGCCTTCATCGTAACAGTTGCAGAAATTTAGGAAACTAAATAAAAATGTCGTGTTGAGATGACAGTGCTAAAGAAACGAGTTATTACTGAAAGAGCACTGGAGAATGAAGTCGTAGCTACACGTGGGCCAGCCAGCAGTGATTCGTGAGAACTAGAGCAAACAAATAGCTTTGGACCATCTTGTTCATGAACAACCTCAGATGGAGGCAGGGAATATTTCGGTCTCCTTTTTTTTTTTCCTAGTAGTCAGACCAATTTCTCAGTGTTGTTTTTTGTAGTTTGGTGTTTGTTTGTTTGGGTTTTTTTAATTTTGCACTATAGCCTAGAGACCCAAATGAGAAAAAGCAAAAAAGAAAAATAATGGCATGGAAATTTATACTGTTATTTAGATCAGATAATTTGATGCTAGCGTTCTGCACTGCAAACAAGGTTCTGAAAGTGGAAAAAATAAAATGAAATAAAATAAAATAAATAAAATAAAATAAAAAACACTATTGCACACTATCCTGTAGCAAATACCTACCATGAGAAATACGTGCTATATTTTTTATGACAGCCAAACAAATAGTGTGTACAAGTAAGGTTTCCTTTGCTTTCATATTTATTTAGCCAATCTAGAACATTTCAAAGGTATAAATATATATATATAGATATCTATGTAGAACATAGCCAAATAAATATATATGAACTGGTCAATGTGCAACTCGGTATGCCCATCCTAGCTGTTTGGTTTGAGCTCTTCAACGTCCTCTCAGTTGTACCCTAGCTAGGTAGACGTGGCCTCTCTTCTTGGCCATCAGCGCTCCGCCGCCGGCCAGGGCCAGGGCCAGGGCCAGGGCCACAGAGCAGCAGCTTTCCCAAGGCGATCGATGGCGATCAGTGCTGCTGGAAGGCAAGGTGCAGTTCCGAAGGGGAAAGCGGTTTAGGCAGAGGAGCTCCTATTTTAGCCTGAGCAACGAGGGATGGACAGATCCCCGGCAGGGTGTTCGCTCGCTCGGGGGGATTCGCCGTAGCGCAGCTGATCCAACGCGGTGACGCTCAGATCAGGCTGCCGCCGAGAGCCGTAAGGGTTTTCCCTGTCAGATGCTGACTGTTACTTAAACCCATCCTTGATACAAAACGTTAGCAGGTCGAAAGCGCCCCGACTGTCAGAGGAATCGCTTCTCGGCAGAAACTGGGAACGGTGGAGTCGGACTCGCTGTGGATTTGTCCGGGCATTTGTCACCTGCCATTATTTGTCTAAGGAAATGTGTTTGACAATTTCCAGTTTTTCCTTAGATCTCGTGGTGGACTTTAGCCTTTTAATAAATGTTAGTATATCAGATCGTGTCCTTGACAGTATTTTACTTGTATGAACCATGATAAAACATTAAAATCTTCATACTCTTCAGGCAGAAGTGTCAATAAACGAGAAAGAGAAGCATAGCATACGATATATGTCAAAGTAACGTTCCTTTTTAGCTTTCTCATCAACAGTAAAAATGTTTACAATGTATGCCAAGATCTTCAGTTTCTGTCTAACACCAGTTAGAGGTTCCGATCTTAACAGAAATTGTGTTATAACGGCCTCAGCCTCGTTGCTAGGAAACAATAGATCCCAATTTTTTTATTCCTGCTCTAACTCCTGTGCTGAATAGTGACTGGATACTGTACAGGTTTATGTTATATGGCTGCAGTTAAATGGTCTGATGCATTTTGCTCTGGGTTTCAGACCAGAAGCATGCATTTTCTACAAGAACATCCCAGCAACACGCTGTAAATATTGAAAGTTAATATATTATGTGTCGATATTTGAAAAAGAAAGTACTTTGACTATTTCATTTTTAAAAAATAAAGGTGCAAACTGATGGCGTGTGACGTTGCCTTTGTTTACACCATGTATTTGGGATATTCTGGTCGTGTCAGTAAAAGGTGCTCCCGTACAGCTAAATGAGGGCTTCAGACAATATTGATCGATTCAAAAGTTGGGGGGCAGGGGGTTGCTAGCAAGATTTAATTTTACTTCTGATTCACCAAAGTTCATGCATATAACTGCAGGTTTCACTGCAGGTGAAATCACAGCCAGTTTCTGTGCACAGGTTATTACATTTCATCAGAACGAATGTGAGAGAGAAAAAAAAAGCTGCTAAATGCCTTTGCACTCACAAGAACTGAGTGGGTGACGTCAACGGTGGTGGTAGGGGACGAGGAGCAAAGTTTAAGTATCTGCATGTTCTGTAGAGCTGCCTCAAATAGATGATGATGAATGACTGTGTATCAAAAGTACGCACGTGTGGAAAAATAAAAAGCCCAGCGCATGCAGCAGAGAGGCGGAGACAGTGAACCGGAGGGGCAGAAGGGGTGTTTAAGGCTAAAGGAGAGGTTACGTGGTGAAAAACAGATCGGAGCCGCTGGGCTGGGCAGTAACCCAGCGTGAGGGCTGAGGCTGGAAGAGCTGTGTTGGATGGATAAGAAGGAAGCGAGGCCAAAGGGGTGCTCTACTAGCAAAGGGAAGAAAACCAGCCTGGGAGACAGTATTGATTTAGTGCTGCAGGAAGCCTGTCACGGCCGGAGCCGGGGAGCAGGGGAAGGCTTAGTGGAGGCAAAGCGGAGCTGTGGCAGGATTAGCTGGCGCAGAGGAGCTGCGTCGCCTTTGCTGGGGAGAAGGCAGAGCGGGAGGGCCGGGGCAGGGGACGCAGGGTCCCCGCAGTGAGCTGCAAAATCAGCTCTCAGAGCTGGGGCTGCGGGAGGGCTGGGGGGCCGGGGCAGAGCAACCGCAGCAGCGAGGGGCTGCGTCCCAGTGTGGCCGCAGCCAGGCAGGGGTGGGGGGAAGGAAGAAGCAAATGATACCGACATTACCTGGGAAGTCATGCCCACGAAAGGCGGCTGCTGCTCTCTAAAAGGATCTGTAGCTCTTCACACCTAAGTCAATACATGAAATCTATATAATTTCCATATTACTGTTCCCATAACCCAACATCGACTCCTTGTCCCACAGGTGCCATGAGCTTCTCTCTCTGTTTCCACCTTGTTTAAGCCTACAGCAATTCCAGACCCTTGGGTACCCAAAAGAAACAACACAAACAAACCTCTGTCTTAATAATTTACATCAGAAACTGAAAGGACATTCTCAGCTTTAAATAAAAATGGCATCTCCTGGCCTATTTTATGTATTTTTTAGAAGAACAATGCACTTCTGGAGTCAGCCATAGTCAAACCAGTTATCCTCAGCTCACTGCCCCGCAGAGCGGACGAGTGGCTGCTGCTTTTGTGCCACAGCGTTTGCACATGCAGCACTGACAGCCTCGGCCTTTGCTTGAAGTCAATAGGACATGTCTATAGGAAACAGCCCTTGGGCAAAGTGCTTCCCACTACATTTATCCCCACCGTGGTGCAAGCATCTGCCAGGGACCATTTCCAAGCACACCCTTTCCTGCTCCCAGGAGAGGCCAGGTAAACCAGGAGTTCAGACCCAGCCCTTAGAAAGCAAAAGGGCTCTCCCGGGAAGCCTGGGGACACGCACGCACCCTGCCAGCACCCTGCAAGTTGGTTGGGGAAGGATGGTTTGCAGGAGCACAAAGCCAGAGAGGAATGGCCAGGGACCAGCTGTCGCAGACGCGCAGCAAGCCGGGAAACCTTTAAGGCACAGAGGAGGAGGGAAAGGTTCAACGGGCACAAGTGACAGCAAACTGCTGCGGACGTTGCGCTCCATGCTGGCAGTGGTCTGTTCAGCGCCTCCATTGCTGAATTATGTAACCATTAAAAAACCAGCTTTTAAATATTTTATTAAAGAGTAAATCGTGCTCGGTCTGCCACTGTATGGCACCGTATTAAGACAAGGCCCTTGTTTCAACCAACAATCGTACGTAACAAGGAGGCGCAGAGCAACGCATGCACGCACAGTGTAAAATACGATGTGACTAGTCAGGGGGACGGGACAGTTCACCGCACCTGAAATTTGGCCTTCATTTAGACAGAAACTGAGTAATGAACTGCAATTGTGACAACTTTGCAACAGTATCGCCCACCAGTCCCTTTTCCGATGGGGCTGTTTATTTATTGCATTTATTCCCAGTGCTGGTTTACGAGGAACTTGTTGTGCTTCACAGAAAATGTTTTATTGCTTGCACTTTCTCACTCACACACTCTCTCTTACACACACACAGAGTCACTTATAGGGGGGGGGGGAAAAAGTTAAACCTTCCAGCCTTATCTCATGCTGCTTGGAGCAGCGTAACCTTGCTGAATCCTGCCCTTGCAGCCCATTTAGCTCTGTCACTGTTCGCATCCAGCTTGCCTTTAGTGAGGTGAAAACAAGGCAGGATCCAGGACACCAGCAATTAAGTAGCTTATGGGTGGAGGGGATTTTAACATACTGGTGAAGGAGGCTCCCCTATGTAAGGATCCTATATGCAGATCCAAACACGTGCTGGGGCCCTCACGGGGAGGCGGCTGCTGCCGCAGGAGCCACGTCAGCCCCAGGCAGCTGCGGTGCCTCTCACCCTGCCGCCCAGCCACGGCTTGGCCCTGTCTGCTGGAATTTGGTCTGGTTTGTTCTCCTGAGCCTGTAGCCTGGTGTTTCTGGAAAAAGCCTCTTTCTCTCTTAGGAAACGTTTCTGGCCTTCCAAGCCATGCAGAAGTCAGAAGTATAGGCATGAAACATTTTACCAGAGCAACCCAAAGGTGGCTGTACAATGTTTAAGAGTTGTTTTTTTAAATATATGTCTTTTTGTCATCCATTTGCAATCACGGTTAGTCTTGTGCTTTGGAAGGGAGCGCAGGAGAATCACATTCTTTTGATAGTCAGGACCGTTTGTGTGGGCTGAAGGGTGACTAATGGTGGCACAACCCTACGAGCCAGACCCCTTGCAGACTGAGCGTGCACAAACCAGGCTGGGCTCCCTCCCAAAGCTCACAGGAGCTCACGCAAGCCTGCCTGGCAGAAGCCCACACAGAGGGAGCCCGGACCACGGCTACCAGCCTTTGACGGCAGTGAAGCCACAGTACTATCTCCTGAAACAAAAGGGCTGTAGGACATCCAGTCTGTTCAAAAGTGTTTCCTACTGCCTGCCAGTTCAGGCAGGACAGCATTATCATGCTTGTTAAACCCCACGTGTAAAAGTCATGTACGCCACGTTCTCTGGTAGCCGCGCACTAACCCTGCACGGCTGACGGTTCCCGTCGATTCAAACCTCTCCTCCAGGAGCCCAGCAGCAGCATGGAAACACACACGGATAGGTAAAGAAAAGCAGAGAAACTGTCATGCAAAAATAATTTATTTTTCAAAATTGTACGCAGGGATGGTTTGTTTCAAGTTCAGAGAATATCTAAAAGCAAAGAATGTTGTTCTCCACTTCACTGGTTGTTCTTGGTTACTCAGTGCATTGCTTAAGCTTTTGATCGTTTGTGCAAACTACAGATTTTGTACATCCCAGCAGTGGTGGCCACTTCTGCCGAGTTACAGGGCAGAGAGCCTGGTGTGATGGGGAATCAGTTAGCGGGGATCCTCATGGTGCCACTTCTGGAATATCTTTAGGAACTGTATGAATGACATACAGCCCACCCAAGGCAAGGACACTTGAAGCGATTTTCCTAAGGCCATAAAAGGGGACTTGCCCAGTTCTGCATAAATGCCAACCAGAACAAAGCAAAGCAGAGTCCAAAGTTAAGTAAAGTAATGTAAAATTAGTAACTAATTATTAATTAGGAACTAATCTTGAAGTTAAAAATATTTTGTACTTGAAAGTACAAGGAGAAAAAAAGACAGTACACTATTTAGTAGTTGATATTTTTTTATCCTATCTTAGAAAAAAACCCAAACCCTAAATTAAAAACATTCTGAAACTTAAAACTTCTAAATTTTGAGCTAGAATTCTATGAAATACACATTTCTGCAAATGTTACAAGAAAACTCATGGAGTTGTATTAACTATCATATAAATCGTTCTGTTCTAGAGCATGGACTAGGGGAGACACTGGAAGATATGGTTATGTCACACTTGGAGAAATGTCTTCATGATGGCTGCAGGTGGAAGTCATGGCCTTCATTTCTCCCTAAGAAAAATAATCACAGAGACATGAAAGGATGACCACTGCAAGAAAATGGACAGATCAGAAGGTTTGTACCTACAGACCGAGGGCTCTGGGGAGGGCAGGTAGCCACCGCCGGTATAGCACTCAGGAATACATACTCAAAATCCATTTTCTCATCCCATTGACAGGCCCTATCCCTAACGAGCACCTGAGCGCCAGCATTTCAATCACACGGTAGCACAGTTAGGGAATATTTTCGGCAACGCCACCCTGCTGGCTAGTTCAGGTCAAAGATGCAAATAAGTCTAAGACCTCCATCCCCACCGCCGTGGAGGGCTGTGCTCAGCCACAGCCAAGGCTCCCTCCACCCCACGAGTACCTGGGGGGTATTTGGCTTTCGCGTGGTTGACGACTGGGTGCTGCAGGGGCGTTATGATGCCTTGGTCGGGTTTCTGGAAGGCCGAAATGAGGTTGTGCACTTTGCGAAAGAGCCGCCGGTGGACCCCGGGCGCTGTCTGCAAAGCCAAAGGGTGAGAGGTGAGAGGGGATGCTGGGTGCCGAGCAAGCGTCTGTGCTGGGCTCAGGGCGCTGGCACAGAAGCCTCGTCCTCAGAAATGCACGCACCCCCCAGGGAAGGAGCCAGCCCTTCACTTGGACCCCCAGATGTGCCAACTTAAAATAAGTGAATGAGCCGTGCTGCCCTCCTCCTTCCCCCAGGCCATCGTGGCCTTCCTGCACCAAGAGCCGTTGCTGGCCGTGTGGTGATAGAAGGCTGGAAGAGGGACGATTTCTTAATCACTACAAGAGAAACCCAGAGCCTGCTGTGCTTATTAGGCAAATTCCCAAGTGATCTTTCACTGTTTCTGCCCCTGATTTATTGCAGCCAGTGATTCAACCTGCAGCCTGGGGTTTATCAGTAAGATACTTCCAGCCTGGAAATACCGGTAAGACAACCTAGAGAGCTGCCTGGCACTTACTGGGGAGGGGGAGTCCTTACACCACTAAATGCAGGCATGGACACAGCCTCTTTGCAAGCCTTTCTCTGAGCATTCAGTACTGGCTTATGTGTTCATTGAGTATTCCTGTCTATCTCTTGTACAAAGGCAGCAGCAAAAAGTTACCTATTTATTAAAAGTGGGAGTTTTTCCATCTTTCTACGTTAGCATCTTTTCAAACACTGTAAAATGAAACTGTGTCTGCTTTTAATCAAAAATCGAATGTTTCTTTTAAACCCTTCAGGGCATTCTCATAATAACTCCTCCCCACCAAAGTCGCGGGAGGACAAGCATAGGTCCTGCTGGCGTAGGCTGACACGAGGGACGCTGCTCTCGCCCTGCCGTCTCGCCCTACATCCTGCCTCGCTGGCACCGGCTGGAGGCTTCACGCTGGCTGGGATTTTACCGGCACTGTTTTAATTTCCCTGCCTCATCCTTGAAAGATGAGTGCGACCTGAGCTTGCTCAGAGACTAACCAGCCACGGGGAAGGAAGCAGAGATAGGAAAGCACCAGCTGCAGCTGGAGCCTGTTTTGGCCTTGGAGGCACATTTCGTGGGGATAAGTTGGATTTAGGCTGCTGTTTCTAACAGCTGAGGCCAGCGCGGTCTTAGCAACATTTACTTAAAGGTTTCCGTTTGCTTAAAGGAAGGGTTGGTATCATGGGTCGGTAGCTAGCACCTTTCCCTGCAGAGGATGTATTGAGTCCTGGGCCTTCACGACACCTACGCTGTGAAACACAGATAAGGTTGGCCTAAAATACAGCAAGGGGAAGCCCAAGAGCCATACATAGGAAGCCAGTGGAGGTCATGGGGGAGGAGTTGCAGCAGGCCTATGTAACACCAGAAAAACCTCACTGCAGATGCCAACGCTACCTGGGGCCAAAGCAGGCTGCAGCCTCGCTCAGGGAATTATCCTCCAGGCGGAGGTCCCTGGGGGTCCTGGCATCCTTCCCAAGACACCGGTGCTCAGGCCGGGTGCACTACCACCCCACCCCACCCCACCCCACCCCACCCCAAAAACCCTCCTGCTTGGGCAGTGCAAATCTGCAGGGTGCTCCCAACGCCTTACAGGAACGAATGAGCAAATTCTTCCTGGGTACCATTCCCAAGGGTGACACGGGTAATTATTCACTCTGCAGTAACATAAGTCACTTTTTACTCCCCGATCTGCTTCTGAGTAACCCCAGGAATCAGTCTTGTCTTCCAGAGCACTGCAACCACTTCTATTACAATAATGGCCAAGGAATTATGCCTGTCTAGAAATTATTTAATGTTTGTAATCGGTGTTCATTAACGTGCAAACAGAAAGCTAATTATGAATTAATACACAGAGTACATCCAAAGAACAAGACCTTCATAAAAGAAATACAGGTTAGCATCCCGATTCCATCAACCCAAATAGTCGTCTGTATTGAAAATGGTGTTATTCTACACTTGAACTACCAGTTTCTTATCAGATGGCTGAAAATATATTTTGTATCAAGTTTTGGCTACCCTGTATATGTTTTGCACCAATGATGAATTAATCCAATGAGAAATTAACTTTAAAACACTGTAGATGATTGAAAATAATGTCCTTAAATATTCTGACATTAATGGTATGTGGGATAGAAGGGAACTGATTGTGCTTGTCAAATTATAAAAACACAATATTTTTACCATTTAAAATGATGCAAAAGAATGCACTATTGCATTATGCAACAGCTGAAATGTAACAGGGAATTAATTTATGAGTTCAAGACTGTCAGAAGTGGCACCAAGACATCTTAGTGACGGGCGCACTCAAGATCGATTACCTTCGATGAAAATCAGACTATGCAGAAACATGAATAATTTGAATATATTTCATTAAATCAATACGAACATCAAACAGGATGTAGAAATTTTCAGAAGAGAAAGGAGAAATACACACCTCAGCGCTCCAGGACCCACTTTCTGTCTTGGACACTCTGTAGGTATAAACGTAACCCTGATGCCTGTGGGAAAAAAAAAAAAAATCAACAGGTATATTTATTACTCATTTCTACTGTCAGGTTTCACCACAAGAGGTACACTCTTTTATGTGGGATTCAGTTCATCTGCTGACCTTTCCTTAAAAATAAATTAATCTATAAAGGCTCTAGGTAGATAAAAAAACTGAGACGCAGGTCAGAAGCAGTGTTCAACCTACTGGGTTCTTTTTGGATGAGAGGGATTGGTCTGACTCAGATCTAGTTTAGCAATATTCAGTTATTCTAGGTTAAGTGCCATTGCTTTCATTCCTGCCTCAGCATTTTTTTTTTCCAGTGACCTCCTTTTACTGAAACACACCAGACATACCTTCCCTGGAAAAAGAGAGGGTGTATTATTGGCAGATGATAGCATTACTGTATTGTGATTGATTTAAATGCAGATGTTCCGAGAAGCAACAGCATGAGTGTAATTTATTTGGAAAGCTAGACCCACAAAAGCAAGGTAAATTACTCTTTGCCTTGCCTGTACATTCCTAATTCTCAAATACTGATGAAGGAGACTTATAAGAGTGTGGAATCTTCCTTCTTTTTAAATCTAATTTGAGTCTTTCGAGAATAAGGAGTCATACACTAATAACACAAGACATACTCCTGTCCAGTCAGTCTTGCTTCTCTTACGAACCCAACACAGTGAATGATTTACAAGGTAGATTATTATCCTAATATCCAAAACTTTAACTCAGAAGCAGAGACAATTGATAGTAGTTCCGTGGCTGCAACATTAGTTTAGATGGTATCGGATAAGAAAGATTGTATTTCATGCTACATAGATTTACATGAATACATAGCAGGATTTTAGGGACCATTCCCTATTTCAGCATCAATTCTTATTCTTAAGAAAGCAGAAAAATACTATATTTCTTTCCAATTATACATGGTATTATAGTAGTTACTACAAAATAGCGAAACCATCAATGACACAGATACCGTATGATTGCAATTACTTACACTCTGTGTCTTGGCTCCTGGATAAATTCTTGTTAAAAAGTCATTACAGCAACCTTTGCAAAGCGGTGTCTGGTATAATTTACCCAAGCAGGAAGTTGTTAACAGTTGTCACACTGCTACAGCCCCACAAAGTGGGAGCAAAAATGCCTGTCGTGATTTGTGAGCTCTCCCCCCACCACTCGACTCCCACTGTGATTAAATTCAGAGGCAGAAGACACAAAGCCGTTCCCTCCCGTCAGGGCTGCTGCGGTGACAAACGCCCTGTGCAGCAGCTGAGACACTGCCCTCCTCATCGTGTATGGGAACATGCCTGACGCAGCCCCACGGTCCCACCACAACTTCATCCGCCCCTTCGTGTTAACTAAGGGACCATTTTCCCCAGAGGCACGACTTTCCACCTGGCACCAGATGGACATGAAAATGGCTGGCCGCGCTCACTTCATGGAAACCTAAGGAGGAAAACAGCCGCTGCTACCCCACTTCTGCCCCCAGCAAGCTCCACTGCTGCCGTCCCTCAGGGATTTGGGTGGGCCCAGAAAGGGCCCCTGGGAAGAGGTGTCAGCAGCCTGCGGTGGCTTGGGGGAGGAGGGAAGGACAGGGAAGGACAACACTGTTCTCCTGTCCATGCCATGGCACTGCGGTCACTGGTGTTTGAGGCCGCAGCTCAAGCCCGGTTGTTTAAAAGCACATCCCTCTAAGTCACTAGATATGGTCATCTCCAGGGAACCCAGTGTCTCCCATTAGGGTCCTTAGACAATCTTGTATCATCACGTCCTTTCTTAAAACCTCTGAGAGCTGTGCCTACATTGTCAGCTTTTCGTGAGTAGCTGATGTTCACATGAATCTTATCTTCTTAGAAATCACGAGGGGCTTTCCTGCACCTACATATGTAGCACACCGGCCAATATATGATTACTGAAACCAGGATTTTACAGGCCATAGTGTACTGGGAAACACCAGGGAGGCCCTGGCATTTTGTCCCCTCTCTTTGAAGTGGGTATTTGACCATCTCCACAGTGATTTCTTTTCAAGCCTCAAAACCAACAGAATGAGTATGTAAAAATCTAAAACTCACTTTCTTGCCTCCTGTTTTTAATAATACCCTGTGCATATTGCCCGTGCTTGTCCTTGGTTGTCCCAAAGCATTCTGACTGCTTCAGTCTCTTTAAAATCTGATTTTTCCACAAATGGCTCAGTTGTCTGGAAAGCTACCATCTGTTCTTTCTTTCATTATTTTCTCTACCTAAGAGATTGCGTGACTTGAAGCGGTTGAGGGGCTGGGGTGCTGCCCTGACTCTGAAATGTCTGATGGCTTTCAGCACTCTGCCAGAAGGGTTTACTAAGCTGGACAAATTGAAAAATAGAGGTCAGGTAAAGTAATATTCAGGGCCAAAGCAGGGTGAGGTGTAAGATAGACACCTATCCTGCATTTTTCAAAAAATTCCACTGTAAAATATTTCAACTGAGCCCAGAGAAAGCACAAAGGATAGCTCAGATTAAAAACTCACAAGACACAGAAAAAGGAACAAGAATTTGGGAACATGGACGCTTTGAGCACAGCATGGAAAATGGGAGGAGTATAACATTGCTATCACAGCCTTGCAAGGGACAAGTGAGAGCTCTGCACTCACCTGGCAAATGTACATTTTTTTCCCAGAGCAGGAAAGACCGAAAGGCCTGAAGGGATTTGCTGTGCTTAAGCTGAAGAACACAACGTTATCATCTGTTGTTGGCTCTGAAGCCATCAGTAAACATAGCCACTATGCAGATGGGAGATGGCCCAGGACCACCACACCTGCTTCTTCAAAGGAAATGCACAAAGGAAGGAAGATGCCTTTTGTTAAGAAGGTGAACAGCTAGATCTTCCCATCTAACTGCTTTCCATTGGGAACTTTGTTTCCACAAAATGAATCACAGCTCTTCTGATAAGTACTCTCACAACGAATATGATCTTATCAAAACTTTCTGTTAAGCAGCAGGAACTTACTTCATTACCACTTCAAAGTGCTTTTTACCTTCCACGTGAGTGACATGATTTTGATGAGCCAAGTTCTCTTTACTGCTACATGGGCACAGCCTCCCGTGAGACAGGTTTTTATGATTTTTAAACTACCCAACATTAACTGAGATCAGTGTGGACTGAAGGAAGATCAAGGTTTTTTTCTTAAAACAAAAATCAAATACAAAAATTAAAATTGAGATTGTATAGAACATTACCTTCCAAAGAGCAAAACACATAACACCAGGCAAAAGCAGGTGGAAAAGTGCATTTACTGGAGCTTAGGTCTCAGGAGATGAGAAATTCCCCAGCCTCCATGAGGGGACAGCTCAGTTTTCTATATTTTACTCAACTCCTGGCAGAAAAAAGCTCCTAATGTGACACAATGTTCCTGTATGTGGTGTGGCCACGTAGCTAAAGCCAAAACCCAAACACCATGGGGCCTGGGCATGGTGCTAGTCGCTTGGTGCCTCTCACACAGCTTATGCTATGAAGCCATTACCGGTGAGATGCAGGCCAAGTCAACCGTTCAGTGACCTGAACTCCTCTCTCTCTGCTGGACAACATCAACAGGAGATGGACACATGTCACTGAGAGAAGGATTTCGGAGAGCACTCTTACAGTGGCACTGGCGTACCAGCACATCTTGGAGGAGGACCAGCTCTTGACACCCAGGCAAAGACCCAACGAAGGGCTCCCCCATCACTTCATCTGGCCCGAGGATGGCCACAGGCCTCAGTCACAATTGCAAAGCTCCTCTGTCATGCCAGTGAAGCTCAAGGGACGGGAGCAATTGTGAATTAACAGCTTGCTGAACGAGGCCTTATAAATTTTTGATCAAAGACAAAAAATGCCAAAATGCTGATGAGGGGAAGCAGAAAACAGCCATTGCTGTAAGGACAATACTGGGTAGCACAAAAGAGTGGTTTGGTCACCACTGATGGTATTTTTATGTCATCTCACTTACTTTTTCATCTCCATAACAAAGGTTGTGTTATACCAGCTGGGAACTGCACTAGCACTGTCTCTGTTGCAATATCATCGCTGGGAAAACTTTGTCAAAGGAAAATCTAGAAAAAGTTGCTATTACAGGAAGCAGTCCACGTTATATTATAGGCTTTTTTCTTTATAGCTAGATAATTCCTCCCAAAGAGCTACAAAGGCATCATTCACAGATGACATACTGAGACAGCATCTGTCTACCTGTCCTCTCCACTCCTCCTTTTCAACTGTGATCAGACTTGTTAAAGCCGCATTTACTTTAACAGGTGAATAATTACAATCTTCTGCACCATTGAAATAGCCAGAGGATATTAGCCGCATGCTGCAGATCAAAATTAACCATGACATTTCAGCTGCATGGTATATTTTAAAATCATTTCCAAATGTTTTGTATCTCAGTTGGGAAATTTTATTAAACTAATTTGTATTCATTTCTGAGTCCAAAACAGAACAAATGTAAAGGGAGAAAGACAGAGAGACATGGGAAAGCCATGTCAGCAATAAATGACATCAATTTCTTCCTCTGTACATAGCTTTCTTTTCTGATGTCTTTGCACTATATCAATCAGCTCTTCTTATCTGGTGTATTTGCATCCTGACCTTACCTTGGAATTTCACTTTACAATATTGCTTAAGAACCAAACAGTGGTCCTGAGCATTATATACTGCCCATACTCAGTTTCTTATAACTTTGCCACATTTCAGCCTTTCAGACTGAAATTTCGTTTCTTAGGTGTTTGCCTCAACCTTATTTAGGGATGGAGAATGCAGAAGTGCCAGAAAAGGGGCTGTGTTAGGCAAAACAATGCTTTTCCCACATTAAAAAAAATCTTCCAATTGTTGGGGTTTTGGCCCAGTTTTTAGAGTAAGAAAGACATAACATTTGTTTGAAGGAAGGTACATCTCTTGCAGTCTCCGAGAGAAAGCAGTGGTGGCTGTCTAGGCTGCAAGAGAAGCGCTCTCTAAAGCTTGTTAGCAGTTGTAGCTGCACCATGCCTGGGCTGGCTGTACCATGGGCACTCAGCTACGGAGTGTCCATGATCTCAAGCCACGAGTGATGTACGTACGTATGTTGCCTGGCCTGGATTAGCAGGGAAAAAAACAGAAGGTAATTTAGACTGGGCATCTTGGAAAGGAAGATTGGGACTGGGTGGAGTGGGTGTGGAAGGAAAGAAAAGGGGACCCATGTCTATGTAAGCTGGGCAAAGAAACAGCAATGAAAATTGAACCCCTGGGAGAGAGTAAGACTAAATGAGTAAGGAAGGGGATATATGGAGGTGAAGCATGAGGGGGCTTGAACTGGGAGCAGCACAAAATGCTGGAGGGGTGAAAAAGCCAGGAATAGAAGATGGGTGGTTTGGAAGCAGAAGTTGTATGAATCAAGGAAACAGCCCTCAGCAATGCAAGCAAAGTCAGCAGGCTGTACAGAATAACACTGGGTAGTCTCAAAATCCATTCCCATGTCCCTCACATTGGGAACCCAAAGCTAAAGGGTGTTGCAGACCTGAGCCTCGTGCATCACAGTTTCTCTTATGTGAAAAGGAGTTTACAAACTCTTCATCTCACAAACTGAGATAAGGCTTAGCAACCACTTAATGCTATGGAGATGAGTACTACTAATGCTATGGAAATGAGTACTACAGGAGAGCTCATGGGGGACTCAGTACTTTTGGGGCGGGGGGGCGTCAATGGCACGCAGCAGATAACATAATGAGCATGAGAGGTCAGGTTGCAGCTGCTTCTGCCTTATCTGGAGGTGTTTGATGCAGGTTGTGGATCAGTTCCTGAATGCCCAGTCAGAGGGACCAACCTCAGGCAGCATCCCTGGGCCGGGAACGTGGCAATGGCATGGGCACCACAGGGGCTACAGAGGTGGGAGATGGCTACCACAGAGCCAAAACTCGTGAGGTCAGGGGAATCCACAGCAGTGCCTGGGAGCCTGCACATCCCACATGTGCTCATCAAGGTCTCCCGCGTGTGCTCATCAAGGTCTCCCCTGCCCAGGGTACCCCTGAGCTGCATGGCTTGACCCATGCGACAGAAGTGACAGCTGCCAAAATGATGAAACGGTCAATCCAGCCATCCACTTAAACTTTGTTCCTTTACTTTCTTTTTCCTTTTTAATTGTTATATTTCTGCTGGGTTTATTAATCATGGAAAGGTCAAAAAGTCTTGTTATTGAATGTAGGAGAAAATCCTATTTAAGCTTACAGCTCCTCACTCTGTCCTGGAATTTGCATTTTCTTGTTGACAAGCAGTGTGGTTCCTGCCTTATTTAGGTCTCAGACATACAGTCAAGGTACAGCAACTTAGCAATTACCACCCATCAGCTAACCCAAGCTGAAGAAATAGCATTCACATTGAGATGATGCGCAAGACACAAGCTCTATGTCAGCAAGAGTGAATAAAATAGTTTAAATTAGTGTTTACAACATCTGAAAAGCCCAACAGAGTTACTGTAGCTTAGGTCACAGCAGCACTCTACACACCCACTCGAGTTTACAATTCTGTCACTGATTCCCCTACCAACACTTCTTGTGGCAAAAATTTACACATGATACTGAATCAGTAACTGGTATTAGCTTGCCGTAATGCTGTAGCATTATAAAGCAAATGCGTTATCTTGATTTTCTCTTCTGAAATTAACAGAAGCTTGAAAGAGCAAGTCAAATCTTGTGAAATGTCTCTGAATTTATGCACAGATTTCTGTGGAAGATTATCAGCATCTTCACCACTTGAACACTCCTAACCATCAGTAGAAATGCCGCTGATCTACCTAAAGAGCAAGTGTGTAGCCTTTCCGAGCAGGGTTTATGTTGGTCTGGTACAAGGTGATGCCAGCCAAAAGCAATGCCTCGAAGAGGAATTTCTTCAAACTTGGAAATAAAATGAGAATTTATTCAAATCTGGGATACTAAATAGAAGGAAATTACTTTATGGTGGGCCAGTAACTAAGCTTCATGAGTTACTATGTCCTCCGGAATAGTACCTCACGAAGGCAAAAACTCATGAAATAAGGTTATCTGGTGAAATTTCTTTCATCACCTTAGGCAAAACTCACAAGAACTGCAATAGATAAAACACTGTCAATAGCCCTGTAAATGTTACTGTTTCATATTTCTATGAAACACTTCTCGGTATGTTTGGGAGTAATTCAGTGTAGCTCACTTTCAGATTTCCTCTTTCTCTCAGAGCAAGGTAGGCACACTCTGACCATAAAATCCCTGAACCTGAAATCACTGCTTCAACTAAATCCTCAAAACACAAGCCTACAAAACCAGGGTAGAGCTAATCTAGGTTCTGTATCTAATGATTGTACCCATTCTGTCATTTACAGATTCGTTAGCATAGCGGTTACCCACTGTTCAGGCTGTCTACCTTTGTAAAATCTTCCCAAGAAAAGCCATTGGAATATCTGAAGGCCATTAGCCAAGTTATTCTCAGCAAAGACAAAGCTCACTCTGATTAGCAGGGAGCTGGAATACTCACCTCAGTAGAATTTACCGTTGTGCTGTAGAAGACTTTTTTCGAAGCTGAAAATAGTGCGTGATATTTACAATGGCAACCTTGAATTGAGGGGCTCCTCCTCAGAGAGAAGCTTTTGTTCCAAATTACATTTTAAATGATGATGATTATTATGTGTGGTGCTATAATAAATGCAATTATTCTGCCATTTCTATCAAAAATATTACATGGGAAACAAAAGAAACACTAAGCTGAAGCTGGCTCATGATCCTTCACGCTGTACAGCTGATACATCTGGCACATCAGAAAGTTTCAGCATGTTGCCTGAACTTGTGCACTGTGGTTATGGTGAGAGAAAAAATAGCACACATAAAATCTGATAGGACTGCAGCTTATCCCTGTTGCCATTACTGTTGCTTCAAGAGATCTAAACAGCTCTCTATTCCAGCTTTTGATTATTCTCCACAAATTGAATGCAGCACAGTACATGAATGGCTGGTTTCAAACAAATAATCTGAACATACAGTTTGACAAGTATGTCATGTTTAGCTTATTTAAAGGTCTGAAACAACTACTAATACTCCAAGTATTTTCAAGTATATGAATTTTAAGACCCAAACTGCAAATGCTTTATCTTTGCCAACTCGGGCATGAGCTGCTTGTTTCTGCATGTGTGCTCATATATCTGCAAAGGAAAGTGGTGCTTTTGGCACTTTCAGGCATTTTACTTACGCATTTTTCAGGCACAGTTTAAGAGGCTGCTTCTCAAACTAGCCACCGTTACTGTGTCCTGTGTCCCCCATTGCCTTCATTAGGAGCGGTGTGCACAGAGGATTTCTGAGGGTGCTAAAAACGTCAAATGGGGTATTGAGCAGAGAGGAAACCGGACCAGTAAAGAAAGCTCCCTGGAACAATCAGGTTCTGATGCTAAAACCTTGGCATACTGCATGTAGACTCTAACATGTTTACAGGTAAAAAGTGTACATTTTTTAAAGCATATGCATTTCTTCTAGCCCAGTTTTCAGGAACAGCAAAAATCTTCTTGCTTTTCAATGCAACCCTAAAAAATTTCCAGGAAAAGATTGTGCTGCTCTGTTCACACGTTCAAAACATGATGAACAACATCCTTAAAGTATGTATCATCAATTTAATAATGGTATTCATACAATGAAGATCTTGGGAGCATCTGATATTAAAAAACTTTGCCAAAATCTGCAGGCAGCACCTCTGTTTGCAAGAGCCCCAGGGGACACTGTTGCAAATCAAAACCTTTCCACTCTTCCATGCATAGTTTAATTGTGGTCTTAAAATATTTATGAAAGTGGATTCTTTGTGCTTTGCCACAGCCAC
Source organism: Ciconia boyciana (assembly GCF_034638445.1). Classification (NCBI taxonomy): domain Eukaryota; kingdom Metazoa; phylum Chordata; class Aves; order Ciconiiformes; family Ciconiidae; genus Ciconia; species Ciconia boyciana. The sequence goes on along the minus strand of NC_132945.1, from coordinate 18,308,704 downwards.
ACCAAAAAACATTCTCTCTTTGAAGGCTTGCAGGCATGCCATGTGCACACCGTGACTTCGGACAGCAGAAAGCAGCATTCAAGGAAGATAAAGCAATACTTGAGGAGAAACAAAGAAGAAAGCAAGCAGTTTTCTAGCCAAAGGCTCCAACAACAGAGGCCTGCCTGCCGCAGTTACCCGTCTCTGTAGGTCAGGTTTTATGCTACTACCTGTCTCTTTTATGCTTGCCCTGTAAAATCAGTGTCAGTCGCAAGGGATTCATGAAGTCTTTGACTCTTCTCCTTTTTAAAGGTCAGGGCTCCACTTTTTAATTGGAAGAGCAAAAGGCGGATGAGCCTGACCGTGAACACTGCTGCCCTTATTACGTGCCTTAGGAGGCTCAAAGACTGGCCAAATATATTAGGGCTTTTTGGGGGTGCCTGAGGGGGGGTGGGGGGGGGGGTGGCATTACAAACTTATGCAGTTTCGTGGAAAAAGGAGGTGGTGGTTGAGCCTAAGCAGGACTTACCAATTACAGTACCTGGAGCTGGAAGTGCAGAGCAGCCACCTATGTGAGCTCAAGCTGATGGCAGTATTGTCATTCAAATATTTGTTGAATTACTTTTTTGATAAATGTTTCTTTTCTCTTCATCAGAACTGTGTCTTTTAATTTTGACAACTCCTTTCTTCCCCCATGGTAAAACAAAAAAAAAGAACCCTAAGAAGGCTTGGATCTGCAGAGCTGGGGGGTTTTAGGTTTGTTTTGTTTTACTTCTCCAGGGAAGTGCAGGGAGAAGGGAAAGAAGACAGACTGAACATGTTTTGATTTTGGAAAACTGGACTATTTTTCTCTTTTTCTTTTCTAAGAGCAACAGAAACATCACTGGCAGTATGAAACAGTTTCACTTCTGTTAGAAATTGTCATCGGAAACATGTAAATTTTTTTGTTTAGCTCTGATACTTATTGCAATATATCTAATGGCTGACCAGCTTTGTTTCTCATGTTTCAAAGATCAATTCGGTACTTCCAGTAAACACGTTTTGCCTAATCTTGATATATCTAGGTATTCCTAGAGCGATCTTCAGCACGGATTCTGAACCGAAATGTAAATTTCTGAATAACTTTGTTATTCCTAATAATTTCCATTATTGATTTAGAAGGACGTATAAAGAAGGTGAGAAGTACTGACTCTTTCTTTTATTTTTTCTTAAACAGTGAATACAGCAACTGCATGTTTCCCTCCATTTTTACCAAAGCTCTCATGCACATACGTGCTTGCCACCTGTTTCGTCTCTGGGCATGATGTTCAGACTGGAATTTGGGGGAGGTTGGGTCCATTGGTTTATTTTGCCAAAGCCAGACTTAGCATCCTCCATCGCATACATATCTACACCTCTCATGCCTTCTCTACTTGCTCCTCCAATCTCTCCACTGAAGTGCTCTGCTTTGGGAAACTTTTCCCTGTCAAAGCACTTCTCTAGTTTATGGCCCATATTTCTTTAAACTGTCATTGCTATCTTCAGTGTGAGACCATCTCTTGGTATCTTTATGATAACTGTCTCCAAAGTTATTGTGTGATATCTTGTTTACTGTATCTGCTATTTCTTACATAAAGCTCTGAATTGAAATACTAAGAAGTATTGGAACCAAGGCTTAGCTCTAGCATTTTTCAGCCACCTTTCTGTCTGTATCAGATCATACTCATCATAACATTTTCATTTAATTTTTTATCTGGATTTATCCAAGATGCTATTGGAAATTTCCCTTTTAAAAAATTTATTGAGGATCTATATTCTTCTATAAGAAGCCTGCATAACATTCTTCAGTAATATTTCTTGCTTTTACCCCTTTGCTTATCATATATATGTTTAAATGCAACGTAACACAAAGACATGCGTGGCCCGTAATTTCCAGAAACAATTAGGTTGGGTTCTGTTTCTTACTGAAGCCTCTTTTCTTTTTCTCCAAAGATTGCAGAGCTTCATAGTTAGCAATCCTTTCTGTTCTTCCTATTTTCATTTTATATGTTTTATTTCATTCATGAAATTTCTTCCAAAGGACGTAAATTACCACTCATATAGCAAAAAATCCCAACTGATTGTGTGCAGATGAAAGACCTTGTTACGTACCTACACCCTGATTTAGACTAATGGTGGACTAATTTTAGCATTCTCTATTTTATTCAGCATTGTAACATTCTGCCTGACCCTTTCTCTAATGCCTTAGTTTCACCTGCACGGAATGACTTCTGAGTGTTAAGGAGATATATCACCATTTCCTCTGATGGTTATTTAAAAGAGATTCTGCCTTTATTGCCTATTCCCATCACAGGAATCATAGCACTCCTTACCTCTTGCTATGTCTCTTCCATTTTCATTTAACTCAAGATGCTTCTTATTTCTCATTTTTCAGCTAGCTGTTAAGGTATTTGTTAGCAGTAGCACCTATCTTGGTTCACCCTCTCATTTCATGACAAAAGAAAAAATACATCTTCTGCCACGAAGATCTTCCTTGAGAAGGATTTTGTGTATTTCTGGATTGCCTATAACCTTCTTGCATGCCTCCATTTACTGGTCTACAACAGGGGAATCATAATGCTCACCCAGGGCTTAATTACGTATTGTTGGAAACGTATTCAAGACATTTGGGGAAAACCTAACTCAGGACTCTTCTTCCTCTTCTGTTTTTTTGCCAGGTACCTAAGTGCCCTCTGCTAGCTAATTTCTTGCTGGCCCTGAAACTGTTTTCTCTTGTATTCCTTCTCCTACTGAAGTAAGGCACAAGTGTCTGTTTAGCCTTGGTAGACACATCTTTGTTCTTTTGATGCAATGTACACTATTTCATTGTACAGCGTTATCTCTCAGGAATTCCGAGAGTTCTGCTTTTACCAAAAGTAGGGTAATTAAATTGCTTCATTAAAACGAGGTCCTATGACTATAAAGCCCCTCAGCTCTCTCAGGGAAACCTCTCTACCCTCTCTCTGACAGACCATCCCATCAGATCTTTCCCCTTTCACCCTATTTGAAGAAACATTACCACTTAGTTGGTTACCCATCAGTATTTCATGTACTTTACAGGTAGTTTACTCCAAGCCTGACGGCTCATGGGACACACAGCCTGACCGAGAGCATCCCAAAGCAAAGGCACGTTCTGAATGACAGCAATCCATGCTACCCTTCCCAATGACCGGGGACGCTGGGGATGCTGCTAAGCACACCCATGAGCGCATTAGAGAAGCAGAAGACAGCGGGCAGAAAGCAAGAGGATTATCCAGCACAAAGAGGCAGCGCACGCCATCCCAAGTCAAGTTTCCTGGCTCTTCTCCACGGCACCTTGCTCATCCTTCCTATGTGCTCCAGGCCTGCTTTCTCTTTTTTTTTTATGCCCGTAGGAAGTGGGGGCTCTGCAAGGCAAAACCTGCTCCTCTTCGCTCTGCAAAAGACCCCACACCCCTTATGCACCCCTCTGCCTTAAGTCAAGGTGAAGGAGCCAAAAGTCTCACACATGGCTGCAAATGGTAATATTAGGACATATTTTGTCACTGTTATCTGGGAACACCCCGAACTGTGGATGCGAAGGCTGGAAATCAAGTACCAACTTCCCGGCACCCCACTCCCAGCCCCGCTGCCCTCGGCTGCCCCGCACCCCCAGAGGCGATGGCGGCCGCGCGGGGCCGGCTGCACTCACAGCACACAGAGGCAGTAGACCCCCGGGATGCTCTCGCTGTCCCGCAGCAGGTAGCTGCCATCAGTGCCCGCCGCCAGCAGCAGCTTCTCCCCAGCCTCACGGGTGATGCCCCCATGGTAGATGGGCAGCGCATCCATGCTGGGCCGTCTCTCGCCGCTCTCCCTGTGCACGGCACTGCCTCTGACTGCTCCTCAGCCGTCTGCTCCCTTCAGCATCTCCGTCTCGGTGGCAGATGTAAACAGGATGTGTTCACACCTCTGAAGCCTCCGCACAGGGCGAGACAGCACTGAGGGAAGAGTGAGGAACGAGCACAGTGTTTTTGTGTTTTTTTTTCCTTTGCCCCTTTTTGTTTTCTTTTTTCGCAGGCTGTAACATCCTCACGGCATCACAGCTCGCACACAGAGGTGTCATTTCACAGCCCACCCTCACCCATGTGGCTACCTGCTCGGCAGGGACATGACATGATGAAATGCACAACGGCTGCAGGGCCGATGGCCGCCCTGGGGCCGGGAGGCCAGGACCATGGCACCGCTGTCAGCGGCTGCCACCAGGCGCTTGTCTCCTCTGGCGTTAACCCAAGGGGGCACAAAGAAGGGCGAAGCTCCAAAGGCCCAGTGCAAAGCAGGGATCATTTTTTAACCGCTTATTTTTAAAGTCCCCAGGGGTGAGAAACTAGAGGAAGCAAGCTGGCCTCTCTGACCCCGGCCTGCCAGGCCACCCGCCTCAGGCTGTGGGCACCAAGCATGGCCCCTGCTTCACAGCAGCTGGTCCAGCACCCACAGATGCTGGCCCGCGGCTGACTGACCTCGGGAGTAGTTATTTTCATAGACTTTGGTGGTGTTTAATCACTGTTGATGTCAGGGGTGCTCATTATTTCTGCTTGGAGGCAGGCAACAGCCTCAGCACAGGCAAGGAGGCCCCTCACATCCGTCCTGATGCCATCGGTGCCACTGCTGCCTTCATGTGGTGCGCAAGCGGGCAGCCAAAATCCAGAGACATGTCTGAAAAAGCCATTTCTCTCACCTGCTGTGGTCACAGACATTTCCTCAGTACGCTTGTCACTTGAAAGCTCCCATACGCACGTGCTTGCAACCGGGTCTGTTTGCAAACAAGCTGAAAATATGCTTTTATACCCCGATAGATATTTCCACCCATGGAAAAATCAAGCATGTTTCCTGGCACTGAGCGGCACCGCACGGCAGCGACAAGGCGGCACTGCCCCTGCAACCATGGCCACCGGGCTGGCCCCTTTGGGTTGCAGCGAGCTCAGGGCTGAATTCGTCCCTGGCACGAGGCCGCTGCACTCCCCTGATGAGCCACGTCCTCACACCTGGGTGTCTGAGCAATAACTCACTAAAATATAGCAATAAGTACGGATCGTGCTTCTGATTGATTCATTTTAAATTGAGTTTGCTAGCAGGACAGGGCAGAATAAAATCATCTCACCCAGGTGTTCACAGAATGCTGTGTCCTGGTTGAAGTTAAGGATGGGTGAAAAAACAGCTCTCTAGATACACACACTTCAGGAACAAAAATTAAATTAAAAAACATCAAAAATAAGGGCTGCTCTTTTTAAGTTTCAATCAATCAAAATGTGTTCTCTTGATCACTTCACAATGCGTGTCTTTCAATTCTGACCTTTAATATAGTTTTTCCTTGAAAAAATATTTTTTTCAAACTAGCTTTACATTTTCCTTTTGAGGGATGGGCATTTCTGACCAGCGAGTCACAGGGCAGTTCGCACACGGGGCACTGCACGGAAGTCACTGATGGCAAAGCTGCAGCTTTCGGAGGCACCGTGAGCCTCTTGCTCCGCAGGGAGACCCCAGCGAGCAGCTGCCTCCCTGCCCGGCGCCGGAGGGGCTGAGAAAGCTGCAGAGAACCTCAGCTGAAGAGGGACTGAAAACTTCCACCACTGTGTTTATGGCTTTTCTATATTGTTACGCAGGTGTTCATTACCCTTTTTACGCGAACCTGGGGACTCAGCTATCCTGCTCGGTTTTTTAAACCGGTTGTTAAAGTATTTGCACAAAAAAGGTAGAGCTGCTGCCTGCTGCAAATGTGATTAATCTGGATGGTGACAAGGTGTAAGCAAAGCACTGTTCCCTCATAAAGCTGCTGCCTATTTCTTCTCCTTTTCCAAACTACCTGTGCTCTTGGGGATTTCATCTAACTTTCCCATTTCTTAACCTATTATCGGTATTAATAGTTGATTTCAGAAAAAGTATGTGTGTAGTTAACTGGAGAGGAAAAACAACCAGAATCATCCAATTCTGCAGATCTCATTGCCCCACTCATCAGATTTCAACTAAAGCATAGGTAGAAAATCATAAAACTTTTGACTACGAGATGCTCTCTTAATAAGGGAGTCACCACATTACCAGGCCAGCCTGCATACTCCCAGCACTTTGATGAAGCAGTATGTATTACTGTAAAAGAGCTATAAACACCAATTTTGCTTTTGTGGGTAAGGAACCCATAAGACTCCAGCTACTGAACCCTGAAGCCCAGGCTTCCATACAAATTCCTTTATGACCCGTAGGGGATACGCAGCTTTTAAGAAGTAATGGAAATGCTGGATTTTGGAACAAGGGACGCTAAGCAAGCACTGAGGCACCAAACAGGATAAACCAAACCAAAGGACATAGGTGCTTCCTGGGATGAGAAGAGAGAAACCATGACACTGCTAGCACAGCTCTGCACCACACCACCAAGGCTGGAGAAATTCTCCCTTCTCCCAAACAAGCCATCTTCACCGCAGCTTTGCACTGCTGGCACCCAGTCAGACTCGCGCCGACTGCTCCATTTCTTTATCCATTTAATCTTATGCATCTAAAGAGTTGTTTGCCATCCTATTTCGTACTCCTGCATATGCGCAGTGGGGCTGAGAAGGCCAACTGCAGAACTGAGCAGCAGGCTTGGGAGAGTAGGAGAAACAACAGAGAACCAAGCCTCAACGGGGTGCTGCTCCTCTTTGGACTTGGGCCCCATTGCCTTCCACTGAAAATGGTGATTTCTTTAGCACCCCAAGCCTTGCCCTGTAGGATGCTGGACACTTCCCTTGCTTTGTTTGGAGAGTATTCAGCATATTCTGGACACCAGTTTTGTACCTTCCCTAAATCAGTCCAGCCAGCAGTCCCTGCATTATACTATTAAAAAATTATCTAAAAAATACATGAAGGAAAGGAAGCACTTAAAAGTGCTCTGAAATATTTGGTCATGAAAAACAGGCTTATAAAGATAGGCCCGCATAGACCCCTTGGGTCATCAAGTCTACTTCCCTGCTATCTTAGCCAAACACATCATATAATCCCTTTCAGAAACTCATTATACTCCATCTTAAAAGTAGCTTGGGGTTTTTTGTTGTTGTTGTTCCCACTGTTCTCACTGGAAAGCAATTGCAGAACATCACTATTCCGTTGTTTGGAAACCTGCTTCCAATTTCCATCCTAAATTTATTCATGACCAATTTATACTCATTTGTTCTTGTGCCAATGTTGTCCTTTAGTTTAAATAGATGTTTTCTCTTCCTGGAGCTTATGCCTATACGGTATTTAGAGCGGCCTCCCTCAGCCTTCATTTTGCCAAACTCCCCTCACACTTAAGCCTCTCCCTTCCCATGGTCACTCTAATCGTCTTTTTCAGTAGCTTCCCGAAAGTGAAGTGAATCATTTGTGAACAGCATGCGCTACCCTGGCTGATTTCTAACATGTGCCTCATTCATACACCATTACCGGCATTTCATTACCCTGGTGAAAATACCTTGCTTTGTATGTTCTGTGTGTTTCCCCTCCTTATTTTTTCTTACCTATGAGCATGCAATTATAGTAGAAACCCAGTTAACAAGACCCAAATGCACGAACTTGCACTCAAATCCTTCCAAATTTCATCCAATTTATCCTATCCTGGTCCTCAAGGTCACTCAGTTCTTCCTAAATGAGAGTTTTATTTGTCTCTGCAGTGACAGTACCTCCCTCCCTTATGCCATTGGTAAATTCCATTAGCACACGCTTATTTTTTATGGGATCATCATTAATAAAAAATGTTAAATAGTATCAGGCCCAAGACTGATGCTTGGGAAGCTCTACTGCCTTCCCTCAGTACTGATCTTCTCCTCCTACTACTCACTTTCTTATTCACTTTTCAATTTCTGTACTAATCTCCCATTTTAGCTAATAATTTCCCACATGGCACTGTACCAAATGCTGTACTTAAGTTTAGATAATTAGCTCTAAGCACTTCCTTTGTCTAGAAAAATCAATTATGATGATATTTCAGGCACCGGAACTTGTAGAAGTACCTGAGAAGTGGAGGTAGGGGAGACAAAATGAAATTACCTTAAGTTTTTTTAACACCTGCAAAGATTTGGGCTGATTTTCATTTTCAGATGAGCTGCTTCATTCATCCCTAGCGATGACATTTTCATACGTTGTTGAATTTTATAACAATTCTGAATATTATAACACTAATGCAAGAGCATCATTAAAATTCTTGAGTATTGTTATTTGACTGAAAATAAGAATGACCTTCAGGACCTTTATGAAATCAATGCTACTGCAGAACTGTTATAGGAAGGCCTTGTATAAAGGGCTATAAAGCAAGATAAAAAGTAAAATGTCTGTATTGGTAGTTTTGCTGATACTACAGTATTATCGTAAATGCCACCCCTGTAGAAGTACTGAAAAAGCAGCTTCAAACTCAGCAGCTATGGCAATGTTTTTGAAAAAATATTTAACTGGAAAAATGAAACATTAAAACATAGCTAACTTTAAATATGATTTTCATTATTTCTTGTCACTTTCATTTTTAGTGTAATCTAACAAAATATTCAGAACAACTGTATAGAATAGTAGCTGCAGACAGAGACTTGCTAGTCACATACGAACGTAATTCTGAGACTCAGTAAAACGTTGATTATTCCACAGAGTACCTGCAGAGTCACCATTCTCATGTTTCCTTTTTGAGCTGAAATGAAAGAGGTTGGAAAAAGCAGGCTACAATTAGCAAATATGTAATTAGCTGTAAGGTTCTGAGCGTCAATACAGAAGGAGAATCCAAAGAAATTTTGGCTTAAATTTCAGATATTAGCATATATTTCTAGTGTTAGTCATGATATTCTGTGTATGTTGCTTGGGAAATAAAGGAAAAAAAATGGAAGATGGTTATAATGAAGTTTGGATGCAGGTGCAGATTCCAGCTTTATACTGCAGGATACCTACATTGCTCAGATCTCGTTCGCTTTGAGAAAGGCCAACCTGTAAGACTGGGCTGTCGCAGAACTGCTCAAATGTTTGGGTAGTTGTGAGGACAGTTGTGGATCTAGGCTTTTGTCCCATTCAAATTAAACATACAGCCCAGGGAAAATCTCCTTACCTCCAAATATTAAGTCCTCAAGTGGCACATTAGCTACTGTGACAATTTCTGTCCAGTGCTCAGAACTTGAACAAACAAACTTTCTCGTCACCTGGAAATTGGGTGTTTGGTGGCATCGATTGGAGTTGATTCTGGGGGATAACTGAGAATACAAAAGGTTATGGACCTTTATGAATGAAGCTCTTTACACTCATCAACATTTCTCTTCTGAGCACAGGTAAATACACACATACCATAAATGACGACATTTCACCGAACTTTAATAATATTATTTCCTCTGTGTGGTCTCACTGCTTACCTGTGCAGTTGTTTTGAATGCTTTGTGAGTGAGGTAAGACTAAAATTGAAAGCTACATAATATGGTGAAATTCATATTAAAAGTTATTTGTGTTTTAATGCGGTTTCTTTTACCGGTTAGTATTTCGTACTTCTTCCTTCTCCAGAAGCATTGCAACAGCTGGCAATTTTGCAGGTGCATGTGCATTACCAAGCAGAGATGGCATTTGCGATAACGTTAGCATAAGCAAAACTACTCATAGAAGCTTGCACCTTTTTATTTTCTGCTATTACTCTGTCAACCCTTTCCCGTAAAACTCGGCAATGCACAGGTAGTCATAAGCATTAGGCACCCAGCTGCTTTGGGGACCAGGACCTCCACGTCTTTATGATTTAACTGAATCAACTTCCAAGTCGACAGGGCTAAATCTATAATGACACTCTCAGGGTGGAGTAATGTCCACGCTGGAGCTCTTCCTGGATATGTTCCTGTGCGAGCAAGTCTGGAGTTGAATATAAGCTTTAGAAACTAGATTTCCACACAACACACGCACAGTAGTTAAAACTTGATTTGCTGACATCCCATCCGAGCTCCTAACAGATATTTATCTGAATTACAACAGCACCAGGTAATTAGGCATAAATAAAGGCCTTTGTTCTGGAGGGGAGGAAAGTTTATCAATTCCGAACCATATGCAATTGCGTGTCTAATCTCTGCCTGCAATTATTTCAAATGCACATCCAGATGATAGCATTTATATTCATTCTGAGATTCATTGAGTTTGAGGCCAGAAGGGATCATTATACCATCTGGCCTGACCTCCTGGATATCACAGGCCATTACATTTCCCCAATTACCTCTATATTGAGCCCTGTAACATGTGTTTGACTAAAGCATAACTATTTTTGACTAAAGCTTATCTCCCAGAAAGATATCTAGTCTTGATTCAAAGCCATCAAGAGGAGAGAATCCACTACTTTGTGGGTACTTTGTTCCAAAGGCTAATCACACTCACTATTAAAAATGTAGGTCATGTTTCCAATTTGAATTTGTTCAGCTCCAGATTCCATCCACTGGATCTCGTTATACTTTTCAGAGTTAAGTTAAAAAGCCCTTTGGTACCCATTATTTTTCCCTGTGTAAGTGTTTATTCTCTGGAGTCAAGTCACCTCTCAAATATTTTGTTTTGTTTTTTCTAATAGGCTTCACTGAACTCTGAAAAATCACAGGGTAAAGTGTTTTCTCCGGTCCTTCTTGTCTGTGTATTTTTAATTTTCCTGGTATCTACCTCAGCAGTGCCCAGCCCCTCCTTGTGGTGCCGACAATGCACAGGGGTCTCCGCTGCCCTGGAAGCGCACGCTGGGTTGCTTTCCTGTTACAAACCTCCGGTCTATAACAAAGTCTCTCCTTCCCAGTACACAACTGGAGGGTGAGGGAAACCATACTGTGCTGAAGTTTCATAAAGACAGACTTCAGCATGTACCATTGGATCCCAATAGGACCAGTCTATTGTACAATCCAGGTTTCTTTTATGACCGCGCTCACCTCATCAGCCTATGCTATCAGTTTGTGGTGAAGCAAACTGCTTCACCCAAAACCAAACATTGCTCATGGCAAAATAAAAATGCACTCTGTGCCCATTCCTGTTTCCAGCTTGAGGTTCTAATATTTTGAGATTCCAATCATAAGTCTACCTATAACAGCACAAAGGGAAAATATCCAGATAGATTTTTTTCTTTTAAATTTTTCGCGTTTAGGTGGTTTGTTAATCAGGTTTAAACTAAATGTTAGAGCAAATAGTTCAGTACAGCCCTGCAGATATTCTCTTTTTGCACTAAGGAGAGATTTTTCACTTCATAAATCGTTCAAAATCTATTGTGGTGATGTTACATTGGTCTCAGTACCGCGAAATACACACACACATACCTCCACTCTATTTTGTGTAGAGAGCACACTGGTAGTGGACTTCACTGCATGCTCAGACCACAAGCCAGGCTGTCAGCAAAACAGACACAATCTCAATAAGGAAAAAAGAACATATTCTGGTTATACTGATTGTTCTTTGAAAGTTTTGCCTTAGTATTTTGGGCACAGATTGCTTTTCTGGCCTACATCACAGACTTCAGCAACAAGAAAAATTACATTTCTGTCCTAAAAAAAACCCCAGAGCTGAGGATGTTTGTGTGTAAACACACATACACACATATATGTGGTGCTTATGTATTTTAAAATACCTGTGCATATTAAATTTCTATTTTTTTTCTGACAGAGCCTGAAAAATGCCCTCATTATTTTCCCACAGATGAAAGACTGCAATAGAGTTACTTTGCTTCAGCCCAGGAAAGAAGACTTGTATTGGACTCGATGCCAGGCTGTACCATCAGATCATAGCTCCACTGATAGTAAGATGATGAGTAGTTCTAATTCTGTTCTGACTGAAATCAACAGCAGAGCTGTCCTGCTTGCAGTGAGAGCGAGAGCAGGTGAAACTTCTCTCGGCAGACAACAGGAAGCGTGTGTTTTTGGAGAACAGCAATCTTTAGGCAAGGACTACCCCGCATTCGACTTCTGGTTAGACCCTTCCCGCGCTGCACAGCGCGTAGCACAGATTAGCAGAACCCTGCAGATCTGGCATCTCCAAGCAGCACAGTGAAAGTCTGTGGGTGGAATAAACCCACGTCCTTTTCATTTCACTATTGATTGCAGACTAAATCAAATACAGTGAGAGAAAAGAGCAAATGAAAATGAGCTGGCCAAGACAACAACATTTACATGCCAAGAGAGGCTCTTAGTCCTCATATCACTGTCACAGCTCTGTGCATTTAAGGCCATTCCCTAAGGCAGATGTGGGTTTTTCCAAGGTTAGAAGCTAAGCAGATGAAGGCTGGGTGATGCAGAGGATCCACAGAACTCTAGGTCACTGCTTTCAAGCCATACCAGATGGGTACCCTCTGATAGCCAGCACTCTCATGCAAGTGCCTGCAGAGAACTGTTTCCCCCTTGGCTGGCATGCTTTGGCAGCCCCGTTGATTGGGAAGCCATGTCCCAAGCATGGCTGAACCCTCCATGTCAGGGTCAAGGTGAGCCAGAAGGACAAGATGAGGAAGACTGCATGTGGTAGCTTGCAACTCTATTTTAAGATAAATAAAAATGCCTCAGACACCAAGACAGAAAGTCTGCAAGGTTGAAAGGAAAGCCTTTGCCTTTGCCTCCCCTTATGGGTCTCCTGGCCCGTGGGTCAAACCCAAGTTGAGGTGGCAATGGCAAGGTGGGGAGCAGGAAAAAGCTTGAGGCACCAAAGATGTCATCCTCCCTAGTGTCAAAGGGGAAGTTTTACCCGGAGATGAAACTTGCTGTTGACTTGGCCTAACATACCCATGAAAGGCTGCTAGCAGCTCTACGTGAGGTGGATCCAAAGTCCCAGCCAGGGTAAAGAGCCCCCAGAGGCTGCAGCCCCTGTGGGGCTGGTTCCTAAAAAACTATAAAGCACCTCACACCTGACTCTTGTTTCATTTGTATGTAGTCATCGTGGTTCCCATGGGGATGGTGTCTAAGCACCCTGAGGGTGGTTTGGGGACAGCATCCTCATCCTGAGCTCCTTGCCTGGGTGAGATCAGACTCCCCACTCCCTGGGACCTCATATCCACAGGTACCAACAGTCCTTTTTCTGACAGAACTGTCTTCTGAAATATAACTGAATACCCTTACTTCTAGTGGAACAAGGAAACGTCGTATGAAAAAATGAGAGACTGGATCAGTTAGATACATTTTTTGCCCAGTGCTTCTCACAAATCCCCTCACAGCAAAAATGTTAGCTATGTCTGAAAAATTTGCATTCAGGCTTTCCAACCTGTAGTTCAAAAAATGTAAACATTGGGCCATTAAGATTTAATTGCTTTTTATGTTCTCCGTGGAAGCTTTTACTATGAACTATTCATAAGCACGCTCAGGGCTGTCCAAAAAACACATTAGGGCTTTGCTTACACAAGAATGCGCTCAGGAACATTTTCAGGCGCCAGGTTGCAGCGACCTGCCTGTCAAAGAGACCCCAGCCCTGCGGAGAGACCTCAGCCCTGCGGAGAGACCTCAGCCCACTGGAGGGACCCCAGCCCTGCAGAAAGACCCCAGCCCACTGGAGGGACCCCAGCCCTGCAGAGAGACCCCAGCCCACTGGAGGGACCCCAGCCCACCGGAGGGACCCCAGCCCTGCAGAGAGACCCCAGCCCACCGGAGGGACCCCAGCCCTGCGGAGGGACCCCAGCCCACCGGAGGGACCCCAGCCCTGCGGAGAGACCCCAGCCCACTGGAAGGACCCCAGCCCGCTGGGCAGGAGCAATGCAGTGGCAACGGGACAGTCAGGGACCACACTGGTGCCCGGTGAGGAAACGGTGCCAGCCCTTTGCCACTCAGACCGTAGCAGGCACGTTATTCTTCTGCTGCTAAATCTAGCTGTTTGACTTCCATTTCCTGCTCTTGTTTGAGAGCTAAAACAGGCAGAAATCTCCTGCCTGAAATTTTTTCCTATCTCAGAGAGCTCTTCATCAAATGTGAGGGGGTTTTCCCCCACCAAGACAGTGTAGTGCAAATTTTAAAGCAAAATACAATTCTGATTTTATTTTCATTTAATTAGATTTTACATAAATATTTCATAAAATACTTGCATTTTTGTGTTGTTGGAACTCCTTTACTGTTCTTCCTGCAATATTTTCACCCAACAGTTCTAATAGACTGTAGAATAATCCTGGCAGATTTTAGTCACAGCCAAATCCATCATCATTTTTTTTTCATAACTTTTCCAAAATTTCCTCAGTTTTTACAGAAATTTCAGAGATGTAAAACTAAGCTCTTTACTCTATGATAGCACCTATATACTTTAACTGAAAAACAACTGAGAAATTACTGAGTGAAAAAAGGAAAAGCAAATAAAAGTACAAGAAATGAGATAATTCTAGATAGCATGTTTCACTTAACAGAAAAAGGGGACAGTCACCGAAAAAAGAAAAGAAAACCAACAAAAGGTGTACTTTTCCCTTGACTGAGCCACGTCCAGATTACAAGCCAGTGGAAATGTTCCTCTTAACTTCCAGGCATTTGAGGTCAGATAATTTCATGGAGTAGCACATTTTTAGGCCACGCCTTTCTTATCAGTTGTGCCCCCTTGAACGACTCATGTCTTTCTTTTGTAGGAGTGTGTAAATGGCCCCAAGGTCCAAGTAGTAACAATATAATCATAGGCGTGAAACCCCTTCCAATTCAGCGTCTGTAACACGCTCATCTGCCTTAATCTTCAAGAAGAAAGGACAGATGCTTTAAAAAAGTCCCCATGTTTCTAATTAGTCACAAGAAGGTGAAAGTAACTTTGATGGAGATAAGATTATGTGCTTTCTTTACATGTGTTTAAATGTCATTCTTCACTTCAATGGCAAAGGTATGTAGGGACAAAGTATTTATAGTATCACCATTAAAAAAAAGTATCATAATCCATTTGTTCTACACAGCTGGTGCTCTATTGACACAGTATATTCACTGCTGCCTTGATCAGGGGAAATCTAATGACATGAAACTAGATCACTAATTTTTGACCTCTTACTTCTCAGTTTCCTTCAAGGGGTAAAGAGCTGTTTTACTGAAGCCTTTTTAAATTACATTCACTGAAAATTATACAGTAAAACTCATCCAGAAGATTATTTCTTTACAGAGAAAATGTGAAATTACCTAAGCCTAGAGCAGCATCGGGAACAACGTAATGAGCCTTTAGTACTGCAATCCAGATCACCTGCTAGTAGATATCACCATTTCTCCAGAAAATAGCACCCACTAGTATATAATGTGCATCCACCTTTTTACTGCCCAGACGTAAGATTTGTTTCCTTTCCTTCAGCTCATTTTCCCTGTTAGTACAAACTCCGCTTTTCCTCTGTCTCCCTTCCCCTCACTGAACATTACCTCCCACACCTTCGCTGTGCTGTCCTCGGCTTCAAAGAAACAGAAACCTCCAGACAGCTCTAAGAAATAAAGTCAGTCCTCCAGTAATAGCTCCTGGTCTAGCCAAGATGGTGGCATTAGTGTATTTTCTCACTGTATTTACCTTCCCCGGCGACAGGCAACATGTCCCCTTCCACCATGACATACTGCAGCCAGGCTGAGCAGGCACAGATGCAGGAGAGGGTGAGCAGGGCTGAGGCACCGTTGTTTTATCTAGTCCTACCTATTTATCAAAGTACTTTTATGGTCCCTGTCCAAGCACTATCTAAGCACTACAGGCAATTAAAGGCTGGCTCTACGGGAGAAGGATTTAATTTTGCAAAAGAACGAGTAGAAAGTCGATACCTCTCATGGATTAAAGCAACCAACCAAGCCAATGCTGGGCACATGTCCCTCACCTTCCTGAGTATGTTTTGTCCACTTAGACAAAACAGAGATCACAATTGCGTCCAGGTCAACGGAAGAAGACTGCTGTATCACCACAAACTACAGAAGGAACATGCTTTGGGTAAAACAATTCTGAGAAACGTGTTTGTGAAATAGTTTAAGATCCCTCCATGTAAGATGCAACAAGTAGTCCTGTATATACATTTCTAAATAACTTGTATCATCTCATATACAGATCCCAGTCATCACACAGCACTCCTTTCCAGTAGGCATTTGTATATGCGAGCCGATGGCATTTTCAGTTTGCAACAGGTACTCCAGAGTCACAAGTTCAGCCTGGTTTTTACAGCCTGATCTGTAACGTTCACCCAGCAAACCACGTCATTTTATATGCAGACCAAGAAATTATTTCAGCTATCAAACAACTTTATGATCTTGCTTAAACCCATTCTTTTGTTTCATTTCTTCATCTTCCCCTCAAATAGTCTTTTGGTCCTTTTTGTGTGCAGGTCTTTTATAAAGATGAAATTAAGCACAAAGTTGCGGCTCAAATACATAAGTCTTGTCTGCTCTGGCTGCTGACAAATGTTCATCTACAACATCCTCTTGATTGCCTGGGCAGGACATGTGAGAAGAAGGGACCTAAGGTTCCAGATCAACTACCAAAAATTGAATAGTGGCCCAATTATTATCCAAAAATTGGAAAGGTCAACAGCCCGACCCTAAACGTGCTTTTTTTTTTCCTTGAAGCAGCAGCTCAGGACATAATTTGCTGACTATCATAACTGTAATGTTATTTAAATTGAGTTCCTTCTGAATGTAATTTACTGCCAAAGTTTATTGAGCTTATTTTAACACCATAGTGGGAGATTAAAAATTAAACTATCATTTTAACTATTTTTATAAAGGTTACATTAGTACATTTCATTTCTTTATTGCTTTACTGAATGTCAAGGTGCAGAGCACTCAGTGAAGCCTGACAGTGACTAAGAGATATAAAGGTCATGTCATGTACATTTGCTTCAAAAGTTCAACCTTTGTTTTACCTAGAAAATTATTCACAAATTATTGGCTACAACAAAAATTAATAAAAGAAAAGGTCATCCACACCCAGAGCACTGGAGACACTACAGGAAATTCTGACATGGGGAAACCCACCAGCCCTCAAGGCTGTCTTTCCATTTTAATTTCAGTGGCGTTTTAAATTCACACGCAATGCTCACCTCTGCCTACGTGGAGCGATACGATCGCGCAGCAAGGGCCTTCGCTGCTGCTGGCTGAGCGCGTTCCTGTTGCAGCTGGAGCGTGAGGAGTTTGTCAGCGTTCCCTTTGATCTCCAGAGCCCTGGAATCCTTCTGAGGGCCAGAGCAATAATAAATATTAATACGCAAATTAACTATTAACAATAATAAAATACATGACAGGTGATAACATAATAGGTGAAAACAGTAGTAAATTCACATTGAAGAATGTGTCTGCCCTAGTCTTGCCCCAAGCACCCACACACGTCTTTTCTTTGTCATTAGTGTATCTTAAGATAATCATTTAAAAATGAATTTAAAATATGCATCATCAGTTGAAAATATTTTTTGTCCACTTCAAAAGAGCAAATTTGTCATAGCAGGGTTTAAATTGAATTAAGAAATGAAGTATTTGGTTAACAGGGCACTTGACTTTTATTACACATGAGTATATCACTGTTATTGCAGTTTTAATCTTCTCAGGGTTTTTTTCAGGCGCAGCTCTGAAGTCATTAGTCCTTGGGGATGTTTTAAAATTCAGGATGTGAGTAGATGCAGGGCAGGGGGCTCATTTCTGACAGGACAGGCAAAGAAGTGTTATGGGGTGAATCCACAGCCAGCTCGGGTTCCCCTGCACCAGTGGCAGCACTGGGGCTGCTGGGTTTCACGCGTGAGGCTCTGAGCTGTGCAAGCCAAGCTGCTCACCATTGCATCAAGAGGCACCGCGGGGTCTGACGTGGGGCTTCAGCTGAAGGAAGAAGTCATCTGCGATGTCTCGGTAGAAACAAGTCTTCTGTTGAGAGAAAGATCATAGTCAACATGGGCAGGGAAACACCATCCTCCTCCTTTTCTCCACTGTTTGTGCCCTCCCTCCCCACCGAGTCTCACGCCTTTGAGCCCCCTACCCTACCGTGTGTGGCTGAGGCATCAGGGCTGTCCTGCAGCTCCGACCCCTTTGGCACCCACCTGCACAAGGCACAAGGATGGTTGCATGCAGGCAGCCCTCCTGCAAGCCCCGAGAGCAGAGGGGCCATCACTGCCAGCCAGCTGCCCTTTGCACGGGGCACCAAGGGCTCCGGGGCAACACCACGTGCCTGCAGCACCTTGAGCAACCGGAGCAATACCCTGCAAATGGAATCCAGCAACATGCCACCCATGCGGAGCTTCCCAAGACCTGGCTTTAAAAAAAAAGGCTTTAGTGATTTAAGCCCATAACGTTCATGCCATGGGAGCTGTACAGGGGTTGAGACACGCTGGGACTCCTGGTAGGGTGAGCTTTTCAGTCACTTCTCCTCTTGCACCATCACCACGGGTGTAATGGAGAGCAGAAAGCAGAAACCAAGGTAATTCTGCGCAACTGGCTGAAAACACAATTCAGCAAGATGTAAAAACCCACCCGACTACAGGGCCAGGCAGCATTTTGGCTGTGCACTGTGGTTGCCTGGCCATTCCCCATCGCATGCTCTGAGTGGTCCCCAGGAAGCAGCTCCCACACTTTGCTTTTTACATGGTGTGGTTTACGTTAGTTTATTTTTAATTCTGTTGTTATGAGGTTTGACACAAGTGCAAAGATGATCAACTGAAAAAAACAAAGTGTTGCACGTCCACACAACAGGGGATGCAGAGCTTAGGCCCTGTGAAAACCAGGACGCCGCAATCTTTTAGCACGTTCTGTAGAAGACGGCACAGAACCATCTCTGAATGCGCCAAGCCTTGCTTTCAGCTAAACCAAAACTGGGTTGCTCTTGTCATTTGAAACAGGGTTTTTCTCCAGTGGGGAGGGAGTATATTGTTCTATATTTCTTATGATACCTTTTTTTGGCTGTTTTCTTTCTATATCTGGTTTATCTTCCTATTTTTCCTTCCTAGTCTTCTATGGAAGCTTCCTAGGGCCCTGGATATCTCTGTACTTTATCAGATACAGTGGCCTGCTACACTTGAATGTGCTTAAACTTGAGAAGTTTATTCTCAATTTGACACCCCAAGTAAATCGAGATAATTTTTAGATTGAGAATTCTTTCTTTTTGAATTTCAAATACATAAAAGTCCTATCAGTGAAACACGCAGGCCTCGTAGAAATGCACAAGCCAAAAAGCTAAAATTCAGTAGGTGCTTTTTCTCCTTTACAATTTGTTCTTCATTACAACAATGCAAAATACTGGAAATAAAAATGAAGAAGAAAAATTAGAGTCTGGTTAGCAAGGGGGATATAACCTAATACCAGTCACTATTATACTTCCGTATGCTGCTTAATGAATCAATGCTGGCAGGAAAAAAGATTGCTGGAGCCTGAGGCACTTAATAACGGCGTGTAACATAACATGCATTTCCCTTTAGGTGTCACTCTAAAAAGTTGGTATGTACAATTTCTACTTCTAATGTAATGAGAGCGGAGGGTGATGCTGTCAAGATGAGAAATTTTGGCAGCACGGCGTGAAGCTGCACGCAGGCAGCCAGTTTGTTAGGCGGCTGGGCAAGCCGCCCCGGCACAGCGCTGGTGGCAGGATGGGTGTCCTGAGGCTGCGTGCCCGGCGGCAAGGGCAGGAGTGTCCTCCCCACCATGGGCACCACTGGGGACCCGCCACTACCACCACCAGCTGAAGAGATGTTAGACGGGTTTAGAAATAAGCATGTGAGCTGCTCACGCAAGATGTAACTGAAAGTGCAAGCGTCAGCTGCTCCCATCAGAGCCTACGCAGCCTGGAAACAAAAAGAGAATGAACATTAATACAATGCAGTGCATGGAAATGCCTCCTGGTTAACAGAGATGCTGCAGGTGCTGTGTGGCACAACTAATAGCATCCGCCTGAAAAAAATAAATATTTGGCCCCATCTTCATGATGTATCACAACTCACGTATTCCTCCCACCCTGGGATTTTTGACTTTTCGTCGGCCTCCGCCTGGCAGCTTCCCCTGTACAACTTCAGGACCCCATGGGTGCTGTGATCGGCTCTAAGGTGCCATTGTTCCTCCCCGTCTGTGGCTGCCTCCTGTATGCCCAGGTATGCTCTCCAAAGCATCCTCATTGGTATGTACAGCCTGTAATCAGCAGTGAAATACTTTAGGATTCATTTCAGTGACGGATCTAAGGCTCGAATCGTATTATATTGTCTGGTAATTAATACTAAGAAGAGATCCTGCACAGCGTAACAATAGCTATAAAATTGCTTCAACTACATGGGATGCAGAGAGAATAAATGACACGATATGATCGTTATTATTATTTTTGCTTTTTTTATTTCTGCTAAATCTTGTAACATCCTTCATGAACTTACTTCCTTTCAAAATGACTTAGTGGCAGAAAATGGAACTAAATCTCTAAACAGGACGTCACATCATTTCAGAACGAGTCAAGGTCAGCCAGTTCATTTTTTAAGTACAAAACTCCTCACTGCTCCCTGATAGCCAGGGAGAAGCTACCTGTGCTGTTGAGTCTGCCAGATGCCATGTCTGTGTGCCGTGGTTTAGCCTCAGTTGGCAACCAAGCCCCACCCAGCCGCTCGCTCACCCTCCCCACCGGTGGGATGGAGGAATCAGAAGAGCAAAGTAAGAAAACTCATGAGTTGAGATAAGAACAGTTTAATAATTAAAATAAAATAAAATAGTAATAATGATAATAATAATGTAATTAAAACAATGAGAGAGAGAGAGAGGAATAAAACCCGGGGGGGGGGGGGGGGGAATGAGTGATGCAACCGCTCACCACCCACTGACTGACACCCAGCCAATCCCCACGCCCAGCCAACTCCCCCAGTTTCTATACTGGGCATGAAGCCATATGGTATGGAAAAGCCCTTGGGCCAGTTTGGCTGTGCCCCCTCCCAGCTTCCTGTGCACCCAGCAGAGCATGGGGAGCTGAAAAGTCCTTGACCAGTGTAAGCACTGCTCAGCAACAACTAACACATCAGTGTGCTATCAACATTATTCTCATGCTAAATCCAAAACACAGCGCTCTACCAGCTACTAGGAAGAAAATTAACTCTATCCCAGCCGAAACCAGGACAGTATCCACCCCTTATTCTATATCATCTATGTCATGCCCAGGTCCTACCCTTTCCAATACATTCCAGTTAATAACCGCCACTGTCTTTTGATATATACACACAGCTATCATTCCCTTAGTCTATGGGCCATCCCTCTAAACTGTCCATTGGGTTCATTTAGTCCATGACTTTGGGCTCCATCTGTCATAACAGTCTTTCAGGGCAGGAGAGATGATGTGTGGTGTTGGATCGTTGCATGCTGAAGCCAGTTCTGGTTCCATCACTGCTGCAATTTGCTCAGTTTCATCAAAGTTCATTCTTCATTAATCTGGGTGATTCTTACTGTAATACCATTGATATGGCATATAGCAACCATAGAAGAGATGACATACAGTATTATATAGTAATTAACATCATACAATTCAGTTCATTGTCTATTTTCACCCAAAATCAAATCCCCGTGAGGTACACATTGGAATTCCTCATCCTTTCGCATTACCCACCAAGTGCACCCAGGTCCTTGAGCAAAAGCAATCCCACGAATAGGTTTGCCTTTGCCCAGAGCAGGAGTAACCCTGACTGTGTTCCCCAGCATATTTTTTTACGTGCACTACAGAGACTTTATCCCCTTCTACAGTACATAAAAGTTTTGATTGGGCAGGGCCAGCTCGATTGGCAGATTCCCTAGTGTTGACTAACCAGGTGGCCTTTGCTAAATGTGTATCCCAATGTTCGAATGTCCCACCACCCGTTGCTCTCAGTGTAGTCTTTAACAGTCCATTGTATCATTCGATTTTCCCAGAGGCTGGTGCATGACAGGGGATGTGATATACCCACTCAATGCCGTGCTCTTTGGCCCAGGTGTCTATGAGACTGTTTCAAAAATGTGTTCCGTTGTCTGACTCAATTCTTCCTGGGGTCCCATGTCGACACAGGACTTGCTTTTCAAGGCCCAGGATAGTGTTACGGGCGGTGGCATGGGGCACAGGATATGTTTCCAGCCATCCGGTGGTTGCTTCCACCATTGTAAGCACATAGCGCTTGCCTTGGCAGGTTTGTGGGAGCGTGATATAATCGATCTGCCAGGCCTCCCCATATTTATATTTCAGCCATCGTCCTCTGTACCACAGAGGCTTTAACCGCTTGGCTTGTTTAATTGCAGCGCATGTTTCACATTCATGGATAACCTGTGCAATAGTGTCCATGGTCAAGTCCACCCCTCGATCACGAGCCCATCTATATGTTGCATCTCTTCCTTGATGGCCTGAGGTGTCATGGGCCCACTGAGCTATCAATAATTCACCCTTATGTTGCCGGTCCAGATCCACCTCAGCCACCTCAATCTTAGCAGCCTGATCCACCTGCTGGTTGTTTTGATGTTCTTCAGTGGCCCAGCTCTTGGGTACGTGAGCATCTACGTGACGTATTTTTACAACCAGCTTCTCTACCTGGGCAGCAATATCTTGCCACAATGCAGCAGCCCAGATGGGTTTGCCTCTGTGCTGCCAGTTGCTCTGCGTCCATTGCTGTAACTACCCCCACAGCGCATTTACCACCATCTGTGAGTCAGTATAGAGATAAAGTACCAGCCACTTTTCTTGGTCAGCAATGTCTAAAGCCAGGTGGATGGCCTTTACTTCTGCAGATTGGCTCAATTCACCATCTCCTTCAGCAGTCTCTACAACCTGTCATATAGGACTCCATAGAGCAGCCTTCCACCTCCGATGCTTTCCTACAAGACAACAGGGCCCATCAGTGAACAGGGCATATTGCTTCTCTTTTTCTGGTAGTTTATTGTACAGCAGGGCCTCCTCAGCACGCATCACCTCCTCCTCTGGCGATATTCCAAAATCTTTGCCTTCTGGCCAGTCCATGATCAGTTCCAAGATCCCTGGGTGACTGAGGTTTCCTACCCGAGCCCGTTGTGTGATCAGTGTGACCTACTTACTCCACATAGCATCAGTTGCATGATGTGTAGAGGGGACCCTCCCTTTGAACATCCAGCCCAGCACTGGCAGTCGGGGTGCCAGGAGGAGCTGCACTTCAATACCAACCACTTCTGAAGCAGCTCGAACCCCTTCATATGCTGCCAATATCTCTTTTTCAGTTGGAGTAGAGCGGGCCTCAGATCCTGTGTATCCCCGACTCCAAAACCCTAGGGGTTGACCTCGAGTCTCCCCTGGTGCTTTCTGCCAGAGGCTCCAGGTAGGGCCATTCTCTCCAGCTGTGGTGTAGAGCACATTTTTACATCTTGTCCTGCCCGGACTGGCCCGAGGGCTACTGCATGAACTATCTCCCATTTAATTTGTTCAAAGGCTTGTTGTTGCTCAGGGCCCCATTTGAAATCGTTCTTCTTCCAGGTCACTTGATAGAGAGGGCTTATGATCAGACTGTAATTTGGAATATGCGTTCCCCAAAACTGACAACACCTAAGAAAGCTTGTGTTTCCTTTTTGCTAGTTGGTGGGGACATGGCTGTTATTTTGTTAATCAATCACATCCATTGGGATCTGACGACGTCCATCTTGCCATTTTATTCCTAAAAACTGGATCTCCTGTGTGGGTCCCTTGACCTTACTTTGGTTTATGGCAAAACTGGCCTTCAGAAGGATCTGGACTATTTTCTTCCCTTTCTCAAAAACTTCTTCTGCTGTATTGCCCCACACAATGATGTCATCAATATATTGCAGGTGTTCCAGAGCCTCATCCTGTTCCAGTGCAGTCTGGATCAGTCCCTGGCAAATGGTAGGGCTGTGTTTCCACCCCTGGGGCAGTCGATTCCAGGTGTACTGAACGCCCCTCCAAGTGAAAGCAAACTGTGGCCTGCACTCTGCTGCCAAAGGGATTGAGAAAAATGCATTAGCGATATCAATTGTAGCGTACCACTTGGCTGCATTTGACTCCAGTTCGTATTGAAGTTCCCGCATGTCCAGCACAGCAGCACTCAGCGTGACTTCATTCAGGTCACGATAGTCTACTGTCAGTCTTCACTCTCCATTAGACTTTCGCACTGGCCATGTAGGACTGTTAAAGGGTGAGTGAGTCTTACTGATCACTCCTTGGCTCTCCAGTCAACGAATCAGCTTATGGATGGGAATCAGGGAGTCTCGGTTGGTGCGATATTGCTGCCAGTGCACTGTTGTGGTAGCAATTGGCACCTGTTGTTCTTCAACCCTCAGCAACCCCACAACAGAAGGGTCCTCTGAAAGACTGGGCAGGGTGGACAGCTGTTTAATGTCCTCCGCCTCCAAGGCAGCTATACCAAAAGCCCACCCGTACCCTTATGGGTCCTTGAAACACCCTCTCCTGAGGTAGTCTATGCCAAGGGTGCACGGAGCCTCTGGGCCAGTCACAATGGGATGCTTTTGCCACCCATTCCCAGTTAGGCTCACTTTGGCCTCCAATACAGTCAGCTGTTGGGATCCCCCTGTCACTCCAGAAATACAGGTGGGTTCTGCCCCGATATAGCTTGATGGCATTAGGGTACACTGTGCACCGGTGTCTACTAGAGCCTCATACTCCTGTGGGTCTGATGTGCCAGGCCATCGGATCCACAGAGTCAAGTAAACCCAGTTGTCCCTTTCTTCTACCTGGTTGGAGGCAGGACCCCTCTAGTCCTGGTCATAGTATTCGTTACCCACTTCTTGTAAATACAAGTCAGGAGCTCCTTCATTAAAATCAGGAGTAAGATCAGCCCTTCTACTCTGTCTGGGGAACTGTCCACTGGAAACTGGAGCAGCAATTTTCCTGGAAGAACCCCCTTGCATGATGGTTTTTCTTTGCAACTCACATACCCGTGCCTCTAGGGTCGAGGTAGATTTTCCATCCCACTTCCTCATGTCCTCTCCATGGCCATGCAGGTAAAACCACAGGGTGCTCTGTGGTGTGTACCCTGTATATCCTTTCTCTTGAGCAGAAGAACGCTGACTCCTAATAGCTGAGATACTGGTCCGTACAGGTGGGGAGTGGGACATATTCTCTTTGAATCATTGGAACTCCCGGGACAGGTTCTCCACAGCTGAGATGAGGGAGGAAGAGATACTTTTTTCATATTCCGAGAGTTGGCTAGCTGCTTCATCCACCGTCAGACCCTCTCCGTCTTTCCAGGTCAGTATTGCCATTGAGTTGGCATACAACACTGGTGCACTCCATACCAACTTCCACCACATGGGTCGTGTGCACCAGGCTTCATCTGGATCTTTGGATAACTGCTCGTTGTCCAGATCACCATAAATCACCTCCAGCATGGCTAATTCCCTCAGGTACTGGATACCTCTCTCCATGGTGGTCCATTTGCCTGGGCAATATCTAACATCTTCCTTGAAGGGACATCTTTCCTTCATACCTGACAGGAGTCACCTCCAGAGACTGAGGGCTTGTGCCCCTTTTCCAATCGCTTTGTCAATGCCCCCTTCCCTAGAAAGGGATCCTAGCTGTTTGGCTTCCTTACCCTCTAATTCCAGGCCACTGGCCCCGTTATCCCAGCATTGGGGCACCCAGGTCACAACGTGCTCGCCTGGACGACGGCTGGTATCTTTTTGCACATCTCGCAGCTCATTCAGGAACAGGGATCGGGTGGTTTCCATCTCGTTTATGAGTTCTTCCTCTTCCTCCTCCTCTCCTCATGATGGCCCTGTTTTTTCATCATCCCTTTCTAAACAAGTTAACTTTCGCTTACAAGATTTCGTCTTGTGTATAGGGGCGACTGATACCAGCATGGGTTGGTTCCCTGGTTCAGCTGCAGTGCCTGCTGCTGGGGTTGGAGTAACCACAGTGCCTGTCTCAGGGGTTGAAGTAGCCGCAGTGCCTGTCGTTTTGTCGTCAGATCCAGAGACCTTCTTTTCCCCTTGAGGGTACTGAATAGTGTTGAGCAGGGCTCGGTGGGCATGGGCCAGGCCCCAGCACATTGCAGTGATTTGTGTCTCTCTGGAATTGCCAGGGTGACAGCATACTTTTTCCAAATATTCTACTAATTTTTCAGGATTCTGCACTTGTTCAGGGGTGAAGTTCCACAACACTGGAAGTGCCCACCATCCTAGGCATTTGCCCATGCTATCCCACACACTCTGCCACTCATAACAATCCAGCCTTAGGGAGATCTCTGGATGATATTCTTAAATTGCTTACTAACCTTAGACAAAACCAAAACAATATTCCCAAGAAATACCAATGGAAGTATCTTAACTACCTAAGGAGGTTCAAGATACTGAAAAGTTATGGTAATGAAGGAGGAAACATGACAGAAGAAGGAAGCGAAGGTGGCATTCTGTATTTCCTCCATAAAAAACCTCTCAGAGGAAGAAGTATAATTGCTAATTGTCTCAATGAGGTGGTACCTGAAGTACAGTAATGGCTTCAGTACAAAACCCAAATACCAGATTAAGCTCAAGGACAATGTTTTAATAACAAACCTCCCAGGCAAAACATCACTAATCACTGCAGAGCACAGCAAACTGCAAAAAACAACACTGATCTTTAACATGTACAGCAAAAAAATGAGCATGGTGCGGATCAGATAAACCAGTATTGAGAACAGATGAATCAATATTGTGACCAGCAACTGTTAACAGATATAAATCCTTAACACACTCTGGTTAGTCTGTTATTATCTGAAACCCTTCAAGCCCCACGTTGGGCTCCAAAAAGGACTGTCGTGGTTTAGCTTCAGTTAGCAACTAAGCACCACACAGCTGCTCACTCACCACCACCCCCAGCCCCGGTGGGATGGGGGAGAGAATCTGAAGAGCAAAGTAAGAAAACTCGTGGGTTGAGATAAGAACAGTTTAACAATGGAAATAAAATAAAATAACAATAATAATAATAAATTGTAATGAAAAGGAAAACAATGAGAGAGAGAGGAACAAAACCCGGGGGGGGGGAACCAAGTGATGCAACTGCTCACCACCCGCCTACCGACGCCCAGCCAGTGCCCGAGCAGCGATCGCTGCCCCCCGGCCAACTCCCCCCAGTTTCTATACTGGGCATGACGCCATATGGTGTGGAATAGCCCTTGGGCCAGTTTGGCTGTGCCCCCTCCCAGCTTCTTGTGCACCCGGCAGAGCATGGGGAGCTGAAAAGTCCTTGACCAGTGTAAATGAGCAACAACTAACACATCAGCGTGTTATCAGCATTATTCTCATACTAAATCCAAAACACAGCGCTCTACCAGCTACTAGGAAGAAAATTAACTCTATCCCAGCTGAAACCAGGACACTGTGTAAAGACAGAAAATAAAGAGGAGCAAATGGGAGAGTGCAGCACAGTATCAGAAACACCAAGGGACCTGGTGTTGCAGGGGGATCAGGTTTAAAGACTAATTTCTTAGGAGTTGCAGTGAGAGAATCTTAATAATATTGCGATGGCAAAGAAGCATTGCCCCCCCACAAATCTCCTGCGCTCTTTCAAATATCAGTTCCACAGTGACAATAACCGCAGCCGTTGGTTTGTGTCCTTTGACTATGAGCCAGTTTATACAATTAATAACGCATCCCTGCCCAATCAACTGAACGATCCGTCCTTGCCCCCAGGTACTAATCATGTGTCAAGACAATTAATTGCAGCGATGTACTATGTGAGGAAGGTTGCCCTTAATGTAATATGTGGCAATTTTTCTGAAGAGCCCAAGGCAACGATTTTCTGAATGTCCTCCCTTACAGTAACACTACCCTCTCTAAATGAGAGAGAACTTAGTCAACATGAGACCTAAAAACAAACCTTCCTCTGGGTTCAAGCCCACAAGATCCGGAGCACCCTGCCACCTCCCACTGAACAGGATCTCGCTCTTCAGCAAAGGTTACAAATTTCCAGTTAGATTGGATCAAAAGTCTCTGGATGGCTAAATTTAAAAGCTGATCACCACAAAGGGTTTTTAAGAAGATTTTTTTTTTCTCCCACCGACTTTGCTAGTTCACAAGAAACATTTTCCTCGCAGAAGCTCGGTCCTGCACCAGGGAAGGCTTGCCATCGATTTTCACAGAAATGTGATCAGATGTTCCATTAGTCACCATCTCGCTGGGCGTGTAGTTGGGTGCAGATGAGGGGAGCTAGCGGGGAGCCTGAGGACACGGACTTTGGGCATAAAAATGAGTCAATATGTCAAGGTGCTCTTTGTTTCACTTTGTCTTCTCTTCCTCTTCTTTCTCAAAGCGAGAGGGGAAAATCAGGCCGGGTCTGCCCGAGGCGGGCAGAGCCACCTCCAGCGACCCCCTCCCCGCCTCGACCTCCTGATATCTGCTTGGGGCACCGCTCCGTACTGCACACCGCAGCAGGGGGACGATCCTTCTCCGGCGAGGGGGTCAGCTCTTATGGTCGCTATGAGACAAGGAGCACCCACAACCCATTTGCCTCGTCTGCAACCAGGGCTACCTGGTTGTTGGCAGGATCCCTCCTTCAGGGTGGGAAACAGCCCTGGCAGCAAGAACCACAGCAGAGGGCTTGGTGACTGAGGATTCGCTATCTCACCACTGCCTCACCTTGTATTTTGATTTTTCACTTTGACTCATTGCTCCCAGTCATCATTGTCATCAATAATAAGAGGTGCTGGGGCACATTTTACAAATGCGTGTGCTTAATCATCTTGATATCTTAGAGGAGCCTTGTAGATAAGAAGGGCTGTTATCTCCATTTCACAGAGGCAACGTGAACCCTCCAGGGCTGCACAGGATGACTGCAGCTGCACGAGGCTCCGGCAGCAGCGTGCAGACATCCCACTGTGCAATACCGAGGGGAGAAAAGCCCTTCCAGTGCTGCAAGGGGTGGATTTAACCTCACATGCCACTCCGGGCCCTGGTGAGTCCCACCAAGCCCTTCCACTACTGTAGACTCAGGATAACCTTTCCCCACTTTGTCATACCTCTCCTTGGCTCATCCTCACCAGCAAAGGACACAGTCAGCCTTCCTGGCTCCTTTGGTAATGCTATTGCGAGTCAGACCCTGTCTGGAAAGTGCTGCTCTCCTCGTCCCGCTGTGGAAGGCCACCCATCCCCTAGTTATCAGTTTCATTCACGTACAACAAATTCCACTCGTAGTGGGAGAGCCCAGGCAGAATTCCCCTGAGAGTCTGAAATGACATTTTTCAGGATCTGACAATAAAACACCACTTGTGCTCTGCCTCTCATCTGTTCACCCGTTCAGTTAAGCTTTCACCCTGTGCATTAGAGAAATGAGTCATCTTTACCATCTCTCATGCACTCACATTCTCAGTACCTTGCCTTAATCTTCAGTTTTTCACTATCACCTGAAATATATGCTCCTTAATCTCTAATATTACTTTATGGGGAAAAAACACTAAAAAATAAATCACAGTTATAATGAGAAGCTTCAAAGACTCTAATCCTAAAACACACTCCTATAATAACACAGGGGAATCTCCACGCTC
Organism: Ciconia boyciana; assembly: GCF_034638445.1. Taxonomy (NCBI): domain Eukaryota; kingdom Metazoa; phylum Chordata; class Aves; order Ciconiiformes; family Ciconiidae; genus Ciconia; species Ciconia boyciana. The sequence continues at coordinate 18,279,414 of NC_132945.1, read as the reverse complement.
AGTATTAAAAGGATAATTTTTCAGTGCATCCCCAGTTTCACAGATACACACAGCTCTTCATTTTCACCTGCAAATGACTCCATAGATTAACAGAGAGACAAAACTCAATCAAGCATGTCTGTCATTGCGATTATGGCCTGGCTGTAAAGCAATTTCACAGAATGGGAGAGGACCATGACATACCTATCACAGCTTAAAAGCCTTCCTCATTGTGCCAGATTTACATAACTTTATTCAGTGCTGTAGATTAAAGGTTCAAAAAAATGGTATTTGCCCATAGGGATGGGAAACGAGCAAAGCGTTGACACTGGAGGTAGTTCATCATTTGAATTGGGTTTTGCACCTGCAGAATTCTCCTCTTTCTATTTGGTAATTCCTTGTGGCTTGCACAGACCCAATGACTGCAAGGGACTATTTGTGTATTTGTATCTTCTATCAAATAAAAAAATAAAAGTAAGTTGGAAAGGCTGAATTAGAGACCTCAGTATTTCAGTCTGGCTCAGGCTGTGGAGTTCAGAGGGGAAAACATAGCCCTTAACTCCCTTAGGAAAATGCACCAAGTTCCATGAACTTCTCTCTGCCTGAAGATCTTCCAGAGTGACTTCAGCACGCCTTCAAAAATCCCCCACAACGGCAGTTTTAAAGCCATATCTATCAATGCAGGTTGCCATGTCCAACCATTTTCAAATTCTGACATGCCCTCAAATCCTAAATCTGACTTAAAATTTTTGCAAGCATTTTCTGACAGTTTAAGCTAGAAACTTTGACTTTTAAAATAAAAACTGAAATTCTCATTCTTATGAAAACACTAAAGGATGTGAGAGCTGACATCTCAAGTCATCCTGGCTCTGGCATGAGAGTTCATGCTTATTTTACTAGGAAATTAGCAGGTGTGCAAAAGCTCCCGCAAGCTCTGCAGAGCCGATGCAGCTGCAGGAAGCAAAACTCTCCTTCAGCCACAAGAACCTGCCCCAGCTCCTTGCTGCAGAGCTGCTGGGTTTGTGCTGCTCCAGCCCAGGTGGAGCATGGCCGGGCGATGCTGCACCGTGCTCCCAAAAGAAAAAGGAAACTGAGGCACGAGTCACAGCAGGAGTCTCTCCACACTGGCAAACCCAGCGTTTTCCTTCGAAAATCCCAAAATAGCCAGCCCTGATTTGGTCAAATCAATGCAACTGAAGGCAGCGTAGAGAGTTTCAAAAAGCTGACCACATTTTAAAAACAATGGCTTAATCATGCCATTTTCAGAGAGAAAGCCACAACAATTCTTGGTGGTGCGCAGCTTGTTCCCATGCAGACAGGGCAAAAACCCAGGGCCAGGGCTGCCTCTCCAGTGTAGGTGCTCAGAGGTGCTGCTTTTTGTTCCTTATTATGAAAACTCATTTTTGCCCTCTTCAATACAAGATGGAAATCTGATGCCGTTTCGTTTCGCCTTTTTCCAGGATCCTCATTCTGCAAGGCTAAAGCTGAGCTCCCTCGAACGACTCTGATGCTGAAACATGTACACAAGTACTTTGCTGAATCAGGCCCTCTTAAAGTACAAGGAGGAAGATACTCAAGCTTTCTAATCCAGCAGCACAGCAGGGAAACTGCTTGTCTCTGCGTGATTGTGTAATTGCTTTTCAAAGAGAGAAGCGAGTTTCTCTATCCACGTTGCACTGATAAACCTCAGAAGTCACTTTGGTCTCCTAGCCTAACTTTCAAGATTATTTGTTATGGATAAAAGGAAAGACACTTCTATTTCCATAGCTGACAAGCTTTGCTTCAGGGCATGCATTTGTTTTCCATGCTGTTGATCTCTTCCTCCCTGTATCAGGCTAATTCATCAGATTAATAAAGGACGATTTAGCTTCCTGCAGGGTGTTATTGATCTCTCAGGGAACGTGGCAGTTGTTTGCTATGCCACCTCTCCCCTGAGCAAATGGGGTTGATTTTTAAATATTTCTAATGCTTGAAGGCTGCAGCTGGCTCTCACCAAGCAACTATGGAGGAGCAAAAGGCAGCAGCAAAGGGAAAATGCAAAATGTATTTGCCTCAGTCCCTCTGCTTTCCCCTGCCTCTGTACTCATCGGTGTGTCCACAGCGCACAAAGCCACAGCGAGGAAGTGGGAGTGAACAACTCACTCCAGCGCGGGGCTTTAGAGAGACAAAGCTCATCTAGGCTGAGCTGTCACACGCTTAATCCACCAGCACCGGGGATTATTTGAAACATGCAGCGTAGTCCATAGATTATAAAGTCAGAAAGGACCCTTGTAATCAGCTCCTGTAACACTCCCCAGCCAGGTCACTCCGAGCCCCGAGCCCTCCGGCGGCAAATTGCCCCCGCCGGTGCTCGGCGTGCTGTGCGGTGCCTGCCTCCGCTCACCGGGGACCCCCCTCTGCTCTGCATGTGCCCACCTTCAGCTGCCTGCGACAGGATCGCCTTCTGCCTCTGACAGCGTTTACCTAAGCTGCATTTCCGTACGCCTCTTCAGAGCGCCTCTGGAAGGCACCGGGGTTTCGGCACAAGCGGCCCCATCACGGTCAGGCACGCCGAGCGAGACCCAGGACGTGAGCTGTGCCGAGCACCTCGCATGCCACCCAGCCGGCCTCATGCTCAGCCAGGCACCGCGGCGGCTGCACGGCTTCTTCCCTCTCTGCCAGCAGAAACCGCAATGGGCGATGCTCTCCCACCTCTTCTCGGGGCCTTCCACAGCAGCAGCGGTTTCCTGAAGAGACCAGAAGTGGACACATGTTTCAGAAATATTCACGTGTCATCCAACACAGAAACAACAGCGTCTCCTTCCCAGTGCTGCAATTACCCTTTTTATCCCACCACAATTATTCCTATACCTTTAGGCTACAATGCTGGACGAGGAGCTTTAATTCACCATAATCTCTCAGTCGTTCCCTGGCTCCCTGCTTGTCTGGGCAGAAATCCCTGCCCTGCAAACACAGCCTGGCTCTTGGCTTCCACGATGCAGGGCTTGATGTTTGACCTTATTAAAAAACAAACACTGTTCATTTGTGCCAAGCTACAAAGCCCAAATGCTCAGCCTCGGTGACTTCCTACCTCATTCTTCACCTTTCTTCTGGTTTAATGTCATCTATGAATGTTCTGTTTTCTCCCCAAAACCACTGACCGACATGTTAAATTGTGAAAGAGCAAGACCTGAGTCCCACCGGAGCCGGGCGGACACAAGCCCCCTTGCTCCCCTGTTTGCAGCTGTGTTGCAAGGCTTGTAAATCCGCTGGCTTGAAATCCACACAGTATGTACTATATTAATTTTATATAATTCTAATTCCTTAATCAATAGCTTTGAAGAATCAAATATCTGTAAATTACAACAACATTATTACCTTTAGCAGTCTAATTTGCAGTCTCATTAAAAAGACATCAAGTCCTTTTCTGTAACCCTACAGTGATGGAATAACTCTCCATCCTTCATTAGTCATACCCTCGCACGCACGGTCAGATGTTTGTCTAGGACTGGTGTCAAGCTGGGCCATCCCCAGCTGGGTTTCAAATCCTGGCACAGCAGCAGCTTACTTTCATTGCCGCCCAACCGTCATGACCCACGCGCCACTGAAAATGGGTACAACCAGTTCAGAGAGCTGCAGGGCCAGTACCGGTGACCAGTCCCCTGGACCCGCCGGCGCAGAGCGTGCGGTGGTGGCCCCTGCTGTGCCGCACGCGCAGGGTCACCGTGGGACTCTCCGTCCCGTGGTATGACCACAGCTGCTTGTTTTCCCCAAACATGACACATTTATTGAATGTTTCTGCATGTATCGACCTCCTTTTGTGCATTATCAATGGCTTTTCTGCAGAGTTTAGCTGGTACCTGACCAAATAAATGCCTTTTCTTCCCAATATATTCTGAAAATTACTGAGCTCTGCTTGTATCATTTTCCTTCCCATATGAAAGGAAAACCCATTTTCTCGAATATAGAAGAGTCTTGGAGCCAGAATTAGACAAGGAAATGTGTCAAGAGAAGGGGTCGGGGACCGGTTTCTCCCAGCAGCGGGGGCTCACCAGCAATCCATGCAGTTAAGCCGGATGATTAAAGACTGGACCCACTCTGCGAAGCTGCCTGTGTCTGACCACTGCCTGCATCCTCGGTTGAGGCACATTTCTCATCATTATCCCTTAACCCCGCACTTTCCAGTCCCACTTAATAAGGCAATGTTTATTTATCTGGCTTTTGGCATGACAGATAAAACAAAGCCATGCCAAATTTCAGTCCTTAAATCCCAGTAAATAGATTGGCTGGGCCTAGATTATAAAGGAAAATAACTGCAGAGAACTTACTTTGGAAAAAAAAAATGAAGGGTCTTCAAACTGATTTGCTGACAGGGTAGACCTTGATGTCATGCTTCTCTAAGTGGGTTATGATTGTTCTCACAAATGCAAAATGATATGCAAATATATCCATCACATCCTGCTGCTTACAGTTTTATCTGCCTTTTTCCTAATCTTTTTTTTCCCTGCCCCTGGAGTCTCCCAGAAGCTGATGAGAAGCGTTTGTCCTGTGTACAAGGCCAGGAATGAAGAGAGTGGAAAAGGAAAATATTCTGCACTATACCTCTTCTGACAGGTACAAGTTTCCTGATGGTTTATGTCTGTATCACGAGACGTAGGGTTTCATTTTTGCCCTTGAAAAATAGATCAAAGACCACTGTCAGTATACACTCTTCCTTGTCAATTTTTCACTGGTTTTAGAAGATATGGAGAGTTTATAGTCAGCCAATGGCCCTCCCACAGTGGCAACTTTGCTGTCCCAGGTGGTTTGGAGCAAGCAGGACTTACCAGGACTGCTAAAAAGTCCTCCTCAAACCCAGACCAATTTGTAGCATGAAAACCAGCAATGCTCTCCTCCAGGAAGGAAAAGATGGGTGGTTTTTGGTTTTACTCTCCTCAGTGCTATACGTTATCTTCAGGGTCCCCAGAACAAGATTGTGCTCAAGCTGAACGTCGGTTCAAAAATCGTGGGGTTTGTGCCTGGAGGTTGATCTGAGCAATTTGTACCTAGCGAGGCACCAGAGGAGCCCCGGCGAGGGGCCGGGAGCCCTGTGCCGGGCTGCTCTCCCCACTTGGAGGGCTTTGACCCGCTGTGGGTGGGTGGGTGCGAGGCAGGGCCCGGGGCTGGCCGTGCCTTGCAGGGCGGCTGGTGCTCGGGCTGCCTCCGGGCAATGTGCGAGCGGCTCTGTGGGAAGCGGCTGCTGCTCCTAATTAAATAGCACAGATCCATTCCTGCTCATCGGTCTGACGGCGGTAAGCCCTGCTGCCGCCTCGGGTGCTGGAATTAATGCTGCTGCGAGACAACATAAATTGCAGCTTGAAAATGGCAGATCAGGTGTACGCTTACTGCCATTAAAAGGCTTTAAATTGGTTTAGAATTGAAAAAGAAAAAAAAAAGCTAACACAAAAGATCCAGATATGGCTGTAAAGGGCTGAATGCAAATGACAGAGTGAAGTTGAATTCAACGTGAAGTTGCTTTAGGACTTTGCGATGGACACCCACAGTGCTGGCGCTTAGCAAGGGACGCAGAGCCTGGCCCTGCTTAGCAGCCAAGTTTTAAAGCAGTGTCAAATTAAGAAACCTGGCTTTGAAATACTGTATGTCTCTTGAAGAACTTTAAGCCTGTTTTTGTAATGTACGATCAAAGTATGTGAAGCCTTAAGACAGGATCAAACTGCAGAAATTTTGGACACTCTCCACTCAGAAGGATCTAAGATCTGTGCTGTTAGTTATTATTAATACATGAGTAACCTGATACTTGACAGCAAAGTGAATATACTGCATCCATATTTTTATATATATATATAAATATTTTTATATATATAAATATATATATATATATATTAGGTCTGTGAGCTACAATAACATTTAATAAAGGAGTGACCAACTTTTCTGAAGTTCCTAAAGTTCAGTCTACACTGAGAATATTTCCATTTCAAAACCACTAAATAGTCATTGGGTAAAATAATTTTGACATAAAAGTCAGAACCCAGACTGCCATTCTTCCAGGACAGCCATGGTCATCCCCTCCCAACCCAGTGAACCTCCTCCTGCTGCTGACTGCGGTGGCTTAGATGGGAGCAGGGCAAGTGCTCGTGCCCAGGGGAGCCCAGAGCCTGACATTGAGGGACGTCTCCAAAAATGGGAGACATGAAACCAAATCATCTTGGGCAGGAATAAATAATCAACTCTGGGTGTCTCCCACCTGTTACAAACACTGGCTCATCGTGCAAGGGGGTGATGGACCAGTCTCGACTCACAGAATCACATAATCGCACAGGTTGGAAAAGACCTTTAAGATCATCAGGTCCAACTGTAAACCTAACACTGCCAAGACCACCACTAAACCATGTCCCTAAGCACCTCATCCAAACGTCTTTTAAATGCTTCCAGGGATGGTGACTCAACCACTTCCCTGGGCAGCCTGTTCCAGTGCTTGACAACCCTTTCAGTGAAGTAAAATTTCCTCATATCCAGTCTAAACCTCCCCTGGCACAACTTGAGGCCATCTCCTCTCGTCCTGTCATTTGTTACCTGGGAGAAGAGACCGACCCTCACCTCTCTACACCCTCCTTTCAGGCAGTTGTAGAGAGCAATAAGGTCTCCCCTCAGCCTCCTTTTCTCCAGGGTAAACAACCCCAGTTCCCTCAGCCGCTCCCCATCAGCCTTGTGCTCCAGACCCTTCCCCAGCTTCGTTGCCCTTCTCTGGACACGCTCCAGCCCCTCAATGTCTCTCTTGTAGTGAGGGGCCCAAAACCGAACACAGTATTTGAGGTGCGGCCTCACCAGTGCTGAGTACAGGGGACGATCACTGCCCTAGTCCTGCTGGCCACGCTATTTCTGATACAAGCCAGGATGCCGTTGGCCTTCTTGGCCACCTGGGCACACTGCCGGCTCATATTCAGCCGGCTGTCAACCAACACCCCCAGGTCCTTCTCTGCCAGGCAGCTTTCCAGCCACTCTTCCCCAAGCCGGTAGCGTTGCATGGGGTTGTTGTAACCCAAGTGCAGGACTCAGCACTGAGCCTTGTTGAACCTCATGCAATTGGCCCCAGCCCATTGATCCAGCCTGTCCAGGTCCCTCTGCAGAGCCTTCCTACCCTCCAGCAGATCAACACTCCCGCACAACTTGGTGTCATCTGCAAACTTACTGAGGGTGCACTCGATCCCTTCATCCAGATCATTGATAAAGATATTAAACAGAACTGGCCCCAAAACTGAGCCCTGGGGGACACCACTTGTGACCGGCCGCCAACTGGAGTAAACTCCATTCACCACCACTCTTTGGGCCCAGCCATCCAGCCAGTTCTTTACCCAGCAAAGAGTACACCCATGCAAGCCATGAGCAGCCAGTTTCTCCAGGAGAATGCTGTGGGAAACCGTGTCAAAGGCTTTACTGAAGTCTAGATAGACAACATCCACAGCCTTCCCCTCATCCACTAGGCAGGTCACCTTGTCGTAGAAGGAGATCAGGTTGGTCAAGCAGGACCTGCTTTTCCTAAACCCATGCTGGCTGGGCTTGATCCCTTGGTTATCCTCTACATGCCGTGTGATGGCACTCAAGATGACCTGCTCCATCAGCTTTCCCGGTACCGAGGTCAGGCTGACAGGCCTGTAGTTCCCCGGGTCCTCCTTCCAGCCCTTCTTGTAGATGGGTGTCACATTTGCTAAGCTCCAGTCAACTGGGACCTCCCCAGTTAGCCAGGACTGCTGGTAAGTGATGGAAAGGGGCTTAGTGAGCACTTCTGCCAGTTCCTTCAGTACTCTGGGGTGGATCTCATCAGGCCCCATAGACTTGTGAGTGTCTAAGTGGTGCAGCAGGTCACTAACCATTTCCCCCTGGATTATGGGGGCTCCATTCTGGTCCCCGTTCCTGTCTTCCGACTCGGGGGGCTGGGTAGCCAGAGAACAATTGGCCCTGCTATTAAAGACTGAGGCAAAGAAGGCATTAAGTACCTCAGCCTTTTCCCCATCCTTTGTCACTGTGTTCCCTCCCCCGTCTAATAGAGGCTGGAGATTCTCCTTAGCTCTCCTTCTGCTGCTAATGTATTTGAAGAAGTATTTTTTGTTGTCTTTTACGGCAGTAGCCGGATTGAGCTCTAGCTTGGCTTTGGCCTTTCTAATTTTCTCCCTGCACAACCTCGCTACACCTTTGCAGTCCTCTTGACTTGCCTGCCCCTTCTTCCAAAGGTCACGGACTCTCCTCTTTTTCCTGAGTTCTAGCCAAAGCTCTCTATTCAGCCAGGCCGGCTCGTCTTTCGGCACCTGGGGACAGCCCGCTCTTGTGCCTTTAGGACTTCCTCCTTAAAGAATGTCCAGCCTTCCTGGACTCCTTTGCCCTTTAGGGCTGCCTCCCAGGGGACTCTGTCGACCAGTCTCCTAAACAGGCCAAAGGCTGCCCTCCGGAAGTCCACGGTGGCAGTTCTGCTGACCCCCCTCGTCACTTGTCCAAGTATCAAAAACTCTATCATTTCGTGATCACGCTGCCCAAGACAGCCTCCAGCCATCACATCACTCACAAGTCCTTCTCTGTTCGTGAACAAGAGGTCCAGCGGGGCACCTTCCCTAGTTGGCTCGCTCACCAGCTGTGTCAGGAAGTTCTCTGCCACACACTCCAGGAACCTCCTAGACTGTTTCCTCTCTGCTGCATTGTATTTCCAGCAGACATCCGGTAGGTTGAAGTCCCCCACAAGAACAAGGGCTAGCGATTGTGAGGCTTCTCCCAGCTGCTTATAGAATAGTTCATCTGCCTCATCATCCTGGTTGGGTGGTCTGTAACAGACTCCCACCACAATATCTGTCTTGTTGGCCTTCCCCCTGATTCTTACCCATAGACACTCAACCCTATCATCACCATCATTAAGCTCTAAACTATCCAGACACTCCCTAACGTATAGGGCTGCCCCACCACCTCTCCTGCCTTGCCTATCCCTCCTGAAGAGTTTATAGCCATCCATCGCCGCACTCCAGTTGTGCAAGTCATCCCACCACGTTTCCGTGATGGCAACCATATCATAGTTTTCTTGCTGTACAATGGCTTCCAGCTCGTCCTGCGTGTTGCCCATGCTGCGCGCGTTGGTGTAGAGGCACTTCATCTGGGCTGTCGTCCGTGTCTCCTTCATCGAGGAACACCCCTTGCGTGCTTTGAGGTGTTTCACTGGCGTTTCCCTCTTGGCTCCTATTGCCTCAGCATCCCCTAGCTCAACTCTGTTTGACTTCAGCTGTGCCCCAGTGTACCCAGCACATCTCAGAGACACAGGCTGAGTGCCCTCGCTGGCACCCGCTCCCTCTAATCGTGGCACGTCGTCCCTCAGCTTCTCACAGGCAAGCCTGATATTACTCCCCTCTCCTTTCGAGTCTAGTTTAAAGCTCTGTCGATGAGCCCTGCAAGCTCCTGAGCAAAGATTCTCTTTCCCCTTTGAGAAAGATGAATCCCATCAGACGCCAGCAAACCTGGTGCTGTGTAGGCCATCCTGTTATCAAAAAAACCAAAACCGTGGCGATGACACCAGCCATGGAGCCATAAGTTAATAGATTTGGTACCTCTGTTCCTTCTAGTGTCATTGCCCACAACTGGAAGGAGAGCGAATAAAATAACCTGTGCTCCAGAGTCCCTTACTAGCTGTCCCAAGGCCCTGAAGTCTCTTTTGATTGCCCTACGACTTCGTGTTGCAGCTTCATCACCCCCCACATGGAGAAGCAGTAGAGGGTAATAGTCCGAGGGCCGTACCAGGCTAGGGAGTATCCTAGCGATGTCCTTCACCCAGGCCCCAGGGAGGCAGCAGGCTTCCCTAAGAGGAGGGTCCGTCCGGCGTATCGGACCCGCGGTTCCCCTTAGAAGGGAGTCTCCTCAGTCTTTCAAAGGGGGGCTGTATCCTTCACTGTGTTTTTACCTAATCTGTCTGGAAGAACCAGGCTTTTTGGCTATTTTGCACTTTGTGAACCCTTAAACATCTTCCAGCTGAAGAACAGACCAGCTCGCAGGGAACACAACCCAAATGACCATTGATATGCTCTCCTACCTGCCTTTTGTGGAAGGGTGAGAAAAGAAGGCAGCACAGAGAACTTACAGCAGGAGGATGATGGAAGTCTGGAACAAGATGCTGAAGCCACCGACTCTTTCTGCTGTCATGGAGAAGGAGAAGGGTCTCTCAGCCCCTCAGCATTTCGGGTCAATGCTGGGGACCCTCTCACGTGGTGGCCGTGCCTCCAGCTTTCCCTCCTCCGGGCTGGCCAGGGACAGCTCTCCTTCCACAGCAGGGGCATTAGCACACGCCTAATGCTGCAAAGCACATCCTAGGGAGGATGGGATTCCTGACAGAGGCCTTGGGGAGCACTGCAGGAATAGCTGTATTCTACTACAGAAACAGTAAGCAAAAGAGAATGACCAGGAAAACCCATGAGACGTCAAGGGAGAGAAACAACAGCGTTACAGTCTCAGTTCAGCACCCATTAGGTGGACGTGGTGTAACAGGGACTGAACGATTCTCATAGAACGTTTTCTTCTGAAACATTAGCCGCAGACAAAGATCTTTCTCTGTATGAATTATGAAGTATTATTTCATGTTTAATTGCATTGATTTGCATTGAAAGCTTTAAACATCAGCCTAATAATTATCTTAAACCAATTTGTCATCCAGAATACAATAAACCATTATCTATGCCAGTGCTTACAAGGAGCCGATTCTCCTGCATCAGAGGAACTGGAAGAAAATAAAAAGAAACACTTAAAATGCCAGAGTGTGCGTCCAGGTTGGTGCATTTAGGGGAAAAAATTGTTAGACCGATTGCCAGTAAAGATGACAGTAGAAAAAAAACTTCAGAGCCAACAACGGTGCTTATTTATGGAGAAATGTCCAAATGGTGGTCAGGGGCTGGCACCCGCCAGCACTGAGCTGGCCTGGCTGGAGCTGCAGGTCACCCTGCTGCCCTCGCACCCTCCACGGGGCTCTCCTGCAAGCCAGCACAAGCGGAGTTGTGTCCCAGATCCTCCTCTCCGGAGCTGAAACCAGCCCTGAGTATGACGGGTGCGTGGTGGTGGTTTGTGTTGTTGCTGGCGGCATCGAGACCGGCCGCCTTTCTGCCTTGTCACTCCCCCTTCCCTCGCGCACTGACCAAGGCGACGTTTCTGCTTACAGAGAGAATGTTAGCAAATATTTTTAATAAGGAAACACCACACCGCTCCAATCCCTGCTCTTAGAAAAGGTCTGACTATTTAAAACCAACACCAAAAAAACCTGGCTAGAGGCATGGAAGATTTTGGACAAAGCAATTATAGTCTCAGCAAGCTACGAGACACCGCGACAAGGAGACAGCAACGCAAGATGTGTTATAGGGAGAGCTGTTGGGCCAGGGTTACTGAACAGGGCTCCCACCCAGCCCTGCTTTGCTGGGGGGGACAGGCAGAGAGTCCCCGCAGCCTGGAGAGGAGGTGAAAATTATGTGTGCCCTAAGCCCCCAAAATTCCTGCGGGAGCGAGAAGGATGAAGCAAAGGAGAGCTATAACACGATTTGAATATTTTAAGCTCCTTTGACAGCAACGCACCGTAGTGCATTTTATCTGTGTGAGATCTTGCAGCAATTGAGCGCTTTACAGCTCCCGTCCGGGGAGCAGACGTTATGCAGTGCTTAGCTTGCAGCATCGCACCAAATTTTACTACCACTGCAAAACTTCCCCCCACCCTGCAACCAGTTTCAGCAGAATGATCTCTATTTTGCAGAGTGATCTTGAAACATACACAGCGGTTTTAGGGGCAGGATGAAAGCCTGATGTGACTCACGGCGGTGTTCTCAGGGGGTGTTTCCAGGGCTGCCCTCCCCACCAGGAAAAGGCACGTCACAGGGTGCCCATGCCCTGGGAGCTGCCAGCCTCACCCACCGGAGGCACGGGGGTGCTGGGCCAGGGGACGGGGCGCACGCCGAGGGTGACAGCCCCTGCCCTGGGTGCAGCCACGGCCACCCCGTGCTGCACGTCTGAGCTCCCAGGCGGCGTTTCTTCCCCAGCTGGGAAGCCCTTTGCATTGCACAAATCCGTCGATGCCTCGGGATTTTTATTTGATTTTCTTGGGCCGCGCAGCTGCCCCGCGCAGCCCAGCAGAAGGCACGGCTCGTCGAGCAGCGGGCCGGGGAGCTGGGCTGCGTCGCGATGCCAATGGGGTGCGGGCAGCAGCGCAGGAACATCTTCCGCTGGGCTGGGGCCTCCTGCCTGCACCGCAACATTCATTTCAGCCTACAGCCCTTCGTATAAAGTATCATCAAATAATTTACAGTAGGTGTCAGCTGCAAGCTATAGCCAAAGAGAAGGTTTATTTAAGATACCATGTGGATTGTTATACAAGATCCTGATGGATTATTCCTATCTGAGAATTTACAGATACTGCAGGAGCATGGCCAACAATTTGGATTAGTTTAGATTAAACTCAGACTGGGCTGGTTTTTTCTCCCTTAGGAAATCTCAGCCCGAGGTCTACAGATTTTTTTTAAAGGAAAGATATAGACAAAAACAACTTTTGCGCTTTCCAGCAGATACCTAAAGTGCTTTTTCCATCAATCACCTTTGATATATGGAGGCAGAAATGTGAGTTACTTCATTAAGAGCACTCATACATAACTGGGTACATTTACATATTAATCAGACAGCTGAGCTGCTAATCTTTCTATCTTATGTGCATCTGTAACCGTTAGTCAGAGCCGGAGTGCTGTTAAATACTCCAGGTACCACCGAGTGCCCTAAAATCAAGACGAGTGCAGGTGACAGGGCAAAGCTCATATTTACAATGCTCCCGTAGAGCCCAGCACAGTTAGCTCTGCGACAGTAACATAAATACACATATCCAACACCGGGAGCTTTAATCCAGCAGGAACCCTAGGCAAGGCGAGGCACTCCTACTGCCTACAGGCTTTAGTGATTCCCAGGGAAAAGGCTGGTTCCAGTTCAGCTTCCTCCAGGCTCTTCGCTGGTGTCTGAGAGGCACAGGGCACCCCGGGCACCCCGGCGCGAGCCCCTGGGAGATGCTGTGCACGGGGGGCCCCCGCGGGCGCCAGGAGCCAACGGAGCAGCTGATGGGGATTTCTGCCAAGTGCGCTGCATGCACGCATCGGCTTACGGCAAATTACACGATGCCAGTTTAGGTGTGTCTTTCCCTCCACCCCTGACAGCCCAAGGCCCAGCCCCGGGGGAGCGGGGCAGCGAGGGCGGGGGGCTGCCCCCTCCCAGCCCTGCCTTTCCCCCAAGGGCAGCTGCTGCCCCACACCCAACACCTTAACCCGGGGCTTGGTGGGGTGGGAGAGCCCAGCCCCGGTTCTTCTCACTGTCCCGAGTCTTTTGCAAAGTCCAGCTGGTTTTCTGGGTGAGGTTTGGTCCCTGGGTAAATCAGTTGCAGCAAAAGGGGTTAAAGCAATGAGGAGACATGGAAATTATGCTCCAGAGTCCGTAATTACTGAGATGGACAACTCGCATGGAACTCGACTGAGGTTGCGGTGGCTCTGCAATCGAGCTGCTGCACACTGTGGTGCACCCAGCACCCATCTCAGGTACGGCACAGTAGTTGCTTGGTTTTTTGTTTTACCTGTTCACTTGCCAGTCCAGGGTCTGCAAATCCACGTCCTCGGCTCCCCAGCTCCCTCCCTCCACTGCCTCGCACACAGCTCTCAACCTGGCTTGCATGGCGCCCAGCTTTGAGCCGCTGAATTAAATTCTCTCATCCTCCAAGAGCAGATAGCATCACGAGGTGTAAACTTTGGGCGAGAGCACACCGCCTGTTCCCTAGCACAAGGCACCTCGCACCCGCCTTCCCCCCGAGGCCAGGCACCCAGCGGCGAGGCTGCCTGGCGAGCAGGGTGCAGGGGCAGCTGGTGCCCAGCGCTTACGCACCTACGGCTGCAGACTAAAACAAAAAATACAAACATGTAATAATTTCCTTTGCCGAGGAAGTGATCTGTGGTATCACTTCCTCTTTGCAGAACCGTCACAGTTTACGTTTCCTGGGCTTTAATTAAACAAAGGAAAAATAATGTGGGTGGCGGCAGCAATAACACGGGCTCTACAAAGCGCTCTAATGTTCCTTGCTTTAGGGCTTCAAGTTTTCATTTGCCACTTTCTCCAGATTAAATGGATGGAAAGGTTAGCCAGACCCTGAGGAATGGCTTTGTGCTTTTGCCATGAGACATCACCTGGGTTATGTGCAGCTCCCAGTGCTCGATACGGCATCGGGCTGGCTTTGCTGCCCGTCCCCAGGCATGGGAACCCCGCTGCCCCGGCGATGCACTCACCCACCCCGGCACCTCTCCCTTGTGTCCGAGCAGCTCCGACCCGCAGACCCCCACCAGCAAGCTCTGCCTGCCCTCCCCACCCCTGGCCCAGGCAGGCAGGAGGGTGCCGAGGGGCACGGGGACGCTTTGGAGACCGGGAGCCGCTGCCATCGTTCTGGGCCCACAACCAGGAGGTTTTGCCAATGGTTTTGGTTCTTAGAGGAGAGCCCGGATGCCCCGCTGATGCCATTACAGCCCTACACACACCACCCCAGCAGCTGGAGATGTTAAACGCTCCTATTCCTTACCCCGTGGGAACAGGCAGATTTTGGAAACCACCAGCAATTCGTGCTCCTTGTCCAGAGAGGCTGCGTGCGGCAGCGGTGCTTTGCAACCAATGGATCTCTCCTCCATCTTTCACCGCTTTTTATAATGTTTTATTGATTGGTTTTGTCAAACAATTTTATTGATTGGAAGTATTTCCAACCTCTGCAGTCTGGACATAAATATTAAAGAGGAGATGAGGGAACACAGGCTTCACGACGGAGCCCTGGCTCAGCCTTGAGTCTGGCTGGAAACCCAGCCCTGGTCCAGTGGCCTTGATCGACCCAGGCCAAAAAGTGGCAGAAAGGAGCCGGGACACAGTAACACCCATATCCATATTTCTACCTTCCAGAGGCACAAGCACAGCAGCCCTGTTCAAGCTGGCTAAAATAAAGCCTCGGCCATGACTAACCCTGTGGTGGGGATGCTTGAGGGAGAAGGGGGATCATAGCTGCCACCACCGTAGCTGGGGGACCCAGCGGGTGCCTGGGCGGTGGCAGTGTGAGGCCATAGCCAGAAAAAAACAACCGACGAAGCCAACCCGCTCACCCCTGGAAAGGCCGGGGGAGTTGCTGTGGCACATGGCTGAGTGCCAGTGGTTTTGGTGGCCGACGCACCATGCCCGGCCTCCC
The DNA here is from genome assembly GCF_034638445.1 of Ciconia boyciana. NCBI lineage: Eukaryota > Metazoa > Chordata > Aves > Ciconiiformes > Ciconiidae > Ciconia > Ciconia boyciana. Next base: position 18,264,212 of record NC_132945.1, on the reverse strand, counting down.
CCGCGTCCCTGCTGCCTGCTTATGCCTTTCTCCTGCACGCAGGAGGAGGAGGAGGGAAGGCAGCGAGGAGCCAGCGCTGGCACCGCGCACCCCTGCCTGGGACATCGCCTGTGCACCACAAAGCCAAATACTCAAGGAGACGCGGGGAACAACCAGGAGGCTTTTGAAGCACCAGGAGCAAGCGCAGCGAGGTTGCCGCCTGAAATACCCCCCGACATATTATCTTCATCGCACCATCTCACCCCTGCCATCTCCTGCTCTCACCACAATGGCAGATGGGTGCTCGGCCTGCTCATGCGGCTGCTGTCTCGCTACCCGCCCTGCAGTCCCTTGCCTTGCTCGAACATCCCCGTGAGTGCCGAGGGTGACTGGGTGCTCAGTTAGCCACGGAGAGTTGGGGTTGGCCTCCACCTTGGGATACAGCCCAGTAAAGCCTGGTTTGTCTGACTCAAAACCAAGAGCGACGTGCCCAGGGTGAGATGTCATGCAGTTCGGTTTTGGGTCAGGATTATTTATTCTTCACATTGTTTTTAAAAATGAGCTTTACAGTTTGGTTTTGACATCTAGCATTTGCCTCTGCTAAGAGCACGTGAAAGAGAAACACCGCAACGAATGCAATGGGGCAAAACCTCTGGCCCCCGTCACACCAAACCACTGAAAGATGGTCACGTTTGTCACGTTTACGCAGGGAAGAACATCTCTGCTCCTTCCAGGGCAGCGGCAGTAGGCGTTAGCATGGGGAAGAGCTGGTTAAACCAGAGAGAAGTATGCATGATGTAAGGACTCCCATTTCATACACAAACCATCAACAAATAAATAAAATAGACCATAGAAAGCACATGACTGCCCCACTTTCTCATGCAAACCCCCGGCTAGAGGGTTTTACCTTTGCTTTGGTTTAGTTGTTTGGTTTAAGCAGTGGAAACAACCTGTCTTAAGATGAGCCATGCCTCCGCCCGCTGCTTCATGCTCACAGCTGATACTGGTATCTTCCTCTAAAATCCAAGCTCACACGAGCAGGTCGCTGGGGGTTTACCATGGGGCGAGCCGAGCGCAGCCAGCCACAGGCAGCCGCTGGCCCTCGGTCCTGCTTGCCTGTCTCCTGGGAAAACAACGCAGCTGGTTTCCACCTGGATCCTACATCGGGGATTTCGTGGCCTTTTCCACCCCCCAGCGCAAGCCCCCCTTTCCTGCAGGAAGGCAAAGCTGAGCCCCCTGCTCTTACGGAGGAAGCCCCAATTTCCATTTCATTTCATCGGCTCTTCGCAGCCGCTGGGATCGGCACCCTCCTCCACCTGCCCGCAAGCCTCGGCAGCACTCCAGGGGAAGGAACGGTCCGACCCTCACCTGCGGGAAGGAAACCGAGTTATTTTTTAATCCTTGTTAAGTGCAGTTATTTAATAGCTTCCAAAAGCTCCTAAGCCCTGGTCTTACTGCTGCCCCCAGTCCTCAAATTACATATATCAAATTAAATTTGCACTAGCCACTGCTGGGAAGGGTGGATGAAGCTCTTTTTTTAATTTTTATCAGGAAAGAACATACAGCCAGAAAATGTAGTGGCAAAGCCAGCTGTCCTTTAGGTAGCCGATTTCACAGATAAGTTACTCCCCAACTGCGCGCAGTATAGATCTGATCTTGCAAGTGGCCCCGTGGGGCTGCATCCCGCTCCTACGCAGAGCGGTGCCGGTATGGGACAAATCAATGCAATGCTACAGCGAACAAAACTCATCTTAACGCACGCATTTTTTAGCCTTGATTTAACCTCTTGAAATCAATGGAAATCTTTCCTTTGCCACGTGTGTCTGCATCACGCTGATCCCTGTGGCTTGCGGGGCGGTGCTGCGGGATCCTCCCCTTCGGGCTGCACAAAGCCCCCCAGTATTTAGCAGCACACAGGGGGGTCCAAAAGGCCCAGCGCTGGGTATTGCCTCCAGGGACGGCAGCAGGGCTGCTTTCTTGTCCAGCTCCTTTCTTCCACCTTTTCCATTCATTTCTATAAATGCTGCAAAGTCTCCCGCGGTTCCACCAAACTGTGACATCCATGGGGAAAGCGGGCGCAGCACTCCTCTTTCCCCTCCAGCACCCGTCTGCGCCCACGAGTGACCCAAGGCACAGGGGGAACGGCCCTAGACGTTCCTGGTGGCTGTGGGTGCCTGGAAGGGCCCTGGGTGGGAGCCTGGGGGGCCTGGGGTGCGGGCTTTTAGCTTGGGGCAAATGCAAGATCGTGGGTTTTATAACTTTTTCTCCATCCTAAAAGCTGAGTTGAACTATACTGGATTACTGCACGTTACTTCATTAGTTTTATTTAAATAATAAAAACCTAAACATTCCCCCCAAAAGGAGGCTCCTGTCGCCACCTTTCATTTCTCAGCAGGGCCAAAAGCTTCGAGCCCTGACACAGAGCGCGGGCAAACCAGATCCTTGCAAAAGCTCACAGCCAGCCCAAATGCGCACGGGACTTCCCCAGAAAGCGCGAGGGCCACATCCCCGGCTGTATTCTCTACCAGATTTCAGCAGAGCAAGAACCGCTTTGTGACATACGGAAAAATGTGATTTTTGCCCCTTGGGGAGCGCGGCTGCAGGGGTCCCGCTGCCCAGGGCACGCGGAGCAGGGCAGTTTCCACCTCGGGAGAGGGCAGGCGGGCAGAGGTGCTGCCGAGCACTGCGGCCCCATCACAGCCCCGGCAACCGGCTGGGAAGCGGGAATCCTGCTAAGTTCCTAAGGGGATGGAAATAAAAAAAAAATACAAATGAAATAACTCGCTGAACGATTTCAAAGCCCCGGGCAGGGTTTCCAGGCTCGCTCTCAGCCTGTTCAAAGTCCCTGCACGGTTTGGGAGGGGGGAGCGGGGTGGGAGGCCGTGGGCTCTGCGGGGGCTCCCTGGCCGGAGGTGCTCCTCGGCTGAGCGTCAGCAGCCCCAGCGCTGGTTTTGTTTGCTTGTTTTGAAAAAAGCAACCCCAGCAGAAGCTGCGGGCCTTGGGGCCGCAAGAGCATGGCAAGGGAAAGGCGCGGGGCTCTAGGGCAGGCAGGAATGGAACAGAAAGCAGGGACCAGGGAAGGGCTGGGTGTGGGCACCAACGCGGGGACTTGGCTTCCCCCTGTCCCTCGTGCAGCTCCTTGAAGGGGGAGCATGAAAGGGCTGAGCTGCAGCCCCCATGGGAAGGCCAGGCTTGCGGGGAGGGAATAAATAAGTAGAGAGATGAAGAAGAGTTGAACTGTTTTTTTCTCTCCATCATGCACTCCAAACATAAATAAGTTAAAGATGCTAATAATAAGCTTCAGTGCTTGCAAACACCTTCAGAAAGTGAAGGTGTTCCAGGCAGAGGGCTCAGGGCTGCTGCTGCCATGCCCAGACGCTTCTTGCTCCTCTGTGCAAGCTTTGATGGCAGCTGATGTTGCACCCTGCCTAAAATATTTTAAATGCCCCAGCCACCCCAAATGGCTTGGCAGGGAACAAGGGGCTTGCAGCACTGCAGATACATCACACCGCTATTTCTGGGCCGTTCTATAAATATGCTTTTCCTCTGAGACCGAACCTCTTCCCAGCACTTGACCTCTCCTTTTTTGGAGCCAGCCCTAGAAAAAAGGGCTTCCCTAGAAAATCCCCTCCTGGATTAAAAGCTGGTTCTCCCCAGATGCAGCTGTTGAGGGAGCCGGGGGCAGCTGGGGCAGGAGCCTTTCCTTCCACCCAGGGAGCCCGTTCCCCCAGCGTCTGGCCTGCGGCACAGTCGCACACCGTGAGCTGAAATGAGGTTTAGGCATATTTCCTAGGGAGAGGGGCCCCTGTCGCAAGCCTCCTTGGGGCAATTTTAGCACCTTTCCCAGTGCCAGCAGAGAAACAAAGCCCATTTGGGGGGACAACGGGACCGTCCCAGCACCGCTGCCCCCCTTGCTTGGGGATTGTTGCTCTCAGGCCCTACACAGGCTCCGCTTGCTAATCCCCAACATGCTGAAACACCCCTCTCCAAGTGCCAAGGGGACAAGGCAGGGCACGGCGGGGGAGCGGGCAGCAGGTTTTGTGCCCCCTCCTCCTCCGTACAAACTCACCGAAGGCAGCGCAGCGGGCAGCACGCCCTGAAGCACACCGGCAGCGGGCTCACCACGGGCTCACCCTTGGTGCAGCGCAGACACCGCAATAGCAAAGAGGCGAAGCTCTCGCTCGGGGAGGTTTGGGAGTGCGTTGCTTGCCTCCTCACCTGCCAGCTCCGCTCTGCAGCGAGCCAGAGCCGAGACAGCCTCCTGCCGCCTCCTCCCTCCGGGACACGGGACACAGGGATTTACCACCAAGCAGCACCTAGTGCAGTGTCAGATTTATACGGCCCGAACCCTTATTTACACTTCAATTTAGTCACTGCTCACACACAAACACAAATCACACTGCTTTCTCAAGACGTTCTCACCAGCAAGGCTGCACGCGTTTTCTCCCCTGGCATTTAAGGGTGGAGTGCAGCCATACTAGCAGCTAGATATTAAAAATAAATAAATTGGGGAAAAAAAACAGGAGCTAGCAGCTCTGATTGAAGATGAACAGGTATTTGGATTTTCAAAGAGATAGTGCTTTGACTTAAGCACATGAATGACTGATCACATTTATAAGATTGTTCATCTGCTTTGTACTTGAATTAGAGGATACACTTTTAGAAACCCATCCCCAGGCAAGTGACGGGCCTTTTTGGAAATCTGGCATAAAAGCACGAGACGGACGTGAGTCACGTGCCAAGCGATGAAACGCAGCAATCGCTCACCAGGTGCCATCTCTCATGCCTGGTGTTTTGAACACAGTCTGAAACAGAAATGCAAATATCTATTTTTTATTAGTGACCCAGCTCAAACCACTTCAGTTTGATCGCAGAGATGCAGCATGAACAGTTCACCAGAATAAACATTTACTCAAGTGCCTGAAAGGCTGGTGTATGCTATAGGAAGGAGGAAACTTTTTTTCCCCAAAAAAATTCACACTTTTTTTCCCTCCCCCTCCCAGAACTGTCAGGAAAGGCCACGAAACCTTTCCACAGGCTTTTCTCTCAAAGGCAGAGGACTGAGGCTTTCCTCGCCAGCTGGCCATGCCCTGTGCCGAGATGGTGGGCGATTCACATCCAGGCTCCAGGGCACCAAAAGCAGGACAGACGTTTGCGGTGGACCACGTGGGACGGACAGACGGGCACCCGCACGATGGAGCCCAGCCCGGCAGAGTACGAGCATCAGGAGGTACGTGGTGGGGACTGATCCACCTGTCCCCACCAAATGCCGTGCCCTGGGGACAGCACCCTCCAGCCTTCCCCACTCGAAGCCTTTCTTCCACCACCCTGCAGCTTACTTCTCAGGAAAGACCGAAATCCTTTATCCCGCCTCCCGCGGGGTGGGTTGGAAACGGGTCCTGGGTCCTGTTCCCCACGTTCCCAGCACAGCCCTCGGTCGGCGAGAGCGTTAGTGGGCCCTCGCCCACCCCGGGGCAGCCCCCGGGCGCTGCAGGGAGCACGGCCCAGCCTGCGGCACAGCGGGACGCTGTCTGGGAGAGAAAACACCGTTCTGCCCAACAGAGAGACACCCAGCTGCTGGGCTGGAGGTGTTTCACTCAATCAATTTTTAAATCATCTCACTTCTTTCTTAAAAAGAAAAAGCTGCTGCTCATTTTAAGGGTTTCTTCTCTTTTTTCCTTGTACCTGGAGGAAGCAGCACACCATCAGCACAGTGCAGTCAAGTCCTTTCCCCACTGCCAGCACAGGGATGAGGAGGGGCCGAGGCGCCTGAATCCTGCAAAACAAACCTCTGAGCTCCCACTCGGTGCCCTGCAGCACCAAGGAAAGGTCTGATTAACTTCACTGTGAAACAGCAGGTATTACATTATGTGCTGTATTATACTTAATCCAGAAGGATAAAACCATTCATTTAGATATAAGATGGATTCCTTATCTGATGTCGTGAAATCAGACAGCCAAAATTTAGCATTTGATCTGCGCTAATCTATGGTCTGCGCTGCTCAGAGAAAACACCGCAGCTCCTATCATCACCCTCCCAGGGTTCCTATATTCCCATATGCACTTGCATTTTAAGCAGATCAATAAAACCTGCCAATCACATAACAATACGGTCTCCTCGGCTCTTGGCAGTTTGCGCAGCTCGTTACAGGTTTCAGGGTTTTGCAGAGGCGGAGGCCGCCCGTGTCTGTGTGGAAGAGCAAAGGGGACGAGCAGGAGCCAAGAGACACTGCAAGGGCAGGGGGGCACAAGCCCCTCCTGCTGCGAGCCCTGCACACTGGAAATCTGCGGGCTTCGGTTTCCACCCAGGTCTCAGCTGCCTGCCCACAGTCGTCTGGTTGTGGATCGGGGCCATCGGCAATCACCGCCCTCAGCCGCACCGCACCAGCGCCCAGAGACCTCCCAGGAACGGCTCCACGGGCGTGGGGAGGCTCAAACCGGCCGTGCTCGCTGGCAGGAGGGGCTGTGCCCACGGACCCTGCAATGCCACAAATGCGTTTCGTGCTCGTGGAAGGGCTGAGCGTTCATCTGCGGGATCACGCAGAGCTCGGGGGCTGCAAGCCTGGAGCGGAGCCAGAGCCCGGCGCATTCGTCGGACAAGCTTTTCTCTCGCCCGCTGGCACTTGGACTAAGACCTACAACCAGCGAGACAGGGCCCCTCTCGTTCATCCAATACACGTGGGATTTTGTGATGGAAGAGCTTCAAAAAGCTGCAAGAGACCAACCATGATGGTCTTTACATTACAGCCCCGCTGCCGGGGGAAGCTTTCCCAGCCGAAGGGGCCCGTTCTCATGCAGGCAGGAGCTGCCTTTCCTGTCTTCACCTACCTGAGCAGGGCTCCTGCTGTCTCAGCATCAACGATCAGGTTTCCGAAGAGCTTTTTGCCTTCGGCATAGCTCTGCGACTTCCTCTTCCTTTCCATTTTAGTGACTTCAGATTTTCCACCCAACACTGCAGAGCTCAGATTTTATAAAGCAGCACCAGCGCCTTCTTCCTCAATCACATCTCTCTCCACTTGCTGGCAGGTTCTTTTTCCTTTACAGCTTCTTTTCCTGGGACATGCACAAGTCCACCCAAATTGCTAGACAGCCAGCTTGACTGGTATTAACAGATTTTCCATTTCCCCCCCTCTCTTGGTATTTTTTTTCCTAACCTGTATCTCATTCTCTCTCTTTGCTTCCCATCCCTCCTCTTCTCCACTTCCAGGTCCATCCCCCCCAAACACAAGAGACTCCAGCTCACTGTAACCACACAGCCCAGCCCACAGCTCACCCCACAATCTCACGCTTCACATCACGTTGGTTTTTTAGGTGGATGCCCTGTACAACTTCTAGCGCTCCCCACCTTCATTTATGGATGTAAGTTGGACGCAGATCTCCACCATGCTGCAGAAAAACAGCAAAAAGGAGTCCAAAGGCTCCTAAATTTACAAAGCCAAGTGGGAGGTGAATCTGCTACTGTCCCTCTTCTCTCGCCCCCTGCTTCTTGTCCGTCTGTCCTGAGGTCGTGCAACTCTGGCACATCCCTGCCTCCGGGCTAGGTGGGCTCCCAGCAGCTGGGAAGCCTCTAGCAGAGGAGAGGGCTGGAGCATCCCCTCCCGTCCACGGAGGGCACTCGGTACCATTGTGTGACACTGCTTTTGTATGGATATGCCTGTATGTTGTGAAATAAAACCCAAATTTAGAACGTCTGTGTTCTGCGCGACTGCAAAACACTGCGTTATTCAGATGCAGCACTTGTTCAAGTGGAGGGCTGATTTTAATTTGCATGTAAACTTTTAAAAGCTGTAGAAGGTGGTCTTTTCTGATACACTGAAAGAGATGATTAGGAAATGACAATTTAGGTGAGAGGCTCCATGTGGCTTCCATCAGCCTTGCAGAGAATCACAGACTTCACCAATACTGCAAGATACTATAACGATTCCAGCAAATTTGTCCAACAGCTTAGACACCGTTCTGGCACCGGAGAAGACGTCTGTAAGTCAGACACCTGCTCGGCGGTCCCCGCAGCTCAGCCTTCTGTCGAGCAGTTGCAGTGACAGAGGATCCCGTTTTTGCTAAAATTCCACTTTGGAGCATATCAAGCAGCCGACATCACCTGCTGAAGTACCCAACCCTCTCCTCACGTGAGTCTCTGGATGTTCGCATCCACACTTCCCATGCAGAAACGCTCTACCTGGTGTAAGATGGGGCAGCACCAGACCTGTGGGCCCACCAAGACAGCCCATGAAACCGTTCTTGGGAGAAGTTCAAACCCCCACCCCTCCCTCCAGCACCTCCACCTCTGCTGCACCCAGGGCGCTGCAGAACCTTTCATGTTCCGCTGTGGGAAACTGCCCTGCTTAACACATGGCATCTCTTCAAACAAGATAAGCAGAAGCCTCTCCACCTCTAATTTGATGTGATGGGGTGGTGAGAATTCATCTATACAGAAAGCTCCCAACACAAGCCCTTCCTAGAGCACTACCACTGTCTCGCACATCCTTCCAAGGAGGGCAATAAGGAGCAGTTTGAAAACCCTCCAACCACCCCTGGAGGGAGGACCCACCAGCAGAGCCGTCCTCTCTCGGGCACAGCAGAGGCTGTCCCGGGCCTCGGTTTCCCCTGCTGATGAAGAGGACACCCACTCCCACGCTGCCGTGGCTCCCCAGCCACTCCTGGTCCATCTCCAGTGAACTGCTTTCTCTCCTCCGTGGCTCCCCAGCCCAGAGCCCTCCTCGGCGCTGGCCCCAGGAGCACACAGATGCTGAGCCACCAGCTCAGCTCCCGTGGCCACAACGCTCCGCACGGCGGCACTGAAGAGATGCTCCAAAACGTAAATCAGGCTTATGGAGCCAATTACATGAAGTGTAAAATGGAGGCAAAGAAAACCGATTCATCCGAGGTTTTACAGTCATTCCTCGAGAAAGGAGAGGGTTTTGCTCCCACCTCCTCTAGCATTTCTTTTTATCGCTGTAACGGTGCCTCGCTGATTGGAAGAAGAGCCTGCGGAGTTTTAGCCTGGCTTAAAACAAATCCATCTACAGCACCAAGGAGCCTTCAACTACCACTGAGAGAGGATGGAGACAGAAACATCCATTATTTAGTGGAAAGCATATCAAATTTGATAGATCCTAAATTCCTTTTTAAATGACACTGATTAGGCCTAATTGGTGCAGGAGTCGGCATTACCTAGGTCCTGACACCAGCTCAGGAGCTGAATGCGAAGTCAAATAAATTCCAGTTTAAAACTATTCAAATTTTAAATAAAAATTGTGGGGTGTTTTTTGTCTTTCACTATGCCAAGAACATGTTTAACAATTAATTGTGCAAATGTCTAATGAGTTAAGAAACTGTCACAATTTTAGGAGAAGAAAGGTTGAAGTAAGGCAGTAAAAGAGTCAAGGACAGCACTTTGGATAGGCTCCCGATTTCATACCCAAGGCTGAAAAGAACTGATTAAGTTAACTGCTATTAATGAAACGATATACCTGTATATCTTATGTCATCATCTAATATACGGCAGTAGCCATGTGGTTTCTCATGTTACTGCTTTTATGGTTTACTGGTATCCACTTCACAGTGCCTACTGCTTCGAGATGCCACTGTCGGGGCCAGGGCAACGGGTGCTGGCGGCGAGGGTGGGTGCTCCCCCACCACAGCACACTGCAAGGCATCTACCCTACTGCTACGTCAGGCAACCACAAAGGGGGGGGGGGGGAAGGAAAAACCAAACCCCAGTATTTTCCAGGTTGAAAAACTTCGCAGCCATGACAAATCCATTCAGAAGAGAGACCTAAAGAAAAAGGAAATTTGGGGAAGAGATGGGAAGTTGGATGACTGGCTTCAGTGGAACTTCCATCCCAAATTCCTGCTGAACATGCTCAGACCTTTGAATTTATTCTTCTTTCTAGCTGGAGGGCCACTGAGAGGACACAGTATGACATGCTAGTAGAGAAAACACACTCCAAGAGAGGTTGATGCACATTTTTTTTTTCCCTGACGATTCGGAAAGAACCTCTTCCCAAAGCCCCAACTAGAGACCGCTCCACTGTGGTGAGGACCTCCTGTTTTAACTGAGTATTATCTTGGGAAGGGCCCTGCAGGAGAAACAGGGAAGAGAGAGCAGTCCCTGGGATGGAAATGGAATAACCAGCTTAGCATTCAAACCCCACTGATCCATAGTAACGTGTTATAAGGACCTGAAGCAAACCCAAATACCTCCCCAGAAGGCATTATGGTGAGAGTGGGGAATTCCTGTTGTGGTTCGAGCCTCTTAAGGGAGCCCTTCTGGTGGGCTCGTATCTCCTGAAAACCAGCAAGATGACCACGCTGCTGGAGCGGATCACCTTATGCTGTGGAAGCACAGGCGTCTATCAGGCTACTGGAGGATCTATGAGGGGAGATAAAGAGTATCTGCACAGCATAATGCACCACCACTTACGCTTCTGGGCTATTTTGGGTCCTAGAATAAATTTAGCTACATTTATGTTGCACTTAAGCCTGAACAAAAAGTATTCTCTTCCCCAGATTTCTGGCCAAACAAGGGGACGAAGAAGTGCTTTCCCCAGGAGCCGAACATCACTTACCTGAGCATTTCTGCAGTGGGAAGTACAGCAGCCTCCACCACAGTGACGCTCCACCACTTAAAACATATTTTCCATTACACATCTAAACCAGAACATCTGTAAATCAAATCCTGACAGTACTGAAAAGTACAACCTGTTCTCAAATTTCTCAGCCACTAAAAGCACGTAAACATCTCCTGTTTTACCTTTCTACTCTGCCAGCTCCTTTATTTCTAGTAGAGGCTCCTGTAATTCAATATTTTCCTAACGTATTAATATGTTCCTAAGACAGAGAACTCGGCCCATTTTAATCTAGCAATTAATTCCTTTCAGCTCCAAAAGTACTTGCCATTTTGTTCGCTAACACAGAGCTAATCCTCCATCCGCTGAAAGGTGAAAGCCTCTGCAGAGGCGAAGGCTGCTGGAGCGCACTGCAGAGCTGTTTTCGGGAGAGAAGAGCGTTCAGCACTTCGTACCGAAAACGGCACTCCTGGGGTGGGTCAGACTCCTACGCACGCACCCCTTTGCACTGCCCGCCGGCGGCTCAGGCGACACGGGGGAAAGATGAAGCCCACGCACAGAGCCTGTAAAACTCGGTGGAGAAGCCTCAGCCCTGCTCTCACAATACAAACCCTGAAGTATCCTTTAAGAAGGTTCTTTTCTTCATGAAGAGTCTTGTTAACTAATTTTATCTTCACCCTGAAGTGGCTTATCATGACCTTCTTTCTTCTGAAAAAAGGATTATTTTTTTTGTTACCGTAAAGCAACAAGAACAGCTCTGCTTATTTGCTCTTCTAAAAGAACTTATAAATGTTCTTTTAGAGATTGGCAGTTTGTGAAGATCTGCAGGCACAAAGTGATGGGGGGGGAAGGAAGGAAAAAAAAAAAAAAGAAAAAAAAAAGAGACCTTATCCCAGGCTGCAGACAGCTGTGAACCAGGCATGGCAGCGACATTCGGGTCAAGGGGATCAGATCAATTCTAGCCCAAGGAAACATCCAGGCTGTGTATGTGCGGATGGACGGGCCCTGCAGAAGGGGACATGCCACACCACGCCTTTTATGCTCTGCTATTGCAAGGTGCTATACTTGGGAGTTTACACAGGAGTATCAGAGTTAACTGGAAATATTTGAAAGAAAAAAGATCATTTTAATACACTTAAGTCTTCCTGTACTCATCGGCCTGCTGAAAAGCAGGCTGGGGGCCGGGGAGGCACCGCACCTCTCCAGACCAGCACCGCTCGTTCCGGCAGAGTACATCTCTGCTCACGCAGATGGAACGACTAAACAGGCATATCGGAATATTAAATACTCCCTCAAGTAGTGATATATTAATAGGATGTACAGTAAGATATATTTGCCTCATAATTCTGGAAATGCCTGCTGAGAGTCAAGTGAATGTAAAAATTGCTTGATCTTGACTTAAGTAGATTAAAGATGATCTTCCATTCCTTCACGGCAGCCTGCCCGGCCAGCAGATCGCGTGTTACCGTCCTCTGCTCCGGCGAGGCCACGCCTGGAGTAGCGCGTTGACCACCAGGCCCCCAGTTCAAGAGGAGCGTGAGGAACTGGGAAAGCCCAGCGGAGCCAAGGAGGGGGTCACGGCAAAGGGCACACGACCCACTCAGAGAGGGCAAGGGAACCGGGCTGTGCAGGCTGGCAAACGGGGGCAGCCCCCCAGCAGCCCAGCTCCTGCAGGCCAGCTCCAACACCGTGGGGTCAGGCTCCTTCTCCTTGGGGCAAGCGATATGGACGGGTGAAGAGCTGTGGCTTAGAGCGCTCAGCTGGGACAGCCGCAAACCTTCTTTGCCAGGAGGGTACTGCAGCAGGTTACTGCCATCCTTCACAGTGTTCAAGGCTCACAGCTATGAAAAAACTGTTCCGTCTAGGCGGACTTCAACTGGCTGACTTAAAAAAAAAGACAATAGGGGCCAAAGGTAACTAGAAAAGCTTCCTATATTTTGGATGGGTGGCAGAAAAAAATACCTGACTCTCAGCCAGGGATAGCAGCACCAGAAATAGAAGTAACAGAAAAAACACCCGATGTCTGAACAAATCAGAGAGGCCAAATTCAATTAATAAGTTACCACAAATTTTCTATCCAGATCTGATTCTCATACAAAGTCAGGGAAATCTCACCCCTAAATGCTATGGTACTAGAATGAAAACAGAATTAATACTTTGACTTTTGCAAAACCTACAAGGCATTACTTTGAAAATACCATACTGATTCGAGTTGCATGGTATTACTAACTTGAGCTTTACTTTGCATAATTGCTAGCACCATCCTTTGAAAGCAGAATTCTTTGTAATCAGCTGTACCATGAACACCAGTTTACTTAACGATACGTATCTGCCTTCAAAGACAAGGCTCAGTTCCGCAAATCGTTCAGTCCAAATTCCTGTAACGTGCACCCTCCTCTGTACCTTAAAATTGTACGGAAAGAGTCCATCATTACAAGAATGAATTACTGTTCTTAAATTCAGAAAATAATCATCCTGTTCAACATATGCAGGTGGAAGAGGGTATCTCGGTATCTGCCTGCCCGCCATTTCAATACCCCCGGACAAACGCTTTTGCCCATTTCCCATTACCTACAGCAGCGCCTGAGGATGGAGACAGCAACGGACTTGTATTGCTCTGACCAGTTACATACAGAGTGGAGTAAGAGGGGCCTTCTAAATCCACGATGCATCAAATCTTTTTATTCCTAGAATACAATGGTCTGAAAGGCTTGGCCCAAAACCAAGCTGGTTTATTTCTCCAACATTTTTCTGATAAAAAATGGATTATCTCACTCCCCAGGCAGGTGAGACCTGACTGCATTTGCCCAGCTCAAGCTGACCACACTAATAAATTTAAAATGAACCCAACAGCAAAGGTAACTTTTCTGGTATTCTTTTTGGTGGAGTCAGAAAAGTGGCTGACCCAGGGTTACAGCACTGGCGAAAGGCCACTGGCAGCTTGGTGACAAGCTAAAGGAATCATTATTAATTACCCCTTCAGAGCGGAGATGGGCACCACGCACCTCTGACACCATGCAGAAGGCAGAGCCTGAGGAGGAACCACGTTGTGGCCAAGCTGTCAGCCAGGGCCCAGCACGTTGACTGGTCAGAGCACCTTGTTCTCTAGATCCACGTTACGCTGGTGTAAACTAGATCTGGTGCCGCAATTTGTGCGTACATGTTCGTGTGATGTAGGACAGGAGTCGTTATCCACCCGCAAGACCCATCCTGCCAAGCTACCACGTTTTTGATTATACATCACTGAGCGGTGTGGTTTGGTTCTATGGACCACTCCATACATCATTCATTTCTGGTACATGAATAAGAGATGAATGGCAAATCAAATTTTGGGAGAAAAAAAAAAAGATACTTTCCTTGTGGGTAGGGATTTAAGAAAAGTCTAAAAGACATGATCCACTATTAAAGTTCAAAAGACAATGACCTAAATCTAATACCATTAACTAAAGGAGCAGCGTGTGAAGAGACAATGCTTCTACACTGTCCAAATCCACAAAATCTGTGGCTCTGTCACAATCTGTGACAAATCAGTAGCGTGCCACAACAAACATAAACAACCTATTCTCTTTGGTTAACTCAACACAGATCCCACGAAAAGGAAGGTAATGTGAACAGCTGAAATCGTGTCCTTGGCAGTCTCCCTGTTCTACAGGGTGCCACTTCTTTCTGTCAGATCTACAAAGCCAACCCAGGTGAGCTAGAGGACTATGTACGTTAAAAGTCGTTCTGAAGTAGAAGTGTTGCAAGGTTTTTAAAAAAAAAAAAGAGAGAGAGAGAGAATTTGTAATGAAAGCAACTTTAAATAGAACATCTGTTCCTTTTAGCTTCATGGCACTTCAAACAAGCTGCTTTCACCAAGTACAAGCTATTGATACGAGCAAGAAAAAAAAAGTTCCTAAACAAGGAAAACTACTGATAGACCAAATCTGTAGGCTTCTCCATTTACAAGCATTTACACAATATGCCCTTAAACCATAACACCATCAGTACCTCAAACAGGATGGAAATGACAAGATAGCGTTTTCACTGACAAAGCCACTTCCCTAATCCACGCGAGGTTTCACACAGCACTTCAATTCCTGGCTGTAATGGAAGACTTCAGTTAAAAAAAAATGCCCCCAAAAAATCTGCTTTTCAAGATTCAAAAGATTATAAGCCAGCAACAGAAATAATGAAAAGACAGGTTTTGTCAGTTGATATGTAAGAACAAATGTGTAAAAGACAGCTCAGTATTTTAAGATGAAAAATGCAAAGAGCAGGCTAAATATAAGATATACCACGTCTTTAAGTGCTTTTGTGCATGATATGAAAAACAAGTGGATGTGGTTTGCTTTTTTGCTTTTGGTAAGAGTTCAGCAGTCTAAGAAGAAGAAGAAAACAGAATATAAACCTGTGAAGAGCGTGTTAAAGTAATAAGAGATCTGCGCGTACGTCACTCAAGAACTGTGGTTTAACTGCTATTTAAAAAGCAACAGCAAATTGCATGGCTTCCTGGAATGGCCATATGGTGTGGTAAATAAGAGGTTTCACGTGGAGCTGCCAACATAGTACTCAAAGGCTGAAGCACTCTATCAGATAAATACTCGGGCTGAGCAGCGCAAGATCAGAAGGTTGAGATGAAGCCCCGTCATACGGACCACAGCTCTGAGCCAACCCAACCCAACCATCAACTGCATTAACTCGGGCACAGTGTTCGTATCAATTCCCAAGGAACCACTGTCTTACAATGCCTGTTGACAGATGTTACAGGCAATTTTGAGAGAAAGGTACACGGAAAAAAGTTTAAGTTAAGGTCAAATGTATTGAATGAGCAGCCTAGAGAAGGGCTAAATAAGCACAAGGACACCATCCCTGCTAAAATTCTGACAAACAAATCATAACAATATTAGTATCCAGGGGAGAAGAAGCTCTCAAAGGCACTTAAAGAACAGAAATAAACGGGACACTGGTCGTTTATTCAAGAGAGCATTCTAGAGATGTCCTCAGCCTACCAAATTTGAAACAAACTGCTGCTGTTCGCATTGATCTGACCTGGCACTGCCCACCTCAACGCACAAGAAACTGTCTTCATCAAACTCAATTTCTCCAAAACCTTGTTGCATTACTTGAATGCTTTCATGAAGAAACTACTAACTTCACATCCCTTTCCTAATTTGAGATGTTCTAGGACCCCTAGAGGTTTTATTATTTTGATTTACAGTTTACAGTACTTTTTTTTTAAATAGCTTTTCTAGAAGTGTAGAACTGAAGCTGTTATCAGCTGAACACAAATTTCACTTTTAAAACTGGTAACTGCAGCTTTTTCTTCAAAAAAAATAGTTAATATAGGCAAAATATGATGGCCTTTCCTCTTCTTTTCCAATGAAAAAATGCTCGGAAAAGCTTAGCAGAAATTACACCACCAGTTTTGGGAAGCACGATTACAGTACAAAGAACTGTACACATTCTCCAGAAGAACAGGGAAGTTTTCATGCGGGGTTCTGTCAGACAGCCATGCAATCACTTTAACACGCTTTGGATCACTTTTCTGGGCACAGCTATAGCTTCTTACCACTGTACTGCCACTATGATTTACATCTATAGAATCTGGCAGTAGCTACAAAAAACATAACACAAAAAGGCAACTGAATCTCTAGTTGGAAGGCACTCATTTACAAAATCCATAACAACTTGAAGTCTAGCTGTTAAAAACTTAAAAAAAGAAGAAAATTAAGATTTAATCGAAGAACTACATTCAAGAAAGCTCAGCAACATGAAGAAGGGCTACAGGAGAGAGACAGCTGAGGAAAATGACAGGCACAATTGAGATTGAATTGATACTTTTTTAAATGGAATTATTATTATAGAATAGTATTGTCCTACATTACCTTGTTTTCCAAGTACTTGTCATCACCCACCTCCATCAAATATACGATCCCTTTTGGATGCCAATAAATATCAGAAATTAAACAATCACAGTACTAGAGATTGCTTAGGATTATGAAAAATGAGGAAATGGCATAAGCTGCATAAATTGATTAAATTAAATTAAAGCAGTTATGTAGGAATGAGTGTATTTTTAAAGAACCAATTTGTGTTTTATCAAAAGAATTCTGAAGCACAAATTGACGATTTTGACAAATGCTTCAGAGAATGAACAAGCCCGTGACATTCATAGGTAGCTATAGGTTGAAAAGCAGCAAAACACTATTGTGAATCACAGCATCCCAAAGAACAAAGAAGTTAACAGTATTGGTACCCTGAAATCCCCTGCTAGGACAAGTGTACGTGTAAACTATAGGAAAAGGGAGAGGAGTAAACTTTAAAGAGACAATTATTTAGTTATACTGAGATTAGAGAAGATGGGGATTTACTGGCTCTAACAAGCTACAGGAATCAGCACCACACCATCCAAAGGGAAAAAAAAACCCCAACCAAACAAACAACAGCAATCACTAACTTCTTACATATTGTCTTTGGTTGTTTAATATCAAGAAATACTTTTTACAGAATATGTGAAGACTATTCCTTTGAATTTCATTCTGTGTCAATATCTTCTCTGTAGCCTCTGTGGTAAACTAGAGGACAGGCTTTACTTTCTCAGAATTGTTTGTTGTTTTCTACATTTTTATCACATATCTCTTCAAAACTCAAATTTCTTTCATTTACAGGCTTTTGTACCAAAATGGTATAACTGGAACAGACTTTACATTGTATAGTGAAGGTATTTTTCTTGTGTTACAAACTTAGAACCTACTAAAACCATTTTCCACAACATACTATTGAACTTACAGCAGGATTTAGAGACAGGAATGAACATTTTTAATAATAATAATAATAATTTAAAAAATATCCAAAGTTACATTAGCAAGGATTAGAAGTATTATCTCTAAGATTTTAAAATGACTCCTTTAAAAAGCCTTGTAACAGAAAGGAGTTTTCAACACACAGCCAGAGCTGCTCAGTAGCTAAGGAGAGGGAGGTAGGAGGGGAAGAGATGTTTAGGGTTTTTCCCCTCATTTCCTTGCTGTCTTGCCAATTAAGCTTAGAATGTTTATCAGGTGTATGATAAATGTAAGAAATGGGAAGTAGCACACACTTTTAGTGGTATTTCAATTGGACTATATACAATATCTCCAACGTCCAAATCAAAAGCATTCTGAGTAATGTCAGATAAAAGTTAATAGGAAAAAGAAACCAACAGAAAGGCTATTGATACACCTTTAAAAAACATAACACAAAAATAATTAACCACTGATTTCTTGGCATGTAAAAGTTCTATACAAATTTTAAAAATTTTATTTGCAGGTACTAACCTCTTGAAAAGCTCACTCTGTATTTACACTAATTCTTTTAACAAGTTTATCTCAAATTAAAGCATATTTAAAACAATCATGATTGCATTAACTTTTCTACTTTAAATTATTACCCAATTAGTGCTTTATTCACATTTTAAAAACTTGTACAATTTATTACAAATATAAAACAGTGCAGTTTTTCATACATTATCCCAACTCTGAGACAAACACTTAAAAGACATGGAAAAAGATTTTGATTTCTATAAACATAACATTTGCATTACTCATACCCCGTTCTTCATTGTCCTCCCCTAACCCCGATTTAAAAAGATCAAACATACAACATACTGTAGGTTTATTTTTATTCAAAAAGTTACTGTCTCAAGACATAAATACAAATCAGAAAACAGTACAATTAGGACAATAGAATGTGGAGGACAACAGGTTAAGGTAATATATAAAACATTTTTAGCTGGTTGAAAACAAAGCTGTAAGAACTGCTTTCACAAAGAAACACTCCTTCAAGAGTAAGAAAAATCAACTTAAGTTTAAAATCATATATACAGTCCTCTCAGCAGTTCTATTAAATGCAGTGGTGTGAAAAACAATATAGGCAGTACTTTTAGACATGAGAGTATTTATTTATGTAAAATGAGTTAGGCAGATCTAGTTTTGAGTTTGTTGTTACCCCATGACTTAGTAAAATAATTACATTTTATCATGATCCTTTAGATAATCTATGGTTTTTGGCTACCACAGCCGAATGTTTAATTTCTGAGTCTAAAAACAGGAAGCCTTTTTGTATTCACCCATTTGGGGAGATTCTTGTATTGCAAGCATATTAAGGCATGGAATGATTAAAATAATATACCTCAAGAACTGAGAGACAACTGACAAAAAATATACATATGTAATATAAGTTAATATTTCCTTTAAAATGATGTCTAGCTGCCTAAGCCTTGCAAAATGAGTCGATGTCAAAATGGCATAGATCCACTTTCTGTTTTAGACCAAATTTAATTTATTTGTGAATGGACACAAAATGAAGTTTAAAGCTTAGCTTTCAAAGAATATTATGGGTTGTTTATGAATTTCTATTATCCAATCTAATTTACATACAGAGGAAATGTACTGTAACCTGTTAGAAGTATCTTTAACCTGAAGACTGCTTGCAAAGACAGATAGATAAAACAATATAAAATACAAATTTAAAAATCATTTTTAAAGCATGAATTCTCATGCTCTTCTATTTTTAAACATTGTTAAACTTTCAATATATTTCTGAAACCTCATAATTTTAAGTTGGAATTTAAAAGTAAGAAAAAACTAAACAAACTGCGCAATTATAAAATCAGCACCAATTTATATATATATATAATTTTATTTAAAATTTAGATCCCTATTCCCACACTCTAATAAGCTGTATAATTTTTGTTTAGAATTTTTCTGCAAACATACTACAATAAGCTTCTTTTATTTGGAGACAAAATACAGTGGCACTACTGGAAGGAATTTCACAACATTACATTTTTCTTAAAGGACAAGCAAACTTTCAGGGTTGATAATGGGCAAGCATAACTGAGATCTGTTACTTTCTGGTAGTTCATAGTTTATGGACCTTTCTGAGAAGGCTAGCATGAAGCTTTTGGAATAAAAGTGTGTTTTAGATTAAAAAGCTGTTAAAATTCTCCTTTATGGTTTTTTTCCATGATTAATTAATACAAACCTTCTGTTGCTGAAGTTTGCATTTAATTTAAAATACTGACACTCTTCTGGTTCTATCACTGTCAGAAAACGAATCCATCTATTATTTCAGTTCATGGATGTAAACAGCAATCCAGCAGAGCTCATGATTATTTAGTATAGCCAGCAAATGTATAGAGAGGGGCTCAAATCTGTACCAAACACCTCTCAGACTGTTAGATTAAAACTCGGAGGGAATACTTCTTATGACCCGGAAATAAACTGATAGCACATAAATAAAATATTGAAATTTTTTTTCCCCAACAAAAAGTGTAGCTTATCCTCAAATTGTTTACTTGTCCTTTACATTTCTTTTTTTTCAGGCAAACAAAACTGCCCCTTCAATGCACTTGATCTTGAAAGCATGTCATTCTCCTTAGAGAAAAATCTGTTCAGAATTTCACTGTATCTACCACAATTTTGTATTGAAAAACTTCCTCTTCCACTTAGAAAATGACTTCACCACTGATTTATTTGCTGCTCTGGTATTAAAACATTGACACCCCAAGAACCTAAAAAAAAAGTTAGAAATGGTGTCAATTTGTAGTCTACTACACATTTAACAAAAACAAAGCAATTAGTATATGATTTAAGATTAAGACACTTCAAGTTATGTTAAGGCATTGTAAGTTTATTTTTCTTCCAAACCAGATTCACCACACTTCTGATTTATGTAATAATATGAAAAGGGCACCTGATTCTTTAGAAAATATTTTTTCCCCCACACTTGAAATTAACTAGATCCAGTAGGAATGTGATAAAGACTGTGCTCTAATTCTTTTAGGTAATAATTGCAAAATAATTTTTAGTTAGTTGCCTAACTTAGACTTCTTTGACAATGGCATTCTATAGGCCTTAACTTGAAATCAAGTGTGTAGTTTCCAGCAACTAAGCTTGGGACAAAACACTCTATACACTGGCTGCTGCTGTGTCTGTGTTCATAAAAACAACAGGTCATCTTGCAGCAGCTACCCAGGACACAAACTTAATATTTCTTATTAAATATATCAACTCTGTCAGGAAGACAGTGAAAAATCAAACAATAAATCAGGTAAAATCAAAATATGTCCTTCAGGAGACTGTGTGATTAAGTGAAGAAAAAGCTTTCCTGAAACGAAGAATCCGTTTCCACTTCCCGTGTGGGAGCAAGCCATATAGTTTTCTATGCCAATGGAAGTAGGTATCACTACTGATATGCCAAAAAAAAAAAAAAAAAAGCCCCAGAAGATCCAGATCTTGTGACTGTCCTAGCTTTTATAGGACTTTATAACATCAGAAAGAGCCACAAGAGACTTAATTTTCCTGAACCTTAACACTGCTGTTCACATTTATCTGTTTACAAACCAATTTTTACTGTCCTTGGTATTAAATTCGGTTTAGATGCATCATACAATATAGCACACTAAGACACAACTGCCTCTGGTGGCAGCAATAACTGGACACATCAAAAAATGAGAAGACAGACTAAAATTTTGATCGTAAACCATGTGCATCTGAATAAATTAAACAGTTTTATTATGTCTAGGTCTATTAAAAACAAGTGCAACAACTCCAAGAATAATGGACCTCAAATAAATTATATGAATAAAGCAAATTAACTTTATTCAGCGAAGGTTTTTTGCGTTTATGAAATTGGGGTTTTTTTACATTTAAAATACTGACTGATAAATTCAGCTCTGATTTAATATGGATTCATGTTGTCTCCTAAATTATTAGCAGAGCTTTCCCCATTTAGGCGGTTAAATTCATTTAGGTGGGGTTTATGCTAAAGAGCAGCTGTGTTCTGCGATGCAGCTGTTTTCTGCAGTCCTGCTTCCAGGATCACCACCCTTGCTGCGTCCTGCCTGGGAGAAAGGTTTGCTAGATGGTGCCCCTTGACCGTACCAACTCATTTCTGTGCACCACTGCTCCCTCCTTGCAGAGGAGCAGCAGACAGCTTGTTCTGCTGGCACACTGAGGCAGGCCACCGCTGGGCTCTCAGAACGGGCTCCAAAAGCTGGTACAGCAATGCGACTGTAACCGGCTGCCATCATGTGGTGATACTCCTACCCTGCAGCTAAGGAGTGGCTACCAAATCCTGGGCTCACATGGGGTGATGAAAGAGAAATAAAGTAACAGGAAAGAAACCTAGCTAACAGTGAACCTATTAAAACTATTCTTAATTAGTTTTAGAAATTGAAAAGCTAAAAGGTTTCTAAAAATCAATGAAATGCACCTGTAGAAGACCAAATTTTCAGCATTGTCAGAATAAAAAACGACTGGTATTTCACAGATCAATCAAAAATCAAGAAGGGGAGGGCAAGAACTATTTTAAAACAGAACGTCAGAAAACAGGTGATATACTTTCTTGGTGTTACTTCAAGAACAGAACACACAACAGTTAGATGCACAACCTAATCTGATTCATTACTACTAAAGCAAAGGCCTACTGGTACAAAATATATGGATTTGCATTTAAAACAGTATTTAAGACTTCTTTCTCCCACAACAAGAACAGGTTCAACGCTGCAACAATACTGTAAAAAAAATACATAACCGTCTTCCAAATTCCACCAAGCTGTCCAAGATTCCCAGGAAGCCTTGTTGTACTGTCCTCTGCTGGCTTGCTGCAGCTTGTTATTTCCAGTGTAATTTTGTACCAGCTACACAAGGTCAAAAATGGCTGCATACATTACAAGTGGTTCAAGACAGAAGGAATCCCTCATGCAGATTTTTAAAAGAGAATAGAGACTGCAGATTTATCAAGTCGGAAAAAAGGGCAACTGCAAGCAGAAACTAGACTTCGGATGTTTTGGACCTAAAACTTCATATGGAAAGAAAAAATACCTCTCATCTCTATAAACAGATAGCTGTATTATCTCTATTTTCTCCATTATCTTACTTATGCACAAAAGTAAATATGCCAATTTAAAAAACAAAAAAACAACGCAAACCATCCAATGCCGACAACTAGTAATGACATCAGAGTCACCCAACTAAGCTCATCACAACAGGAAACTTGCCTTTAATATTGTGTATGCACAAATTTTTTATTTTTTTTTTTTTTAAGCTCTTTGCTACCAACCTCTGCAAGGGTCTTTTCCATACTAGATGTGTTTACTTCTCAGATTCAAAGGCTTTTGATTTTTACATAACTACATATAAAGTAATAAGTAAAAAAATCCTATGAATTTGCAAAGAACACTGACTAGCTTAGAATTTATGAAGCCGAATTACAGCATTAAATATTTCACTGACTGTACCAGTCTGCCAAAATAGGCTAATGAAGACAACCTAAAGATTGCATTCTTTCCATTTAAAATTTGAAGTAAGAGAGTACTGTAACCTTAAGACTGATTTTACATTATTTTCCTCTTATGTAAGTTAACCTACCGATTCATCCATGATTGAAGCGGGGTCAAAGAAATCGGGTTTTAGTTCCATTCTTTCTCTCCTGTTCTTTGATGGTGGCTTTAGAAAGCAAGCAAATAGATGTGTTAACTGTAATTTCAGAAAATAATCCAGAGTTTTTAAACTGTAATAAATGAAGCTGAACTCTCAAGGGGTAAGAATTTACAGGGGATAAATGTTCATCTCCCACATTATTATTACAGGAGGTGTTCTTGCTTTTTTGTATGGCAGTTTGAACAGATGGCACTTGTATACAGATAGTGGCACAGCCGTTAAGAATGCAGAGATCAACAAGCATGATTTTTCTGTTTCACCAAAAGGAAAACTCAATTCAAATATCCTACTTTAAAAGTAGAAACACAAATCCAAAATCCACTAAGACGACAAGTAAATTTCTTACTAGGTCTATGTCCATGGTGTCAAAATCCATGCCTTCATTGAGATCTTCAATCCGCCCTTCTGATGACATCATCACATCTTCAACAATTGGCTCTTCATCATCTTCCATTAGACTTGTGCCACGTCGACTGAAATGAAAAGAAAAAGCATATTGTTTAGCACTAAATCGAGTTAAGTTTTATCTGAATATTTTAAAAGCTAACATTCAAGTAAGGAACTGCCAACAAATAATAATTCCATTAGATAGAAAAGTAATTAAATAAATGCATAACTACTATTAAAGAAAGCTGGTATTTAACCCGCTAGCAGATACTAAGAGAGCGAGGGAGAATGACTAAAAAAGATCAACTTATGGAACTTTGTGGTACATCTCTAAATGGGTATTCTGAGAGGCTGCAGGAATTGATAAGCAGATCAAAACCACACCTAATTCAGAGATTTCCATGCAAGTATGTATGCTCAAGTGAGAAAGAACGTAAGTTTTGCCACCTAAAAAAAAATCACTCTGGCCTTACGACAAGGCAAGGAAGAACATCTTTGAGATAAAGTGGATACATAAATCCATTTTCAGACATTCCCACACAGTCCTTCATCCTCTTTCCTCACAAAGTCTACATGCAACATCAGACCTTATGAGATAAGTAAGGAGTCGTTCTAATTATACTAACTGGTGTCACTGTATTAAAAAAAAGCAAACCCACACACACAAAAAAACCACTGAAACTATGTTACATGAAGTACTGGTATTAAAGAATTAAAAACAAGTAGGGGAAAGATGTAAAGCTCCTCAATATATATGTCCAGGGTTTTAGTTTACAACTGTACTTTCTGCTGTAGAACCACACAGTCTTCATTAAAGCAGAGAACTTCTAAAACTAGTCTTCCCCTTTCCAGCTAAACTAGCTCTGGAACATAATTTCATTAGCGTGCATGTCAAAATGCACACATGATGAATCACAATGAAGTAAATGACACTACAGTAAGAATGTATGACCTCTGAAGGACAACATTCAATTAAGAAACATTAGGCTGTCTTCATCTTTGTTCACAATATGAAAGACAAGGTTTTTGTGTGTTTGGGTTGGGAAGTTCTACAAAAACTGGTACTACAGGATTCCTCTCAACTTTGGTGTCAGTTTAGGTCAGACAAAATCTGTATCGATCACAGAAATGCTGAAGACAGCAGTTTGCTTAAAAGGAATACTTTTTTTAAAATAAAAACACAGCTGGACGCTAAACTTACAACTCAGAAGTCAAAGCAGAATGAAATAGTAGAATTAAACTGAGCAGAAACTTTCTGCTTCACACATTGAACACCTATTTTAAAACTCATTTTTTAATGTTCTATTTCTAAAAATGATTCTGCAGTTAGGAATACATAAAGAAGATGTTTCATATGTTGCATTGATTATATATATCTGCCACAGATAGCATCGACTTCAACCACCAGTTCCCTTTATTACAAAGCTCACTACTATTTAATTTTTCTGGAATTTAAGTTCAAAAATAAGCAAGAAATCAAACATCTGTTCTGCTAAATGCATCACCATACACTTTTACCACTGCTTTTCTAAGGCAACTTAAAATTTTAAGACACAGAAAAACACTACTCAAGAACTAGAACATGTATCCTTCTTAAAAGATACAGGAGTAACACTGCATTTAATAAACCCTCCCCTCCCCAAACCACTGAAGGAACATTTCACTCTCACTCACATAGCGTGTTGCAAGTTGGTTCTCAGCTTGACGTAGTTCATCGCTGCCCTCTCCTGTTGTCGCGCGGCTTCTTCCTGTTGCCTTTGAGCCAACATCCACGTTACTTGCGTGCTTAAAAAGACCATTATTCTATTTTAAACACAAACTGGTTTTGTGTATGAACACTAACACAAAGCAGACCTACTCATCTACGTACTTGTAATCGAGCGGAGCTTGGTGGTGTTCAGGCTGCATAGGATAGACACCCATATAACTTTCTTCAGGTCGCAATCTCTTGGGCTCCCTCATTATTGTGGAAGTAAGTTGAGGTGTCTGCATCATGACTGGTGTGTGCATTGTCTGCTCCCTGTTCAGCCACATACTGTCACTACTGCTGCTTTCTTCAGCTGGAGGGACATATAGGACATCAGTACATTTTTTCAAACTAGTCTAAAATTGAATGTTTAAACATGACTTAAATGCATGTACTTTCTGCTTACTGAGAATCAATTTCTTTACTTTTTGCCAGTGTCTTATGTGTGCCCCAAAAGGCCTGGATTTATAACCACTGGCTAGAGTATTTAAAATACTTTTATATTCTGTGACTTAACGCAGCATAGTGCCTTTATTTCCTTTTGTGAATCAGTGTTATGTTATTCAGACTCTTCAAATGAATAGTTTTCTCACTAAGACATATACATGAAGTTATCCTGTTTTAAAAAAATACATTAAAGCATACAAATTCACTCAAGCTAACAAATAGGGATCGACATGTGCAGTTTATATGAATATCTACTCTAGTAAATTTTAAGATAAGAAAAGTTCTACCTTCAGGTACTTTCCGTTTCCCTGTTGCTGGCTTTGTCTTCTTATTTCTTACTGTAGATCCTCGACTACTAATTCCACTAATCACTGACATAGTATCATCATCCCCACCAGCTAATAAAGAGTTTCTGTAGGACATGAGAGGAAGCCACACATCTTCTCTTCGTAGAGACATCTGAAAGGTCATAAACTTCTCCAAGTAAACATACCTTTAAATGGAAAAAATAATTACAAAGATGCAAAATATCTGTAACAAGATGTTAACATGTCAAGATAAGTAACTACTGAAATTAACACCCAGTGCTCCTCATCTAATTAACAAAAAGGCCCGACAACAGCAAATCCAGAATATGATTTCTGTTCATCCACTATAAAAACAGGAATAACAAGGATAAATACAATTTACCCTTTGTGATTATACTTGACCGCATTAGTGTAAAATTATCTTGACGTGCTGAAGATTCCACTTTAGGTGAATGCAATACACATAAATACATATTTATTCAGATGCATGTCTTTTATGATTATCATTACGAAAATTAAGAAAATACTTACACTGTTCTTTTGTCTTGTCTGAGAAGTTTGGAGGAGAACTCACTCAGAATATCAAGAAATGCCAAATTTAATGGTGGGTGGCTCTCACCTTGTGGATTAGGCTCCTTAAAAGCAAATTCTATGCCATCCCTAAGAAAAAGTTAAAAATTAAGTCACATAAAGCACAAACTAAAGAAAAAGTTCTAAGCACTGGGAGCTATCAAAACCGAACATCTTTCATCTACGCCAAGAAGGCAGTAATTCAATGTTTCCATGTTCTGGCAAAAAAAGTGAATATTTTTCGTAATTTGAATCTAGATGCACTCTTTCCATCATGATGTTTCTACCTTGCATTTCAAGTTTTCTGCATGAGGCCAACATGACCACCACTGACAATGAAGTGGATCAGTTCTTAATGTTAGGGGTAAGACATTAAAAATACTTTTTCATCATAGCATCAACACTGCTATCATTTACAGGCTTATACAATGATGCTGAAGAACATCAACATTATTTAACATTTGGGTTTAATTCAGGGAAAAAACTGCAGTCATCTCCTAATTTATAAATGGGCTATATTGTCTCTAGTGCTGATGCGTTTTGTATTAACAAACTGATTTTGAAAGGCTGAAAACATAATTTTTAATGTTAGTCAAGAAGTGTTACAAAAAGGGAAATAGTACAAAGCACACAATTACTTGTGTAACATGGCAATAGCTTCTCTTGTTTTTAACTGATCCAGTCCAAACGTTAAAGCAAAACGTCGAGCAAGTTCCTTTATGCCACTGAATGTCGGTGATGATCTGTCAAAATTATAACCATTTTCTTGAATCATTTCATTGAAAAGCTGTATGAAATGAAAAGGGAGATTTTCATTTATTAAAAGATTATGCCAAAAACTTTGGATCAACCGACACAGTTAAGTTTCATTTAAAAAGTGTTTTACAGCTTTTTTTTCTTAATTAGACAACCCCAAAAGACAAACATGGAGGCTTAGGAAAGCGAAGTCAAGGCTACTCTTGAAGAGTCTGCGCTTCAGAGTTAATCCTCGAAATGCACACTGTCCAAGCACGCATCACACTGTAAATATGTTGGATGACAGACTTCAGCACTTCCCTAAACGAGGTGTTCTAGAGTTGAGAATACTAAAAATTAGTAGGATTCCCTGATACATACACTAACAAAGAAATAAATGGGGTGAATTCTCACCTGGCCTTTACTATTACAGTTTTGTCAAACTACTGAATTTTTTTAATTATTTTTTCAAAATACAAGTATAACAAAGAAATTCTAAAATGGAAACATGTCTTCAGGGCAGTTGCCAAAGACACCAGAAACTTTGCCACTGAGGATCAGACTTCTAACTATTCATCAATAGCTGGCAAAGCTGAATACTCTGAACTTAACAATCTTTCTTTTGCTTTGATCAATCCTTTTCTCATCCTACTGAATTTGGCTGTAATTCTCTTCAACAGTCAATTTTTATATTATTTTCTAATTTTGTCTAACACACTCACCATTCACTCTCTCATATAACACAGAATAAACCCAAACCAGACTTACTAGGGCTAGGAACATTAACTTTTCATTTATAGACACATTTTGGCCCATAGTTGCATACTTTTATGTTGGTGTTGCTCACTGCAACTTAGTTATTCCCTTTATCCTCTATCACTTCTAATATTTCTTCTCTGGTTAGTTTCTTTTTTAAGAAGTTTTCCTGGAAAAAATACTAGTTACATGTTTAACTTTACATGTGGGGGTTTTTTGTTTGTTTGTTTTATAATACTTGGGTCCCCTCATGTTACTATTCTTATTGCCATATTAGGATTGTGTAACTGCCCCCCTATTACGTGCGTAACTGTACTTACTACATTCACTTCCTCCGTCTGCCCTTTAAAATATAAGGGGCTGGTTATTCATGGGACAGAAAAGACTAATAAGGATAGCATTTACCCAATATCACAAAAATTTGTGAACTCTGGTGAAAAGTCAGCAAAAACTGTAGCAGTATTTAGTTGCATATTTTATGTTGCAGTTCCACCAGCTACTTAACATCATGCTGCTATCAAAAAGAAAGGCCCCATCCTCTGTTGTATTGGCAATATCCATACAGATGAACCACCTTAGGGGCTTCATTAAGGACTTTTTCTGGTTAGTTCTCAACCAGGATCAATATCTAGATCTATATCCACTATGTGGCTCTATGACCTCTAGGCAAAAAAAAAAAAAAGGTGTGGGGAGAGAGAGGACAAATTGGGGTACATTATTCCTTTCAACAACAGCAGAGATCTATGTTGGATTACAGTGGTTTGCAGAGATATGTCTTTATTGTTCTGATCCTGTAAATAAGATTCATGCAGATGGTTCATGTGAGCAGATGAATCCGACTCTGACCTCGACTGAATTCATCAGGTCTCCACACAAACAAGCTCATTTACTGAAGAGAGCATTAAATCATGTTTTAATTTCAAAGATGGGTGAAGCCCCTACCAAACATTAAGAAATACTGAATTACTAAAACTTCCCATTACTTCTCAGAATAGTTTAAAAACAAACAAAAAACACAAAGCGAAGCAAAACAAACAAAAAAAACCCCACAAACAAAGCCACAAAACCCCACCACACTGGCAGGAAGTGTCTTCCCTTGTTTATCTGTTCATGAATAAGTAAATTAGCAGTTTCACAACATGTTTCTGAATATGTGACTCATACTATTGTTTTAGTTAAGAAGGAATCAGAGTTACATTAATTTCATATTTATCAGCCTCTCACATCCACTTTTTGTAGCACAGTATTTGGTAAATATAGGAAGACTTTCAGCAGTTTTTCAAATAGTTGCAGAAAATGTGTTTCAATTTAGACCTATTTATCCCTACCTTCCCTAAGAATTTCTTCATTAATACCTCACACTAGCTATTAAACAACAGGACGTGATCTACAGTAGGAATATCATGCATTAAAATATTGTAAATCATTCTTACCTGCTGCAAGCTAAGAATAAGCGTTTTAGCACACTGGATTTTGTCTATCTGTCTTGTTTTACTCATCGTTTCTTTAATAATATCACCATAGTCATTGTAATACTAGGAAAAAGAAAAAAAAAGGTTAACTTCTGATTTTAGTTGAAAACATTACAACTACTGAATTCTTCAGAAAACAACATCTAGGATGTGCTCTTTAAAAAAATGTTTTGAACACTTTCAAAAGGAAAAAGCCTAACATGTTCATGATTACATCATCCAAATGATATCCTAAAACACCTCCAAAATGATGAAATCAGAAAGAGTATACCTACTTCTTTTAATTCCTGTCATTAGTATTACTTAAGAGGCAGAACGACCTATTTATCTTCAAGGCCATGACACATTTGTTAATGACACATGTGCACCCCTTCAGGGTACAAGATTAGAATCTAATCTTTTTAGTAACTCCTGTAACTCTGATGGGGAGCTTTCTATTTTCTCTGCTGAAAGGAAGCACTTATGCATAGCGTCATAGCCATAATTTTTCCAGTGAAGACAGCTGCCTGTTCAGTTCTTTAAGTATTTCAGGTTCAATAAAGACCAAATTAGTTATTTAGAGATTCAAAATATATAGGGTACTCAGACAGACAAAAGCAACCTGCCCAAATTTTAAATTTTTTAAGGTAAAAA
The DNA here is from genome assembly GCF_034638445.1 of Ciconia boyciana. Classification (NCBI taxonomy): domain Eukaryota; kingdom Metazoa; phylum Chordata; class Aves; order Ciconiiformes; family Ciconiidae; genus Ciconia; species Ciconia boyciana. Next base: position 18,234,146 of record NC_132945.1, on the reverse strand, counting down.
CAGCTATAAAGATCACTGGGCAGGGGTGGCAGCAACCAGGCAGGAGGTGGAACTCACAAAACTTTTTTTTTTTTTTTCTTTTTCTTCTACAAAGTTTAAGCTGGAATTATTCGATGAGGCTAGACATGATGGAGTTGATCTTTGTGAGAAGATTCTCAAAAGGCCTGCTAAACTAATAACTGAATTAAAAATACACCATTGATCAGGATAAGAAAACATAAATCTATGAAAAACAACATAAAAATAATTATCAGGTTTCCTTCCTCCCTCCCAGCTACCCACACACTGGAACTGTAAAACTAATCTCAGTCATTTTTTCCCTTCTTATGGAAAAAGAACTTTTAAAGGCCTACAAACTACCAACTCTGGAGTTTCGAATTCTTCACATTTTGAATCAGTTATCTTGTAAGGTGAAAAATAAATAATAATTTAAAAAATTCACAGCTACTGTATTCTGGTAGTTTATGAAGTATCACTGCTAGGCTTCAGATTTACCTTCATATATTGCTTGAAAATGTCTGCAGCTGTATTCATTTCCACCACAGTATATACAATGAGTTTACAGAAAGCTGCAAGCAGATTTCTTCTTTTGTGCAATGCTTCAATTTTGCTAGCTTCATCATCCTGCTGTCCATCTAGAAAAGAGTTCAGAACATGAAAACTGTCAGGTTTAAATACTACATATTAAAGCATTTTATATAAAAGTGATGTGGGCTAATGGTCAGGATTCAGAAAATCAAATCTCAATTCTGATGGCAGTGCACTTCTTTGCCCACTGACAAGTCTCTTTTCCTGATACAGAGACATATATATTTGTGCCTATTAAACCGAACCTTTACCATGATTATCCTACATGTCCCCAAAACATAAAAAGCTTTAATCGGCTGCTAACATTTAAAAGACAAACCTATCTCTGTGTCCATGCAGACCTCTCAATGCCAGAAAAAAGAAAAAAAAAAAAAACACCACACCACACACCCCCCCTCCAAGCCCAAAAAAAACCCCAAAAAAGTACAGGCAAACAAATATATTAGTTAGAAGGCAAATAATATAAAGGAAACATAAGTTTTGTACAAACCTGCACTATTATTATCATCATCCTGATCAATGAAGACATGATCTAAAATAAAACTGAGTAGTTCAGATTGCAATGAAGAATCAGGAGTGTAAACAAGTGGCTCCAACATGTCACGTCCTCCTGTCATAATCTGATGACTGAAGATCATCAAAACATCACACAGAATTGTGAAAGCCTATTAAAAAGAAACCGTAGTAAATACTTGCTTGGAAACTGGATTTTATTCAGAATAATGTATTTCCACTTAACAAAATACTTAGAGCCCTATGGTGTACACAGGCCACTTACGTCCTAAACAACTACGCAGGCCAACTGGAAGTCAAAATGTGCACAGTTTCTTACAGGAGGTTGCTATATGAAGACTGGGTCTCCAAAGAAAAATATTGCACAGATGAAGCCAACTAAATATCAAAACATTGTGAGATTACAACATGAGGAGCCTGAAACTCCCAAATTCTGCCTGACTGATACTACGTTAGGTCACTAGAGAGCTTTGTGAACACCAACCACAGTACAGTCTCCTTTTTTCTTTCTTTTTTTAAAATTGATTCAATCACATTTGTAAAACATCTAACAGCTGAGGTCATTCAATCCCTTTAAATCCTGAAGTATGTCTTGCTTCCAAAAAAGCAACCACCTCTTCATTTTGCTGGCTAACTTGTACATCTGACATCAGATTGAAACGTCTGTACTCCACCTCCTCAGGAAGTTCAAAGGTATCAGTACCTAGACTGACACTCTTCAAACTAACAGACCAAGGCAGCACACTGCTTAGCGCTGCACCTCATCTCTTTGACTCTAATTCTCTTAAGTACTTCCACTTTAACGAACAGATCTGTTCTCTCAAAGCAAACATTACTAATTTCCTGGTCACAAAAACACACATGCTCCTCTGAAGTCCCTTGTGTCCTTTCATGAGATTAGAGAAGGAAAGCAGAACCATGGCTATTGTACCGTATGTGACTGAGGCAGCTCTAGTTTCTAGAGCATTCACCTAAGTCTGAGAGTTATATAGCCTTTTAAAGAGACCTACTCAGAGCTTCAGTAGTTTTTGTTACTCACACTTTCACACCCTACACCTTGTGATTTTGACACTAGATAGCTCTCCAACATAGAACATAGCCCTATTCAGTGCCAGGAATATTCTTGTTATAGCAAGAGTTTCAAAAGCTGCAGTTGTGCGACTTGGTGGGCCAGATTTTCAACTTCAAGCTCAACCAGGTTATTACCACCTTTAGCAGCAAAAAGGGTCCTGGTTTTCTATTTGTTTAATTAAAAAGTGTACCCAGAAGATAGTTTGGTCCTTCCTCCATGGAGAGATACTTCATTTTTTTCATTTTAGCATTCTAGAGGTTGTTAAAGGCATTTACTTAGAATTAATCCTGCTATCAGTAACCTGTGCTCTTCACTAGAACCTGAAATTCCTGTGAGTGTCCTGGCTGGAGAACTATTTGACCACAGACTGGAAGAGACTCAGCCCCTATGGTTTAACCTTTTCCTTTGACCCTGTTACCCTCAGAACGCAAGACAAGTATTTCCCAAAGTAATGTCTCAATCCTTTTTGAAACAGAAGAAAAATAAAAAACAACCCCCAAAACTTTCATGCCTGCATTTTTCTTCAAAAGAGCCAGGACTTTTGTCTCCTGCCTGAAATGTCAGGCACTACTTGCATGGACTAAATACCTACATATTTTATGTTTGAAATATCCACTAACTTAGGTCCAGCTAAAACTCTCCCCCACAAAGGACAACTATAGGAGGGACTGACTATAAAACTGGTAAAATGAAAACTGCTTGCTTCTTCTCTGAGCAGTACATCATTGTTGAGGCTTCCAAACATTTGCTCCAACGGTCTCCAAATATCTCTAACAATACTGTTAACAGTTGACCAGTGTGTGAGCATACCTAAGGATGGCCACAAAAAAGAAATACCATTTTCCAACAATAAAATCCCCTAGGTTACAGCGCATACGTGTGCATGTATAAACACACACACACTCATGTTAAGTACCCATTCTTTTTCTCCTGATTCAGAGATCCTCAAAATCCTGGGACTCTAAAGAACTGAGGAATATATTCTGTATGCAGCATCATGGTGAAGGGGAACAGACAGAGAAGTTGCCCTTGTATGTCCTCACAGGTTTACAGCAAGAGGAGGAAAGTTGTCTTCACAGTTCTTGAGTGGATGGGCACATATATCTATCATAGTACAAATGTGGGAATGTAAAAGCATTCAAAGACAGAACTAAAAAAATAACTTCTCTCTTTTAAATAGCTGTCCCTAGCTCTTCCAGCTCAGAGTCTATGAATCCACATCAGCTCCATCAGAGGTGTGTCACAACCACGTGGTAAGCAAGAGCTTTGAAATGGAACTCTCCTACCTAACTTACAAACCAGAAGGCTTCTACAGTGCACCTGCCCAGTCATTGTTTAAAGAAACAAACAAAAAACCCCTTTGAATAAAAGTTTATGCTGCCTAAAATTACGAGAAAGAATCAAGTTTAAATTGATTCTGAAATCCTACCTAAATCACCTAAAGGAGGGCAAGCATACAAGTACAGTATGTATTCACACTCAAAGGGCATTCAGCCTAAACATCCAAGACACACCACATTCCCACATAAGCACTAAAAGTATTAGCAAAAGGAACTTTTCAACTGCTTTAAAATATTAGAAGACTACAAGGATAAACAACAGTCACTAACCTGTTCCTTAACAGCAGTGTTTACATTGGTCAAGTAGTGTTGACAGATTTGACAGAACACTCTCATCTGCTTCTTTAGACGTAGAAGATCCTCCTTTAAAGAGAAGGATTTCATATAAGTTCTGCTTTTTTCATTTTATAGTCACATTTAGTGTATGCATTTTCAGAGCTATCCACCACAGACCTCGTACGTAGTCATAACATTCAAGTCCACTGCATTATTTAAAAATCACTATATTACAAATAAAAATAGCAAGTAGCAATTTCCTCAATTTTGTCATCCTGTGTACCTCAAAAAAAAAATGGAAGTTGGGATGAAAATACTGAAGTTATTTATTAAAAAAATAGTAACAACAAAACCCCAAAACCAAGCCTAAAAAAACCAACCCAGAGCATAAAGCATTTTCTCTTTAAAATATCTGTATTTTCAACCTAGAGGACAGATTTTAGGTAGCTGTTTATAACTAAAACAGACAAGGCTACATGTTATTATTTAATTTTTCTTTTTTATTTTTTTAACTCACTGCTTGGGGATAAAGTAAAATGTCAGATGAGAGTTGGGGTTTTCTTCCCCCCTTCCATTGAAAAAAAACCAAAACACCATAGCTTTGTAAGTGTTGCAATAACTTCCAGAAAAGTAGATTATTGAGCAAGGAAAGTATCAAACTGGTATAAATACCATCCACATGTGTGGCACAGCTGGTGTTACTCAATCAAGTGAAGATTCTAGCCCATGTAGAACTGGGGAAGTCATATTACAAAAGACCGACTGTGTAACCAGCATCAGTCCAGACAAAAAGGAAATACCCGAGATAAGTTTAAAAACTATCCATGCTATCTAAACCAAAACAAGTCTCTCCCTTCAAGAAAGCAGGTAATACACTGGTACAATTTGTCGTTTCATCTCAACAGGAATCACAAAAGAAACAGCTGCTTCTTGACTATGAGTTTCAGTACAATATGATTTTTTACCAACATTTTTTTTTTAAACCAACTTTTTTTTGTGGCAATGGTAATTTTTTTACCAACATTTACTGATGTTAAGAGAATTACACATGGGAATATTTTCTTTCCTTTATACAACATTCTTTTTTTAAATTTTAATAAAAATTGAACTATTTATATAGTCTTTTATTTTAGCAGCCTATCTTATGAAGCTAATTCCCATACTTAGTCAACCTGTTCACAACCAGCATGCAGTTAGCAGTTAATTTTGTCACAGAACAAAAAACCAAAAAAACCTAAACAAACAAACAAATCTTTAGGCACAGTACATGTCTGTCACTTCTGATTCTGTGCTTCAACTTCTTTGCTGTTATGTTCCATTGGCATTGAACAGAAATCAATGGAACCTCTGTATGTACCTGGTATATTTGGCAGCAGTCAAGCAGTTAAATATAATAAAACAGCTGTGGTTCAGAAGTTAAACCTATGAAAGCTTTAATTTACTAAATTTTACTATACAGGAGCATAAAATAGTCTCAATAAAGGACCACTTTTCAAATAAGTTATTTTCATTCCTGCTGAAAGTATTACAAATTACATTTTACTGCAAAATAGCTAAGTTAATCTTAATTTCTAACCTAACTTTTCAGTATTTAGCTCAGCTTCTGCTGCCAGGCTTGTGATAAAGCTTTAATCACTATTCTCAGACTGCTGTTTACCCTTTAAAGAATAAGCTAACAAAGCCTCCGAAATCCTTCACTCACATAAGTGGTTCTCAACAATCTATGTATCCACTTCATATCTGGTATTTTTGGTTTTGGAAACATTAAGAGCCGTTAAAACCTAGATGGTAAACTAGCTAGCCAGCCAGTGTTCACATTTATTTAACACACCTTCAGATTGTAATTACTGATTCAGTAAGACCACAATTATTCATTGGACTAATGAAGTCTTAACATGACAGGAGGGAAGAAAAAAAAAAAAGAAAGAAAAAACCCCCCACCATGATGTCACAAAGGGGTTCTCTGTTATAAAAAACATTAGTACAAGTTACATAGCATGCTTCTCCACTCCTGTATTTACCAAAACCTCATACTATCACACCCTAAGAAAAAAAATGATACATCCTCACATTAAGTTTATTGTAATAATGGATTTTTAATTAATTACAAATTACATTTTATTGATTATAAATTATTAATGTCCCGAGTTCTGTTTGTTTTCTCCCTAGTAAATTATGACAGATGCCTACAACTTCTTTTTCTTAAATTAATTATAAGTATGGCAGTCAAAGTGTTTAAAAAACCTGAAGAATTTACTTATTTCATCTCCGACATAAATACAGGATGTGTTATCAGTAACTCCAATAGCAAAGTGCAACTCCAGCGTAAATTTCCGGTGAAAGAACACAAAATGTACCCTTCTTACAGGACCGTAGAAGGCTTCCAGGAAAAGTATGTTTGATTATAACTTCTTTTTTTCAGTTAAAGAAATCATCAAAATGTTTCAAGCACTTATTAACTAATTCTAAACTGTCTAGCCTTTCAAAAACCATCTTTCATTAGGCAGTTTGCACAGCAAACCACCTAATCACCCTCTTTAAGCAATGCTGTCCAGTGGATACAAGAAACTTTAATCCCTCCTCCAAGATTTTTCGAGAAGTGAAATTAGAAAGATGACATTTGCCAGAGCTTTGCCCTTCAAGATTACTATACATAGAACCAGAACAGGCCCTCTTATTATTCCCTGAGAAAGTTTGAAATTTAACTTAATCTTTTCATGTCTTTATTTAACAACACATTTAAAAGACTGATGAAGAGCAAAGTATGATTGCAACATACTGAGCAATAAGAATACTACGATAGTGTACAAATTCTTATCTCACTGACTTGTCACTGAGACTTCACGGTTTGCGAACAAATTAAAACCCACTACTTGAGAGTAAGACTGACTATACTGTGTTTTATAATTGGTATTCTACCCCTCTTTAGCATTGTTACTATGCCAGACTAACAGGTATTGCATTTATTTACCACAATTACTTTAAAATTCTGTCAAATTAAACATAATACTGACATTTAAATAATAAAAACAACTTTGAGAAATACTAGGCTTAAAAGTCAAGCATTCCACTACTAAAACTATGAATTCTGAAGAACTTATTAGAAATGCAGATTTAGGCAGGTATCAGTATAAAAAAAAAATTTCTTAATTAATTCCATCACAGTTCTCACTTGATGACACTGCAGGTACGTACAAATGTTTATTTACTAATACAAATGGACCAAGGCATACCTTTGTGGAACTGCTTTCAGTTATTTTTGCTAGCTGCCAAAGGATTACATAATGAGTACACTGCAGTGCATGAATAACAATCTGAAATCAAAAGGAAAAAACGCATTAGATGACAAAGGCCAATAAAAGACAGCAACAAAAGCTATTTATTGTTGTACCTAAAGAACACATTTTAACTACAGACCTGTTCTGGCATGTCTCCATTTTCAATGCCAGTTTTCAATAACTTGTAGTTGCAGCCAAACAAGTCCCATCTTGATAGGTCATGAGCACTGAAAGCGTTAGAAATGAAGCAAAGATGTAATTTAACTAACACCATTTCTGCAATTTGATGTTAACAATTACTAAAAGCTTAACTGGTCTAAAAAATAAAAATAAAAAAACCCCACCAAAACAAACCACAGAAAACAAACCACAAATATCCCCCAAGCCCCAACAAAATCACCCCCAACAACACAAAAAAATACCAAAGCAAAAAAACCCCAAAATATTTCAGTTTTGTGTATATTTCTTCATATATTCAAAAAGCATCATGTTCTGCACAACTCATTCACATTAAAAAACCTCCAAGCTGCATTAAAAAGTTAAGAGATATGAAATTAAAAACAAACAAAACCAATCCCCCCACACCACAAATCCTGACAGATGTTTGCAGAAGCCTACTTGTGAAAAGCTGTGATTCTCTTCAGTGTTGACAAGACTTGATATGCATCATCTTCATCAGGTTCCTCCCCCTATTTAATAATCATACAGTAAGATATCCCAAGCAATGTATGCTAAGCAAACTAGGGAACTTAAGAAGATTTAAAAAACCCAAAACAAAAAAAAACCACCAAACCCCAAAACAGCCCCCGCAAACCCAATCAACAACCACCAGAGAGAGAGCGCGAGAGAGAGCGCTACATCTAAACTATTTATCGATGACACATTCGCTTTCAGAAGAGTGAAAGAGTTTGAGAGAGAAGGTAGCATTTCTAAACAGTTCATGTTTAGAAATAGTCAGCAGCACAAGGAGAAATAGGGGAGGGGGGCAGGGGAGGAGGGAGAAGGAAAAAAAAGAAAAAAGTCTAGGAAAAGGGAATACAATGTATTATGTAGGTGCTTCAATTTTCTCTGAAGAATCCAGCAGAGGCCACTGTCAGACAATAGATACTGGACTAGATGGGCCATAGGTCAGTACCTCAATCTTACTTTAATCACAGAAAAAAGTCTTTGAGAGAGGTAAGGGAAGTGTTTTGTTCTAGTTTTCCCACAAGTTCTGACAAACTTGCATTTGGAGAAAGAAAAAGAGTAAAAAGGAAAGGGTCCAAAAATTAAATATATAAGTACATAGGATAAACTATCTAAGGTCACAGAAACTCCTCCTCTATGTATCCTCACAGATACTGCAAGTCCAATGCGTTTTACTGTTCTGTAGTTGCACAACCTTATCAAAGCACTACGGATTTCAATACCGCTACCAGACTATTTGCCGTTTTCCTTCAAAACAACTGTCTGACATTTCATTTCCTTGCTTTACCTTGACTTCTTTTTCTCACAAAGGGAGAAATAAATGGATTACTAGGCACATTTCTTACGTAATCCACAAATGTCTAGGGTTTCTAGAGTGGAGTCCTAGTTCAGGCCAGTAAGCAAGAGGAACAGGAGCAAAGCTTGATAAAATAGGTATGCACCTGAGAAGTGTGGAGAATGAAGTCATCAAAAAGACACTTCCCATGCTACTTATCACAGATGAGGAGGAGGAGAAACAAGTTTTGTCTGAATGTCAGAGATCCCACATAGTGAAGGTAAATACTGTATCGGAAAATTCTCACTCTTCAGATCAGCACAGTGTGGGAACAAAGTGATTTTTAAGCTATTAACTGCATCAGCTTGCATTCAGGAAGGGAGGGGGAGTGCTTTCTAGAGATTTTGATATCTAACAGCAGCAACATGCAATCACAGACAAGACTAGCAACACTAGGACATCTGAGGAGAATCCCAGTGGAATTACAATGCTACATCTCTCAAAAACCATGAGCTTCAAAACCTAAAGGTGAAAAGTTTACATAATTTCATAGTTTATCTAAAACTCCATCAAATTCCCAAAAGACACTTGTCAAAAGGAGATTAAAGACTCACTGTCCTAATATAAAAGAACAGTCTGAGTTCACGTAATCACTCCAATGATACTGTTGTATTATTGTGCTTGACTTAACAGTTTAGTCAGAGGGAAGTTCCCATCCCTAATTCATTGACTTGCATAGGAAGGCAGAAAAACATACTGGAAATATTTACAGGGGCAGGAAAAGTTGATCTTGCACATTAAAATACCTCTTGCAGGAAGTCTTCAAGAAGTCGATTAAACTTGTCTGCCAATTCATCTATTAACTGACTTCTTGCAATATCAACCCTGTTAAAGATTGTGAATTCTTCATTACAGAGAGCATGGTATGTTTTTGAACAGGCTTCCAAAACATCTATATCTGTGTGCTTCTCCACAATATCCCGGATTTGTCGCAATAAGGCATCCAAATGCTACAAGAAAGATGAGGCATGGAAAAAAATATGTATTCATATATACACACACGCGCGTGCACTTATTTGTAATAAACCTTAAGGAATTTTAAAAGATAAATTCAATATATTACTTTTGTAACTATGATACAGAACACAAAACACTTCTAGAAAGGCAGTGAAGCTTCTGAGTAAATTAAAAATCTATTTAGCAAAAATTAAGTAGGAGCTTGTCAAAGACTAAAGATTCAATGCATTTTAAAAAGTAATTAAAATTTTGAAATTGTCAGTATGGTTTTATCTAACACTTGAATGTGCAATGACAACTGAACAACAGAGAAGCATTTATCTCCCACTCACACAAACATTTATACATGGTCTTAAGAGCTGTATAATTGAAGATTTAGTTTCGTAACACTCGAGTGTCAGCACTGAAACCAAGCTTCAGTTGTTCTTACGTGCCTCCCCTCAACCTGAATTGCTCACTGCTGCTCTATCACTGCTAGGCTATCCTGTCAACTAAACATTTTATTACTTTTTTGACCCTAATGATTTCTAGCTACTCGCTCCACAATACAGCAAAACAGTGCATCTGAGAAGGAGAAAATAAAGATGACAACAGCCTACACCAACTTCATCACCACAGCAGATAAAATGAGAACAGTAACTACATAATTTGTAATCTGGTAGCTTTCCCCTTTTTCGTGCAATGAAGACGGTGGTTTATCAGTTTCAGTGATCAGAAAAAGAAAACTTATCAAGCTATTTCTACAAGCTCTATCTGTCAGGCAGCATACCTCAAACACAACCATAATCCAACAATAAATGCTCTCACATAAAGGTCATCTAACTGGCAAGATTCTCTGTTAAAACTCACCAGACAGACCTTAGAAAACTCAAACTTTCAGTATATCTAAGAACAGCAGCAAGTCACAGCTCTGAAGTCTAAGTCTCATCCTCAATAAGGGTCATGATAAATAAAGTCTCATTTACACAAAAAAAGCACACCTACAATAGTGATTGAAATTCCAGTGACTAAGTCTAAATTCTGTGTTTTCTCCTTTTGTGTTAAGTGTTATTGAATGTTACCTTACCTTTTCTAGTCGTCCTGTTGTATAAATTTCCAAATCAAAGTACTGTGGCAACTGCAATAAGTTGGTGACTTTTTCTGCATCTACAGAATACTGTAAAATTGACAAGGAAAAAAGTTTAAATGAAAAACTCTTGGACAACACAATTTGTTATAGAACAATCAAATATTAATAAAGACTAATAAGAAAAAAAGAAGACTTGTGCAAGCCATACAGTTAATTACAAAAACTATACTTGTTAACATTTCAATAACAATCCATCAGCAATAAATGTAATTAAACCTACCTTTGCTAGCAACTGAGGAAGTGCCACTGCAAAAAGTTCAGTAATTTTTGTCCTGTCATCCAACTGGGTTTTCTTTTCCTTTGCTGTCAGCACCTAAAATATTGGTATTGTGAGGATTTTACAACTAAAAGTTCTGGTGCAAAGTTTCATTATCATTAATGAAATGACAATTAGCTACACAGACCTTCTAATATCACTGTAAAATATCAATGTAAAAAAAAAAAGCCAGTTAAAAAAAAAAAACATTCAGCACTCGAAAAATGCAATTCAAAGTTACACCTAATACTATTGAGATTATCTTGAAAACAGAAGTGACAATCTAGAACAAAAGGTTACCTTCCCTGCAACAAAATACCACGATCAGAATGCTTTTCTTGACAACGAGATAACAACAAATCTTTCAGCTTACTTACGACTTTTAATGACATTTACTCAATTTCTATGTCAATCTGAGCTTCATCCAAGTTTTCAATCTGTACCTAAATGGGTTTCTTACCAACAGCTGGACAGTCTTGAATGCAGTTCACTTCCCTGCTTAATGCCCCAGTAAAAGAGGCCTGCCTAAACTTTATATAATCAGAGAAAAGCCAATTGGTGGACTGTCCTCCTTCCAAAGAGCCTATGAATTATATTCCCTTCTCTCATTTTGGTCTTTCAAATTGAAAATAGTTTTACCTTTCCCAAACACTGATTTTTGTTCTCCTTTCCAACTGATACTTCTTTCAAAATCAATTTTGTATTATCTTTAATAGTAAAAACAAATGCATTAGTTCAAACAGTATTAAGCATGTGCCAAAGTCCAGAAAAAGTGAACTAGCCAGGGTAGTCAGATACTGGAGGCTGTGGAGAAGCTGAATTTCTGAATTCAGTCCCTTCAGCAGCAACAGCTTACAACCTTTTTCCTTCTTCCCACCCTGTCCCCACATAGCCATTCCCACATGTCTAGACGAGTAGCTTGTTGCTTCCTACCCTTTTCCCTGTTCCTCTTCCCACAGGAGGATGACATTCAGCTGCTTGCCGAATTGTACAAAGCATTATTTCAATCAGTGCGCTTTCCTGTCTATCCGTTAAAGCTGAAATTTAAGAAACAGATGTTAATACACAGCTTGATTTTTCATTTTCCACAAGTATTAGTATCTAAGGATCAAAATATGTTTATTTTTTAAAAGAAAAAAAAAAAGAAAGGCATTTAGGCCAACAGCTCATTTCCAGGGGTGGGGGTGGCACAAGGGATAGAGAAGATAAGCATCTTGTAAAACAACATCAGAAAATATTTACCATTGAGGGAGTATCACTGGATGAGTCACAGGACAGGATGAAACAAATACCAAGTTTCATAATCATTTTAGTTCCTTTTCATTTTTCAGAGGTCCATTTACTAGGACCTATGAATTACAGAATTATGCCAGGGGTTTCTTTGGTTTTACTGTCATCAAAGAAATGATGGTATTTTTCCATAGGGTAGTTTTAACACTCAATAAATGAACCAGTTTCAAAAGCAACTTAGTTTCTCTAATGCCAGAAGTGCAGGCTGAACCTGTGGAACAATAGGGCAACTGGACACTGCGTGCTTATTCCCTCTCTTTTCTCCCTCTTTTCTTCCCACCATTGTTCTTCCATGTCTCACTTCCATACCAGAACTGATCTCTTTCTACTCTTCCTCACATTTTATAATTAGTATTAGTGATTTGTTATAGTCATGTAGAAATAGAGAATATATGGGGACTCATAAATGTAAACATCTTATTTCCTTATAAATCAAGACTAACAGAAACTGCATAGCAATATAAAGAAAGATCTACAAAAATCTCTTACGTTCTTCTCCATTAAGAGGCTCCTCCAACAGAAGACTGTTCATACATTCCCAGTCCTTCAAGAGGTCTGTTGCACAGTCCCACATGCTGTCCACAAGATAAGCAGCATGTTCATGCAACTAAAATGAGAACAGATTAAGTATTTTTCTTTATGAGCAATAAAGTTCATTACAGAACTTGCTATAATACAGAGTATTTTTCTCGCTTGGCTCCTGTCTGTGGCAAAAAAAACAGAGACAATTTTGCAAGTTCTCTGGTTCAACAGAAGCCTCTCTTCCCCAATTAACTTAAAAAGGTGAATCCAGACCAACGGCTACAAAGAGTAGTGCTACAAGATCTGTAAGAACTTGGGGGATAGGGGAGTGAGGGGTTGTTTTGTGTTGGTGTCCCGTGTCCCCCCCCCCCCCCCCCATAAATCTCCTAAATCACCATTTCTTTCCACCTATATATTAGCATGAAGAATGACAGACAAATATTTGTCAGAGTAGAGCTCACAACCCGTCTCAACACTGTGTACTGGACAGATCTTTGAAATAAACACAACCACACAAAACAGGCTTTCAACCCCCAGGTTGCTCAAGTAATAGGAAAACCAGGACAGATTCATGGTTATTAACCAATGAGTGGGGAAAAGAAAAAAAAAATTAAATTTAAAAAATTAATTAAAACAAAAAACAACCAAAACCAACCAAACAAAAACAAAACAAAACAAAACAAGCCACAAAACATGCAGCACAAAAACAAGGATATCCCTGAAACTCAACTTACTTCACTTTCCAAAAAGAAAAACACTAATGTCTTCACAAGATTAGCATTTGGACTTTGTCTTCCCCTCCTTTTAAGTATTCCATCATCTTCAGGATCTCTGCGGCTGAAAAGCCTAAAAGAAAAATTATTTCAGAACAAGTTTCTTCTTCATTGCCTTTGCCACAGTCAATTCATATCAAGATATTGTTTTTTACAGACACACACTTAAGACCTTGCTGCTTGGCTCCACATTTTATTTTAAAAGGAAGTAATTTGGGACAAGTATCATTTGAACAATTTCATATATGCTAAGTTGGTATTTCACTGACTGCTTCCATTGGAATGTATAATTATACCAAAATACTTTACAAACATCAGGTAATTGCAGGTGCTTGAGGTCCCATGTTCCTCTTTAGCAAACTACATTTTCTGAACCTCCCCACGTGAGACTTCAAAGCAGCAAAGAAACAGTGGAAGAAGGTCTGAAAAGTATTAGATGGAAACTCTATTTTGTTTCGCTACACACCCGATATATGTGTTGAATCTCGCGCTTTCGGGGGAGGGGGGATGTTTGGATTTTTTGGGGGGGTTTGTTGTGGGTTTTTTGGTTTTGGGGTTTTTTTTTAAACAGAAAAATGCTTTATGAAATGGTCACATGAGCCACCTTGGTGAGGGGGCTGGGAGGGAGGAGCTACAAATGGGAAAATACTCGATATGATGCAAGCACAAGTTTTAGGTACCAAACTATGTGAGCATTTTAAGATGTTTCACAGAACACAGGAAGGACGGGAAAGGAGAAGACACAGCAATGTTTTTATTATATTCCCTGTAGGTATAAGCTTTTGAAGCGCAGCCTTCAAAACTACTCTCTATTTCCCATTCAGAAAAACTACAACAGTTCAAAAACTACTGTAGTGTTACATTTTCTGTAAGTTACTTCTTCAGGCCACTTCACTATTGAGTTTTTCCTTTTCTTAATTAAAACTAATGAGAATCATAGTATTAACGCACACACTAAAATCTACAGAATAAGAAGTTACTATAATTTCTCCACCTTACTTTTTATAAAGAAATTCCCCGGCAGCAACTGCTACTGGCCGATGAGCTGAATAAACCAGATGGTAGACATTTTCACAGTCTTCTGCAGTCAGAACTTCTTCACTACTCCTAGGGATGGGGATGGGAAGAAGGAAAGAAAAGAAAAAAGAAAAAAAAAGAAAAAGAAAAAAAAAAAGAAAGAGTTGAGTCAATAGAGTACGGACTCTAATGAAGGAAACAGAAATGAAGGAGAACCTAAACCTTTTCCTTCAATTTACCATCCTAAAACTCCAAACAAGATAGCTTAGTTCCAAAGTCTTCCTAAACAAAAATTACTGATAAAGTATGAGCGTTTGGTAGAAGGTTATGCTCAAAAATTAAGCTACTGTGTAATGTTCAATACATCCTATATTTCTTCAGTTCAAATATTCCACAATAGCTTCAAAGTAGGGAGGCTGAATTCTAAGTTTCTAGCCTTTCCACTTACTTAACTGTGGTAGGTAAGTAACAGCACTGTTCTAGCCAGATTACTTTTGAAATTCCAATTTGTTTGAGTGTAAGATGCGTAGACATTTCTCTAGATTTCGGATTATCTGAATTCTGTCAAGCTGCTGTCCTCACCCACAGGTATGAGAAATATTTTTAAGTTTTAATACTTGTTGTAGGTCAAATAAGGAGATACACATGTACTTACTGTAAAACAAGAGTGAGTAATTTTATTGCTTGGACTGCAACATCATATTCTTTGTCAAGAGTCATAGACACAATTCTATCCTAAGAACACAAAAGAAAGTATTTTCAAAGAGGAAAGAAGTGTAATACAACTTTAAAAAAATTCATACATACTTAAAAATATGAAGTTACACTAACCTTGAACCGACTGGTGAAGAGTTCCAATTTGGAATTAAGCTCTTTATTATAGTAAAGCCCTTGCAAAGCAGTTAGGCATTTGAGTCTTACTTCCCCTTGCTAAAATAAAATTAAGAACTGGATTAAAAGTCAAGTATAGAATACAGATGTGATCTTCAAATCATACAAGTTTCTTCTGCAGTCTGAATTAATTCAAAGACAAAGATTAAATGTTGTCAAGATACACTATCAATAATCATGTTAATGGCATAAGAATATGTCCTTGTTTGTAACAAGCCAACAAAGTAAAAAAACCAAACCAAACAAAAAACCAAACAAACCCAATGTCTTACTGCAGTTAGTATCTCTGTAAGTCAAAATACACTTGTTTCATTCTTTAAAGATGTATTCTAAATGATCAAGATATTTCTAAGTAGAATTCTATGTGTTTCCTTTCACTTAAATTAAAACTGGCAACATCTATATCATTAATGACCACCTCTTGTCAGATCAGAATTACCACGTAGATACAGAGAGAAACATTCCTCCTGAAGTACAAGATCTACTTCAGCAGAGAATATGTTTTAAGGCGTAGATACAGAAAAACTTTTGAAAAGTCTAGGACAACTGACTTCACCCAGTTTCTTATCACCCCGCTGCCAGAGGTTATTGGTTTTTGATACCAAACCCATGAACAGCATAGCATGAGTGAGCATCCCTCATTTGTTTCACTTCAAATTTTGATAGCTTGAGGTCTCCGATGTAAGAACTGAGACAATGTGGTGCCTCAACAATTAATCAAGGAGATTTGTAAACTATAGCTGTTGACCACTCCAAGCAGAGAATAATCTCTAGCTGGTAAGTAACAGCTTGAGGCACTCATCAGCACAAAAGGGGACTTTTCCCATGCTTTTTACAGCTAGCTGAGAACGCTAAAAAGTTTCTTATCTTGACAAAACAGAGAAACTGTTAGACTACATGCCTGGGTTATTCCACGTGAAATGTATTAATTTTAAATAGTTAAGTATTATAAAGTAGAAGTCTGTATCAGCAATAAATAGAAAAAGCCATTTCCTTACAAATAACAGTTCCTTAAAAACCTATACATATACTCTCTAAAACCATTCAAAATATTCACGTCTATTATATTTATATAAATATATAAATATATATATATATATATATATATATATATATATATATATATATATATGTTGAAACAGCAGTGCTTCTGAGTGATAAGAAAAGCAGCGACTGATTAAAACAGTTCAGAGATCAGAACCTAGTCTGGCAAGATCAACAACCAAAAACGTGGAGTTATGCTTCATGATTCTGTTCCTTTTCCTCAGTGCAGCTTACCTTATCATGCATAGTCCACCCTACATATTTTAAGTAGCTGTCATTGAGAAAGGCATCACTGTACATCTTCATCCATATTCCAATCTCTTCAATACAGATAGCTCTTATTTCAGCAATTGCATCTCTGTGGAGATAAGTGGGGCAATAGGATCAAAAAGGTGAATAATTAGAAATAGCTTGTCACTAGCTTCCAAAATAAATTAATGAAGCTACAAACTAGTTACTAAGAGAAACTTACCGGTATCTATGCACAAAAACACCTTTAAATATTGCATTCATCATATTTTCTATTTCATCCTGATTTTCCTGAAGCTGAAAGAATGAACAGAGTACATAAACAGTGAGCAGCACTTTTACAGTCAGATCAGATGGTGCTGATGCTAGACAAACTAAATTAAGTTAACATTTGCAAGTGTGGCCATTAAATCCTTTCCTGAAATATTCACAACTCTGTTTCACAGTACAATATGCTATTATTTAAGGAATTGTATCTACCACAGCATACAAATTTTAGTAATTCTGACCACTGGAAAACTGTTCTTCAACTGTAACACAGACATATGCGGTTTCTGCAAGCTCCTTCTTAAGTTATTGATAAGAAAACTTGATTTAATTTTCTAGTAACTTTTTAAGCCCGATGTTCAGCCCAATTTTTAATACACTTACTATGTTTTAATAGACACGTATTATTAGAACAATACCCAAATCATGTGAACTGCATTACAAGGAGTCTTTTCTGTACACTAAAGAATTTGTAATCTAAAACGACAAGATACAGATTAAGAACTTTGCAAATGGCTACATGAGCAGCAATACTCTGTTTTGAATACCTCTTTCCTCCTCATCCATCACTTAGAAAAAAATGCAGAAACTGAGTAAGGTATTGCAGAAAAAATTAATTTAAGAATATGGAGCTGAAAAATAATGGAGGAGACAAATCCAGTCTCAGTAACAACACAAGAGCAAGACATGCAAATGAGTTTAAAAGTGATACATGCAGTGTTTTAATACACAGAAAATTGTATTTGCTTTGAAAGCGCAAGAAAGTCAGTTAAAAGATTTGAAAATAACTAAATATTGTCAGCAGACAAGCATATTTTTTTTGCAGCTTGAACAATAAAGGTCGGACAAATTGAGACAATGTTAATGAGAACAGTCAAGGAGCGAGGAAGTCAACATTTTGGGGGATCAGACTGAAACAAAACAACACAACCACCACGACGTAAAATCACCCAAAAAACCCCACAAAGAAACCACCAGAGATACTACGGGGGGGGGGTGGGGGGCGGGGGGGGAGGCCAGGGGCGGCACATGCAGGGGAACAGATACAAAAGGTAAAGGACCTCTCCTACAGAAGTTTAGAAAAACAGCAAGAATGAACAATTTCCATAGCATCACAAGATTTAGGAATTTATGGAAGAAAGGAAAAACTATAAGGAAATATAGTAAGAAGAAAAAGACTAAGCAGCAGGAGAAAAGGACTAACAAAGCAAAATATTTAACATGTTCTGGGCCTAAATCTAACACCTGCCCACAGTACCCTCTGAAGTACGAAGATGGGAAAAAAAATTCAAAATTTTAAAACAAAAAGACATGCAAGAAGAATCAGTGAATAAAGTTAATTTTAGTACTGGTTAAGGCTGAGAGAAACAAAACAAAACCTGAAATCAAACAAACAATTGAATGTAACTTCGAAGCTTATTTTCATTTAGAAATGAAAAAAGAAAAACAGAAAATTGAAACCAAAACTAGAAAAGCTGGTAAGAAATCCTAAAAGCCAATATACGTAAGAGCAATTGAGACTGGGAAAAGTCTTGATTCTCACATCACTGCCTTTTCTGTGTATCTATGCATTACTTAGAATAGGACTGGTTCTGCACACGCATCTAGCACAACTACATTTAATGGGGTTTATGAGATCAGTTTCAAACTGCAAGATCTTTGTCACAAAGTTGTTAGTTTATCTGAATTGTCAAGAAAGTAAAAATGTTAACAGGTGACAGCACAAAAGTTGAAGAGCAAAGGTGAGATGCTTCCTTTGATCACAAGAAGGTTATGCCTAAAACAAACAAACAAAATCGAAAAAAAAAACCAAAACACCAGTTCCCCCCCCATAAAAGCCTTAAACCTGAATGAATTAGGCCTTTCAACAAGACAGCACTGTCAGCAATGAATCAGCAAGTCCCTTTTACACAAAAAGAAAGAAAATAGAAGTAGATTGCATTTTCAATTTTGACAGTGTTTGCCGTAGAAGAAAAAAAAACCTTATCCAAAGCCTTTAAAACACACTTTCTGCTGAGATCGGTATTGACATAATAAAAGCAGTATTTTGCCCCAAGATCATGGGGTTCTTCTCTAGAAGCCAAAACCAGTCAATGTACGGTAATTTTTGTTACATACTTGAGCTCAGTTTAGGAAACTAGTCAAGAAATACAACAAAAAATTATCTATTACTGATTGCAGTCTCTCTTGCTCCCTTTACTAAGATGGCACTACCTGAAAAATTTTTAAGAGTCTACATTTATCTCTTTTTACAGAAGACCAGACAGTAAGAAAGAATTACAAAGAATTCAAAGAATTTCAAAGCACCTTTCAAATAATTTTTTCAAACATTAAACATGAACAACTTAAAGAATAAAACAGAGGGACTAATAACTATCTTTACAAAAAAAGAAATTACAGAACAAGATTAATTATTAATTGCCATTTATAAATACTCATCCTATGCACACCAGCTACAGACAGCTGCACTAACCTCCTTTCTTTTTTGTAGTAAGAGTTCCAGCCTATCATTAGCTCGTTTCCCAATTATTTTATTTCGTTCTGCTTCATACTGCCGTTGTGTATTGTCCATGTTAATACTAAGATTTAATGCCACATTCACTAAAGCAGTCATCAGCTTCATGGCTACAAAAAAGTGAAAAGAATAAGGATTATTTAAAAGGTTACTTGATCAAAGAAAAATTATAAACAAAAATCTTGACACCTCCTCCTGTCAACCCTTTCTGTATTTATGAAAATATATTCACTGTAAATTTCTTGATACGCAAACTTTAGCAGTGTTTTACTAAGCACTGCATCATTACTTATCAAGACAACAGATAAAACACTGACATTTTGTTCTTTTCTGTCAATTTTTTAATATTATAAGCATCATTGTTGAATTGAGATATAGGATATGCTTCCCCAAAAAAATGAAAGTGGAATGTAAGGTTTACAAACATAGCCCAGGAAATATTAAAAGGATTCCATTATTAGAATCAGTTAGTAGACCGATAGTACCAAATCATTCAGCCTCAAACATACAAGAAGCTTCTTTCTTCAAAAGAAAGTGTCTTAGACAACCAACACCACTGTATCACACTATTTTTTTTCCTCTCAATTTAATTTTCATGAGGGGCAGTTTTCTTTAAATATTCCTTTATCTGCAGAAGCAGAGAAAAAGACATTAGCCAATTAGAAGGCAGAAAACTGGCCAAAATGTTAAATGCATTAGGGTGGGATTTTTTGCGTGCTTTTATTTCTGAATCAACCCTTTTTAAAAGGGTGCAGACAAATATGCTTATTCCAGAAACCAGGAGGTGGTCAATAGTATACTTGCTTTTCTTATGAACTTTTATAACAACAAGGCATGAAAGGGCTTGCAATGGCAGAGCATACACAGAACATTATTAAGCGTGTATCAGTAGCATAAAGTTGATGAGTAAGGCATAAAGACATGCAGATATATCAAAATATCATCACACACTGATCTCCAAGGATATCAAGATGAAAAGAACAAGTCTGAGCTAATCATAGAAGCTAAAATTACTGCAAATAACAGTAAATATGGATACAAGGATTTTGTTGGCTGTCTCTATCCCATATAAAACACAATCTTCAAGAATACAAACTGTAATCTCATATGAAATGCACAAGTAATTACACAAAATCAACAGAATCGACTACTGATGTGAACAAATGCAAACGGACTGCTGATAAAAATTGTTGTGTGACAAATTAACATGCAACAGGGCAACTTCTGCAACTTTTATTCAGGCACAGCTCAAAAAAAGTAGTAAAAACTTGGTTTTTTGAGAACTAAAATTTGTATTAGTCGTATGGTACAACAGTCAAACTGATGATACAGCAGAATCAGTATACTCTCCTGAAATAAAAGGTTTTGTTCCTCTCTCCATAATACATGCCTTGGCTAGTGGGAGTCTCACAGCAGCAGCCCAATACACAGTGTGCTCATGTATATTCAAGAGAGATTATTGATGAAATACAACAACTGATCAGATAGTCAGAAAAGAAGCTAGTTGTAAATTAGCCAGTTCCAGTAAAGCTAACAAGAACTATTTCCAGTGTGGCAAAAACTCAGTTTCACATGCAGTCTAAATTCACCTTGTTCAGACTAAAATTGCTATAATAAGCCTTACGTAAGTGGACTGCTGCACAATGCCATCTGAGACCCTTCTTCATTAGTCAACACAGGCTTAGGACTTCCTTATCCAAGCAGCTTATCCTTTTCCCATATAATTACGTATTTATTTAAAACACTCCACACTTAACTCATAAGGGATTTCTTTGTATTTTAACAGATTTGGAAAAAAAAAAACATCACGTAAAAAAAGGACAATTACTTACAACCGTAACAGAAATTTAGTGACTGTATCAATGATGAAGCATTCTTTAAAATTATTTCCAATACAATGAATGGAAATGCTACTTTCAACTATGTTGTGCCATGGCCTCAATGTACAGCACAATTTAAATTTGTAGTAAAAATTGCATCCAATCTAAAATACGATTCCTGTTTGACCTAATGCAGAGCATAAACACGTTCAACTGTATTTGAGGTTAAACAGGTACCTACACCCTTATTATGACCAAAAGACAAACTTGCAGAATCAACTGGAAAGTTTCCTTCTATTTACTTTTTCTACTAGACTTAAAGATAACCAAAATTAAGTACTAGACAGCTGGTAAAGAATGCTTTAAAATAATGGCTATGTTTTTCAGTAATGAAAAGCCAATAAAGACAAGATAAGAAAGCTGTACCAAAACAAGTTGCATTAGACGAAAACTGTATCCACAATGAAACACGAGTTGAATGTCCAATATCAAGTTGTTCAACCAGAACAATTCTTCCCTGTGCAACACAAAACATAAAATGGAAGCAATACACAGATAACTATAATTCACTGACCTGCCAGTGTGCTAGTGTGCCGAAATGCTCTGACTTGTGAGTCTGACAGCCCCGTAAGCAGTGAAATGACAGTATCCATCATATATTCATCATATATGATGCTATATTGACATTGTCGGACGAGGACTCCAATGAACTCACAAAAACTGGATTTGAACTTCTTCCACTGGGGACCAGCCATAGTTAGTGGATAATCTCCACTATCCTATTAGAAAACAAAAAGGGAAACAGGAAACTCTTTCAAATGTCTTAAAAGTTATTTTATTAAATAAAGACTAAAAAGAGATGGGTACAACTTTAAAGCAAAAATCTCCAATGCCATAAAAACGATACATCAGAAGAACGTGGTTCTACAAATATGCACCTACTTTGCAGCTTGGGCTTGTTATATGCAGAGACAACATTCTACAAGTCCTACCATAAAAACCACACATAACCAGATATACTGAAATTTCTTCTTTCTGTCCTACTCCCTTAAAAAAAAAATTCATGCTCCTTAGAAATCTGCTTCAGGTTACACTAGAACAAAAGAACCATAGCATGAACAGTTAGTTGACATGTTTAGAAACACTCAGTTCAGGACCATAATAAAGTTTTACAGGGAGATGCTTACACATCAGACTGAAAATTCCTGAAATCATAGTGACCTACTATAACACCTTGAACATAACAAATGTGTGTTCCTCTCCCGATTTGGGAACCTTTACAAATAACTGTAAAATGGCAGGGGAAAAAAAAAATGACAATCATTTGTACCAGTGCTTTCTGTGGTTAGCTTCTTTAAGAGGCTAAACAACATTACAGGTTGAAAATGAAGAAAGTATCCATGAAAAAGGATTAGAAATCTGAGAGTTGTTCATTAGAATTCTGTTACAAGAAAGAGTCAGCATAACATCGTGATAAAAAAAATACTGAACAAACAGTCCCAGCTGAAGCTTCATAAATTTCATACAATATTGCCTTATAGTAATCAAATCTATATATGCATTGAGATAGTTCTAAGGAATACTAAAATTCTTTTAAACAAAAATGTATTACATTTTCCCCTCTGTTAAAGTTACCAATGTTTTTTGGATTGGGGGGGTGGGGGAATGGGATATTATTTCCATATTCGACAAATTTTGGAAGAAGGTTTTAAAGCTACCTTTACATTCTTTGGAACACAGGGTGAAAGGAATACCACTCAAAAATAAACCCACAAACAAACAAAAAAACACCAAAAACAAAACAACCCCCCAAAACCCACCCACACACCCCAAAACAAAACAAAAACACAAAAAAAACCCACCCCAAAAAAACCCCATATCTCATCTACCCCAAAACTCAGTGGAACATAAAGTGACAATTTAAAGGAAAAAAAGCTATAATCCCCATGAAAGGCAAAGCATTAGTCTTCAATTGGAGAATAATCAAACCCAAATCCCCACGATTTGTAGATTAATGAATGCATAGAAATAAATTTAGCAGCCATTTTTAACAGTTAAAGACGACTTAAAGGCCTTACATACACAGCAGGAATGGGGAGGCATCCCACACAGCCCCACAGTAGTAGGAGTTCCCACTATTCAAAAACTGAAAGTTGGTATGGATTTCTTAAACCATTAATAAAACAAGTTATATACATGCAGAGCTTTACTTCTTAGTCTTACAAGTTCAGTGAAATAAGGGAGTTCAAGATTTTAATTCATAAACGTCCTATCATTTTTGCAGCTGACCTTACCCTTGAAAGAAACCTATAGCAACGTGATCCAGTAAGGACAAATAACATAAAAAGTTAATATCAATACATTATCAGCACTTAATTAAATTACCTCATCAAATTCTTCAGTCATTTTTCGGATTATTTCAGAATTCTGCATATGTCGGAACATCTCTGCTGTAACAACTCCTACAATTTAGATATTCGATTATTAGCACTTTTAATATGAAAGAGGTAGGTAGATAGCAGATGACATGCCTCCTGCTACAATGTAAAAATGATCAATTTTCAGCTAACCTATAGGTTATACATGTATTTTTTAGGAAGTTACACATTTTTTTATTTTAGCATCCATGTATAACAAGCACTGGGCACCAATACTTTATATATTTATATGTGTGTATGTGTGTGTGTATATATATATATATATATATATATATATGGGGGTTTTTATTATTCTTTTTTAAAAGTGTGTTTGTGTGCATGTACACGCACATCTAGAATTTACTCATTCACTTGTATTCAGACATCAAAGGCACTTGTGCCAGACCTCTTCATCAGCCGAGAGACTACACTAATCTGAAGTGACCTTTCAGGACTCAAGATTCTAAATGGTGTAAGACAATTTTGAACAGTTCTATTGCTACTTATTATCTTCTGCACTGTAATAAACAGTGATTTCATGCAATTTCTAGTTGTCTTAGCCTCAAATTGTTAGAGTGTAAATGGTGATACAAAAAACAAATGTATCTCCTAAAGTTTACTGCAACTGTACTGCAAAATTCATGACAAGGGTCATCTCAGAAAGCATTAAGATTCTGTAGTTTTATCTGGTAACAATAATCAAAAGGTCACCGCTCTTGAAAGCGCAGATAACCTCTGAGGAATGCTGTTAGCTTTCTGGAGATTTATGCACGTTAAAAGTTTATCAGGACAGAGAAACGCTTGAGCAGAAGAAATTACATCCAGTCCTACTCTATCAAGTGCAGTGACACTGCGGGGTAAGTTACCTTCTCCTCTTCAAAAGGAGGTGAGAGGAAAAAGAATGGAGGACGTGAAAATGAGGAAAGAAAAACAGAAAATAAAGAAGAAAATATGGAAACACAATCTTACTGTAGACACCATGAAGCTACCATTAAGCTGTCCATAAAATCTTTTAAATCAAGCATCTCTACAAAGGCTATTAAACAATCTTAAAACACTCAATAATAATAAGTAGATAAATGCAAACTAGAATTCCAAGACTGAACAAGCTAAACTATCAATGTTAAGAGAAAGAAATGGTTTTCTGAAGTAATATCGGCAGCAGAGGAAGATGAAGTAAGTGTTAAGTACCAGTATGGCATTCTCTCTGATGTGAATACAAAAGGCTTAATCTACATTTTTAAATATAGTATAGTATTTCTAAATCTCCTGCTCACAAGTTCAGAAATACTAGCTTAACTACAATAACCTAATAATGTAAACTAGCTGCAGGGATGGAGCACTCCTACAGCATATGTAGTATAAAGGCAAAGAATGAGAATCATACTATAGTATTACTTAAACAGGTAAGTAAACATTTCAGTATCTTACCTTTGCAGCCTGAACACTGAATAAAGAAGTTAATGAGATCAAGAAGTGCTATATCTCTGTCATGTTTGTATGACTCTATCCAGTCATCCACTACAGACTGAAAAGAAACAAGTATAAAGGCACTTTTTAGTTTTCATAAATTGAAGACAGCGTTATTTAACTGCTTTCCAGTAAGTGATTCTTGTTCCTTCCATAAATAACTTGAACTCTGTGTTTTTTTGATTAATACAGAACAAAACGTTTGAATGATCCTTTACTGCCATAATATCAATTATGCGCATATAGCACAAACATAAAGCACAGGAATACCATATAGTCCTACAATAACTTTTTTTGAGGAAGAATGCAAAAATAATTGGTATATTTTACAGAAGCAGGTTTTTCTCTCCCCCTCCCCCCAAACTAGTGACACTTCTCTAAAGATACTATCTAGGCATTCAGTTCCAACAGCTACAACTCCCTATACTCTTCAAAAATGTTGCCCCTTTGATGAACTGTGCTCCATGCACATTAGCCATAACAGGATGAACAGCACTGCCCTACACTGCATGGACATTAATTACTCTGTGTTCACTAAACCAAATCGCAACAAGAGCATTTTACTAAAGAACCTTAAAGGAAAGCAAATTAATAGGAAACCTGTGATAATGGTTTTGAGAAAACAGAATTTACACGCAATTATGTTTAAACTATCCACGTGTATAGTACAAACTGTCTACTGCAGAAGCCATAAAAACATACATCATACAATTAACTTACTAACACAGGCACAAGAGACTCACTTTAGTATCAAGCTCTCAGTTTTGAGTTTTTAAATATGTTGATAATCTGACCTTAAATCTAGTCATTCTAAATAAAGAGAGATGATGAAGTAGTTCAGAACTTCCAAAAGACAACTGAACTACGCAGCATCTCCAGTGCTTCCAGTCTGTACTCTTCTCGGTGCTTACTCTCACAGGCAATAATGCCATGAGCACAAAAAACATATTGTCATGCAGAAAAATTTCTGAACAGAGATACAGCTAAATCTCTCTTCCCTAAATTTAAGTTTGTTTATAGTATGATGCACAACTTTCGTCAGCAAGACAAAAAGAAGGAAAAACTCACAGTGAAGCTGTCATAGTATTCCCAGAAGCAGAACCTACAAACTAGTACTGATTTGACTGATCTGTGGGGAGGGGGGGAAATCATCTAGGAAACATCTTAAATTAGGCTTGTAAAGAAGGTCACTGTGCAAGAACAGGATAATGCTAGGAACAGGACATATTTCAGTTAGGCTGCCTTGTTTTCAGAATTTATTTTAAAGAACCTCCAGCAAAACAGTAGTTTCCCAAAACATTTTGTCTCGGTGCATGAACCATCTATTTTTGCCAGAGAACAGACACTAGCTCAGAAGAAGTTATGGAACAGAATTTCAAATAAAATACAATAAAAATTATTATCAACATCTTTTCAGGTAAGCAAGCACTGAAGGCCATGGAGAAAACTTTTTACACTGAGTGCTGAAGTGGACTTTACTTTAGAAATACTTTGAGAATTTTTTTCTTCCTTAATTTTGACAAAAAGTATCGACTAAGATTCACTCTATTACCCAGGTACCAATTCCCCAATTCAACAGAGTAATCAGGCCTGGCAAAGGTCCATTTTGCTCTTGGAAAGCAAAAAATTTTGACCATGTATCAATTTAAACAGTTAAAATGTCATGAAGATACAACTGCTAATAATTGGCTGAAAATGTAGCACACACAGCAACAGTTAGAAAAGTATAGTTTTTCCACCCGCTTTGAAATACAGCGGAACAAAACAAATGACGGAAGTATCACAATTTCTCTGTGCAAATACATCAAAGTAGTCTGTTCTTTTTTAAAAAGTCTGAAATAAATTTCTGCCAAGGAATTCAGGCTTCAAGGTTCCCAGCTCTAATGCAGGAGCCTGCAAATCTCAAGAGGACTGCATATAGACCCAGCTTCCTGCATGCGTATCACAGAAGCTGTAAACTCTAGATTTTCAATCCCAAAGATAGTCTTTCTTCAATGCTGCTGAGGAGTCACATGAGTGAGTCAGCGGGAAGGCTTCATGGCTGACAGGCTTACACTTTAACCCCCTCTGCACTGGAAGATTCACACAGTCAAGCAAATACTTTACTGATTTAACTGAATTTTAAAAAAAAAAAAGTGCCAAATTTCTTAATAGACTGACTTCAGTCCTATTAGTAAATACAGTGGAGACAGTGCCTAATGCAGAGACTTCTGACAGGTTAAAATTTCCTGACCCAAATTCCACCCAATTAGAGTGCTGCAATATACATTACCCAAGTCAACTTCAAGGAAATTTAAAGAGTAGCCCTTAAGTTGCAGCCAGTGATTTTATTTGGGTGAGAGAAGAGAAGGAATTATTCCTTTCCAGATAATCTAAGCTCTGGAAGCATCTACAAACTACAGACTTCTTGTTAAGTTCTATGACAGCCATAGGCATAACCCACATTTGTATTTAGTTACAGACACACAAAAAGGACTTTAAAGTCATGTAATCTAAAATAACCTTTCTTCATTCAAGATACTGAAAATTCACTTTGATTCACAGTTTGAATTTCTTCATTATATATATGACTATTCATGCCTAACATTTAAAAATGAAAAATCAGTTCATTCAAATTCAAACATTAACAATGCACAACCACTTTTTTTTAAATCTTAATCTGGAACTAAAAACTACAAACTGAAGGGGAAAAAAATTACTTTAGGCTTCATTTTATTAAATCATATGTACAGGAAAATATTGTTATATTTAATTTGTATATTCATCCAAGTCATAGAGATATCTATCCCAAGTCTTACCTGCATAGCACTCTTGCCCATTTTAACTACTTCAAACAGCATCATGTTTTCCACACCATTCTGTTGGTGATGTCCATTCATCCGATTTGGACCACCAGGTTTCCCTCCTCCGTTTCCACTTTTCCCCTTCTCTGCTGGTCCTTTTTTCCCTTTTTTACAGGTCTGCAATCATACACACACAAGAAGTTTTAACTGGGTATTATGTAGTAATAAAAAAAAAAAAATCCACCAACAACAAATTACTATTCATACATGACAACTACACACAAGGCCTTTTGTTTTCAGGAACCAGATTTAAAATCCAAAGTTGAGAATAATAGCTGATCCTGACTGATAAATAGACCAATGAGAATTCTACAGGTTGCATTTCCTCCTTCCCTCATTTAAAATCTTCTAGCAACTAAAAATGCAATTAGTGACATTGTATGACACAAAGATTTTTCTCGTGTTTAAATTGTAAAACAGATTGTAGAGATTTTATTGAAAACAGCTACGGCAACTCCCTTAACACACATCACTAAGTCTCCTCTGCAATTCATTAACCTTTTGTTTTTTAATTTGAGCACACGTTGGCAAGTTGGGGCGAGGAAGAGCAGACAGGTGTCTTTGTATTTGATTCCCCAAATCAAGTATAGCTTACAGAAAGGAGAAAGAAAAAAAATTTAAACAGAAATTAAATGACTGTTGTACAGAACTATTTATCACCACCTCTTAAGAACTGGGCGCACTCTACCGGTACAGGTACATGGGGTGCCCAGCAAGGCAGTCACAGCCCAGGCCAGCCGGCATGCAGCAGCCTGCCTGCGCCACGGCAGCGAGGGAGCCGCGTGTGGTGGGTGCCAAGCTAGCAAGAGGGCAGGAGCCACCCGGGTGGGGAGGACACCTGTCTGATGAGGGGGAGAAGGGCTATTAACTGGGTTTGGACCTCCCAACTTGGGTAGCGTAACCTCCCATCTGCGACCTATTAAAAAAAAAAACCTTTTAATTGAATTATTGGTTTCTGTTCACTTTTCAAATTAAAAGAGAGTCAGAATTAATGACACTAACCAAAAGAGACTGTATTAGCACCAAATTTAAGTAAAGCATGGAACACATGCAGAGAGACTAATAAAATCAAAGCTAATCTTCTTCTCCCCCACTTCCCTTATGCCTTCACAGCACTTAGGAAATATCATGCAAATACTCAAGATGAAGCATTTCAATGCAAATACAAATATGAACTCTCTTCACAGAACACTCGCATTTTCAGAAAATATTCCTAGCTCATTCAGCTTCAAAGCAAGTGTTGAACTCTTCAGTTCGTAACAGGAGAAGCGTTTCAGTATCCCTGTAAACTGAACATACTTTTCCTTTGCCTTGTTTTTGGTTTTTTCCTTCAATATCCTCAAAGTCTGTATCAGAAGAGAAGTGTGTTTCAGACTCCCTGCAAGGATAAAAAGACAAACCATTGACACATTTCATTAAAAACATTCTTAAATATACTACATAAAGCCACATTATGCTCTCAGGCCAGTAAGTCAACTCTAACAGTGAAACTGCTTTTTTCTTCTGCTTAAGTCTACTGTCAAGGAACAGATCAGAGCATATCCTCACACTCACACCCTGCCCTGCCTCCTCCCAACAATTTACCTGCCAAGAAAGCCATACAGCAGGGTTAAAAGATGTGAGGGTGGGTAGAAAATAGCAACAGGTTGGGAACCTTGCTTTTGGCACATGACAAACATTACGCCATCTCAAAAAGCAAAGAGCACTATAAATATCTACCACAAATACTTGAACAAAACAAAATAAAAAGAAAGGAAAAAACCCAACAGCAAAAAAAGAAACCACCACCTTCCCTCATAACCAAAGTGTCTCAGCAGATCTCTTCATGCTATTAGAAACTAAGTAAGTAGTTAAGAGGTAAACACTTATGTTGAAAGGTACAGAAAAGAAGTTTTGGTGAAGTTTCTCCATCAAAGAGACAGCCTGTAGTTTTGTTTAAGCTTATAAGATAAAAAGATCTTAAACAATATACAAACTTTTTCATTTGTTTAACTTTCTACATCATTAAAATATGCTGCATTGATATACAAATCCTTTATTGCCAACATTGATTGGGGGGGTGGGGGAGGATGTGAAATCACCTGAATTATTAAAGAATGCTTAGCTTATATATTCTCAATTTCTACATTTCCTGTAGAATACAAGTTAATGCAACTGGATCTTGTTTAAACACATACATGCAGTACGATGAATTCCAGCTGCTATCACAAATTTCTGATACGTATTTCCTGATTCAATTTAACAATGCAATCATAAAGATGACCAGGGGGCCCAGGAGACCCATTCCTATGTATTTATTTATAACATTCTGCAACAATCCAGCAACTTAAGGTCACTGACTATTGCAAGTGTCTGAAAGGAGCTTTCTGCCTTTTAACATGTATTTTGCTTCTGGTTTTGTTGACTATGTACTCTGACAGGGACTGAAAGAGTCTCCAACCTGGGGGTGTGAGAAAGAAAAAGGTGAGAAAAATTTCTTAGTCAAAACTTCCTAGGTGTTCTTATTTTCACAGGAAAAAACAGAACACAAATTCCAAACATTTCACTAAGCAATGAATTGTACCAATAGAGTAAAAAACCATTATAAACAGCTGTAAAAACAGTATTCCATATTAAACCATCTTCCAATTTACCTTTATTTGTCATCAAAAGGAAAAAACCCCACACACAAACAACCTCATTGATACAAAACCACATCTTTGTATCTTTTTAGATTTTATACCAATTTAATCCATTTCAATAGTCTGTTGAAATGTATTCATGCCAATTTCTTGACAATGACAAGGTGAGGAACTGGATTCTTTTGGTCTGCTTAAAATAACAACTTTATTTCCCTGTCCAAAATGTAATCTATATCCGATTTTAAATCTTGGAAATTCAAATGTCTGTTTCTTCAAAACTGCAGGAAGATTAGTGAGCTAATAAAATGATGTCAAAAACACCAAGAAACTGATGCCTGAGGGAACCTAAGACTTTGGCTTTAACTAAAGCATTTGGCATTAGGTATTTTAAATATTAGGCAACCTGCCCCGGTTATTAAGGGTAAATACCTCAACTACTCCCTCTCTCTATATAAAGAGGCTTTAATGAAAGAAGCTCTTTTTTGGTATTCCTAATCAAACAGTTTCTCATTCAAATATTTCATTTTGAGAGACAAAATCCTGAGAAGTATATAACATAAATTAAAAAAAGTGTCTGTCACAATAGCTTCCTACTAGTAAAGTTTAAAAATTGATTTAAATAACTAAGCACTTCTAAAATACTTATTTTAATTACCACTGGATACTCAAGAAAGAATTCAGACAATGCTTTATCAACGTCAACAGGAAAAAATCTAGAACCCTATTCCCTCATTTTGTTTCCTTGTTTCCACGAGAAAAACAACCATATGTATTAACACTAAAAAGAGCCAATACATTTAAAAACGAAACTTCAAGTTCTTAAAATACTTACTGAAGGAGAGTAAAATCAGTTGGTATTTCTGGAGCTGCTATCATTTCTTTATCATCTTCTGGAACACCACTGTATTAGAAAGATATTCAAAAACCAGTCTGAAGTACAAGCTTACTTTTCTTTCTTCCTTTGTGGTGGACAACTTCTATAATAAAATAAATAAATAAAATACAGTGAAAATTTTTCCACATATGAAGGGGTAAAAAAGTTGGAAATACAGAAAATTTAGATCACGCCACCCTCTGTTTCCAACCAAGCTTTTTCCTATTTAAAGATTTTGTATTTTTCACTCCTCCCATGATCTTACTACAAAGTACCTCCACAAATCTTAAAAGCATCACAGTAAAATAAAATACAAAAACATTTGGCAAAAAAAACACTTTCTAAATAGGATGAGCAAACTGGAATGGTTTTCATTAACACCTTGCAAGTAATAGCTTTCATTTCTAAATCTCTACTAGATTTAAGTTTGAACTGTAACACCATGCACAGCAGAGCCCAGGCTTGCCAACACTAGCATATTTCTGGTTAACCAAACCAAAACCAGATTTGATGTTAAATTTAAAGCACAGTATGTGTACATTTAAGGACATTATGTATACCAACTCTGTGATTTGTAAACTTCCATGACATTTTCCACAAAGATAAGCTCTTATAACAAGTTCTTACAACCTAGCCAGCTGTTTCAGAACTCCCTGTCTTCCAGAGTTGATAAACCAGGCTTACAACCATTTTAACATCTCAGGCATTTGACAAAACTCTAAGAATATCACAGAAGATAATACTATCCACATGTTATAAAGAAAACACATCAGAAACAGCATAGCGTTTTATCAAGAAATCATAAGATTGTAAAATACATGCTTTTCAATTTAATTGTAATATTGCCACCTATTCATAAATTTTGTTATTTATCTAGTTTTCCTATGTTTACGGGGAAAAAACCTCACTGGATACTTCAAACATGAGATTTAACCATGCAGGCTAAAGTTTTCTATGCCCATTGTCTGCCCCAGGCTAACTTTTCTACAGTTAAATTAAGAAAGCATGATGCTCAGGTATTTTAAAGATACAATAGCAATGAGAAAAACCTTCAGAGTCAAAGTCTGCTGACTCTACAGCTTGCTGGAGCGATAGGTATTTGAGAGAAAGATTTAATTTTAGCATGCTAAGCACATGTTGCTTAATGTCTGGTAGCTATGCTTCAGAGACTGCATTTCAATTGAGTATGTAGACAGATGCCGTACTTTTTTTTCCTGCAAGTGCTTATTCTGAATGCTAGGGGCCACTGTAGCTTCCAGAATTTAGAGAACCGAGAGAAACCATAAACCCTGGACTTATTATGTTCTCTTTCTTCACATTTCACACAATTACATAAAAGCAGAGAACCAGAGTGAAAATAAATAGTGGCAAAAAGAGAGGAAGTTTGAGATAGGCTGGTGAATCTCAAGATAGTCTGCAACTACTAAAGCATGTTCCATCCAAAACATAGTAGAAGATAAAAAGCATCAAAAACATTGCTGCTACAGAATGGCAGCAATCTTTGTCACCCCACTCCTCCCTTCTCTAAAGCCACACGGGCACGTGACTGGTGCGTTTCATCCTCTCCTGCTCCATTTATACACTCTCTTCAGCAAACAATCATTCACAGGCAGGGTAACTTCCCTTCCCCAGCCATTTATCTTTGTCGGCTCTGCCATTCAGTATCACCTGATTCAATTCCCCAATAAAATGGGCAAAATATACCTGAAGAATTTTTTTCCCCTGGATTATCAAGTTAAACTGGTTCGAGAGCAGGTATCCGGAGCCAATGCATGGAAAACACAAGACTGCGTAGCCATGAACAGGGCAGGGAAGAGTAAAGCTCCCTTCTTTGGTGACAAGGAGCTATTATACCATCCAGGCTGTCTGCAAAACTATATGCACAGTTGGCAACTTATCAAAATGCGCTACACTTTTGATTTTTTTATATTATTTATTTATTTTTTATTTTTTTAAGACTTGCTCTGTTTCCTGTCAGCTCTGATTCCTGTCAGCAACTTGAACTTGGAAAAATACCACAGCACACTTTAGTGCCTTGGTCATCAGGCTAGCACCTGCTCAGAGGTGGGGGGGGAAAGAAGGCACGGGGAGAAGAGATAACAGGGAAAAAATGAACAAGAAAGAGATCCAGCCACACAAGTCCTTTTTGGGGCCATACTTGTGATTCAGCCCCAGTGCAAAGCAAAGATGCAAACTTCAAAAACCACACTGCTCAGTTTCAAGTTCAGCCTGTCTATCAACATGTTGTTTTTTGACTTTTTCTAGTTTACAGTTTTCAATGTTGAGAAGCAACACATCTATTAAAGTGACAATCAGGATGCTTACATGCAAATTTTGTATTGTGGCTCATTAATAGTACCTATTTACAATACTAAAATTACCTATTCCATAAAATTTGAAAGTACTGAGAAACAAAGCAAGTTAACCACTTGTTCACAGAATTAACACATTTTTAGTTCCCTTTATGAAAAGCAAATCTATTGTCCTATCAAATTTTGCAAAAAATTCTCAATAAAGTTTCTTACAGTCACAGAAATATTTTAAGGACAAAAATAAGTAACAAAACTATGAAAAAGGATGGGTAAATGATTAAAGTATATATTTTCTACATCAAATGAGTTGAATCACTGACAAAAATAGCTCGCTGCAGTTTATATCAACTTGAACTTCTTGTAAGAACTGTTCATCTTAGTACAAACAACAAAACATGAAAGAACACATGGCCTTGTTTGGTCAGAATCACCTTATAAAATGGGAGAGAAATATCAAGTTCTTGCTAGATGCTGAAGCATTAAGCCACTAAGATTTACGTTTCAAGAATTGTTTTTCTTGAAGGAAGAAGAAACTTGGCCCGCATGAGTACTGCTATATACCGGTATTATGGAAAACAGTAGCTACAGATGAACGCCTTGCAAGAATACATGAGGTAAGACTGTAAGGGATCGCCAGCGTCAAGCTCAAACTCCAGCAGTGACAAAAAACCCCTTGCATTTGTCCCAGTAAAGGACAATTTTACAAGATTTACATACATCCAGAATACGACACAGACTTTTGATTCTCAACCAGCAGGGTCAGCCTAGCCCAGCATGTCCTCTCTGGCAGTGGCCAACAGAAGCTGCCCAAAGAAGAACACATTTGCTCTGTTCTTACTGGTGATGTTTTCCCTGAATACCTTCCCAGCATCCAGAAATAACTCAGGGATTTTTTCAGCCAGAGAGGCTGTCCCTGTATTTTATAACCTTTTATCAATATTTTTCCATTAATATTTCAAATTACTTTTTGAACTCAATATTCATCAGCGATGGTATTCCACACAAGAACTCCCACAGCCAAACTCCATACTACCAAGAGGCACGTTCTTTGCTTTGAATTTATCACTTTCCGATTTTATTTGATGTTCTCTTGTTTTGCTATGGGAAAAGACTGGCATTGGTCATTCCCCATTATCTTTGATCTCAGTAAGTGCCTTCTGGAAAGTCAGGACTACTGCCAGCCACATCTTTATGCATGTACTTGATGACTCATTCAAAGGACTCAGTTTAGGAAGTCAATGAGAAAGGGAAATGGTCCATATAAGTATCCTAGCAGAACTTCTAAAATATACCAAGTTCATCACAGTGTAGTCTGAAAAGAGGAAAGTGAAATTCTCGCAGATGCCATTCCAAACAGTGAAAGTCTATGTTATCTATTAAATGTGCTCTAATAAGCAGATTATTTTAATAAGTTAAATCTAAATTGAAGTGCATCATAAAACGCAGCTGCTCTTCAGTTTCTTTTTTTGTGTGTTCACAGAATTCCAACTTTAACTTTCCCAAGCACATACTGAAATCTCTCAAGTCTGTGAAAACTTTCTGAAGTCACTCAACTTTGTGAAATCATAATTAAATTATTAACTATAAAAAGAAAATGTATCCTGCTGAAAGATCACAAGGTGGAGCTCTAGCCTAAAGCTAACTGAAGAAACTCCAAAAGACAGGTCATCCAGAGGTTGACCTAGTTATTTCTGTGCAATAAACTTTATAATAGATTGCTAAAAATGCAATAATATTGTAGCGCTTTTCCTTTAGATTTATATTTAGATTACATAAAGACACCAGAAAATTCTTGTGTCTTTTCTGAAATAAATGCATATACGTTTTGATTCAATGACTCTTCCAAAGATAGAAATGCATACAGCTGCTGTAGTACAACTACTCTGAGTATTTAGTTTTCAAAAAGTAAGCAGAAGAATTTAAAAATACATTTTAACAGCAGAAATAATGTATCCCTTTATTGTGCTTTGCCATTTAAAATTTTGCTAACAAAATGTTAATGAACTAGAAAACCACTGGAACAACAGAAGTAGTCCACGAACACACTAATCACATAACGTTGCTGCCTCTAAATGTAAGAGGAGGTTCCATTTTAAATAATTTGACTGATAAAAGCAAGAGCTAAGCATGAAACACTATGAAGAACTCAAATGCATCTTCACTGAAAAACAGATTTGAATTCTAAAAGGTTATTTTTCCCTAATGCATGAATAATTAATTTAGGTATGGTTGTGATTAACTCAAATATACTGGCCAAATGCTGAGATCTGGCAAAAGTTGAGAAAATTCACCAGCACAATTCACACAACAACACATATGCGATCAGCAGCTGCTGAGTGCTACCTGTCGTCTCACGATTTCTATTACATGCACAGATAGGCTAAACAAACATTAATACAATTCAGCGAGCAGTCTTTGTTAAAAGAATATGCATACACACACACACACACAAGATATAAAGAATCACAAGATCTGTCCCAGGAGCTTGTGTTACATACACTTGTGTAAATTCAGTAACTAGAGTATTACTTAACAAGCTCACAGCAAGGTGTTTCAGGTAGGTGGGTTTTGGTTTGGGGTGGGTTCCCTGCACATGCACTTTTGTTGTTGTTGTTGCTTGGTGTCTATTATCTGGAAGTTTTACAAGGCAAACCAGTGAAGCAGTTATCATTTTTCTGGGAAAGCAGAGATGCAAAGTTTAAAAATGGCTACGGGGCCAGGACAAAGATTTTGAAAATGCAGGACAGCTGTTCAGAGATGTATTGACTTTTCCCTGTAATTCAGTTAATCAACTGTAAAATCAAGAACCTCACTTTCTTAATTCAGAAAATCAGAACTTCTAAAATTGTGATGCTGAAGTGTGTGGCTAAAGTTCATCCCTGAATTATTTATCTATCCATGAATGAGAGATGCTGATGCTTCAGAACCAATTATGCAGCAGCAACAGTTAAAATGCTCGTCAGATAAAATTTAAACAAAGGATTAGAAGTATGTCCAATATTTTCCCTTAACTATTTTAGAAGAGAAAGCTGTTGTCAACTACATTATGCCCCTCACTCCTTTTCTGAGAGACTAGACTATGTCTAAAAACTTTTGTTTTATAAAATAAGGTTTGGTTGTCTGGGTCTTTTTCCCCCAAAATAAGTATGCTTCTTCATATTACTCTTGCATTCACCTTCATAAGCATATTTTTAAGCAAGAATTTGAGCAACTGCATGACATTCCCTACAGGCCTGAAAGAGTGTGTTACTTCTATGTGTGTTATTTCTACTAATATTACACAACCTAGTATTTCAGGTGCCAACAAGCTTTAAAGCAATTCTGTAATTTGAGTAAAACACAGAAAACATACTTCAAGTAGCATTCTGTATTGTAACAACTGTACTTTAACATGATTTAGTTATAACCATATCAGCAGTTTTGATCATATTACGATAGCATAATCAAGACTAAACTGAACAATAATGC
The DNA here is from genome assembly GCF_034638445.1 of Ciconia boyciana. Taxonomy (NCBI): domain Eukaryota; kingdom Metazoa; phylum Chordata; class Aves; order Ciconiiformes; family Ciconiidae; genus Ciconia; species Ciconia boyciana. The sequence continues at coordinate 18,196,822 of NC_132945.1, read as the reverse complement.
AATTAATACCTTTAGATGCTTGGTTATTTTTGTGCTGTTTGCTTAACAAAATTAGTCTCGTAATTCCTTTACAAGAAGACCTGAACTAGACATCATCAATCTACATTCTTCCATGCTTACCAAGAGACATGTATACACAATAACAGTCCATAGTGCCAAAGTCACTGAACAGTTAACACTCCAACAAAGAACCTAAATGACCTAATTTACACAGGTCTTATCTTTTCCGTCTCTTTCTTCACTATTTATTTTCTTCTGAATTTCCAGCTCTTACACCCCCTCCACACCACTTCCGTCCACACATCTCTCTTTCTCTTCATCTTTCAAAAAATGGAAAAGCAATGTTACGGTGGCTGTTTATATTATGCCATCACACTACCATTTTTATTCCCTGGCCTGCTCTTTATTCAGTTTTTATAATATTTGCTCTTTAGTTCATGCAACAAGTCTGCTGATTAAGTGGGAAAGAACCATCTCAGAACATGCTTTTCTGACACTGTGGGCTGCTGCTGAAAGCAGTAGTCTGGTCTTCTTTCCCACTCCCCAAACACACAGGAAAGTTTCTGCTCCCTTCTAGCGCTCAAATGAACCAGCAGCAAGCAAATTATGAAAACAAAACCATTTTCTCCCCCCATGATTAGCTCTCCATTGGATCAGCCAGCTGAATCAACTCATCCTGCAGCCACACAAGTCACTAGATGCAGTATCCGAGGCAGCTGAACTCTACCCCTTTACAACAAAGCCAATGACGAGCTTTTGCCAACGTCAGTGCATCAGCAGCAGTGGCAGAGCCCTGCTGTGACACAGGACCCGATATATTGAAGAGAAGTGGCAAACTTGTGGAGTCCTTGCACAGCTACTACTAATATTCCTCCCCTTCCCTTGGGAGGGGCCACAGCCAACACTCTGCTGTTCCGTGGCTGCGGTGGGACAAAGCAGGCAGTACGGCCCAGACACCCACTGGGCTGCTACTCATGCACCTGGCTACCTGCGAGGGGAGAGACAGCCCTGCAGGCAAGCACCTCGCCGGCGACCCACGCGTCAGAGGGAGACAGCATGTTCTACCTGTAAATTCATCAGGCACCTGCCCAGTCTTAGCTGTCTCCTTCTCAAAGCATTCTCCTCACTCCTTTTTCACACGCATTTCCTACATTTTCATTACATAGCAGACTTGCACATATACCTACATAACCATTTACTTCTTACCAGCCTCCAGACGAGAAGCCCAGCTAACAGCTGATGGTGACTGCCAGAACCTGAGATGACGACCAGACAGGAAACAGACAAGCACATGGAAAACATAGGTCCCCAGAGGTAATGCATACATCAGTAAATACAAAGCAAAATTTGCTTTCACAGTTGTGAAAGCAAAAGCTTAAACAGGCTGAGGGGAGAATATTTAAAAGGCACATGAAAAAAGTCAGCCTAAAACCTAAAGTGAAGGTTGAGACTTTACCCCATGCTGAGACTTGAAAGTGAATAACATACAAGGACCTCTGTACCACCCTAATAACTCTGCCAACCTCAACTTCACCATCAAATAGTCCCCCTCTCATTAGAAGTATTTTTTGGACTTCTGCTGTTTTTATTAAATAAACATGTGGAACAACTATTATGGAAGGAAGAGAGTGTGATACAGTGCTTCACAGTCATAGGATTACTCATTAAAGTACCACTAATAATATCGATATCTTTAACGCAATAAGTTAAATACTATTTTGAAATATACTGTTACAGTCTGAATCATATGAGGTTTTTATATTGGTATTTAGTAATTTACACTGTCCAGTAAAATGTGGGTTTAAAACACTTGATATAAGCATTACAAAATACTGAAAAATTATATCAACTGTACAATAAGTGCAACTATTACCCTTATTTAAGTGAAAAATACTTATATTACTCTTTAACTATTTGGCCCAACCGTATTGCTGAGTTTTGCTAAAACATACCTGAAGTTCCCATACATCTTTAAGAAGGTTTGGTTTTGGATGTCTTTTTTAAAAGGCAAAGGTAAGATAACAAAAGTAGAAGTTACACCTCATTGTGTCTGTCACATCTTTCCCTGCCAAATAAGAGATGGCTTCCAGATGTTGCAGTCTGACTGCGTGGAAAATGAGGCTCTTAGGAGGAATAAAAGCCAAGTCAGATGACAACCAAGATTTAAAAATTAAAAAAAGCGCCACATACACCTACTTAAACAAGCCAAAAAAGTATTAGTTCATTTATGATACAAGGCAAGCACACCTCCCAGCTGCCTAAATGCCCTAAATTTCCAAACTAAACTAGAGAATAGATCAATATGCCCCTTTGCACACTGATTTTTCAAAAATGTAGTCCTTTGCACACCCCCTCAAAATTTTGGCTCTTGTAAAAGCTAGGGATGAAGATGCACGCACACTATCCACAGCAAGGAGGTAACCAGCTACACAGTAAAAGCCTAGAACAGAATTAGCATTGTTCAAATGTGCAGCCAACAGCGATGAATTACTTCAGTACACATGGCAGAGGCAGGGTTTTCCAACCAACAAGGTATCCCATCTGGCAAGTGTTATTTTTTGTTCTTCCACTGATCAATGTAAGCCTGCAAGTTGCCTTGCTTTATAGGAGCCTCAGCTTCCCCTCCTACCATATAGATATTCCCCTTTGGAAAGTCCAGGTCACCAGGGCTTTGTGCCCAAAACTTTGCCTGGGCATTTCTAAGAACAACTGCATTTGATTATAACTTCTGAAGGGGGTACTAAACAGTACATACTGCAATAGCATCAGCTGCTACTATAAGATACAGTCAATATTAGATGACTGCAATAAGGGAAAACCCCATAAAACAAAACTACTAAAACCGACTAAAGAGTGGAAAGTCAAATCTCTCAAGCACATCTCCCAGAGTCAGCTCAGGTCACAGTGCACCTTCGATAGTCCTTTCAAGAGCCCACTGTACTCCTCTGCACTACGATCCCAAGCCTTCTCAGATAAGAAAAGGAGAACCAGCTCAGTTCCGTGTTTTGTCAGCTGAGATCCACCAGAGTTTACAAGATGAAGCTTCACACTACATAAAAATGGTTGAACTGCTTCCAGACGATAACTGAAGAGACTAAGTCCAGCACAGAAACAAACAGAACAGAACACAAGCACAAGTCAAACTGCATTAGTCTCAACTGGATCTTTAAAATAATTTAAAAAAAAAAAAAGGGGGGGGGAAGAAATGCGGGTGCTTGGTGTGTAAGAATGCTTCATGCCCCATTCCAACCTGCTTTCTTCTCCTGCACCAGCCCAGCTTTTTTTGTAACAGGCCTGGACTATAGAAAGGGCATCACTGTCTCGGGTTCCCCATGGGCCACCTGCAGGAATGCAGCTGCTCTGCACCCCAAGGCAGCGCGCTCTCCTGTCACCCTCTCAGTCGGATGACTACCGTCATTACCAGTCTCACAACAGCAGTACAAGACTCTTATTTATAGTGAAGCTCCAAATACTGCCATTACCTTGGTGTTTGTGTAAACAATCAAGAGCAGTCGTCCATCCTTCTCTGGCTCAAATGAAAAATCTATGCCATCAGAAAGGAAAAGGAATATTTAAGAAAAAAGAAATAAATATTGTGCTGCATCCAAACCAAGCAGTATGACAACTAAAAACCTAAGCCTTTCGTAAGTGGATTACGGTTCTTTCAACAATCAATCTAAATAACCATCCTTACAAAATAAAATTCAAGCAACTACTCATGTATGCAAAAGCTGGCTTCACCTCTAAAACAGAAGAAATAAAGATAAAAACCTTGTTATCTTTCATTAAAAAGTTATCTCTGCAATTCTGCCAACCTCAGAACATCTGTGCTCCATACATCCTCAGTCATAACTTGAAGATTTTTAATACCCAACATTTTGTTCTTGTTCTCCCTCATAACATTTGGGCTAAAATCCCAATTGGTTTGTTCAGAGATTTGCAGCACTGAATACTAATTTTATATGAAACAGCAGTTGTGATGTGCACAGCTTTCCCCCACACAATTTAGAGAACTGAATATACCCACAATGCAGAATGCTAATAATCCATTAATGAATTCATTACCAGATGAAAAAAAAAAAATACATATTATCATCACCAAGTCTAAAAATCACCCTCTCTTTCTTTTTCTTTATTCTTCCTAAAACCGAGTCCTCTTAAAAGAATTTTGTGGGAGAGGTGCTGAAGCCTCATGTATGGAGACCTAGAGTTAGCTATTGACATTCATTAAGCATCCAGAGGAAACCAGCGTGGCCACTTGTACATGTCCTAGGAACTTGCAAAAATATTGACATTATTCAAATCAATAAGTGCTTTCAACTCTGTAATTGCTTACTTGTGGCAGGTAACAAATTACCCCAACTGGGAGAGATATAACATACTATGCCTGTTTTATGAAAGCTAACATGAAGAAAAAGTATAAAAATCCATTTTTTTAAGAGACCAAACTCATTTTACTAAGTAAGCTGACAAATACTGAGAAACTCTTGATGTGTATAAAGTATTGGGAAGCAAAGGTTAGTGAGACTTGTCCTTTTGAGATTATCTTCCTTTATAAGTCTCTCAAATACTGTGCATTAGACACCATAGGGATACAGGAGCATACATTCCACACAGATCTAATACACGAAACATACAGCTTGTTAAATCAAGCAAAATTAAACCTTAGGTTTCTTCATTTAATCTAAAAAGAAAAAAATACTGAAAGCATACCCTTACATGTTTGTTCTTAAGTAAATCTATCATGTAAATAAAGCTAGTAGCTCCCTCCTCCTTCAAAAGGCAGTTATAGCCTACAGATAAATTTGTATTTTGTTGAAAATTTACTGGTTGCATTATGCAAGTGTCATAATTTGTGGTAAATATTTTACTTGAGCAACGTTCAATACATAGAAAATATTTCTAAAACTACAACTATCGCACTTATTAGCTCAGCAACACAGTAGAAGCTGTTGAGATAAGGTAGTTATTTTCATCCTTTTTCCTGTATTTTCCTTTTAAAAGGAGAAAGAAAAAAAAAAAGAAAAAAGGAGCAGTAGTGCCAGATGTCTCTTAAACAAGCTACATGTGCTATGATTCCTCCCCCTTCCCCCACTCCAAGAGAGGCATTCTGGAACAGGGTGTACCCTATAGCATCAGTTAGCCGAATTCAGAGAACTGCCCCATACTCATGGGATCACATAAAAATTGCAGCAGATTTTGAGGACTCCAAGGTACCAATCACTTTCTAATACCCTTACCTCCAGCAGATGAAACAAGATTCACATGCTAAATCTGGGGTGTTTTTCTTTTTCTTCCTTACAACTGAGACAAAAATGCAGTCTTGGGCATAATTGAAGAATTCAAGCTATTGTTTTTACTGTATCTTAAACACAAAAAGAACATCCTTTTAGTTGTCACAGTTTACTAGCTCCTTCAATACAAGGCATACCAAAAACCATTTTTCTCTGCTCAAAGTTAGTTGGTAAGTACGTATAGAATGTAAAATAACATTTTGTTGCAGTGTTGACTATTTACAGCAGCTACATTTTAATTCACACAGAAGTTTAATACTTGTGATTTTGTGTGGCAAATTCAGATAAATTTACCGCTGAATAACCCGTTCCTAGGACTCTTAACAGGCTGCTACCCAGGGGAGGAATCCTAACTAGATCAAATATTACCATTCCATTGAAAAACACCACCACCACCACCACACCAAAAGAGAACAAATTTTCACGTTTCATATGCTCTGGTTTACAGTCAGATCTATTAATGACAGCTCATCTTCACTGTCAATTAAAGCTGATATTCTGAACTGCAAATAGGGAGGACTAAAGAGCTGACAAATCCCATTTTGCTAACTTCCGTTACATGGGTGATAACCTCCAACAGAGGGATGGCAAACTCAACTGCCACAGCAAAAGTCACCAGGGGACAACTATCAAAACCTATAGTTGTCCAACAATTGCATGGAAAAATGCTTCAGTCACTCACTATAGTTTCAGCTTTTGATTTATTATCTGAACTGTATTATCTTCTTGTGGTTTTCAGCTGATGATCATATTTGACTTATCAGTTTGAAATTACCTCTAATTATTAAAACAAGAATTGCTAGATGGCAAGTTCTGTATCTGTCACCACGTCTTCCCCAACAATTGTTGTGGTTTCATAATTAACTGCATTCCTACTCTTAGCACAGGTTTCTCTTCCTCTGTTTTGTACCAAATACATATCCCCCATCTCCCTGCACTCAAATCAGAAATGGGTAACTCAACACTTGAGACCACAACATACTGTTAAGTGTACAGGGCTTTTTCAGTCCTGCTTTAGTTTTTCTGACTTCTCTCAGTAAATAATAATTCCAACTGCTTTAAACAGTTGGACAGAAAAGGGATTATTTAAAATAGGCAATACCTCTTTCAGATTGCTTTGATCTTTCTACTCCCATTTTACATTGTACAACGATGCAATACTGAAATAAGTTAATACACTTTCTCTAAACCACATATTTAAATTTCTGAAATACAAAACTAAATCTAGTTGAATTCCCCATATTAAGTTATTCGGTTGCCCTAGCTACTTATTCAAGAGCAGTGTTTCTTTGACTTAATCAGTTAGCCATCGATTATATAATTATTTATTACTCCTGTGTTGAACTCTGCAGACTCCACTCTTGCTTACAGCTAACAGATTTTGTTCTCATAAATTATTTTTATCAATAGCTTGTGTTCACCACTCAGGATTCTAACATCAAATCATAACATCTAATGGCAAATAAAAAGGTTTTCACCTGGTAAGATTCTGCAAGATCATTTACTACTTACAGCAAGTTCACAGCTCCTGAAACCAAGGTGTACTTAAAAAAAAAAAACTTCAATTGCATATAGTTTGTTATCACAGGACTGGCTATTCATTATGGGAAAAGGGAAGAGACTAAAAATTAAGTAACTGGATTAGGATTCATGCACATTTAAAATACCTTTATATTAAAAAATAACCTAGTATACTTAAGTATCATCAAGTAACAAATTTTTTCAAGTCATGATTTTAATGCCCCAGGCACTGATTTCATAAGAACACTGGATCAGCAATAAGCTATGTTATATTAATCTCTTTACGTTACTAATGCAAACCTCCAACTTTGTGTTCTGCTTACTCAAAAGCCACTTAACGTTTAGAATTGCTCTTACAATAAATCAGCAATACAGAATTCTCAAGCTGTTGTACTGCTAATCAGGATTACAAGTATAATACCTTTTCAAACAGGTTTACACTCAAAATTTTCTAAAATTTACATAAAATTCCTATACAGGCATGTCACTGGAAGTTAACATCACCTGACGAAATAGCTACACACGGTGTTTAGTTGTAATAACACAATGCTTTGACTGAAATATATTTACCATCTTTCCTTTACTTTTGTTTGCCCATATACAACTAAGCATAATCAGTTTTAATGTTTCAGAGTAAGGTTTAATTCCTTACCTAACCTATATGAGAAACCTCTCACTATTTTGGTCATGATCTATTACATAGATGGCAAAACATAGGTTACTAATAAATCAATTGATTATTCAGATCTGTCTTGGAAGACTGCAAACGTAAATAGTCTAAGGGGTTATATCTTTCCAAGAATTTTTCTTCCCCCTGTTTCAGCATCATTGACTGCTGCTTTCTGTGGACATCATATTAAGAAGAGTGAATATATTAAGAAAACATTATATTTGGAGTAAGTCTCCTATCCCCTCCACAACAAGCATGCTAGGCGTCATTAATATGTATACCTGATCCTGTGCAATTTCATAAACTCGAAAGGTGAGACTAATGTTCCATTCAGAGGATGCTTTCTTGGCATCAGAATGCCTTGGTCTTGAAACAATATAAACCAAATTTTAGCAAGAGTTAGGGAAAGAGGTATTAACATTCAATCTAATTGTTAGACAAGAACATTTTTATCAGAGTGTAAATTAGGTCTGGCAGTTGTTCAGCTTGACCTCCACTTACTATAAGCTTGCCCTAGGGTATGAAAATCCTAGATCATTAAATGCTATGAATTTAGTCTTGCAAGCAACCTAAAATGAACCTGCAATCAGAGCCACAGTTTTCAACTGCTGTTAAGAGTTGAAGAGACAATAGCGATAATAGATAACACCATGTCAAGCTGGGCTTGTTATTTGTTTTGGTTTGGGGGTTTTGTTTGTTTGTTTGTTTTTAAAGAAACACAACTACTATCTCTACCCTTAGCGTATTATTTTTAATTTCAGGGTGTTTTTGAGATTAAGAGAAAGTAATTACCCTTTAAATTCAGAGGTCAACAGAAAAACAATCCACCTTTTTTGTTTGTTTGTTTGTTTTTATATAGATAGATAGATAGATACTTCAGCTGGGATTTTATATATATAATCAGTTGGAAGTTTGGGAAGTTTTTCTGAGAAAAGATGGGTTAATATAAAGCTGCCCACTTCTTTCAGTTATGAGAAACATTTTAAAATGCCAGCTTTCCTACAATTCTCTAGACAGTCAACAGACATTTTAGGAACTGCTACCAATTCATTACTGTGAAACAGATGCCTGCCAAAAAAATTAATTACAGAACATAAATTTTATTACTATGTGAATTAACTTAAGACTTTATATGCTAAGCGTAAAAACTACTCTAGAACCACAGAATCTGGTATAATACACAGCCCACTAAGAAAACAAGGCAGAAGAAAAAAACCCAGAAAGATATATAAGCACTTCTTGCAGCTGATCATAGCGAGATACACTTGCTAGGCCACAAACTAGTAAAATTCCTCTTCTGCAAGTCTTAGCTGCAGGGAAGGAACAAAGGTAAGAACAGTAGACCAGCAGAGAAGGAGCCAGACAGCAACACAGAACCTTTAAAAAAGGTCAGAGAAGACTGATGATGGACCACAGAACAAGCAGTAATTAGCTACTTGTGAACCTAACTTACATGGTAAGGGAAGGTCTAAGAACACAACTAGAGCATTTGAAGGACTAAAGCACAAGAATGGCAAAGTCACAGCTGTTTCAACAGCAAAATAAAATAAAAAAAACACAAATACCATCTGAGAAACTAAAAAAGCTTTAACAAGAACCAGAGATACCACTCAATTTACAGAACTCTGCATAAGTCTCTCAGGGAATTATCTCCAATTAACATCCATGTGTATTGATAATAATAAGAAAGCATTAACTAAGTGTTAAAAATTAGATATCAAGTCTTAGCACTGAATTTGCACAGAGTAAACGCATACCAGTGACAAGCTCTAAAGAAGCCTTTTCACCCTCGTAGCAGCGATACAGAGGAATAGAAAGTACTTCATCAAAATTGTTGTTCACACAGCTTTCTCACAAACAAATGCATAAAACTCTTTACACCTAGGACATAGTTAAGGAAATAATTCTGGCATTTTACGCTGACCACAAAAAAAGCCAATCCACAAAGGACATCTTACCAGTTTAGGCCTAACAGAATGTCACCAGGTTTCTCTGTAGCGTATACTACAAATACTAATCTCTTCTTTCCAAGCAAAATAATTGTATGCCATTCTCTATCAGACCATATAACGATGTTATTAACTGTATGATGATTACAGACTACAAGTAACATTCTACAGCAACGAAGGTTTAATCATTCTTAACATTACAGTATTTCTATATTTAATTCTGTATTACAGCCCAACTGAGTATACACATTTTAGAACTGCAATCAGTTAGTCCCCTTGAACCCCCCAAAAGAACACATTAGGGAGTTTTTTTGACTCTGATAAGTGAAAAACTGTATACTATAAATTGAGAATTTTAATGATATCAACATACCTTCACCTGACTTCCCCAAGAATCAATTTCCTTAAGTTTAAATAGAAGGGAAAAGACCATTTTGCAGAGAAAAAGACAATTGTCCAGCATTATTTCCAGAAGCAGATACCAAAATATTTTCACTTCCTCCAATAACCCTGAAGAAAGTGAAGTATTCATCAAGCTATTCACTTTACATGTGAGGTGACTCCGTGGAGCAACACAAGCAGCAATTTCCAGCTCAAGAAATCTGCGAGTATTTGCTAGATTGCGATATTTACATCCCTCAAGCACTAGCATAAAATGATGTCATTAAATGGTTCCCCTTTACCAAAACAATATTCTTGTTCAAAATGGAAGCTAGTATTTGTCAAGGGAGAACAGACAAATAAGTGCCATGACTGCCTATTTAAACCAAATCTCTCGCCAATTAGCACATCAAGGTGCATGCACGATGATGATTCCCTATCCTGAAACAGAAAGAAAAAATTTAAGTTTTGATACTTACCGTTCCCAAAATTTACATTAAAATAACAGACTAAATATTATTTATAAATAAATCACAATCTCATTGTATATAAGGAGCAGTGGTTTAAGACATGTCCATCTCCAGCACAGTAGTAGAATGTAAACAAACTATGACCATAGGGGTGTATGCTGTAAGTAACAAATGAAAACAAATAAAAAAAGATTTAAACCATCAGGGTTGAAATACCATTCGATGTTCTCATATATCACACAGCCTCTAATGTCCAAGATGACATACTACTTGTTAACAGTTCTCATCTAGGCAACACGAAGACAAAACCCAAAAATTCTGAATGTAATTTTTCAGTTTTCTGCAGCACAGAAGACTAAAGGGAAGAGAAACAATATAAAGCACCTATCTTAAATATCTTTTTAAAGAGACTGACTGATCAGTAGAAAAGAGGAAGGAACTTTTATCTTCCCTAGGAAAATAAAGAAAATAAATTTTGTAGAAAAATTCATTTTGTAAAAATCTATCAACATTTCTGTCAGCAAGACTAACAACTAGACAGAACTTATACTGGAATGACAAGTACAGGAAAAAAAAAAACACAGAGCACGAAAGAAGTCAACAAAAACTAAACACACTAGAGAGATCCTTAATAACGAGCAGATAGAAATCACAAATGAAAAGGGAAACACAATGTAGTGACCACGTTTAAATATTCAGTACTAATGGCTGATAATCATATTCTGTAAGCAGCAGGAACAGAGGTGTGATGTTGCAAATGCAATAAATCCCCAAGGAAACAATATGTCTTCAAGATGTTCTCTAGAAACTGCTTATGGTTGATTAAAGCAGCATCAGTAACACATATCTAGCTATGCACTGGCAGGTACCAATCACCCCACACTGCTAGTGAGAGAGAAAAAAAAGTGAAAGACCACATGATTTGTGTTAACCTTACCAGTTAAAAGCCAACAAAAATCAAACCAGCAATACTGCAGTATTCTAGTCCCTTCCATCACATGAAAGAAGGGATGAATGTGCATTTTGTCATGAGTGAAGAGAACTTACTATTAAAAACATTTAAGCCACAATTAGTAAAACTCCCCTCTTTCACAGGAAATATTGGTATTAGAGTATTTTTAATACAGACATAAAATCACTCATGCCGAGCAGTATTTTAAGAAAGACTGAAAATAATATAATTTAATATATTCATTTCCAGTCACTTAAAACAAACCTTTCACAACCTTTTATACATGAAAAAAATTTTGACATTGGATACAGGCTACCTGTTTTCCAATAAAACAGCTTGAAACCATAAAGAATAATGAACACCTACAACCCAAAGAAAACTGCAGAGCTGGAATAAAAAGTATTCATCTTCCTGGTCTTCCACCAGCCATTTTACAGTAGACAAAATTTCTGCTATGTCTGCTCCAGTGCTGCCTGTACTTTCGTATGGGGGGGGAAAGAAAAAGGACAATGCATCCTAACAGATTATACCTAGTTCTCAAAACCTTTTTGAGTATTAACATACAGACAGCATTCACACTTGCATCTCTAACAATCAATCTATCCGCCCCTGTAGCACAGGCTCCCTACATCCTCTATGACCCTTTACTGATCAGAAAGGAATCAGGAGCTATGCATTTTTACAAGATTTTTTAAATCTCGCTTTAACCTGTGACAATTCCTTGGAACTTCTGGAAGTCTTCCACAACCCTCTAATGAACTAAAAATTCTACAAGCACAGGCAGTACAGGCAGCCAAAGTACAAATCTAGGCAGTAACTCATCAGCTGATTTATCAATGGTTAGCAAGAAAAGCTCTGTCATGGTTCTAACACTACAAGCAAAATTATGTTCAGTGAAAACCATCTGCAGAATGCGTACATATTAAAAAATGTTGCCTACCACAAATATTTGCAAATATGTAACCATTATTCATTTTTAAAAGGCAGCCTTTTAACTATACCAAACTCATTCCTTAAAACAGACTGTTAACCTAACAGTTACCCTTCAGACAAGGCAAGCTTTGTATTGTCCCCTGAAAAAGCCATGGTGTTCTCAACCTATGGTGTAAGACAAGAAAAATGATTTTTTTTTAAATTTAAGCCGCTAAATTGTTAAGAATACTGTGGAATCCAAAACATTTTTCTAGAGGCTACCTACTTGAATCCCACATGCTTTAGTCCTGTGAAAAAACATTAAGAACCCAAATACATACAATTTTTTTTCCCCACAACAGGACACTAGTGTAGTTTCCAGAAAAATGCCAGAACAAATGCTACTGACAAAAAATGACAGGATTTCTTAGGGGGATATGAGTTTTAAAATTAAGCTAAGTATATTGTACACAGAAATGCAAACAGTTAAATATGGTTGGCCAAAGCATAAGGAACTGGATAACCATCCACTACAGTCAAGCTACCAAGGTGTTTTTGGCTACTCTGAAGAACAACTGAAACGTTATAGCACATCCCTGTTTTAAGCTTCCCTCACTAAAACTACATAAACCAAATAGCAAGATCACCAACACTCACACATTCTTTTAAAACTCCTCCAGTAGCTTTGCTTGAGCGCAGGAGCTACAACGCTTACCTAACGTAACCCTAACAAACCCCACTTCCCTCAAGAACTCAGCAACACGCCTGCTCACCAATTTATCTGTGGTCTTCAACAACCATTTTTCTAAGCTTGTGTTTTCACAGCACAGTTTATGTAGTACACATTATTGCATGTCTAGATTAGAAGCAGTGCGCATTAAAAAAAAGAATTACTTTAACAGAAAATTTCTTAGAAACACTTTTTCAAGAGTACAGTCCCGTACTTCTCGCTCCAACGTAATTAATAATTTCAATTAAAGTTGACTGGTCTAATGTGGAAACCTTTCCTGAGACAGTGAAAAAACGCTTGTCTTATCCTCTCCATCAATACATACAAGAGCAAAACAAAATATTAATCCAAGAACTGCTTTATGAACTTGAATTTATTACTAAGTTGATTTTGGGCCTTCACATTTCTACAGGTAGGGTAATCTACAGAAGCCTAACAATATATTTCAAAAAAGGAAAGAAAAAAAAGCAAGCCTTTGTAATACTGCACAGGAAACTCACATCTAACCATATTACAGTGACAAAAACCAGGGGAAAACATTTTATTTCTCCCTTTCCAGCCTTTTGCCCTAACTTGTACTAAGTGATCAAGTCTACTTCCATAGATATTAATGGGTCCCTAAAAACCAGGGTGTCCCCTAGGCTTTCTTCAGTTTAGCAGGTTTTCTTAAAAGGTCCTGATGGAGTTTCCTATGCCTTGTCAGTGGTAGCTGTTAATGGGGACCCATTAGCCTACATCTCCATTATTGACAACTCCCCTGTTTCTACTTGCTACACTGAAGACCATTTACCTCACAAGAAGAATTAGCAAACATCAATGCAAGAAAAATATTTTTTTTTAATGCAATTAAATAGGGCAGCACTACCGTGTCTTTCAGAGAATTCTGAAAGACAGAGGAGTTAACAGTGTTAAAAGACAGATGCTATTCATAAATCTAAATATGTGGGGGCAGGAATGAGGGAGAAGGAGGAAACAAATGAAAATGGCATGGATAAGAATTACTTCAGGAAGGTAACTACTACCAAATTAGGATAAGAAGATTAATATTCAGCCATTATGAAATGGACAGTATTTACCCACCATATAATTTAGCCTTCATTAAGCAAAATTAGTACTACTGGCTCTTCTGCAATATCTTGTGCCTTCGTTTTATTTAGGCTCTCAATGAAGAGAAATTTAGTATTCTAGTAATAATTCACAATTATTAGAAACTTCAACTTCAATTCATAATATAACTTATGAATTCCATTTGGTATCCCATAAAGCAATACAGGTAGATAACGCACACCAACAGGTATACTCACCTATACTGTCACCACACACAGTTCACAAGGAACAATGCTCAGGGGAATAACAACCCAGTCTATTCTAAGTAACTGTATGGCATTTTCAGAATAAATAACCGTCTTATTCCAAAATTAAGTCACCAGGGGAAGAGTCTAAGCACAGGAAGATCTAATTTACAGGACAGTCAAAAACTGCAGCGTGATACTTAAATCACACCATCTTCCAGGTTTCTGCATAAACATCTGCCTTCTGTGCCAACAGGACATAGAAGCACACTGCAAGAGTCCTTTGACAGCAATACCACAATTGTTAATACTTGGACACAGTAGTACCAGATCACCCAGTCATGAAAACTTGACAGATATTAGACTGAAGCACACAGCTGTATTTCTGGTAATTTTGCACAAACACATAATGCCAGATCTGTCCTGGACAGAAGATACATGATTCATCATTAAATCTGTCTGAGAATTATAGGTTTATTTTACAAACAGGAAGAATAAGTTAGCACCTTCCTAACATGTAGCTGTGGCATTTTTGATTCATTGACACTTAGAGTGCTGCCAGGCCTTTTTCACAAAGGATGGGCACCAAAATATGATCGTTTTGTAAATTATAAAAACATTAACTAACTGAAGCAATACTAAAACCAGTATTACAGACAATGAAAGCCCTTAACTTTATCAAGCACCAGTAGAATTTAGTGCTTTCTTTAAAAGAACACCTATACTGCCGGGGGGGGGAAAAAAAAAGCCAAGAATGGAGAAAAAGGGGGAGGGGGGAGAAGAGATGCAAAAGAAGGAACAGAGCACATAGCTTCAAATGTCACCGTTACTCTAAAGTATAAAAGTTAAAATACAATGGTATTTTAAAAAGAAAACCAACCCTTACTTACACAGTAGGACAAAGTATCTCTAAGAGTAAAGATAAACATGTTATTTGTCCAGTAAAACCAATACAGACTATAACAAACAAAAATACTGTAGTATATACCCAACAGGAACACAAAATAGTATTTCCAATCATGTTACAAATTCCTTCTACTACATTTTCCTTAAAGACACTCCTTACTGCCTTAAGCTTGCATTTCCTTCAATGCTGATTTATCATTACACTACATCATTAAAATATTCTAAACAAGTATTTTCTTACCATTTTTGACAGTTTATTGGTAATTTCTCTTAAACTAAAAAACTGATTTTCCTCTCCTTTTGATCTCATTCCATGTATATCCATATAAAGACACTCCTTAGCATTGCTTTCTCAAGATTTGAGGATCTAGTAACAACACTGGTGAAATATATTTTAAGTAACTTTTTTGCATGCCAATAACATTTTTTGCTTATTGCTTATTATAATAAAAAGTTATTAACTATTCTGATCTGCTATATTGCTTCTGAACATGACAACTGCATTAGTTAAGCTTTTGTATGATGCCCAAAATAGCAGTATTTTTACAGCAATATGCAGCTTACACTGTTTGACATGTCTGGTAATTCCATCGTGTACATGTTCCCTGAATAAACTGTAGAATCTTCCTCCATTTTATTTGGAGTATAATCTATTCCCAGATTAGTGGCTCCGGAGAACCACTTAACTAGAAGTAACAATATGGTAATATTTAAGCAGTCTGAGAACACAGATACCCCAGATTTCTAACGCTCTAGACTATGTTCTACTATATCGTGACACACAAGTCCCAATGTACAACCTGCAACACATAACAATGACATTTACAGTTGAAGGGTAAGTCTTTTGTGCAGAAACTACCACATCCTAAAAATTAAGTATATATTTAAAACCACCATGCAGTTAAAGGTTTTACACTGTTATTATTGAAAACTTAGAATATAAAATATGTTGCACATACATTATATAAAATCCGTTTTTCAAACTTAAGCACTTCCACTAGTTCCACTTACTTCCCTATTTCACAATTTTTGCCTTTTATATGCCTTCTCAAACTCCCATTCACCTTTAGAAAAGGAAGCTGTTCAATGGCAAAAACTTAGCCAAGTACTAGTAATTTCGATTTTTTTCCAGTATTCCTTTCAATTATCAACTGAGAGCACATTTTATACCAGTTGGAACAGACTGCATTAACTAGATCTATCCTCTTTTTTGCTAAATAATGAATGAAACTACAAACAATTACCACAGTAGTTTGATAATACCATAAAATAGATGGGTTGGTACTGGTGAAAGAACAGTCACACTGCCCCCTTCTCCCTGCATTTACTTCTGGCCATATCTCACAGTCAAGGGCATTTGTCAGACCCTTTGTTGAGCAACAATCTATTAATTTCTTTTTGAATGAATTAGCTTTCCAACAATTTAGTAAGTTGAGCTGGCTCGACAAAAGAGTCCTGTGGCTGGTGCAAGAAAACAGCTCTTTTCAAAATCAGTGAGACACTACAGCAGACATGATTGACTGTCAAATTATGTCAAAGGAAAAAAAAAGAAGGGGAAAAAAAAAAAAAAAAAAAAAAAAAAGAGATGTCCATACTGTTAACTGCTTTAAAAGTTGCCATACACTGCTCCACATCTACCTTATCCTCTCTGGCTATAGCACTACAATGCATACTTAGTACAGGACCCAAATGCCAGTACCAAGTGTTATCTACCCAGATATGAAACATAAAAGCCTGGCCCCAACATGCTGCTTTTCCAACAATAACAAAAATTCATAACTCTGTTTTGTGGCATTTGAATAAATGTTCTGACAAACCAATAGTTGATCACCTTTGCCCAAACCCTATATAAAATGGCAATGAAAGCAGCAGAGATGTGACAGACGTTACATCCCTGCTGAACAAAGAACCACTAGCTTATTTTACCAAGTACAGCCAAGAGTGGTCTCATTTAGGTTCTATAATCCATTACTATTACAATGTTTCTTCAGCATATTAGACATGATTAGAATCTGCCATTACTCTATATAAAGCCAGGACTAGCTTTATTCAATCACAGACAGCACTCACCACTGAGTAGTTTAATACTATAAGAGTAGGTAATGAGAACTAGTTCTATTTCTAATGATTTTCTTCATTGATCTGTGTAGCTTCTAAAAAAATCATGCTATTACCAGAAAACAAACAAAAAGAAATTTTTTTTTTTACTGTGTTCATACCCGAGTTGTTTTGACTAACATTTTGTCAGTTGATAATCAAATAGAAATAGATTTATTCCATTTTAACTAAGATCAGAATTCTTAGAACAGTACTAGGCCTGCATATGGGATACTTATGCAGGCTATTAATTTTTGTACAACACTACTTTTCTTAAAAAGCTAGCTACATTTTAGACACTTAGTGAAGGTCAAAAGTCCCAGAGCTATTTAATTTCTAAAGCTACTGAACTCTACAACAAACAAAAAACCTTCATTAACTAAAACTCAAAACCTCATTAACTAAAACTCAACAACAAATTAATACATAATAACCAATTTAAAAATCGGTGAACTGTTTAGTCAAAGACAAAACGTAACAGGAAGTAAGAGATTAGACCTTCTTCTATAGACTTTCTCTCTCTGAATTTACAGTCAGCTTTTAATGTGTTACAAGTTACAATTCAAACTTGCTTACAGAGTAATAGAATTTTGTTCTCCAAATTCTGCGAACTATATATTCCCAGAGACTACAAATTACTGTCAGACTGATTTTTTTATATTAATTTAGGAAATTTCTCTTTCAACTCTCTGCTAAAAGTTTAAGACCAATATGCCCTATCCACCACTTCGTTTTCCTTAGGGCTCTGTAAGGGTCTCCAAGATGCAACACACCGCCACCAAAAAGTATCCAGGCCAGTCCTGGTGCAGAAAACAAGAGCTGTTTTACCACAGTACCCTACCTATACTAAGATGGCCCTGATCTCAGTATTTCTTCCTATTAGTCCACACTGTTTCCAGCATGCAATTTCCTGTAGAGACCTGTTCTTGCAAATTTTCATGTTTAACTCCCCTAGGAAAATGTGGAACAACATCATCTTGAAGCTTAAGTCAGAACTGCTGAAGCCTCTCTTTAAAAGGATGCTTAACATGAAAACATATCCAATCCAATTTGCAGACACACACATTTATAAAATTCATGCATATTACTGTTGTAAACTACCTGAAGAATATTTTACAATCTCTTCAAAAGAAAAACAAGCAGTAGAAAACCTGCGTAATACAAGCTAAAACGTACAACTATGTAACTTTCTGTGAAAACTGCCACTCAAAAGGGGTATTTTTATGAATTATAAATCTGTTTGTTTTAAATCCATATGCTGATTTTTCAGACGCTGCTGCAGCAAAATAGTTCCATACAACACACTAGTCATTTACAGCTGATCAACAGCATAGACAAAAACCAACATAATAGTAATTTTCAAAGTAGAGCATGGGATCCTAGTAAAAACGTACATAGCTACTTTGGTTTTGGTGTTGTGAGAACCTTACTGTAATCAAAATACTAACAGCTTAATGAATTTGTCATACCAGTTATATTTAATAAGTATCAGTTAACTGAAAACTACCATTTATAATGCCAGAACACAGATAGGGAAAACGTTAATAACTTTTTAGTACAGGTATACAGCAAGTAATTAAAATAATTTTCAACTTAAGACTACGTTTTAAGATGAATAACAGACAGTTCTTAAGAAGCAAGCTCAGAATGAACGTCATTCTCACAGCATTACTCGTTATAAATATGCTATGGCTCCCCAGACTAGAAAGAAATAAACCATAATATAGCAGAAAAAAAAACTAGCACAGAAAATCTAGACACCACACACAAAACAAACGAAATGCCATTCTCTCCAGCAGTCAGCATCCTACAATGCACGACCTCCTGAAGAGTACTACTATACTCTATTCATAACTTTTTTCTACACCCCACTAAACCAGAAGGGTAGAGTGACAAAAATGGTATGTTAATAAGATGATAAAGATTATTCTTAACTACACTAGTTACAGCATTTCATTCTTTTGACATCAAAAAAAGTAGGGGTCATAACTGGCTGTTACTGATTTATACTGACAGAAATCGAGCTCAAATGTTAAATAAAGATTAGTTAATATTTGCAGAAGACTGTGAACATACAAAATGCTATGTAAGTAGCAAGTATTAAGTCTTCCCACACACTCATTTTGGCATGCCTCCAAGCAGGGAAGTCCCACAGAAACATTTCAACAGCAGTAAGGAGAAACAGAGAGCTCAGGCAATTGCAGCTATATTCACAACAGTCCTTCTAAGAAGCACCTGTAAAACTGGGGAGAACCAATGCCCACTAGCCATGCTCACTGCCTCCTACAATTCAACACCAAAAAAGTAACTACTGTTTCAACATGCCTCATATAAATGGATACTGAACAACCCAAATCTCTATAATCCTCTGTACAACCTAAAATGATCTACGAAACTCCAGAAGTTTTGTACATGTGCCTCTCCCGTTGTCTAGTATTTCTGACCAGACTACAACTTCACAAAGCAAAATCACAGCCTACAGTGTAGCTGTCAGTTTGATTATTCACATAGAAGCTTATTTTCAACAAATCATAGCTTCTGCCTAGAGCAGACCAGTTTCCTGGTTTAGAATCTAAATTCTAAAATGGTGAAGAATTAAGCAATGCATCACCATGCAGTAGTTTCTGATTAAATCAACAGTAAAGCTCCTCCTGAACAGCTAAAGAAGAAAGCTGGCATCATGTTAGCTAGTTGGAAAAAAAAAAAAAAAAAAAGAGAGGATTCCACGTTGTAAAAAACACTCTACAAGTTTCCTTCCCAAAGCGGAAGAAAACAAAATGCTCTGAACTGAGCCTAAAGTGAGGTAGAGAGGAGAGGCAGGCAATGTGTTCAGGCATTATTTGGTCTATTTCTCAATATCTCTGAAAGACAATATTAATATTTTATGATATTTAAAAAGGGCATGTCTGGTTTAATTATCAGGTACTCCCGGAGATGAGACCTGTAGCCTCAGCATGCCCTCAAAAACTCAGAAGCTAGGAGGGAGATGAGTTGGGAGGGATGGGAATTAAGATCATTGCACTGGATGGTCCACATTCTGTGAAAAGACCGAAGACAGACCTCACGTATAGAACTGGCACTGCAGCTTCCATAAACCACGGAAAACTTGAGAGTGCAAAGGCTCATAATAAGCTCTAACCACAACAGGCTGGTAAGCATCCAACTGAAGGAGGAGGTCTAGCAGGGTTTTGACAACAGCATCTGATTAACCATGCTAAGGCTGGAAGAAAATCTTGATGGGAGGAAACTCTTCTATAACCATTCCTAAATCTTCTCTTACCCCTTCCATCTCATCCCAAGTAACACCTGCACAACTTCTAACCAGCGTATAGACTGAATCCAAAGAAAAATCTACATGATCTTCCTGCCTGCATAAATTAATGCAAATCAACAGCAGTCCTGAATTTCCTTGCAGAGCTCTAACTGATCTATGACAGACTACGTAACATTCGGAAAATGAAAAGATAAAATGGAGATCACTACAGAGATTAGAGGATTACTTTTGGAACTGGCATATCGCCCAAGTGGTTTTTAAGAGTCAGATCAGGTAGAAAAGTAGCAGACGACAGCAGGAGTAAAGTTTTATTTTCCTGGTCCTACAGTTACGGAAAACATTACCACTACTGTTGGAACAGGCAACTGATACGACACAAACTACTGAAAGGGGCAGTCCCCCTCAATTCTACATTCTCACTGGCCAAAAGCTCCTGTATCCTTTTCCACGCAGAAGCAGCATGCATTTGCCTCCACAGAGATTTAACCCACAGGAAACTAACAGTTCAGCTCCTTAAACCAGTTCACCTAAGGGGTTCAAATGGGCAGAAAACACAAGCACAAGGCAAATAACAGAAGTATGTGGTCAGGACACAGAGACAGGACCCCCCTATTCAGTGGCTGCTAGCCACTGAACTGGCCTAGTTACATGGTGAAGGCACATCTTCAATAGCTTGAAGAGAAGTAGTATGGAAGGAAGAAGACTATGAAAGAGGGAGGAATCTCTGCATGTGGAATTATGTTCAAAAATTACTTCCACTTATATAACTGCCCAATTCTGTTCTTTCACATCAGTTAAGTAACTAGTCTCTCCATCAACTACCCTCATAGTAGAAAACAACTTGCCATTTTCAACGGGTTGCCAGCTTGATTTCTCTCCTCCAGATCCCCCCCACAAAAGGCTTTAATGATTAATTTTTCAATTCCTAACTTTATCAAACATTTAAGACAAACATTTGTACCTTCCACATCTGACAGGACAACATATTCCAAGATTAAGATTTTACATAAAAGCAGTTATTTATACTTTATGTAGCTAATAACTCCATGCCAACATATTCCACAACAGAAACAAAAAAGTGAAGGTGATGCAACTGGACACTAGAACCATTTGAAAAGTATGTTCTGTAAGCATCAACATATTCTTACACTTTTCCATCTTTCTTATCTTCCTTGGTATACTTTCCTTCATCCTGGTAATCATACTTCATCTTCTAGGATGCTTAATTCCTTATATACTGTCAAGGAGTCCTTACTATAAAGCAACTAAAGAACTTCAGTAAATTTCTCAAATCCCCAAGCTACCAAGAACATGGACTCAATCTTGTATCCAAAAGAACTGTTAGAATTTTCCCATGCTTCTCTTCACTGGAGATAGGGGAAGACTAAGCCCATTTGTAGGATTATGCAAGAATGCATAAGTCCTCCCTGTACACAAAACTTCCCTAACCAGTTCTGAATGCAAGGTATGCTTCACATAGTTTATACCCCTTTGGCACAAAAAGGAAAAAACTTGGTAATTCAGTTTTACAGAGACTGTTATTGCATTGGGGGTGAATATGAAGAATCTTAATGCCTGACTTACTGTATTTTCTTCTACCGAACTGAAAGTTTCTAAAAATGTTTTTGACATTTTTATATCATACTGATGTATACAACCTGTGTCTTGCCACCTTTGAAAATGTTTGCTTAGCAGCAACTACTGCTCTGAGACACAAATATACTCTCTTCTAAGTACACAACTTTATTAACTTTCATAAAACCATTGCATTGCTGAATAGAAATTGAGCAGTATAACCAAAAAGACAATGCAATGCAGCAAGACAAATAAAATGCCTAAAGACTGATTTTTCTGATTATTTTTCAACTGTCAAGCCACAGGTCGTCTGGTTTACAAAATCTGTTCTATTTCACAGTAGAGTAGTAATATAGCATACACACATTGCTACATCAGCAGAACTTTTAAATTCATAAACATTTAAAAATTAAACAAATACCAATATAAGTGTGTCAGTTTTGACAATACAGCTTATCGAATTAAGTCCAATGGAAGCCCAATTAATAAAACAAGATCAGCTTAAACATGGAATACTGAAGACACAAATGTAATCCAGCAGCACATGCAGAAAAATACCTTTTTTTTTTCCCATTATCATTGAAGTATTTGCCTTAATAAACCATTTCTATGTTTGGTAAATCAATATGCAAAAGCCAGTTTCACCTTTTTTTGGCCAATCGTTTATTAGGCAAATAATGAGAGACCTATACCACAGATACAAGAGAGATACTTGTGCAGCTTTCCTTTCTGGTTACCATAGTTTCAAATGAACAGTAGATTTCTAGAAATAATACTTATGAGAAGGAATAAAAATATCACTGCTTAAATATGAAAACTGCAAGAAGAATTGTTTTGATCGGTGTATGAATAACAGTTAAGTGAACAGGTAAATGCTTAGGAAAGGAAGTTTTATTTGCAAGACCTTGTCATAGACACAGTAGTGAAGCTTGAGTGTGGACAGCAGCAGCAGAATAAAGACAGTAAATGTGACCAGAGGGAAGAGGAAAGTAGGCACCAAAAAGTCATTCTCTAGCCATTCACCTCTCTCTCTCTCTCTTTTTTTCAATAATTCCTAATAAAAACCACAATCAGCTCTAAACCAGGTCATTAGCCTCCCAAGCCTCCGTCATCAAGGAATACTTTCCAAACATATACGGGGAGGTGGAAGGGCATGAATCTTCATAGGAATTTAAGATTACTTTAAGGCATGACATAAAAAAAGACCTTCCAATAAGAATAGAGTAACAGGTTGCCAGAGAGATTGTGGAAACTCCATCCTCTGAGATATTCGAAACTTGACTGGACAAATTCTTGAGCAACCTGGTGTAACTGGACAAGCTTTAAGCAGGAGGTTGGAGTAGACCTCCAGAGGGTCTTTCCCTCCTATACGATTCTGTGACCTAGAACACAATTTTTTCATTGTGGCATCACTTCTAGGAAGCAACTGCCCCTCCACAATACAAAGCTTTATTTTATGTGGAGTTAAAAGGAAGTATTTTGGATATAGTTTTCAAACAGGTACATAAAACAATGATAAAAGTAAAACAGTATATGGCAGCACACCAACCTGGAACTTTCCTGTAAGAATATAGTTCCCATCCCAAAGTAGTACAAAATAACAAAATTTTTAAAATACTTCTATCACATCACAAATTATTTAAAATTACAAAATTTTAAAATTTATTAAAATTCTTTTAATAAAAATATTAAAACATTATTAAAAATAAATTATGAATATCACAGTCTTCCCTTTTCAACTATACTTAAATTGTATTCTTTACCCTAAATCAAGATACAATAGTCCGTATCAATTCTACTTCCTATTTGTCTGCCACCAGCATAGCACTGCCATATGTAGACTGCAGCCACTGGTCATTCTCATTTTGACAAAAAAAATCTTTATCAAGTTTCCCCAGTTTTCTCCCCTGGAAAAAGCATCATAATTAACCAGTTCTCTGTTTCTAAGAGGATCAGAAGTGAAATGAAAAATATTGCCAGTGGTCAGGATGTACCGTCTTATTACTCAAATTAAATTAGTTGGCCGCTATATCCATAACTATAAAAAATATCTTATGCCAAGACCCGTGTCATATAAAATCACCTTCAAATTAAAAACTAGACACCTCAAATGCATGCTACAGGAATTACAAAACTGTATTCCTAATGTTTACTACTTCTATTGGGTTTTTAGTAACTTCAGTTATCTATATATTCAATTGCCCAGAATAAGATAAGTAACATATATAAAAAAAATACAGATCTTCAATATTCACATCCCTACTCCATACAAACTCTCCTCATACTGAACACTGCCTGCTGGAAGATTACACTCTGATAAATAAAATCAGCCAATTATATTACTTGCATATTATCTGCTTACTAAGACTTGATATGGTCCAAATTTCCAGAGTTGATCCTTCTTAAGGGATGAACTGGGAGTTTTACCTAAAGCAATAATAGGTAATTGCATGAAAGACAGAAAAGTCTTATCCTGAACAGCTTATTTTTATTTGTAAACAAAGTAAAAGTCCATCTTTTTTTCCCAGACGAGATGCTGCAAGGAAGATATTATTTCATAAAACTTAGGCTGAAATCCTATGTTAAGTAAAGAAATGCAATTTCACCCATAACCAAGAACTGCAACATTACCTCCAAATAAAAAATATTCATCTCTTTCTAGGCAGATCACATGTATTAAGCAATAGGAAAATAACTGCATTAAGTCCTCTTTGCTATGCGACTGCATGTACTACATCACCACATCTTCCCAGGAAGCATCAAATTGACAAGTGTGTACACTAAATGATGCCTGTCACTCAGTGGGAGTGAGGTTCTACTGGGGAAGGGAGAAACTCGGCAGAAGCCTGCAGGTAAGGTTAGCTGTCCTGCAGATCACCCAAAGCTCACTCACTGGCCAGAAGTTGAGCAGCATTTCACCAAACCTTGGCAGCAATTGAAGCCAATTTTGGAATGCAATCCCAACTAAATAAAACATGCATTCCTAAGGTTTGTTGTTTCTTTTTTAAGTGGTCAGTAATTTCGGTGATGTTTTGTGCTTACTGAAATGTCAGTATATTTGATTTCATTATTTTGCTAATATAAAACCCTGAAATTCAGACTCCAGCTATAATTCTCATCAATCTAGACCATTGCAGACATACATACTACACGGCAACACGCACCATTTGAGACCTTTTTCAAAATATAAGCAAAAGTCATTGGCTTGCCCTATCAACTCTATAACAATGGGAACAGATGCAAAAATACTTTCCTCTCTAGGAGCCACACAGAAGCACTAACAAAAAACTGCTGCAGAAAACAAATATTTTTCCATTGACTTCTAGTTCCACTCTAGTTCCATGATACTCCCTTGCTCTAATCCAATGACTAACCTTTACTGAAATAAAAGCATAGAAAAGTAAAATGCATAAAAGGTTGTGTAAGGGCAGGACTAATAAGCCATCAGATTCAGAGCCATAAGAAAATAAAACATTCATCTACCTAAAAAAAAAAAAAAAAACACCCAAAAAAAACCAAAAAACCCACCAACCAACACTCTCATCTCTACATACTCATTTTTGAGTAGCTATTGTGACTGACTTCGCAATCACAGATCACAACATACCCTCCAATATATGCCAATCTTCTTACATCTACTTACTCTTCTCATTATATTCTTTTACAAAAATAAGCCCTCCAGAAGGGGAAGTTATAGCTAGTTACACAATTAAAAAAGTGTACAGAATAGACAATAATAAAGTACATACCTGGACATAAAAGTGTGTACCTGTAGCCAGTAAAGGCTAGAAAAAGCTAACCGTTACATGAAAGCCAAGGGGGTACCTTGGGGGATCAATTTTTCCCACATCTCTATCTCCAAAATTGGGTGCCAGATCTCTCCTCAGATATGACCAGTTGAGGGAAAATGTTTGTGAGGTGAAAGAAAAGAATCGTCTCACTTTACCTTCTTCTCTACCCAAGATCTCACAGATCTGAGATTTTCTTAATAGTGCAACGCTTGGAGATACAGAGACACTAAAAAGGGATAGTATATACTGTGAAATACTGCAGTGGCATAACCCATCACATTTAGGACTCTGGTCTAGTCTTAGTGATCCCGGCCATCAAACTGAGAGGACCAAGAAAAGAGAACACAGTTTTTGTGTTGATACCTGAACAGTGAAACATCATCTTCAAGACAGAAGCCAGTCAGACAACAGCCCCTCAAGCTTCCCAACTTGAACAAGTCCGCATTAGCCCTACATTTGTCTGTGGTGATCTAAATGAGGGCCACCTTCAGAAGTTTCCCTTACTTTGTATTTACTCTCAAAAAAACCCCATATCCAACTTCATCAGATAATTATGAACTGCAACATGAGAAAACGTAACGAAAATAAATTCTAATTAAAACAACAGACAATTAAAAGTACATTTTTAATCTCCAACTCTCAAAACAGAAGTTTTCACTGTACCACTCATAAGTAAACATCTGACCCTGTTAAAAGTCATATCGGATTTCAAGGCTTACCCTTAAACCACAAAGATACACAACTTTTTGAAAGCAGATTTTTTTTTTCTAATATAAAAAGCCAACTGAAGTCACTGGACTAATCTTCAACCATGAAATCTGTTCACAGAATGGTGGAAGAGTTTAACTGGTTTACTCCAGAAAGCAGTCTTTTAGAAAAAACAAATGCTAGAGCAAGAGCACCAGTTATGCCAATGTAATACTGCAAAGGCTACCTAAAGGTTCTCCCTCCCAAATTTCCTTTACCAGAACAAAACTCCAAGTCTTCCTACCTTCACAGACTGCCCTCCAAGCGCAGCTTTCCCACGAGGACCCTTCCACGACCTCGGCAGCGCCCTCTGGGGTGCAGGGGCGGCCGATGCGACAGGGCGAACCAGGGCCATGTTCAACCACGACCAACCCACCCACCCAGCCGAGCCAGGTCTGGCTCCAGAAGGAGCCCAAACCTGAACAGACCGCGGCAAGTAACTCGACACACTACAGACTCCTTCCTGGCGGGAAGGACTCTAATCTCTTAACCAGGAGGTTTAATCTGCCCATAGGCCCATTTAGGTCCACCTCTGTCCACGGCCAAGAGGACAGAAGGGTCAGGAGGCAGGAGGAGGACCAGAGCAGATCAAACCGCAGGACTGCCAGGGTCACTGACAGAAGAGCTATGGGACCATGAATAATTGCCATTTTTACCTACCCTTTGACTTTAAAAGTGGAGGTGATCTAAAGGGTTGGATGGCGTTGAATCTAAACCAATGCAGTAAGCCTATACATCACCATTTAAGTTTTTGTGATGCATACGGAAAAGAGCTCTTTCCATTCCTCCATGGATTTGTTGTGTATAAGCTTCGTATTTTCCAACCTAAAACTCCATTTCCCTGCTCACCCCAGTTTCCCAAGGACTAAGTTATCACTTCATTCTCTCTTCTTGTCAATGATCCTCATACACAGAAGCTGAAGTTTTCAGAATGTGAGTGTTTTAAGTGATACTGAGAAAGCGAGCAGAGCTTATTTAAGAATATTAAACTGGTATGTTGATGGTTGCTATCAATCACTTCTTTCCATTACAAGACAATTCCTGAAGCAGATGAAGCTCTTGGAAATTCTAGCATCTAGCTGACAGAGACACAATGTACAACACATTCCTTTTCCAGTGTGTTTTCTTAATTCCTCACCCCCACACAGACAAAAAAAAAAAAAAAAAAAAAAAAAACACAAACAACAAAACCCAAACCCACCACCAAAAACCAACAGTACCATTCTGGAAATTCACACCTACAATATTCTCCTAAGTTTTCAAACTAATCAGAGAAGAACTGGTCACACTGTAGGCAGACATCACACTGAGTTCAAAATCTCATCTCATTTGAGAAAACACAGCATTCCAGTAACACAACCAAGAAGCATAAGTAACCAGCAGAAATATTTGCTTACTTTTGGGGATTCATCTAGCGAAAATAAGCAACCAAAGTGTTTAAGGTTTCTGTAAAACATACAACCTGTTTATGCTGGCACGCAAATTCCAGAAAACCTAATCTCTCCTATAATATTTACCTGCAGGAAAACAACCGAGACAGTAACACCAGAAATGAAAATGACAAACGAGGACTCTCAAATCATTCTAAATTTGAACCGTAAGTGACAAAGAGCAATGTAATTTTAAAAAGTTCATAATGCTCCGATGTGCTAACATTATCTCATGATTTGACTAAGTCTAATCCAGTTGCTCCCACCAACAAGAGCACGCACTTTCAAGTGGTTTGTTGCCTGCAGCTATTTTCTACAGGAGACATGTAATGATAGCATGTAATATTCAAGAGAAGCCGTCTACATTACTTTTTTAAAAAATAATTCAGTTGCTCTTGATAAGTTATACTGAAACAAAACAAGACTAAAGAGAGCATTTAACTGACAATTGTATTTACACTCCCTCCAAGTGGAAATTATTTCATTCCGCACATCTATGCCTTTAAAGACTTTAACACATAAAGCTGGAATGTGATATATTTATGGAATTTGAGTTAGAGTAACAGCCAGCTAATTGAATACTCCCATTTTAGAACTGGAATGCTCTTCAAGTGCATTTTTAAACCAAGTATTTTAATAAGCTATGAACCTACCCATTTTTTGTCATTTCACAGAATCCATTTTTTAAAAATATATTAAAATATCACAGCATCTCTAATTTGAACCAACTTAAACCAATAATTTCAGCTTTTGGTTGCAAAACATCAAGAATTCATGTCTAAAAGAAAAGATCCGTACATAAATTTTAACTAGTCTTCCTAAATACAAGCTTAACAAACCCTTACCTTGCTTATTGACTTTACGCAGTATTATCTTCCCGAAACTGTAAATGGATGAAAAAGCTCCAAAAACATAACTCTGGCCCAAGTACATAACTTGGGAGATAGCTGAGCGCTAGGAAGTTCCACAGGAAAGTTAATGAGTCTCTCCCATCCCCCAGTTCCATGTCTGGCTTTTTTTTGTTTGAATGTAAGCTTATACTACACCCAACATTAAGTTTACCACCGTTAACATAATACAAACAATAGCAACAGAAATTCAGGGATTTCTCTCACAGGTTGCATAAAACCCACCTGTAGATGACACCATAAAACATCATTGGTTTTGCTAAGAAGGACCCACATGAGCCCCATTGGTTACGGAGCAAGATCTGTCTGTTAGCGATGGGAAGTAATTCATATTTTTCTCCTTTGTATAACTTTGAAGCTTTCTTAGTCTGTGTTTAATTAATCAGAACGGTATGGGGATTCCACCCCATTCAGCTCCAGGGCTGAAAGAAGCAAAAAGATGAAGGTTTATGCTAACAGCATGGCAGCTGCCTTCTCACACCTTGTTTCATTTCGTAATGAAACTGTTATCATGGTTATAAGAGAAAAGAAACCATGTTACCCAGCAAAGAGCCCCACAGAAGATCCGTGGCATTGTGATTTTGCGACTGAGCACCACCAAGATTTAACCGCAAAATTAAGAGTGGGGGATAATGAGCTAGTAATGCCAAGAAGACAGAGCTCAATGTCTGTCGATTGCACAATCACGCGTGGTATTTATTTACCTGCACATACCAACCAGCCTGCACATGGATATTTTGTAAGTCCTGGACAGTTCCACACCAGATAAACACTCCAGGAATAAGTACATTGATAAATAATGGATTTAGGGAAAAGAGAAGGGAAAGGGGGGAAAAAGTTGTTTCAAATGGCCAAGCATTATAAACGAGAAAGAAGTCATCAATTGCCAATCGCGACTGAATCGCCAAGAGTTAACAGCGAGACCCATGCTTGCAGAACACCTTACTGCAGGAAATGCTAGCAACTCTAGTTTCTGGTCATTTAGAACAGGACCGAACGCAACTCCCAGGCAGCATAAAAACGCTCGTACAACGGCTTCGAGGGAAGCGATCCAAAAGGCGTTTTCCTCCCCTTCCGTTTCAGCAAAACCCAACAGAACCGGGAAGACGTGGAAGCGCCTTCCACGGGGTGACCTCCGCGCCGCCGCCAGCTTTCCGAAGCAGCGGCGCCCGAACGCACCTCGGGCAGCGCCAGCCGCGAGGGCGCCGCTTCTCTCGGGGCAAACGACATCCCCGCCGAGAGCGCGGCGACGGGGCCCGCCGGAGGCGCCCGGCCGGGCTGCCCGCCGCGGGGCGCGGGAGGAAGCCGCCGCCTCCCTCCCGGGCGCTGGCCAATGGGCGGCAGGCGGAGGCAGGCGGGCGCGGCGGCAGCGGCCCAGGCCCCGGCGGGGCCGCGCGTGACGCACTTCGGTAACCCGACTCCCCGCCCCCGGCACGGACCGCCGCGCTGCCATGGCCCCTCCTCGCCCCGCCGAGGGGCACGGCAGCGGGGCGCAGCGCGGCCTCGGCCGCCCCGGGTTACCTCCGGGCACTCCTGCTGCGGCCGGCCGGGACGCACGCTCCTGCCGGGGGAGGAGAGGGAAAGCGCGGGGTCACCCCGGCGATAAGGCGCCTAATGAGACCGGACACGCCAGGGTGTGGCTGCGGGGAGCACACGGGAAGCGCGGGCGGGGGGAGGCGGGGGGCAGCAGTGTTACCCGGGCTGCCAAAAAGTAATTTAAAAAAAAAAAAAAAAACCAAACACCAAAAAAAACCAAAACACCACAGTAACTACAGCACCGGACTCGGCGGGTATTGAAACTTTGCGTTAACTCCGAACACCGCATCCCGTGGGAAGGCAACAACAGCAAGAGCCCAGCCGGGGCAGTACAAGAAATAAAAAGCAGCGAAAGAGGGAGCCGAGCGCCTTCGCTCCCCGTCCTCGGGGGTGAGAACAACAAAAAAATTGAGGTCGGTCGGTCCCGGATTTCCACGGGACAGACGGACTGTACAACGCTACCGGCGACAGAGGCAGGCATGGAGGCACAGCGGCGGGGAGAGGAGCGGTGCAGGCACCCAAAGCCAGCACACCCAGGCACCAGGGATGCGCTCAGGCAGGGAGAGAGGAATACCCCAAAAGCAGGGCCTCCCAGCCCAGCCATCTGCCGCCGCTCTCCTCTCCTCCTCCCCTGTCCCTCCAACTCC
This sequence comes from Ciconia boyciana, assembly GCF_034638445.1. Classification (NCBI taxonomy): domain Eukaryota; kingdom Metazoa; phylum Chordata; class Aves; order Ciconiiformes; family Ciconiidae; genus Ciconia; species Ciconia boyciana. Next base: position 18,165,740 of record NC_132945.1, on the reverse strand, counting down.
CTCACCACAGCAACAACTCTATATATGTTGGGTTTTTTTTTTAAATCCGTGTAGAGAAAATAAGCGCCCAGAAAAGAGAAACACCAGGAAAGCTCTCGCCTCCTACCTGGGCAGGGTTCAGCTCAGTTCAGTGCGTGCCGAGGAGGAGGGGGCAGAGGAGCACTATCTAAAACAAAAGTGGCGCCAAAACCCCCCAGTAAGAAGCATTCTTCTTCCTCCTCCTCCTCCTCCCTCCCCCCCCCCCGGGCCGGCGAGAGCCCAGCGGGGTTCCTGCAACACGCGGTTCCCGGCATCGGGCGTCCCCGGCACAAGTTGGCAAACACCCTTTCTTTATAAAAAAAAAAAAAATAAAGAAAGCCGAACGGAAACTGCCACAACTCTTCCTCTTCGCGGGCAGCCGCCGAAGAGCTCGCCCAAAGTCACTCGGAGGGGAAAACTCGCCCCACAAAGGCCTTCCCCGAGCTGGGCGCCGGGTCGGGGGGGGGGTGGGGGGGTGTGCCAGCTCTTTCGGAGAAGGCAGCGAAGGGAGATGGGGAGGGGGAAAGGCGCAGGTCAGTCCCCACGTCCTCACTTTGGGCCGAGGGAACTCGCTCTCCCCAGCCCTCCAGCCCAGTCACTCGGGAAGAGGCGGCCGGAGTTGCCCCGGCTCGGCCGAGCCGGGAAAGAGAGACGGAGGAGAGAAACCCCGATCCCTCGGCACTTCCCTCCGCGGGGAAGCTGCCAGGAGCGGGCTGGCAGGAAGAGCTCAGCTGCTGGGCGGCGGGAAGGAGGGGGAGCGCTGTCAGGGGTGGGAGTCCCTTCTCCCCGGCCTCCTCCGACACTCCACCCCGGGGCACCGGCAGCCGCCCCACCATTTTCTCCTGCGCGCCGCGCGGCCCAGCGCTCTCCCCCCCCCGAGCGCGGCCCGCTCCGTCCGCAGCGGCTCCGACCCCCCTTCCCCTCCCTCCCCACCCCCCGGGCGGCCCAGCTCGGCTTGCCCACACACACACCCCCCCCACACACAATGCCCGAGTCCTCCATCTTGCCAGCAGCCCCTGCTCGGCTCGGGAGAAGGGGGGAGGAGGAGGAGGAGAAGGTGGTTCTCCATTTTAGCTCGCCGAGCGCTGGGCCCAGCCTGCCCGCGGCCGGCTCTAGGGAGAAGGAACGGGGCTCCGAGCGGGCAGCGGGGGCCGCTTTCGGCGCCCTCTCGCTCTCTCACTCGCGCTCCCGCCCGCGTCCCCCCTCCCCACCGAGGCGCGCTGGGAAGGGGGGGTGGGGAAGCGGGGGGCTGGAGTGTTTTCGCGGCTCGGCCCCGCCGTCCTCCATCTTGGCTGCGCGGAGTCCCTGTGGCCCGCCGGCCTAGCGCCCCGCGCCGTCCCCGCAGGCCCGGGGACGGCGGGCCCCGTCCCGGCCTCTCTCCGCAGCCACGCACCGCGATCCCGAGTCCCCCCTCCAAACTTCCAGAAGCTTCGCCGCCATTTTCTAACTTACCTTGCCCAGTGTCGGCGTAGGCAGCGAGGAGGCCCAGGCTCGTAGCTCCGCTCCTATATCCCCGGCCCGGCTGCCGGTTGCGCGCCCGGCCCGGCCCGGCCCGGAGACTTGGCCGCGGAGGGGGGCTCTGGGGAGGGCGCGGGGCGCGGGCAGGTTATTTAATTTGGCGGCGGCGCTGGGGATTGTTTGGGGTGTTCGCTGCTCGGCGGCTCGCGAGCGAATGGAGGGCGCAGGCGCCACCTGGCGGCCACCGAGCGAGGCCCGCTCTCCTGGGCGTGGGGCGACACCTGCCGGTCGGCCGCGGCAGGGCCGCGCCGAGCGGGGTAAACAAGGTGCCGCGCATGCGTGCGCTGCCCGGCCGCTCCGCCGCCCCCGCCGGCTCGCGAGCGCGGGGCTCGGCGGCGGCGCGGGGGGACGCGGGGCCCGGCGGAGGCAGCGGGACGGGACGGGACGGGACGGGACGGGACGGGACCGCCTGGGGCTGAGTGGGGCCGGGCCGCCGCCAGGCTTGGCGGGGCGAGGCGGCGGCCTCCCAGGCGGTGTGGGCCCGGGCTCCTGCGTGCGCGGCCGGCGGAAGAGGCCCAGCTGCTGGCTTCGCTCTCGGGGCAGGATCGGGTAACCGAAACACGAGGACAGCCTAAAAAGGAGAGCTTCGGCACGGCGCTGCCCCGGCCCGAGGGGAGCCGGAGGGACGCGCCCGGCCTCGCGCAGCACACGCAGACGCGGGGCCTGCTGCCCTTCCCCGTTGCAACACAGAAGTAATTAGAAAATAATGGTGCAGCTGAGGCAAAGTTCAGTCTTTCTAGAAATAATCCACTGCCCACTCGCAGTTTGTCCTCGCTAACCGGGGCCGTGAGCTGCGGCAGGAGCTGGCTGCAGCAGAGGCGGGCGGGCTGCGCCGCGGGGCTGCCGGCTCCTGGGCCAAGCTCCGCGCCAGCGCCCGGCCGCCGCCGCTGCCTTTGCAGAGCCAGGCACAGCGGATCTGCCGTATCTTCATTCATTTGGCGTTCAGGAAGCGAAGTTGTGTGCAAGGGAGCCTGTGGTTTTTGAAGATAAATTTACAGTTGCCCACATGGATGCAGGGAGAGAGAACTTCAGAACTCCAAGCCTGCGTGGCGGTGCAAACAGAAGCAATGTTCGCTGGCGTGGGTCGTATTTCTTGCGGCTAGGAGCGTTCTCCTGAAACGTTTTCCGCTTCTGCCCATCACCAAGTGCGTTCCCAGTTTAAATTGGCATTTGCTCCTAGGCTCCGAGTGCGATTCCTTTCTTCTCCCTGCATGAAGAGTCATATGAACCTGAAATGATCGCATATAAGCAGTATAGAACACCTAAAGTAACCAGATATAAAATTTGGGATGCTTATTTTTCTAAACACGCAATTCAGTAGTTCCTTCCACTTTTTTTTTTCTCTGTATTGTGTAATGCTAAGCACATTACTCATACTCAGTAGTTGCACATAAGCTTATAGTTAGATTAGTCAGCACAAGAATAGTTTTGTCCTGGTAATTAGTCTCCACTCATCCTCTTGTGTTTATCTACTTTTAATTTTGGGGAGAGGGTTAGCATAACTAAGCAGGCACTAAGCTGAGTTACTCTGCTCGCCTGCCTAACAAAGGCAGGACACTTAAGAGAAGAGTATCCATCAGTTCCCGTCTTTTCAAAACTAAGATGAGGCCTCTCAGAGCAAATGACACTTACAATGGAAACCGTGATCAGATAAGGAGCGTTTAAAATAAAAAAACTAGTGTGGTATGAGTTGATGTCACCTAGCAATTCTAGATATAATCTGTCAGTTGGTACGTGAGACAGACTTACAAAAATAAATTATATTCTATAGCTTGAATTCACGTTCCACAATGTTTTTTCACCTCCTGTCAAGGTTGGGGAAAAAGTAAGAAAATTAGAAGAAAAATTCCCTTTTAGGGAACACTTTAAAATAGAATCCTGAACGCCTAGTCATAAAACCATGTTCAAGGTTTCAGTTACAGCTACAGATGCTGATCTTTAATGTGAATCTGTTAATGTCTGTGTGGAAGTTGTAGAAGAATTGTGAATAAAAGATAATCTGTTAAACAAAAAACCTCAGACTCCAGGTAAGTTTTAAACTTGCCCATTATATATATGGTTGTTAAATTACACACAGAAATAGATGGAAAGGAGCTGGATCCATTTGTGCCTTCCCCGTACAAAGTCAGCTTCTGACAGCTGCCAGATAGACGACTTTTCCATGAAAATAAAGTACACACTTCCAAAACTAACATTTTGCCTGCACACGGAATTCCAGTAATGTATCCTCTGCTTGAGATACAACAGGGCTACTCCTATTACAACTCAAATCCAAAACTTTTGTAAGATTATAGCAGTCTCCTGCGAGAGCTGGCAGAAGCACAAAACTGAGGCAGCCTCAGAGTCAGCTGTGCATAAAATCCACGTATTGGCACGTGCGTCAGATATTTGGTCTATTCCGAAAACACTGTAGTTCACGCTTGACCTCATAGCTGAGATTTTCTAGGTAAATGTGTTTAACAGAAGAAAACGTGACATAGTTTTTAGGGTGGGTTTTTCTGAAGGAATGAGTGTGCAAGTGCTGACAATACCATGGCAGAGAGTTCAGCCCATTTCCAAAGCTGACTCAGACCTTGGAAGCCCAGATTTGTAACACTTCTGGGTGTCCTGACTCACATGACAGAATTTGCTTTTTTAAACTTGTGACAACAAAACTTGGAAACACTCTGGAGACCAGACTCCAGGTGCAGTGGCATATTACAAACCGTTGGTCACAGAGCCTGCCTAAGAGGATTTTGCACTCTCCAGTTCATTTCCTCCCTCCCAGTTGTTCCATTCAGCTGTTTGCCTGGCTGCTGTCTAAGCAAAATTGTTGCCTCATCAGAGAAGGGGGGAGGGCCATTTGTTTTCCAAGGGACTGGTTTCAATTTTTCCCCCCCCCCAAACCAGACCATTTCTCAGATGCTATTTAGAGTACGACTACATAAGCAATTCAGTCAGCACAACTGAAGGTGCAGTGAGCTCCTATAGAGGCTGGGAATGTTTCAGCTCTGCGCCAGTGACAAGAAGATGGGAATTTCTTAAGCCAGCTGTGCCCTGGGAGGATTCCTAACACAGCACCACACTTGGATCATGCAAATAACCGCCATAAACCAGTTTATATAGCATGCATCTAAAGAGCAAACGCAACACTCTCTCAAACGGTGGGTAGGAATATAGGGGGCAGAAAAGTGGACCAAGTTGTATTTGTTGTCTTTATGGGGGACAAAACTGGCTCCCTAAAGAGCCTAACTTCTGCATTTTCCCCATGAACCGATCAGGCTTCTGGGACTGAGCCTTCCAGTTGGTACAACAGGGAAGACGAGATGAAAAGCAGTTCCTCTGCTAGCACACCACTTCTTTCTAAGCTAACAATTCCAGAATGGGCTTCTACCATCTCTTCAGACTTTCTGAAGAAATCAAAGAACATCCTGAAGTTTCTGTATAGTTTTAGCACTCTAGCATCCTTTCCAATACAATGAAAAAAGGTAAAAGAAAAAAAAAAGTGTTATCCAAGCCTGATAAGGAAATAGAGATATTTTAAATTCTGACCTTCCTAGAGAGGATTTATATCTGATAGAAAATAAGTTCTGTGGAAAACTGTAGAAGAAAGTATTCTACAGGACTATATAATCTTTCTCATAAAAGCTACTCTTTAAGAGCTTCAAAGTCCACCATTTCTGATACTGAGCCCAATTCAGAGATGATTTAACAAAGACGTTGCAACAGGGACTTTTACTATGCTTGATCCAAAGAGAGCTCTTGATCAGTCACCCCGTTAAGAAACTGAGCAAGGAGAGGGTAGATTAATGGCCAGAATTAATGGCCAGAGGTTCACCACCAGAGAAGATCAGAATAAACTGAAGCTGCCAGATGGCTGATTCATTCTTCCAGGCAGGAGATTCATGCTCATGCTGCTTCCTTTTCTTTGAGGGCAGCGGAATAGGAACTCCCTCTGCAATTCCATTTCCTCTTTTCTATTTCAAAAAAAAAAACAACAAAAAAAAGCCACAATCCTTTACCATTCCTTTTACTTTTTAAAAGAATTTGCTTACAAGAATTGGAAAACAAACCAGAATTTGTATACTGGTTTCGTTCCAAGGTGAGGTGGTACCTTTGATGGCCTGTATTAAATAAGCCACAACCATATTTTTATCTTTACCCATTTTTAGTTGGGTACAGAGGGGCAAAAGAGTCTTCCCAGTCAGATTTTTTTTCCCAGATTCTGAAACTGGCTTAGTCACTCTAGGGAAATCTGCTCTAAATCCTTCTGGAGATGAGCTATTACATAAGAAACAAAAATAAAGACCAAAAAATGGGTTACTTTCCCATAATTTGCAGGAGAGAGATTGCACATCAGTAGCTCCTTAGGCCTTTCCCTGTTCTGTGAATAATTTCTTCCTTTTGTGGTTTACATAGGTCTCCCTTGTATGCCCCTATTTCTGGCCAGGTCTTTCCAGAACACCTAACTCAAGTCTGAAGTTTCTTTGATTCAGTAAGTTTCCGCCTACCACGCTCTCAGACCTGTAAAGGAGCAGAGAATCAGCATTTGTCCCATATCACTAAAAAGGAAGGAAGTTTTAACTCCCCTTCATTATCAGCTCTAGAAATTAGTAGAACCCCAGTAAGTCACAAATGCCTTCCTGCTAGTTGCATTATCAGCAGCTTTATTCAGTCGTCTGTGCCACTTGGTCCCCGAAGCCCCGCACTCATTCCCCTGTTTGAGCTGAGGTGCTCTTGCTATGTCTCATTCTTTGAGATAAAAATCCCTTAGCCATGTTTTAAAGTTCTCATCACCGAACTGTGTAAAGGCCACTCCAGTTATTGGTAGGAAATAATGAAAAGCCTTTCTCCCAGCTTCAGTCAAGAGGAGTTGCTTTCACTTGAGGCGTCACCTCACCTTATGTATGGGAAAGAGTAAGCGTTACCATTCAGGCCACCTCTCTTGGAGCCGGGACATGATCAGCTCCAGTTTCCATATGTAGGGAGGTTTGGGGAGACACGACCAAGACATTCTTGTGTCCTGTAGCTAAGTCCAGGCAGAGGGATCATGAATCAACGACCACTTTGAGTCAGGCACCATGACAGCATCAGTGAGAAAGGCTGTGGAAGAAGCACAGGAACCAGAGAAACATGTTTCAAATTGGGTAAGCTGGGTAAGTGGAAGGGTACGGTTAAAGGCAGGAAAAAACCAGACTGTATGACAGAAAAAGGGCTGGGGTGTGAAGCAGGTAAGAACTGAAATAAGGTCAAGCAGGCCAAACAGCAGGAACTAGCACTGAGCAGGGGAAGCAGCTTTAGCTAAGCGACAGTGAAAAAGCAAACAGTGAAACTACATCATATTCTTCACGTGCAGGGCAACTCACCCGTCAGGAACAGAAAGCAGTTCTCAGCTGCTCAGATTTCCTAGGGCCTCCAGCCCCCCTGGGACTGACATGGAGCCAGGGGGTTGCCCAAAGAGGGAGGAAGGAGGCTGGCTTGTGGTTAGATGAGGTTAGAGTGGAACTGGGACAGAAACATCGTTATTCAGCAAAACCTCTGCCCAAGATCATACAGCAAAACAATTATAAACGATAAAGTCAAATACATTTCTGTTTAAGCTTTGAAGAAGGTCTTCCATCAAATGAATGGGACAGCTCTCTTCTGTATTTGCAGGCAAACAGCAGGTTTAGATGATGACAGTAGATTGGTTTCTCTTGGTCTTTTCCCCACAAACTACCGAGGCTAGAACTTAGAGGGTTAAAGTGGGAGTATATGCAATGGGGGGTTGTTACTTGACAGGTTACATGACAGGTAAGGTCAAGGAACAGATTACTCTTTCAGATAATAAGCTTGCATGGTTTTCTGGGGCTGACCTACCACATTCCCAAGATCCTACATATATCCCTAACATGGTTTCCTTTGGTTTAGATTTCATCATCAACCAACTTCAAGATTTCTTTCAGACAGTGCTTCTCAGAAGTCCCCTCTCCTTCCAGTCGTCTCTGGAGCTCAAGGCCATTCTTGCTGCCTCGACTCTCTGACAGTGGGAGGCAGAAGCAAAGCAAAGTGTGGTCTTGTCATTAGCTGTGATTTAGAGTTTTTGTAAGTGGCATAATGCATAACAAGTAGCAAGGAATACAACAGTTTCTGCCATCTTGGTGGTTTGCACAGATGTTCAAAACCGTTAAGATAAAAATACTTCTTTTAGACTGTAACTTCCTTTAGCATGGTTGTAGAAGTCCTGCAAAGCAGCAGTGCCAGCAGCTGTGACCAGTGTTTCCCCTCCATGGCAAAGGGCACCATTTTTTTTACCCCATATTTTCCTTGGGGTTTTGTTTATCCAAGCCACTTACAACTGAATATATACTGTCTTCTTTCCTGTCCTAGGAAAAAGCAAGGTCTTTTGATAAGTTGGTCACAGAGCCATATTCTCTGAATTAATACTCGTAGTTTTACTGTGACGTTGGTATCAGTATTACTTAATAGGAATTCCTGGTTAAGAAAATGTAAGATAAAATCTGAATTTCAGCAAAGGTTCTTTATTATCACAGGTCATTTGCCTCCTCACAGAAAGCCACATTATAATTACGGCACACTAATTACTGTACAGCAGCATCGGTACATCTCTTGAAACGACGTGACACAGTGGCATTCGTAAAGATGGCAAGATACTTTCAACAACCTGAATCAGTGCGAAGGCATGACAGGGTCATGAGGGATGAAAGATTTTCTTGATCACATTTCCAAGCTACTCAGTAAAACTTATGCATGTAAAACACACAAAAAATAGTAAGAGGGAGAGTATTCACTCGTACTTCAGTTCCACAAGGAATGAAGGTCATCTCACTAGACTGGCTCTTCCCATTTGACTATATGGAGAAGACTACCATCACCCTTCGCAAAGCAGGTTCAAGAGCTAAGGCCAGTCTAGCCATTCTGCACAAGACAGGCAATGAGAAGCCTCTGGGGCAGCCGTGGAAGTGCTTCTCTAGCCTACTCTTTGGCACCTAGCCTTCTTGCTGATAGGAGGCAACCGTGCACAAAGCGGAGGGTACAAAAGAACCCTGTGTAACAACTCACTGTTTGCGTACTTACCACCGCAGAAAAACACTGCAAAAGCCAGAAAAATATCCAACTCCTCCTTCGCTCTGTGAAGAGCCGACCTTCCCTTCGGGTAGGCCTTACGCATCATATGCTAGAACTTGCATGCCTTGAAAGGCAGAACAGGTTCTCTTCTGAGTAGTACTAAACACTGTGGCAGCAAATGTCACCCCACCTTGTAACATTTAATCCTAGTATACAACACTTCAGCTTGAAGTTTCACATGAACACAGTAATCAAGTGTCTGCATTAACCTCCCACCCAGTTATAATTCAATTCTAACAACCCATTGTATTTATATTTTTGTTAATTTCAATAAAAGCAAGCATAAAAGCTAACTTTAAAAACTCCTGTCTTAGGTTAACAACAATGCTTTGAAAACTTTGACAAACTGTTTGTCCTGTAGCTTCAGGCTACACATACAGCTAACAAAAATAAACATTGGAGCATTGCGGTCAAAACTAACCAGGCAATATTAAAAGAAGTGTTTAAATACTCTAATTAAAAAAAAAAAACCTATAACTACTCAAAATATTTTTATTGTGCGATGAGCTTTGGATCAAGCCCCAAAACAAATTTTAAAAAGTACGGACAGCTAAGCATCTGTAGAGATACAAGCTGCAGCAACCAGTGCAGTAAGTCAGTATTATGTTTCAAGCCCCATGTTTCAAGGCAGTGAGAAAAAGCTAAATGCATAACAAAGAAATTGGATCTACAGGTTTTCCTTATTTTAGCCTTCTGTTCCTAAATTAGGCATGCGATTTCCATGTTTTCTAAACAAAACAGTTCCAGAACACACTATTAAAACCCTTGTAAATCTCCCACTTAGCTAGAGCAGCAAATAGTTCTGCCGTTGCAAGTAAAATGGAAGAAAGATTTCACATAGAAGCTACAAGAAGAAAGTTACTGAATACTGATATTTGAATATATTCCATAGCTCTTATTCCAGGTAACTCTTTTATAAAAATCAACTCCCAAGGCATCTTTGTCCTGCTACTAACCTCCTTTTCAAAGCACCTGTGCTTCTACTCCCTTTATTTGCATTCTTCATTTCTATCTCTTTAAACACTCAGCCCAGTATCAGTGTCCATGGAATTTCTTCTCTAAGATACTGAAAATCAAAGTAATTTGAAAAAACATCTTCCTCATTCAAGCTGCCAAAATCTGATGACTATGGTAATTATTTTTTTCACATTTAGTTTGACTAGAACTCGGATTATAGTTTTTTAAAAACCCTCAACCTACAGAGCAGGTATTTTGTCATCTCACTAACAGGTTTTTAACCCTTTAACGTTCCTAAGGGATTAAAATTTGAGTTGCTATTATAGCTATATCTTTTATAACATCTATCAAGAAGTTACAATAAGGGATACAGTATACCTTTTAAAAGTTAACAAGCTGTAACATGAAGCATTTATGCTATTTGCTTGCGTATTATTTGGACAATGTGTTTGCTCTCCATTTCAGTTTAGAAGGTACCATTTGTGACCTACTTCCAGGCTTTTCTCGGACAGTTTACATACTATGCTTACATCCAAAATCATCTCCTTACTAGGATTTAGTTTTGTAACAGTTCTAAGTAAAATTTGGTCAATCTCTTTCCCAGACAGGGCTTTGTCAAGCCGCATGCCAAGTTCTGCAGCCTGTAAGTTGGATCCAGCTCATCCAGATAGCCTCTCTCACATGACTTAGGTCAAGGTTAGGTAACAAACCATCTGCTTAAGCAAGTCAGCATAACATGGTTCGCAACACTAACTACACAAGCTATTTCAGGCAAGATACACCAGCTCATAGACAAACACCCACCCCACCCTTTAATTTCCCTTGAAAAGTACAGAAAACGCTCCCTATAAGTGAGAGTGGGAACTAGAAACAAGCCTGTCAGAATTGCCAGTCCGTATCTGTGCTGAAAAATCCCCGTATGCATTAATTATCTAAATTCTTCACTAAACTGTTCACAAAGGCACAAAAAGGCAAAATAAAACCTTTCTGTGCTGAATTCTTTATGAATTTCTAGTCATCATGTATTCCTCAGAACCAAATTCTAATTTATTTTAAAAAATAGCAAAATTAACGTATTTTAATTTTATAATTAATGAACTTTAATTTATACAAACAATAGATTTTATTGCCTCTCCAGTTAAAATATATTTGTTATCCTTAATAACACTCCGGTTAAATTAGTAACAGTTGAGTTACAAAACAAAAAAAAACAACAGAAAGAAACCTTCTGTTATGGTTTTTTTTTTTTTGCATGTGAGAATCAAATATGCTGATGAAGGAACAACTGGGTTGCACTTTATTTTAAATATTCATAACATTACACCAGCATATAATCACAGCACATATTTAAAAAAATAGAAAAAGTTGACATTAGATTTCTGTGTATTGCATTTAAAACTTTTATCACGTGAAAAACTATATTCTGTATATTCTAAATATATTAGTGTGTAGGACTCAAAGATAAAAATATATACACAGAACATATTAGTAGCTCCACAAAATAAGGAAGTCACATAATTAAGCAGAGTGCTCGTAAACCAGCTGTACTTAAATACAAAGCTATGAAACTTTTTCAATTGGAGAACTGAGGATCAGTCCAGTAAGAAATGGTTTATTACGTATTTTAAGGTGACTCTCACTAGAATAGTTCTTAACTTTTTAATTTAAATGCTGCAAACTGACAAGAACAAAAATGGCACATTTCTAACAATACTGGTGAATTATAAAAAAAATAAAGAAAGCATTTTCATGTAGATAGCGTTTAATCTTCTCTTATGAAAAAAATAAACAAACAGCAGCACTGCAAAGTATTAGCAGATAAACGAGTTAGGACGATGCTAAATGTTAAAAAAACCACAAGGAAAAAAAAAATCAAACAATGAGCAACTTTTTATGTAGGGGGCAATTTTAAAATGAGACCACTCCTTTCATGAAAGGCACAAGGTCCATAAATTCTCCCTCATTTCTGTTGAGTTCTCTTTTAAGGAATGAAATTAATGTACATGGTCTATACAGAGGGATTTTTGTGAAAAACTGATGGCTAAAACCAGTTTACTGAAGCCAATTTATATATCTAAACCAGAAAAAAATAAATGGGGAGACAGGAATTATGTATCAAAACAGACAAACTTACAAAGTAGCAGTAGGAAACATGAGGTGAAATCTTTCAGCAGCAGGTTTATGCGTATTCTCTGAATTAAGTCACAACCAAAGTTACAGAAATAAGATAACATTTTCAGTCTTACATAACATTTTTGAGAAGCTAAAATCTCAGCTATAATATACATGTATATAATAATTTTAAAAATTCTCTTACTTATTTACAAATTTTATATAGGGCTGGACTCTTTAGACAACTGTATTTGCATGAACTTCAGCCATACAGAGTTCTACCAAAGTGAAGCAAAGTAATGATCACATAAATAAAGCTTTGCATTACTTAGGCTTTCCCAAATCAGGTCTATGAATTGAAGTTACAGAATATATTTGCCTTTCAATATTGATTTTTACATACAAAAAAGTCACTTAAGGAAAATAATTTTTAAAATGTATGTAGAGTTTGACAGCAGAAAAATCTAAATACTGCCGTATGATTACAACCTGGAATTAACTAAATTTTTTACATTACATTACATGTATTTAAAGCAATAAAGCAGGAAATGTTTGAATGCACAGTGCTGTATATTTCACTAATACATAAAAATTTCCTGTCTTTTCATAATATTTGTACGACACAGAGGGCATTTATTAAGTGCTTCAGCACATTCCTTACAGGCAACTAGGTGACCACAGGGAATGAAGACGACTGATATGTCTTTAGCCATACAGATTTTACAAAGCTTTTCTTCCTGCAAGCGTCTTAACTTCTCTTCAGTACTGAGATCTAAGGAAAACAACACATAGAAAGAAGTTAACACACTTAGTACCATTGAAAATCTCTCTTTTTTTTTTTTCTTTACACACAAGGACAAGGTTTTCTTCGTATGATTTAAAGGTCACACCTTTAAAAAGAAAAAAAAATTCCAAGAGAGAGGAAACCAAGCTGCAGCATGGAATCCTCTTTTTTTTCCCCCCTCTCATCTCATCATATCTCCCAGGCCAACGCAAGCAGGGAATTCAGCTATCTATATTTGCAAGAGCTTGAAATATCTATAGAATTTAGGATATACATATTTCAATCAGGAACCATTCTTTTCACAGACTTCCCATTGACAGCTTTCCCAAAACTTGTACAGAAGGTGAAAGAAAGGCTCGCTGATACTGGTTAAGTAATTTGGATTTTATTTTTTTTTCCAGAGAGTTTACCCAATGAAAAGAAAGAGGATGTGATTTCCTTCTCTGCCTTTGTTTTCAAAATGCCCATACTTCAAAAGCTTTAAAATTTGTAATACAGAAAGAATCAATACTGCATTGTACATTAGCTCTTTATTATTCCAGTATGCCCCATTTGAAAATGGAAACTTCAAAAGCCGTCCCCTGTCACTTGGGGAAAGCTCTGCACAGCCAACCACAAAAATAATGTCCATCTTCATTGCAAGTTCTTTTTCCCCCATAATGTCCATTAAAAATCTTATTAAAAAGAGTAGGCTGGTAAGATCTTTGCCTATCATGCCACCCAGATGGTCTTTTCCCTCCCTATGAATTCACCCATATGCTTGTCTTAAACTACAAGTCTCCTGACTTAGAAACCTTGGTTTTGGTCTATTTGCAGAGTGTACCACAATGGCTTTCTGAGCGTAACTTGCACGTCCCAGCATAGCTGGAACACAAATAATTGAAAAGAAACACCATCTAGAAGTACACTTTTTCTTATTGGCCAAGAAGGAAAATGCTTCTATCCCATGCAAAATTTTATACTGAAAAATAATCCCCTACCAAGATTTTTTCATTTTGAGTATACCGAATATTTGACAGTATATTGCTGTGTCTATTTCATTTTGCCACCAGAGTCCCCACATTTATAGTTATTCTTGCCTTTTTTTTTTTTTCCTTCTTTCAAATGTCATTGTCACAATCATTTTGGCTTTTTAGTTGGCATGTATAACCTCGCCCAGAAGCACACTAGACCATTATTTCAATATTATACACTTTCGAGGTATTAATACTACTTATTTTATAGATGATTATTTATAAATGCTGCTACGCTCAAATATTTTAACACCCCCTTTGTTCAGCTTTTTATTTTAACACCCCCTTTGTTCATCTTTTTTTTTTTATGTCCAAAAATAAATATCTTGAATTTTAAGTTACAATACTGTAACTTCACCTTAAGTAAGACTTGGATCAGAAGGTAGAATAAACAGGTAACAATAAGATATATTTCATAAACTAAAGAGCCGATAGGAAAGTACACACAGAGGTTTTGTAATTGAATAAGCTCATCTTGCTCAACTGGGAATTCATTTGGTTCTTCTTCCCTTATATTTTCTTTTTGAGCACTTAAGTCTGCTGCCGGATCCCCAACAGATGTGTGACTTTCTCCAGATATCTGCAATTTCTTTTCGATGGTGTTCCTAATCTCAAACTGAAACTCATGTCTATGGCACTTTGTACCAAAGGATTCTGTAAGGGATCATCTAAAACAAGAAATTACAAACAAACAAAACAACCCCAACAATTTAACAAGGATTAATCTGATTATCATACAGTATTTGCTGTAGTACTCTAAGACACCTTTGCAAATACCTAGCCAAAGGAACTATATTTACAATTTGAGAATTTTGCTGGTTGTAAAAACTTATTTCTGGTTCTTCTATTACATGTAAATGAATAATTCCTTCTTTACTTAACAAGATGGTTCAAAGAGCAAAATTTTTTAACTCAATTTTCACTCTCATAAGTGAGCAGTATGTGAGACATTTCTAAAATAGGTTTTGTGTAACCACTCTTATTAGCAACAGCTATTATTCCCTGGGATGAAGCTGCTTGACTGTCTTCCTACTACCCCTTTAACTGTCTTGTCTTTTTATTGCTTGGTATTTGTGAAAAACATTCCAGGAATGCGTAATACTGGAACACATAACAACCTATTTAAGCTTTCTTCGGCTTCCTAGTCCTTGCCATTTAACAGACCAACTCTTCCTGCCTCATGAAAAGCAACAATGTTTCATTTCAGTATTCTTTAACATTCATCCCACAGCACTACTACTTCCATACTTGATGCATACTTACTAGCGATAAAAATAACACTGCATCCTATATGTACTTCTTTCATGGTTTACATTCTTTACTTTGCAATATTTATCCAACCGTGATTAGATTTCCCCTAAGAGAAATAAAATTCATTCTGCAGTTGTTTAGAAGCAATGAAGCAATGGAACAGTATCATCCAACAATTCGCCTGTCATGCTTTATTTTTAAAATTAACCATTTCCTTTACTATACATGCAAATATGGATATTCCAAAATAGGGGGGGTTGTTTGTTTTGGGTTTTTTTCTAGACAGATACCTTTAGGAAGTATTGTCCCTTCAGCAGCTTCTGTCTAAAAGTGAAATATAAACGGACAAAATTACAATTCTGGAGAAGGTATAAGGAAACCTATACAGTTACAAGACAGAAAATAGCTATTTGATCTCAGTTATTTTACTAAAACTATTAAATCTGATCTGAACAACTGCAAAGGGATCAGTATTTTGTTATGTCTTTCATATTGTTTTCAATTTTCATTTTAACCCATCTTTGCTATAATCACATGATTCGTAGTCTATGGAAGAATTCTAAAATAACATCAGTTTTACTTTTTACTGATGGCATACAAGTTTAACAATGCTCTACCAACAAGAAAAGAAAAATTATCTTCTACATTTGAATAAGGAAATTATTCATCATAAACTTTAGGTTCCCAGGCTATAAAAAAACCAGCACTTATTCAGTACCAAAATACACAACATAGACAAGGTACCCCACCTGTGATCCATACCCCAACTAAGGAGAACTGCAAGATCTATAAACCCTGAATGATAGAACCAAAATATACTTTGATGTCTTTCACTTTCTGCCAATGAAAGAAGCAGCAGGAGGACTAAATGATATGCAGATAATAAGAAGAGTAACTTCATATGAAAATTACGTTATGATTGTTTTCTATTTTAACAAAATGATATTTGATTAATAAGCAAGACACTTACTGTTGAATCCCTACATCCATCTCTTAAGTGAACATTATTTATAAATTCTAGCCCCTTTTCCTTTCTCACAAATCTGCACCTATAAATGAAAATATTTCGTTATAATAAAACTGCATAAGCAGCAAACAAAAATTGACTACATAACTTTGGAAAGCTTTGATACATTTCCTACATCATACAGAATGCTTGCTTTTGAAATCTCTAAATGTTTAGTCAACATCAGTAACGTCATTTAAACATTTCTAAAAACATCTTAATCACTTCAGCAGTACTTATCTTTTTCACAGTTTTGGTGAAACAGAAAGCTAAAGAGTTGTTGGCCATGACAGCTGATGCCATAGGTTTATAAAAGTAATGACTCCAATAAAAAACAAACATTATGTTAAAATGTTGGTTCTTTTAGTCTTTTGCAATCAAAGAAAAGCAGTCACTGGTCAGACAGGTGCCTTACGTGCTTTCTTTCACTATTTTCCAACCAGTCCTAGCCACTGGGCAGAGCTCTTCCCTACCAGAAGATTTAGGGAATGCCATAACTCCTCGACAGTAGTTCTCTAGCTTCAGCAGTTACTTCACCTTCATGGTGTCCTGTTCATGGACATAGACAGCACACTGTGAGACTGATACACTGCCACTGAAGTTGATGTGCAAACAAAAACTCCATACAAGACAGTTAATTATCTGAGAGGAACTAATAAAATCTGACATAATTTAAACAATCTAAAACCAAATCAAACCCATATAAGGAAGAGTGAAATGTAGCACAAAAATGCGTCTTAACCATTCACTACACCAAGCCAAAAACTCAGAATGGCATCTCTTTCAAGTGGCAAAGACTATTAATTAAAAGCTGCCTACACGACTATTGAAAAAAGGATCAGCTAATGCATAAATACTAACTTCCACCTTCCAGAGCACCTTTCACCACAGAAGACAAATTTGGCAGCTAACGCATAAAAGACATTGATTTTATCAACGTTATACAAGTAACTAAGTCTTTGTACTTGGACAGCTTTTATCTACCTGCAAGAAACAATGAGTCATATACTATTCTTCCTTTCCTCAAGACAGATTTTAGACAAAATTGGCAGTCTTTCTAAAAACTACTTCTGGGTCTGGAATCCTCAATCCTTTAAAATTATGCAGAAGTATGTTTTGAATTCAGTACCACTGCTGACTTCTTCAGGTTTGTTTGCACCCTGACAGTTTAGTAATTTTGTATCCTGACATAAGGTACAAACTTTGGCATGTATAGGGCTATTAAAATAACAAGTAGAATGTAGCGCTTGGATAATGAGGGGGGAAAAAAAAAAAAAATCAGATACATATTCACAAAAATTCACAATTCTGCTAGCTAAGACATCAATTAAGTCCAGATGCAGAAATCTTCTCTTCCCTTTAATAATTCCTACAAACAAGCTGACATACAAACAACACTGACTTAAAAGTAAAGTTACTCAGAAGGTACAATTTCAGGGCAACCTTTCAGAGTCATCACCTCTAATGAGTTAGTTGTGCCCTCAACCTCTTTAGATTTAGTTCTCTTTCCCACTCACTTTAGAAGAACTCCCTCCTACCTCTCAAAGAAGACATCAGGTTAATGTCCTCTTTTGAGGCCTCCAATATAACATTAAAGCATATGTTGATGATTATACATCTAATAGCAGCACTACAGAAGGTAGAACAGATGGAACAACAAAAATAAGGACCCCCATGCAAAAAATTCCTTAAAATCTTTTCTACTTATTGAGAAAGAAAAATATAAACCATGGAAGATAATTGATATTCCTTTGGTGCCTACATGACAAAAATGAAGAAGGAAGTGGAGGAGGGCAATTAAAAAAAATTAAGTTATTTTCATAAATCTAAACAACATTAAGCCATAGTCAACCTTCTGAAACGTTTATTAGTATGCTGTCATTAAAACATAATATACTGTAAATAAGACTCAGACATGCAACAAGAAAACAGTAAAAAATACCTTACCCAGGAAACCATTTGGCGTGTTGATCCCACGGGTCTTCATTTTCCTTCCATTCTTGCAATCCTCCACCACAGTGGAAACACACAACACGATCACCATTACCTGAGGAAACATACGAGAATAAAGTTACATACTTCTAGTAGGCATAAGAATAAGTTTTCAACTAAAATGTTACATTATTAAGAAAAAAATATTTATTTTCTTGATTAGCAACTGTAACTAAAAAGAATCCCATTTTCAAGAAGGACATAATACATATGATTTGAAACAAATATTCAGGAGAGACTTGAGCTTAAAAAAATACAAAATAAGAATCACATGAAATATTCCTGAATTTTATTTTAGCAAGTAATTATACAGATAAAAAGCAAAAGCTAAAAATAATCTATTACCAAATAGCTCAATCCACTGGTAAACAAGCCATGAAGCAGTCTACCACAAAGAATTAAGGATGGTTACGTGCCTTTTTGGTCCTTCATTTCACCATTAAGTTTAATGGGCCCTATACAGCAGTAGCATAACTGACTGAGATGTTAGGAGAAACTGCATTCTCTCTGTTCTCGCACTATGCCTACTGTAATCAAAGACTGCAACAGAACTGCTTTGATACTGTGTTTACTGAAATGAGAGGAGGTATGGATAGATTTTTCCTACAGGGCTAAATCATTCTCAGGCCACAGGAAACAAAGTTTTCACAGAAGTCACTTGAACAGCTATTGGGTCTCATAAACTGGTGCCCATGTAGTGCACCTCCACAACACAAATCTCACTTGGCTGTGAGAAGCTAGGTACTTTTAGGAATCCAGGAAGAAATCAATAACAACAGTTCCACTGGGTACAAATATTGTCCATATATCACCCATACAATAATGTAGCAAAGGTTTTATTTATGGCCACAAGTAAAACAAATGGAATGAGATTAAAAAGTTCTTCCCAGAGCTACTAAGAGAGAAGCCAATTAAGATGAGAGCAAGAAATTATCCCCGATAATCCCTTTTTCTTTGTGACCTAATAATAGCAACACTTTGCACTCTTACAGCATCTCTCAGTGAAGAATTTCAAAGAGCTTTAACAGCACTGTGCAATTCAATCTAGTTGGGAAACCAATGCATAAAGACGTTGAACAAGTCACACACTGCATGTCTAACAGTAAAAGCTCTTCCACTGGAGTCATTGTCTTCATAACGCTTTTACAGTAGGTCGTAATGGTATTTGCTAGTTTCAGGTGTCCGAATGCTATGATAACGCAAACACATGTTAACTAAATAAAATGGCACACAACCTGGATTGTCTTGTTCATAGGCTTCTGTACAGGCCAGAAGCCCACTCCTTAGACCTAAAGTAGATATCTGGAGGACAGCACTTACATTTTTAAAAAAATATTAATTTCAATAATTATCATTGTGCAAGATGTATTATGAGGGTTTTAGCAGGCAAGGAAAACACACTTTGATGTTTTACTGCTAAAAATGAATTTATGACCAAGTTTATACTTTGCTATTAAAAATACTTGATATAACGTATATCATTTTACACAAGAACTATGAAAAGTAGTTTACAGAGTAAAGAAATTCTGGCAAACCATTCGATATTAGAATAACAAAATACTTATTTTTTCATAACAAGACACTCATCTTTTACAAAGAAATTTTATATATTAGCCATTTTAAGGTCTGGCTTACCTATGCTATAGAATCCAGCTTCAGCAAGTTGCTCCTTGTCAACAGGATATATCCAAGTTAAAAATGTTTGTAAACGACTTCCATATTTTGCCATAGATGGATTCGCTGGATGCTGTGCATTGTTCGGACCACTTCTCCCAAGCTCAGCAGGAATAGATTCACTTGGAACATTTCCAACATCCCGGCCCAGGACAAAAAAGCATTTGGGAAAATGCCTCTTGTGTTCTGACCAAGCTCTGTCACTGGGTTCCCACTTTTTCAATTTTCCACCACAACAAAAACATGTCACTTCATCACCAATACCCGTATAATAGAATCCAGCATTAGCTAATTCCTTTGGTGTCAACTGGCTATCGAGGGGCCAGTTGTGAAAAGACTTTAATCTTGTCTCTTCGCTGCACATAGCAGAGTTTTTAGGATACAAATTATCTGACATATCCACAACCTGCCTAGTTCTCAAAAGGTAATCTGCCTCCACATCAGATGGGTCATCCAGAGTACACGGGAGAGCTGAATTGCTGGAACCGTTTTCAGTTCTATGCTGGTAGTTCTGGGTGAGAGGACGTATGTTATTTTCCAGAAAAGTAGATTTAGTAATAAATTTGCAATTTGGGGAAAGCTTTTTGTGTCTCTCAACTGCAGAATCCCCAGGCACCCATCCTTCAATAGCTGTATGGCAACTGAAGCACTTCACTTTGTCACCTTCTCCAGTATAAACAAAGCCAGCTCGTGCTAGGGCTGATGCAGAAACTGGACAGCCAAGTGGAAATTCAACAAAAGTTCCTAGTCGGTAGTGTTCCTGTGCCCATTCCTGGTCACAGTCAGTGTCTGGAGTGGCACAAGCTTCCGAGTTATCTGGGCCATTACACGTCATCTCTTCATAAGTAGGGCTCTCCTTTTAGATTTCCTAAACAAAGAAAAAATGTTTTAATTTCACAGACAGAAGAATAGATCACACCCATATGCAAGCCTGGAAAATGCCTAAATTAAACTAGCCATCCTTTATCTATTAAAATAATGCCTCTTCCTCTTCCCTCCCACTTCACCCTTGCCTGCCTCCCCTGCCATGCAGAGGCAAACACCAGAACATTAAAAACAAACAAACAAACAAATCTGTAAAAAAAGGCAGGAAGATCATCAAGTTTTATAGGCCAATAAAAATTTACCTGGAAAACACACAGGTTTATACATTTATAGCTTTAAAAGCATGTTCTACTTCTTAACAAACAAACATTGCAAGAATGAAATAAAATATTTAACAAAAGCTCTGGGCAAAACCCTGCCAACAGGCTTCTGAACCTGAAATACAAAGTTACTGAATTTAAAATACTGATCTAAGCCAGACCACATTTGCAAGATTTTACAGTCCAGTTCTGAAACACAACTATCTTTATTTTTCCCCGTATGAAGGCCATGAACACCACGCCCATTACAGATGGGCATCAACTCGTAAAACCATCATCAAAAAGAAAAAAGCCTTTAGACTTGTGTTATATTGTAAAGACATACATCTCTGTTTCCTTTTAGCAAAATATCTCATGAAATAAACTATCAGACATTTCACTGGGGCATTTTACTGAAGTGCTGTGCTCTGCTTTTAAGATCAGTGTCTTGGACTACCCAGCACTAGCATTCATGCCCAGCACACTGCTTCCACTTTCCCGTGCCCTGCCTACGCTCTCTATCAAAACTACAACCTGCACCTCTGCCATTACCTCAGCTTTTCCCCCCTTCCCTACCTGAAGGAATGTCATTCTCCTTACCACCTGTCCCACATTCCTATTCCTGCCTACACTTTTCCAGGGTGAGTACCGACTGCTAGTCCTGCCATGCGCCCTTCTGGGCCAGAAGGCTGCTAAGAGCACTCAGACAAGCCCCTTCTTTCACGAGGATGAAAGAAAGCAACTCAGTTCCCACAGGTGCTGTGCAAGAACCACAAACTGATACAGTCATCACTTTCTTCCCAAGATGGATGAAGTCAGAGCACAGTAAAAAGTCACCTCTTGTCCTGACAAGTGCAGGGATGTTATTGACTTAGAAAGTCTTGGATAAAACACAAGCTGCTGCTGATGGACATCTCAAACTTACTCCTCTATTAAGTGGTAAATTAAATTATTATGAGACTGCCCAAATGGACTTCTTAGCACAAAGCAATAATAATTCAGCAATTAGCAAAAAGAAATGCATATAAGGAAGAACAGAATATGTATTTATTTGAACAAGTGTCCTCCTCCATTTTCTATTTGAATCCTGAAATGTATCTATCTCCAGTCCTCACCTTTATAAGGTAAGCCATCAGGCAAAAATTTAGCTTCTTCAACATGCTCCTTCCTCAACACCTGCATTAACATTGACGATACTTTCTATAAGGCCAATGCAGATGTTACAATTATTATAATTGCTTATATAATACCAGATTTAGCTCCTACAGGAACAACAAAACCTTTTTTAAAGTTCAGAAGGGGGAGGGGAAAATTAAAATGACTATGCATTGCAGGATCACTGCATCCTTTCCCAAGATGACAATTAACCTATTCGCAGGTTGAGAAAACATGACATTAGAGACCCAGCATGCTTGCTTCATGTAATGACGGATACAGGACTACTTCTGAGCACCAGCTTTAATTCCTTCTGTAAGTCAGTTTGTGACTAACGTAACGACACTAGAAATTATACTGTGGTTTTGTTTTAGCTTAACAAATTCAAAAATAGCTTCTGAGTAAATTACATTGACTGACCTACAAATCTGACCTACATGCTTGTTTTGACTTTGAAGGGAAAAGAAAAAAAATAAATCAGTAATTACATGTAGTAATATGAAAGCTATCACAATACATATATTTAACATATATACGTATATTATAAACAATCCATTTTTATAACAAGTTTAAAGTTCATGTTTATTTCCTTTTAAAAATCTTATTTTAAATCCTGTAGGACTGTTTCTGTAAAGATCTCAAGTGACCTTTGGGTCCATCATCATTACTACTACACTGCATTCATTAGAATAATTTGTATTACTCAAATACCGTTAGCTGCATACAACCTCTCTTATCTGCATGCCTAAAAGACTTTCTACAAGGCAAACAAAGCCTACCTCACATCCTTCAGAGACTCTTCAAAATGTACGTTTAAAAACAAAACAAATGCATAAGTTTTCAATGTTTGAGTAGCAGTTTATCTTCATTTCTGTTTTACATATATAGAAAAGAGTTCAGAAACAGTGAAAAAACTCATACTATTTAAGTTTTTACATATTAACTTTTTTGTTTATATTTACTTTAAAATCAGAATAGAGCTTCTACATCCCTCTTTGATCAGTTGCATACAAAATAACTGCAGCAAATCAGAGATGATCTACTCAGCCATTCTCTGTAATTAGTCCTTAGTGAAATCAGGGGTAAAGACAGACCAAGGTTCAAGCCTGACACCCTCAAGAATTTACTAGAGACACAAAGATCACCCTTGGTTTGTGTTTTTTTGTTCCTTATGCCATATGGGGTGACCACATACTACAATGATGGCTATGATACATGAAGTTAAAAAACAGTTAAGAGACAGAATTAATATGCCCCCACTTCTCATAAACGACCTACATGTTCTAAGCACCACTTAACTGCTCCATTATCAGAAGTCATCTTAAAATCTGCCATTCTTAAAAAGAAAAGAAGTCTGATACAGCAGTTTCATATGCATAAAGAATAAAAAATAGATTAATATATACCAGGGCATATATATAGACATAGATATAAAACTTCATTACAACATGAATGCACTGCTTACAGTAAGTCATTATTTTTCATAAGCTAAAGAAGATATTTTACCAAAGCAATTTGAACAAATATTGTATCTTAAGTAACACCCAGATTCTCCAGCGCCCTCTGACAGGAATGACCTTCAAATCATACTTACGCTGCATGAGAAAGCCTGGGTCTTGCAGTACTTTTCTGGACTTTTTCACTAAAACTCTCCCCCTCCAACATCAGAAAATTTAAGAAACCTCATAACTTTTTTTTGTAAGCTGAAAATAAACTGAAAATTCTGAAAATTGTTATTTCATGCAATTGGCAAACATTTACTTTTTAGATAATTTCATTCCAAAGACCCCACTTCTTTTAAAGCAGGCTTAATTTTCAGAGTGCCTATAAACATACAAAGTTTAATTGTGCGTTTTCTCCTCTTCTCGCCTTTAAAAATAACAGCTGCAGAACTCAAAATATCACGTAGGTGGTACATCTCATCTATGATAGACTGTCCTAACAGAAATAACAGCATGAGTTTTAAACTATTATTTAAATCAGTTTGCATTAGTTTTACTCCACTTACTCTGTTGATCCTCTTGGTGTTTCCTGGAAAGATAGGTGTGTGTTTTAATGACACTAAGGAACTGAGAAGGAAACACTTGAGCAAAGACACAAAGAGGGAAGGAAGAGGATCAAAGACTAAACTGAAATATTAGAAATCAGGATGGAGATGATATTCAATTAACTGAGATGTTCTTTTTCAGTTTCTGTTGATTATTTTTAATTAAC
The DNA here is from genome assembly GCF_034638445.1 of Ciconia boyciana. Taxonomy (NCBI): domain Eukaryota; kingdom Metazoa; phylum Chordata; class Aves; order Ciconiiformes; family Ciconiidae; genus Ciconia; species Ciconia boyciana. The sequence goes on along the minus strand of NC_132945.1, from coordinate 18,141,815 downwards.
TGTGAATGCTAGACAGAAATAAATGAACAGAACTACCTAAAATTCAGTATCTGTACCACCCTCAACTGCAACGGAAATCACAGGATAATGCCTTTCAGCTAGATCTAACAGCACTATCTGAGGCAGAAAAAAAAATATCTCTATGTACTGTACTGGAAGTTCTAACAATTGAGGGAAAATATAATTGGAAATAAGCATTAGGATAAAACTAAAAAAAACCCTATACATAATGCATTCATCACTCTGAACACTGAGATTAGCGGCTTTATTCTTCCAAAGAGTTTTTTCTACAGTGCTATAAATACTTCAATACTCCTTCTGTTAACACGGTGAATAAAAAAAATTATGCCCTCAGCATGGCGATAATCAAAATATCTGCCACATTTGGATTCTCTGAAGGTAAGCAATCTATCTCGATCCTCACAATCTAAATAGCGTGAAAAGCACATATCAAAAGAGCAGTAAGTACTGACAGAAGGTCCAATGACCACAGATCATTTCTTTAATATGAAGTAAATGTTTCAAATTATATCAACCACATTATTTAATCTTGATCTTTTGGAGCAGAAAGATTCAACCAGCATTCTAGAAGCCTCTCAAAATCACGTCTAAATACTGCAATGACAGAAGCAGGACAAATCCCTCACAGGTATCTGCTAGCTTTAACAACGCTCCATCCACATTACGAAGCTCTTTCCTTATGGCAGCCCCTCTAAACATAGTTGGTTTGCATTTCAGTATAATTTTATCTAAAAGACATTAACACATTTATTAAGCATTGAGGCAAACTCTTTGCCTGTGTAAGTACTGCTTTAAATACAACATTAGTACTACTTTAAATGCAACATCAAGTTCAATTATTTCTATTTCAAACAACTGTTAAAAGCAACTGTTCAAAGTGTAAAATTAAAACTAGCTTAGGAATAGTATTTCTACACAGGTATTTTAACAGTTGCCTTACTCCAATTAGCTGTGAGTAATGATTTAGAACAATATCCTGCACCATAACAGCACTCAGACAGACATTAACTGCAGAAGAAAAATAACTGAAGGTAAATTTTTTAATGGTTTATGGCTAAGAAACATAAATTAATAAAAAGCAGCCAAGACATGTACACAAGACTTTACAATACGTACCAGCAGCAAACCCGAATTCAGAAAGCATACTTTATGTACACGGAAGTTAATTAAGCCTTTCTGCATAGATTTAATTAATCACACATTAATTAAAAGTAGAAGGTCCAGAAATGCTAAAGTTCATCTTCACTTATAAAACCCAGGAGATTTTTTAAACTATTATTGAAGCATTAAATATCTTCTTATATATGCAGTAAGTAAACAAAGCCTGTTTTAGTCTGAAAGACTTCCAGAAGCTGAGCCAAGTTTAATCCTGCTTTTAAACATCTGAAGGTATTTGTCACAAGACACCTCCCACTTTCAAGCTAAAGTACCAATTTATATAGTCTATTGATTACAGTTCAGAAGAAAAAATAAAGACAAGAATTTATAGCAAAAATGTTAACTTATTAAAAATGCAAATTTGTACACTGTGGTTTTGCAAGCCAAATGTGTTCAATTCAGCTTTAAAAATATTAACAGGTATGATTTTATGCAAAAATACAACATCATCACATTACCTATATCTGAAATGCTTCAAAGGAAAAGTACGAAACCCACTTTTCTCTTTCAAGTATATTTTATTAGACATGATTATTTCCATCCTTACTCCTAAAACAGATTGGCATTACAAGGAGTTATTTTTACTTCTTCCACATGACAAGCATGGCAGTAACCTCCAAGTCAGAAACCTACTTGCACAGCCTCATGTTCCTGACCAAAGGGTACATGAACACGGAGCTTCTACTGCTTGACATGCTGACTATGAGAGCAATGTTAGTGTTCACTGTTGACTGCATTTTGAAATGTGAGAGTAGTGCACCAAGCAAATAACAAACAGAACACACTGTACCAGCTGACACACAGATTATGCATGTCACTTCACTGAATTTCACTTTGTGCCTGCTCAGCTGCAATTAGATCAAGGAAGGTGAATGCTGCTAACTGAAAGCATACGTATAAAGATTAAAACCACAAGAAACATAGGATTTATTTAAACAGTGTTTACAAATCTTAGCATATTTACATCTAATTATCAATAGCCACTTTTAAAAAATTCTGCTTAGAGTTTTTTTTATTTTATTGTATAAAGAGGGTATGTAGCTACAGAACGCCTTTTGATTCAGCGCCAAAGCTTACATAAATCCATCAGCTCAGCTTCATTTGTCTGTTTTTCAAGCAGGTCCTACTTAGCTTCCCATCAAGGTTTATCATCATAGGAAGTCAGTCAGCTGCTCAAGGTTATAGTAGGCTATTAGATCCTCCTAATTCTTGAGTCCAGTCACAAAGACTCGTACATTCTCTCTATCTTAGAAATAAATATAACCAGGCCAACATACCATTTTGAGAATTATTTTCATATTGTATTTTTCTTCATGAAGAAGTCATATGGGTATAGAGCAATAAACAAGAACTATGGATTCATGGCAGTGCTCTCAGTAGATAAGAGTGGGACCGATTTCCATCTGCCAAGGGCAGAGAAAAAAAATAGTTTTTGTGAACTTGCAAGATAAAGGTCTTCAGAAGAACTTTAGCTGTATGTATGAGAAGGAAGGACTAAATACCAGCCGCTACAGAAAAAACTGGTATGCTGTAGCCTAAGTACATGGTCCTACAGAGATGTCAAAAGTCAAATGTAAGACATAATCAATTAGAGCCATTAATGAATGTATAAATCAGTGTTATCCAAAGTGACCAAGAAAGAGGAAGGACTAAAGGTCAGGAGAAAAACATTTTAGCTCTACCACACCTTGCTAAGTGTTTAGTACAAACTAAAGTGTGAAAGAGATGTTGGCACTTTTAATTTGGACACAGGAAAACCTATCTAAAGCAAAGATTTAGCTCTGACAGCTGCTGCCACTGAAATGAACTGCCTACAGATGACAATACCTAAAACAGGGGGGGGACACACACATGGATGAATGCAAAAAAAACCAACAACAACCAAAAAAACCCAAAACCAACACAGAAAAAAATCCTACCCCACCCCGACATGGATAGAGACATTTCCATGTCGTTCTCAAGCATACTGAGAATGACATGGAAAGAGACACTACAGGTAAAAGTAGAGAACACAAGAACCAAGACCAAGAGCACTAGACTTCAAATAACGCTCCACCCAAACAAAACAAAACTATAAAAAAGGAAGAAGCAATCCTGTGGGTCTCAAATTTCTCTGGCAGTTCCACTAAGATGAATGTTTTATTCATGGCATAAGCAGGAATATAATGAAATATTTTTCATGAAAGGCACTGTACTCCTGGAAATCATACAGAAGTCTGTGTATGATTTAGCTATCAATTTTTAATTACAAGGTCGCTTGAATTGTACCATTTAAGCTTATTGAGATTCTGTAAGTATTCTTTCAGGCAAATCATAGGGAAAGAATAATTTTTACATTTCTGGCTTCCCCCCGCACTTTGGAAAGTCAGCCCATTAGTTTTTCCATCCTGTTTCCGTATCCCCTACCAATACCTTAATTTCCTTAATTGTTCTACTGTTCCCCCTGTTATAAAAGGCTTCTTAACACAACTCACTGTGAAAATACATTTCAAATTCAATACCACAACACTACCATATAGAGGGGAGGGGAAAAATCAATTTTTCAAAAGATTCTTCATTTTTATATTATACACTTACATTTTAGACATACAATTCAAGTGGTATAAAATCTATGTTTTATATAATTTTTATGTTTTAACTTTAGAACATTTAATTCATTAACTCCTGTATTATTAACAGGAATTTGATTTAGCTTCAAGTTCTTCCTCAAGAAATTGAGACTAAACTTCCAGAACTTTTCTGTCTAATAGAAAACAGCTTGGAAGTTGTATTTAATACAATTTGAAGCATAATTCCATCCATGAAAGTCTACCAATACATTTTTGGGGACTATGCAAGCTATGCAGTTCCTACCCTCCTAAAAATAGAAATGACAACCTACTTTTGTCAACTATGAAGCAGATGAGGTCAATAAAAATAAATAAAGTTCAAATCTGTGATTATGAAGTGTATCACTATAGAAATGTAACCCCAAAAAGTTGAGTTACTGCTCTTTTGGTTAAGAAACAAAAAATTAACCAGTCAATGGGGGTATATTAAGTAGAATACCCAATAGTAAAAAAAGCCTAGCAAAACCTGCAGTGCCCTGGGATGCATCTCCTTTCCTGAGTATGAGCTGTGCTCCAGCTTTTAGTGTTTCATCCTTTTACAAATGATTTAAACTTATAATCGATGAAAAAGAGGGCGTCTTTCATCAAGGAGACAATGATATGGAACTTTAGCTACAGCAACATGATTAATGCCACAGCAAAAATGCTGATTCTTCTGGATTCTAAAGAAAGAAGTTGTAAAACCACACAAGTAGAGACAGCCCATTGCCTTCTGCCTCGCCCACTGGCGAGGGTGTTCACTTCCACCCAGCTAATACTGCTGACCACACCAGTGCCGCTTAGTTCATTATTCCCATTCATTTAACTGCAGCCTGATGCTGAAGCAGCATCATGATACTTTCTGGTATCACTATCATGAATGTTTTGCCATTGAAGAATGAGGTGAATTTGTATATATATTTTTACATACAAATTCACACACACACATATATGTACATATATACACACACAACCCATCATCTTGTAAACTTGGAAATCTCTCTTGAATTATCCTCTATATTTCAATTTTAAGTTTGTCAGGAAATTGGGATGACTTGGAGATTAATTCTAATATCGTACCAAAAGTGAAATATGAAAGTTACACCTGTTGAAAACACTCTGCTTGCCTTTCTATTTAATAAAAAACTCTCTAAAACATAGAAGGGGAAGGACAATGAACTGCAAGATATGTGCAGCTTCATTTTACATTTTATATGATAGGAGTGACATTCAATTCAAGCTCTGCGGCATGCTTTCTTCAGTCTTAACATACTTTCAACTTTCACGCACAGCTACTTTTTTTAATCTTCAAAAATCTTGCTCTTTCTGGAGCCTGACTTTCAGTCATCGTGTTCAGAATATTTTGGATTAGAACTCTGCAAGACAGACCACATGCTACGAAAAATAAAAAGCAGCAAAGGACTGTATGCTTTTAATTCCTGAAACAAAAAAATGCAAAGAGTACTTACAATGGTTTTCCCCTAAGAAATGAGTATCCAATCAGACCAAGTTTAGTAATAGATTAATCAAGGCAGATACCGGCTTCATCTCTATTTTCCATCAATATTTAGAACAAATTCCAATATTTACATTCCTGTTGATAGAAAAAACAAAGGTTAAAAATTTTCCTTTTCACATAACCTTCAGCATAGTTTACGAAGGCACAACTCCAAAACTATGATTAAAAAAAAACCCAACATTTTAAAATTCTATCCTTTGGCCAAGAAATCCAAATTAAAATATAAAGTTTAAAGAGTCTGAGGTCAGGGAAAGTCTGAAATTCAGATGTTTTACTGAAACTAGCAAGGGACATAAGATTGGGGAGACTCCAGAAGATCCAAAGAGGGCAAAACAAAATCCTGGAATTAAAACCTAGAGGGCAGCAAAAAGCAGAAAGACTGTAACAGCAGACAGAATAAAATCCAATCATCCAGCCTTCTCTTCTCTCTCCTACGAAATTCTACATCTGATTACAAATTGGATTTTCTGAAACTCTTCAGCTCCCTGCAGCTGTCCCACCCACCCTGGGAGGATAGCAACAGACACAGAAGCACTATCACAGGTACACAGAGGCTTGAAATGAAATTCATCTTCATACTTCAAAAACCGAGATATGAGCATACATTTTCTTACTGTTCTGATAACAAATGCAAGTCTGCCTCATATCAGTGGGAGCAGTCAAAAAACCCCACAACCAAACAACAACCCTCATCAGAATTCTTTCACTTTTGATGCTGGTTACAAAGGGCGAGGTCAGAGGAGGTACAGAACAATCATTAACTTGTTCCTTTGCCCTTCTTGGCCAATGCTATAGGTGCCAAGTTTTCTACAGAAAGTAGTTGGGTGTTCTTTAACAGACCTCAAAGAAACCTGCAAAGCAATTGAGTAGATAGCAAAACAAAGCACTTAGGAAAATGAAAAATATCCAAATAAAAGCTTAATCAACAAATCCATGACATGAAAACTTGCTTTCTTAGAGAGAATACTTCACTGTTGTCTTCTCTGTTATGTGGTGATTTATTTCATGATAAACAAAGAGTGGATTAAGTTAATGTATATCCCACTACTCTTTGTTAAGGTATTAGATTAAAAAAAAGTATTTGACAAAAAAGTGCTTTTTTTCCCCCCGGTTGGTTGCTTTTCCTTTCAAGTTGGTCTACCATAAGATCTTGTACTTTCTAGCTGTTCATTTAAGAAACAAAATCTTCCCATTTAGCTATATGAATTACTAAAATCACAACGTAAGATTGTAGCAATGAAGGGATAACAAAAGCAGTTCTGCAAAAATATCTAGGAGCAGTTTCAAGAACAAGTTTATAGTTTTTAACAGATGCAGATTAATAACACTTAAAATGGGCAGAAATTACCAGGACTAAAAGCAGTTCTTACACCCATTTATAGGGCTTCTATCAGGAAGACAGAAGCATCAGAGAGACAGTAGTACAGAAACAGAAATACGTTGTTAAAGAGAAATATATCAGCATAAATACATAGCCATTGTGCAAAAGAGAACTGCTTGAACTGAAGTTGGAATTACAGCTGAAGAAAAAATGATGTGAGTGAACTTCTTCCTGCAGAATTCTTAATACCTACTGCAGCCTTACCGTAGAAAACCTGAACAAAACTGCATTTTTATTAACAAGCAGAAACGGCATTCTAGAAAGGGATGGTTCTATTTAAAAAAAAGAAGAAAAAAAAAGAGTGGGCAAGGGGAGACAAAATAATATTCAAATATGCCAAAAGAACCAAAGACGACCACAAAAGTGCGTATTAGCATAGCAAATTTTGCTTTTACTTATGTAAAGAGAACACAACATTAAATGTTCTATTCAGCGGAAAGTCGCTGCGGACCTTCAAGCTGGCAGCCGGGGCACGGATCGCAGACCCGCCCGGAGGGGCTGCCGGCTCCGGGACAGGCAGCAGGGTGACCCGGCGGGGCAGGCCCGGCCCGGCCCGGCAGCGCCGGCAGCTCCCGGCGGAAGGGGCGCGCCCCGTTCCCACGGCAACGCCTCCCCCGGCGGGCGACCACCCCCGCCGCCGCCGCCGCCTGGGAGAGGCCGGGGCGGCGGCGTCCCCGCCAGCCCTCGGGACCCCCGGCACCATCCCCGCGAGGGGCGGGAAGGCCCCGGGCAGCGCGGAGGGACCGAGCCCCCTGCCCCGCGCGGGGAGCCGCGGGGAGCCCCGCCGAGCCGCCCGCGGCAGCGAGAGCCGCCAGAGCGGGTAGCCGGGGAGCCCGTCCCGCCCACTGCCCCGGGGTACCGACGGCCACGTCCGCGCCCGCCTGACAACTCACCGCGCCGCGTCCCCCCCCTTGCCGGCACCGGCTGCGGGAGCCGCTGAGCAGCCAGCGCACGCCGAGAAAATGGCGGCTCCCGGCAGCCTCTCCGGCCCCCCTCCGCGGCTGGGAGGCGAGAAGGGAGCAGCGCCCCCTGGCGGGCTGGGGGCGGGCGCGCGGCAGGCCGGCGCCCGCCGGCGGAGGGCGGCACGGAGTGGCAGCAGGCGGGAAGCGCAGCGCAGGGCGGCGGCGGCAGCGGCAGCGGCAGCGGCAGCGGCAGCGGCAGCGGCAGCGGCAGCGGCAGCGGCAGCGGCAGCGGGCCCTCCTCGCTGCGGCGGGCCCGCCTCAGCCCCGCGCCTCAGCTCCTTCCGCTTCTCCGTCCCCTCAGTGCTTCAGCTCCCACCGCGCCCCGGCTCTGCGCCGGCCTAGCTTGGCCGGAGGCTCCCTCTCCTCCCTCAGCATCTCGAACAGCCCCTTCATTTCACACCGTCTCCAGACGGTGTCGGGTCCGGAGCGTGCTAATCCCAGCGCTCTCCCTGCTCTCACCCCTTGTTCCCGCAACTACAGCTTGTGGTGACTTCAGTCTGTTAAAGCCAGGGCAGTGCAATGGGGAGGGGAACTCCCAGCCGGGCTCTCCACGGGGCTCTGCAGCCGGCAGGGCCGTGCGAAGTCTCACGGATGCTGTGGCCGGCCAGCTGACAAGGCCATCCATACTAACAGAGTCACAAGTTAGACTTAAGTAAGATGTGGTTCTTAAAAACTACCTTGGCTGAAAGAATGCATGACAGTGCAGTTATTTATTCTGAAATTTATAGGCTTCTCTTAACTGGCTGCATAAGGGAATTGAGAAATCATCTACCAGATGCTGATCTTTTAAGTACTCACAGAAGACGTGAGATGCCTACCGGCAATACTTCTCAGTACAGCTTGGGCTGTATTATGTTTCTTAATCTTTGCTTATAAATCATAGGGATGTTAAAGCAAAGCAGGTAGTGCTACTTATTAATAAGTTTGCCAGGGACTGGCTTTTTTTTTTCCTTCAAATCTGAAGATTTTTTGTTCTCACTAGCTATTATAAATTTCATGTATTTGGACTAGAATTTTCCAAATCAGACAGAAACCTCAGGCTATTTTCTTTGGTAGTTGTAGCCAAAATAATCTAATCATTTTCAAGATTAAGATGGTTGTTGTGCAACATTAAAGTATTCCATTAACCTTTTTCTCTTTTTTTAGAAACTCGGGTGCCCTCATGATTGATCCAACAAATTTGAATGTAGCCAAGATACATGGCTTTATGCAGGCAACCTGCTTCCTGCTATCCTCAAGAAAAGTCAGCTACTTGGAGTAAGCTGACTTCTCAAACTTTCTTGGTTTTCCCATTGTGCATACGATCAGTAGTGACATACTTTTTTCAAATCATATATCTCCAAAGACTTCTGGCAGATAGGTTGGGACAATTTCAGGAGAAGCAGTCTAATTATACAGTGTGCCAGAATGTTTGCAGATTCCAGGGCTTAGACTGAAAGCCTTTTTGGATAAGGATTGATTCTCACTTTATGTTGTCCAGCATCTACTAAGACCCCAATTTGATTCAAAGCTTCTAATTATTACAAGTAACTATAGTAACTTCCATTACTATAAGTAATGAAATAGTAACAAACTCCCTTTGGTCGATTAGAAAAAAAATCATAATGAATATCCAGTAATCAACAACAATACTCAATAACTTAGGTTGCAAGTCCACATACTACTTGCTCTTCGTTCAAAAAAGAATGACCCACAACCTAAAACATAATATTTACTGATGCAGCCTAATGGTGATGCTGAGCCTATAAGAAATAAACAAAAGATTTCCCTGGACGAAAGGAAAAATAATTCAAAGGGTCTGAGACTTCTGAAATACATTAAGACTAACGAAAAACTATCAGAAAAGATATTACTACAGATAGGCTCTTGTTAATATTTCTCTTAAAGAAAACAACAATTTTACTGCAGTGCTATAACCCTTTTGTAATTTGATACTGCAAAGATGTGATTACACCCATGATTAACTTAAGGCAAAGTCATCTACTTAGTTTACAATCTAACTTAAATTCTGTAGTTCTAATACTTACACTTGTTGTTCTGCAAAAAATAAAAAAATACATATATTTTACAGTGGCTTTTCAAACTAATTGTATCCTTAGACTTGTTTCCATACTTCTGGCATCTGGTGAGGTTACTATGGCCCTCACTCCTCCATGAGAATAAATAACTTTTTCCGGTCCCTCACTGGTAATGCGTGGGCCAATTTCTCAGGGGTTTGGCATTTCTCTCAATTTGAAATCTTCAGGGTATCTGTATAGAGTAAAAACAAGAAGTGGAGTAATTCCTAAACAAGAAAACTGTACTGAAAACACAGACCATTTTTCAGGGAAATACTACAAAAATATTATTTAAGTATTTCAGGGATGTTTTTTAATGTGAACAGAGATGGCCTCAAGAAATGTGCTATGGAAACAAACTGCTTTAGACACACAACTGACTGAAATTCTAAAACACACCTCTCAGTCTAAATCTCTCTGTCTCTTCTGCAATGTATGCACATACCATTTTTCTGTTTTCACTTGTATTCTCTATTTCCTTAAGAGAAAGAAATCAAATATAAAAGGCTTGAGCATTACAGGCAATATTTGTGCAAGCCAGACAGAATTTGGTTGCCTACAAATGCCAAGATGATAACTGTACATGTTTCACTATCTGAGAAATCTCTATTGCAGTAGTGAAAGTCACATCAATCTAAACTCGTTTCACATCAGTCCAAGGCAAGAGCATTTATTTAAGGATCTTTGGCATATGACACAAGAAGAGGTCTGTACCTTAACACTGCAATGTGAACATGAACATTTAATCTTATCAATCCTTCTCATACCGCATTATTAACACATCCATTAGCAATGTTTTTCACAAAGGCCATTGCGCTGTTGAGGTTTTGATACTTTTCCAAATGAAACAGGCTGTTTTTAGAGGTCACAAGGTGTTTTTACAGTGACCCACTTACAGGTTTTGATGTCTAAATCGAAAACTTTGGTAAAACAAACCCAAAAAGCTCTAGCACCAATACCTAGAAAAACTAGAAGATAAGAAAGCATAATGGAAAAGAAAAACATCGGCAATAAGGACAATAATGCTCATAAAACGTTTATTTTCTAAGCAAGCTAGTTCTTTGTTTTCTGTTGAGTTTAACCAACTTGAAGTGCAGTTTGATTAAAGTTCTGAATCAGTGGAACTGTAAGCCAAAGAGTACAGTCATACTGTAAAGCCTTTGGTGACCCAGCAGCATTAAAACTGATTTTATTACTTCAAAGTACTTTTGATTGCAGATAGAATTGTACAATGGTGGTAGCTGAGCTACAGAAAGTAATTAAACTTTGAAGAAAATTTCAAGCAATATCTTTGTCAACACAAAGTGGATGTAGACAAATGTTCATATTTGCTGTATTCCCTCTTTCATTTGAAACGGAATGAACAAAATCATTACTAAAATTTGTTGAGTAGTCTGTATTAAAATAAACAAAAAATTTAGTTTACTGACTTCATATAGATGTAGCCTCACTGAGTTTTCCTGTTTGCCTTTTTGTGGAAGGTCTTGTAGCCACTCCGTTATGGACCTTAACTGACCACAGAGCAATTCCATACTTTGAGTATCTTTGTCTTGTATTTTATTCTTTGAGTATCTTTATATCTTTGAGTATCAGTCTTGTATTTTATTCTCAGATAAACTGATAAAAAAAAAAGCGAACAGAAATACAGAGATGAAAAGAACCTCTAGTGAGATAAAGAAATGCCTCTCCCAATCTGACTTATATGCTTCATTAAATTGTAATCGATGGATATGGACAATCATCTTACTGTGTAGAAGTGTACATATGCACGTGCACAACGTCGTTTCTGTAGTGCTGTGTCCCTGCATGATGTACCGTATTGTGTTGTTTTCAGCTCATGTAATTTATGCTATGACTACGTAAAGAAACAAGCCAGTTAGCTTGAAAAGTAGATGCTATATAGCATACATGGTGATAGTTTACATGCTGTTGTCCCAAGCCCAGCACTGCACAGCACGCTGGAATCATACCCGTTTCTTCTACTCTGGGAAGTAACTTACCTTATATGTTATTACATAGGGTTGATTTAAGCTGCTGTTCTTCATTAAAAATGTCATTTAAAAAAGGAAGCACAAGTCAACTCAGGAATCTGAAGTGTCTGGGAATGGTGGTTTGGCTGCAGCTCATTTGAAAAGGCCCATTTGCTTAATGAAGCAGCAGTACTTGGAAGCATAAAGGGGAGCTTCCAACCACTGCATATGTCTGACTACGGGAATTCCAATAGGTGGATTTGGGGGGATTTTCTGCTAAGTGGAAGAGATTTCAATATCCTTCTGCTTGGGGGTTTTGGGGGGTTTGTTTTGGTTTTGGTTGGGTTTTTTTTTTTTTGGTGAAACACGAACATTTCATAGCTTGGACAATTTTCAAATTGGACAATTTCCAAATGTTTTGAAATGTTTCGTGCAAAGATGATCTTTTAACATCCTTCCAGGATGTTACGTTCCAGGAGTTCGTAACATTTTTGAGATTAATTTAATGTACCTTCTACTAAAATTTCTATTACAATTAAACAAGAATTTATGTTTAAATTACTATTCCAAAGACATATTTGAATACATATTTTGGAGTTATGTGGAGAATTTTTATTAAATTATAGAAAACTTTATGAAATTCAACAAGGACAAGTGCAAACTCCTGCATCTGGAAAGGAATAACCTCTTGCAATGATAACCGCTGGGGACCGCCTGCCTGGGGAGCAGCTCTGCGGAAAAGGACCTGGGGATCTTGGTAGACATGAACCAGCAGTGTGCCCTGGCAGCAAAGGCAGCCAGTAGCATGGTGGACAGTATGAACAGGAGCCCAAGACCTGCTGACCAAGGGGAGTCATTATCCCCCTTCACTCAGCACTCCTTAGACCACATCTAGAATACTGCATCCAGTTTTAGGGACCCCAGTAAAGAAAAACCCTGATCAGCTGGGGTGAGGTCAGCACTCCTGGACCACCAGGATGGTCAGGGGTGGCCAAGGGAAGAGCGAGGACTTGTTCAGCCTGGAGAAGATATGACCTCGAGGGACCTAACAGCAACCTTCCTGTACTTACAAGAGGGCTACCAAGAAGATGGAGGCAGGCTTTTCACAGTGGTGTGTGGTGGAAGGGCAAAGGACAATGTGCATAAATGTAAACAAGAGGTTCTGAGTGGGTATAAGCAAAAGCTTTTCAACTATGAGGACAGTCAAGCAGTCCCCATCCTTGGAGGGCTTCATGACCAGACTGGATAAAGCCCCGGGCAACTTGATCTGACCTCATGGCTGACCCTGCAGGAGGCTGGATTAGATTGCCTCCTGAGATCCTTTCCCACTTGAATTATGCCATGACTCTATGATTCAAAAATATAACAAATCATATAAAACTGAAAAATCAGATCATACCGAAAGTATAGTCTCTTTGAAACTTTCTTTACACAATCGTGTTAAAAATTTCAATCAGTTCCAAGCTGTTTGAGTCAGATAAATATAAACTGGACTTAGCAAACAGTTCTTTGACACAAACTGTTTAGTCAATAATGGGTCATGAGTCACAGAAGTTCATATGGGAAACTGTGTTTGTTGATATATTCCCTAAGAAATTAATGTAATTTCTTATTTCCTACTAATCTCATTGACTCATTAATCAGTCCATTACTATCAGATTAATGAATGGAGTGCAAAAAGCTATGCAATCCAGAGCTGGAATTTCAGAGGTGCAGCAGAGAAAGCAAATCAAATGCAGAAAAATGACAACACAGTGCCTTAACTAGGAACATTTTCTCATGAATATGACAACAGAAAATTGAATAACTGATAAGTAACAGATGCCTTAAAGCTGTGTTTTTCCCTTGAATTACATCCAGTGTTCTTGCTACCATTGGAAGAAGAGATGCAGTCGTTTGATGGGAATAGGAAAGCCTTGCATTTGTATGCTGGTCCACAGAAAATCAAATCTGATTCTCTCTTCCAAAAGAGTATGACACCCATTCCCTCTACCCACAGCACTTACTATTACAGCACATTCTTCATTTCCTTTCATTGCAAGCAGGTGATAAACATCATTCTCATTACATTTTAGTGAAGACAGTGGAAAAGTCCGAAGGGAAGTTAAGAGATAATTAGAGGTCTCATCATAGTACAGAAATAGGAAAAGTTGAAAAAACATGATGAGTCTTTTCAATTTCAGCAATGAAATCTTAGGCAGGACAAATCCTGTAACTCCCAAATCCATTGCTGATCAGACAATGCAATAACATACCTTCTCATTAAAATTAAAAGCATCGAATAATTGTGGCAGTACTGAACCCAATAATATACGCCCTGTGGAAAAGTTAGCATTTAAGCATGTAAAAACCCAATCTTCTTTTGATGTCTTGGTATACTGCTAGCTGAAACGACTTCTAAGTTCACTTGCACGTGGCGTCAAATCAGGGACAAACACAGAGTGTTTACTTTCTTTCACAACTCACTGAGCAGGCGAGCAAAGAGAAATGCCAAATGAAGAGGAAAATGGTAAACATGCAACTAGTGATTTATTTTAGTTCTGTTTGAACTGATTAATGCCAGAAATAATTATCTAGAGCTGGGACTTTGGACTTAGCAAGCATGCGGCATATGACCACATACATGGTTTTCTATTCATAATTCCTTCATGCTGGAATACAGATACTATATGTCAGTGATATAATAAGTAGAAAAATGCCAAGTTCAAGGCAATGCTTGCCTATTCCCTGCATGCTTCCACATGTTATCTTGATGGGAGAAAAGAGGCAGAGAGGAGTGAAGAGGAATGCTATGGTTAACAAACATGTCCCTTTTAACTGATCACTTTGGTCATTCATTTTCCCCACATCCCATTGATGATGCCTGAGAATTATTATATATGGGGGAAACTCAGGATGACCATCCAAATCTTAGCTGGGCAAACTTTTCTGTAGTTCTGAAATGCTTGATATTGCTGCTTAAGTAGAAGGTTAAAAAATATACTCTTCACATGTCAAAGGCAGGTGTATTTAATCAAGTATATTCCGACTTTGGACTCACTCAGAGTCAAAGAAGCAGAAGGAGAAGCAGCAGCAGAACAGAGAACAACGGACAAAGTGCCACCAGACTGCTTTCCAGGTTGGGATCAAGAATGAGGAATCAGGACTGACAGTTTCAGAAATAGCTTCGATTCCTAAGAGTCTGCAAACCCCAACATGATATCTGGGGTATGCAACCCAAACGAGGATGTGGACCATGTTGATAAGAGTTTGACTTACCCAATTTAGGTTTTACCTTCAAACCTTCATATTCTCTCAATGCACTAATACCCTTACCTCTTGCAATAAAGCAGCACGAGGTACCTACAGTGTTCAGACTTATTTCTTGCATATGCCATGGAGTAAGTGCCTGCAAACTTTAATAACAGCCACGCCAATCAGCTCTGGCAAGCTGCAGTTACTGCCCACCCACTGATAAGCGGTGACTGTTGTTTGCAAACTTTGCCTCCCTACGCTTCCTGCATGACCAGCACCCAGCCAACCCTCCGCAGATGCTCCAGTTGTCTGGAGCTTCTCTGGACACATCCCAGAGGAGAGGGGCAGGAGCACCAACTGTACGCATACGCTGCAGAGCTGCTCAGACACCAGCATGGGCTGCCTGGCTCTCCTGCCGCCACTGAACAGCCGCTGCCGTGGAGCTGCCACGCCAGACCCTTCATATGCGTGACTGCAGGCTAATTATGGGCTGAAGTTAGCAAAGGGATTTTGTCAGCAGAGTGCAGTAAGTCAAATACCATTTTCTGTGGGATGTATGTAATGCAAGAGGTGTAATGATACAGGCCCATCCTGAAGAATATCCAGCTATTAGATAAACAAGTGAGTGATGAGCTGTGAGTTCAGGAAGACCTGCTTTACAAGTTGTACTCTGCCTTTCTGCATTAGTGGACTCAGGTAATGCTGCAAGACTCTAGATTGCCTTGCCAGTGATACTGTCACTGCTCAGCTTACAAAACATGCAAATTTCCTAGTTTTTTCCATATTTTCACAGTACATACTACTATCTTGAGATTCCAGTAATTGACCTTGATATGGCACTTGCTAGGAAGGTATATGTACTGGAAGACAAAACGTTTCTTAATTCATTTATTAGTTTTTCATTGTGCCTTCATTCTTCAGAGCAGGCAAACAGGAATTGTCCATGCAATGGTTCCAGTACAGGCTGGGAGCAAAAGCCCCTTAGAACTGCTCATCTGCATCCTTCAGACAAATCCAGCAGTAACTGACTTGCAGATCTCCACTTCTGCACTAACATTTTGCCATTTGGTGAGACTGTGATTAAAGAAACAATTCTCTTTTTTCCTGTATTTGTGGACTTCTCTGTTGTTCAAAGCCATTGCTGAACCAGGGGTTTTTGGGGGGTCTTTTTGTCTTTCCTTGTTCATGATAATCAGAAAAAACCAAACAGCACTCCTTAGAGCTACACACTCTGATCAGAAAGAAATGAACATAGAAGTAGAGTGAAATATATTGTCAAGCAAATCACTGGTCTGCTGCCTACCAAACACAGCTCCAATCACACTGCTCCGAGCATTGCTCCCAGCACCACTTTTAACAAACAAAGCCCTTTCTTCAAAGGCATTGTGTGGAAGAGCTTAGCTAGTCTTTCTGCCTTCCATTCTTCTCCAGGTGCATGAACATACACAGAACCAACAAGTTAAGAAGATGAATGCAACTGTTCCAACACCTTGACCAGAAGACTTCCAGGCCAACAGGGTTTGGAAATGGAACCTAATCTACGGTTGGCTCTTGCCTGTGTTGGAAAGTGGATGAGGAAGGCAAACGACAAACAACTCTTCCTGAAAGAACCCTGCTTTCTGCGAGCTGAAAACAAGCAAACCTTTCCTAAACAGTGTGTTCCTCCACATCCACTGACCTTAATTAAATCTGGTACATTTTAGAGCTCAGGATGATGAAGTGACACTGAGTTTAGCTATGAAAAACCCCAGAGTTGTAAGATCTGTTTGACAATCACTGTCTGAGAATGTTTCTCGTTTCAGTTGCCCAGATGAATAGAAACAGCTGGTACTAGATAATCTTTAGGATTCTTCATTGCCTAAACAGCATTTACCAAATGGAAATCATCTGGAAAATGTGGAAGCATGCCTTCTTTGCACCCTTTTTCTTCTGTGTGAGAAATTAGGAAATGTCCCCAGAAAAAGAACAGGAACAATTGCCAAACAATGACTGATTAAAAAAAAAAAAAACAACAGGAATTTAGAGCAATTAATTCTTACATGGACATGATATAAAACCCAATAAATAAAGGACATTTTATTCCAAACAGTCATTCTTAAATGTCTATGCAAGAAAAGTAAAGCACTCAGTTGTTTACCCCTCAGAGCAGATAATAAAGCTGTGCCTTGTCACACAAATTCATGGAGTGGGTTAATACAGAGGAAATGAGCTGTTCGACGTTTTATTTCTTCTGCTTTGGTACATTTCCAGCTCTCCTAATTGGTGGCTGTAGTATTTATTTAGAAAGCCAAGAATAAATACATTTTTAAAGATTAAATTAACACTAATTTTTGTCTAACTATGTATTTGCTGGATAATATACTACACCCTTGAAAACCTTATATTTACTGTTAAGCTAAATAACTTCCTCCTGCTATCCAGCTGTTACCATAGTGCCCAACACAGGCATTTTCTTTAATGCAGTTGGGACAAAACATTCAGATTGCTTCTTTATTCAGGCAGGAAGGACAGTAGGTGACTTAAGACTGCAGCGTGACATACTGTGCCTTTGCAGTCATCATCATTTTTCCTTCTTTTCAAAATCTTATTTTATCCCAATATTTAGAAAGGTAAATGTCAACCTCTAGAAATAACAGAAGGAAACAAAAAGCCATCCTAGCTTTTAACAAGGGGCTCTGACTCATTTATAGGAATCTTAGGATGCCCATGACACTTTTCCTAGCACACAAAAGCCTCATGAAAAGATGGAGACTAAACTAGAAAGGCTGTTTTATAGAACTAAAATATAGATCTTACTTTTTAACCTAGGAATTCCTCACAATTAGCTAAGACCAGGTAGTACTAAGAAAGACGTCCACCACATAAGCAAGGATAAGACAAATTTAAATATTATTTTATAGCCTAGGAGTGAAGACTATTACTCTGTGTCAATAATATATTAATCTGAAGAGGAATTGGTACATACTTATTTTCAAAATATTTTGCTTTGCCTGTATTAATGTATTAAAATGTATGAGTGTCTATGTTCTAGAGGTTATAGATCATGCATCTTTATTAAGTAGAGCATATTTTATATAAATCCTATCACAAAATGCTTTCTGTAGTGCTATAGAAATATTGTGGAATGAGACTCTTCTCAGAGTAGACACAGGTTGCAGCAAGGAAAGTTCCAGTTTGACTCAAGGAAAAAACGCTTCGGTGCTCAAACACTGGGACAGTGAAATCACCTCCTTGGAATTATTCCCAACTCTGTGAGATAAGGCGCTGAGCAACCTGACTGAACTTTTTAGGCCCTGCTTCAAGCAGGGCTTTGGAGCAGGTGGCCACCAGAAGTCCCTCCCAGCCTAAAAGTACTCTATGATTCTGTGACTGTAAAAGCCATAAAAAATGTAAATGGCTGATATAAATATATCTATTTTTATATATAATAGCTAATGGGAAATGTGTAATAGCTAAACTATCTGCAAGAGAATTTCTAAAATATATCTAAAATACATTTTAGCCAAGTGCTAAATAACTTCATCTAGGTCCTTTATAAAGATCTATATCTGTTTTTTTCCCCCTCATATCTATCTTAAACTGTGTCAGTAAAGTTAATGGAAAAATGGCAAGCAAACTGAGTCTAGAACAAATGTATCTCTAAAACCCAAGTATTCATTCATAGTATACTTCATTCGTAGTTTTACTTTTATATACGATTTTCATTCCTTTTTTGTTATGCTGTAGTTCTAAATATGAAATTGGAAATATATAGTCCTTCATTTGATGATAATTTCTGAGAAAAGACTTCACTTCATGTGGACTTATAAGAAAACTGTTTTACTACCTATGCTTATTTAGCATTCTTAATTATTTTTATTAAAAACCTGAAAAGAATAATTTGGAACAGAGAATTGCAATGTGTTGAAAAGTGTAAATAATTCTGAGCTACAAATCAATATATTTACATATGAAACAATGTAATATATTAGGACATGGCTTTGCAAACCTTTATATAAGAGGAAAACTTTACTCATGTCTAGTCTGTGCAAGTCTTGGCAGGTAAAATTACTCACCAGCATAAATGTTCATAAGAATAGGTTCTAAATGGATTGTAAATAAGTTACGAAGTATCTACCACACAAAAGAATTGCAGCGTATCAGCGCCCACAGCTAATGCATTTAATTTACTGTAAAAGTTGTACCATTCACCACAATTTCACTATACCATTTAGTTAGTATAAATGAAATGTATAGACAAAATGCTGACTTGGTAAAATTATTTGACAATAATTGACTGTACTTTAATCCCAGGTCTAATTATTCCATAATTTTTAAGTATTTAATAAGCTATTTAATTAATAGCCCAAGCCTTACAATAACAAAATACTCTTTTACTGAGTCACTGTTATATGGTGAATCTACAACAATTACAGGTTTTCGAAAATTCCTTTCAGTGACATTCACTTTGTGAAGCTTTAGAAACCATGAAACCACTTAAAACTCTCATCCGATAAAAGCTGTATCACACTTTAATGATATTGTAAGTGTGTATATTCTAAGATTCAGCTATCCAAATATATCTGTAGGTTTAAAGTTGCAGCTGAGTGCCTGTGAGATAAATGTACTGAAACTGGGTAGTTCTGAGAGACCCACTGAAAGCCATGGGAGCCAGGCATCTGACCTACTTTTGCAAAATCTTTTTATGGTCCCAACTGCATCTTTAAGACCTTTGAAAATCTGCTCTCATGTCATTAATTATTACGGTTGCTAACTAAAATGTGAACGTTGTAGAATACTACTGCTTTATTAGGGCTACATGGCACTCTGCTGCTGTCACAGACCCAGAGCACAGGCATTTGCTACAAAAATCCACAGACTTTGAAACAGTAAAAATTGGCATTGCACTGTATTGGCATGGTATGAAGTCAACATTTAAAAAAAAACATACAGGATCTTTAAAAAGAAGTTCGTAGCTCTGGCCAAGAGAGAAGGAAGACAGTATCTTTAATGCATTTGCTCTCAACGATGGTCGAGGGATCTAAGCATTTGCAGAAGCAGTCAGTATTTTGCAAGAAGATGCCACACTGAACATTTGTCTCTTTTCTACAACTGAGTAACTTGTCCACTTTAAAACTAAATTCAACTATGTAAGCCCATATTTCAGTTTACAATACTTTAATTTGTCTCGGTTAGGTTGTTCCATTGTTGAATTAAAAAATCCAAGTAAAAGAGAAGTTGGAGTTTTGCAATTTATAGTTATGATACTGCTGTCATGTTGTTTGCATTAGCATATTAAGATACAAACATCCCTGGGTTATAATGACAAGAAACATAAAGTTGCTATATTGACCTGAAATGACTTTTCCTACACTTAGAACTCATAAGCAATGACCTTTATACTGAAGTGATTATCTTCTAGCAAGAAACATAGCAAGCAAAAGTACATCCTTGTCATAGATGTGATTGCTATTATTTATTATTAGGCTATGCTCAATTAGATTTTCCAATTGTTTCTGTCACATATATTTCTACATTGCATGGAATAGCTCCCTTTATCTTCAGCCTGTTCCAGTCTGTTACCGATACACTTCACAAAAGAAGTGGTTTAGTTTCCTTGAATAAACATGGGATCTAACCTTTTGGTCCTGCAATGACCTGATGGCTTTATTCTTCTGTATTTCTCCACGAGTGTCTTTTCATCTTCATCATGAAGGCAAAACTTCACATGTTCACATTCAGACCTTGCATAGCTCTGTGCCTCCACAAATCCTTATTCCTAATACCTTTTGCTAGCTTCTTGTTTTCTGTTTATGCGTCTCTTAGGCTTATCTTCTAAATACACCTATCGCACTCTCTTGTAATACCTTCGCATGTTATTCCTTAGGCTTGCAACTCTGTGCGTCTTACCATTCAGATGTCCATTTTAAATATATTTATTTCATGAAACTTTTAAAAATAACCCATCATGAATATATTAGGCACTTTTAAACTGAGCTTATCTTTTATCACACTGCATACTACATGTAGTTTGAATGTAATTTGTAGTTGTTTAGAATGTAGTTTGTGTCTAATTTAAAATCTAAGTACTGGAGGCATAGAATCTGTTTCCTCCTTTATTACTTGTGTTACAGCAAAGTTTAGGGGCTGTAATGGGTCCCTTTGCAGTAGGTGTTGTACATACAGATCAAGAACAACAGCATTCTGTATAGCATACAGCTTGCACAGGGACTGGCTGTGAATAATAATTAAAACAACACTATTCCCTCTCTCAGTCAGCAGTTATATGGATTTGCTGAAACTCTGCAGACTTTCTGATCAGGGCTATTTTCAAAGTAGAACAACACTTTCACACAAAGTGCTTGCAAGCTGTATGTTTCTGTTAAACGTGGAGAATACAGCATGCAGCAGAAAAACCACAGCAGTGCTAGCACTGAAACAGGCACAAGTGCACTTAGGCCTCATCTTTTTTTTTTTATTTAAAATTCTCAATTTTCTTCAGTTTCATCATATTTGTGAAATTATTTAGTCTTCAATAGAGGAGGAAGCATGTACAAGACTGAGAAGGCAGATGAAATAAAGACTTCTTGACAGGCAAGAGGAATTTCTGGAAAGACAAAAAACATGTGCTGCCTGACCAAATAAAGTATTTCTGAAGTCCTGGATCCTGGTTAGCAACTGAAGGAAATTTAGAACAGCTTGGAGAGACTTAGGGGGATGAATAACATGTAATAAAATGGGCACATGTATTAGGGATGATAATCAGAAAAAGATATCCATATAGTTGTTTGTCATAAGTGTTTATATCTGTAATCAAGGGGATGTACCATCTGCAAAAAGATCAAGTTTCAAACACAGTACAATGTATCACTGATACTCTGCATTTCTATTGGAGGCTATATTAGAGTAAATAATGCGATATAATCAATTAAAGAAATGTGTACTTGCAGCGTTAGGGTTCAATACTGTACCTTATTTCATAAAAAATTACCTCACAGAGATGTTCCATTAGTGTGACCGTGTTAAAAATGTCCAAAAAACATTAACATATCATTAGAGACAGTTTAGATTTTTCATAGTAATTTTTACATAAACCCTTTTTTTTACAATTTTTATTAAAAGAATTTACTAAATTTACTAAATGTACTAACTTAATGAATTTAATAATTTATTAAAATACTACTAACTTGTCAGGGGGTAATGAAAAATGTTTTAATTTTCAAAATATTACCTAAATTGCAATTGAAAAACTAATTTGATAATTTATTGGTAAAAACACCGTGACAAAGATGAAGAAAATATGCTTTTTATTTTGAAAGATAAAGCCTCTTCATCTTGCAACATGGTTCACAAGGGATGCTGAGGCACTTCGTCATCACGGACAGGGGTCTCTGAATTTTGAACAACTAGGGTTGTATTTTTCACACTTCCAGATATTTAGAACAACTGAACACGTGTGTGCACCCCCCTGCCATGCACTGGATTGCTTAATGCTTTCCAAATACGCAGAACCTGAATAACAAATAAAATACCCTGAAGGACTAGTTCAGGGCCACATGAGCTTCAGGTGCACGATGTTCTGAAAATCATGCCATCTTCTTTATTTCTTTTAAATTCTTTTTTTTTCCGTTCTAGTTTGGTGTGTTAGCTCTCCGTTGGTCAGTCTAACGTCGGCTCTGCTGCTTGGGCGGCAGTTGCTTGCGCATCCATAGGAAGCTACGCGCTACTTGCATGCTGCCTTGCTTTGCGCCACTGTGAAGGAGAGGAAGAAGATGCTTACGTGGAAGGCAACATCCAAAAAGAGTTTATGTGTTTTCAGCTTTGCTTTATTAGTGGGGTGGCGGATCAAGAGGACACGCGCGTGCTGTCAACTCCCACCCTTAAATGGAGTCTCTTCAGCCACGGAGTTACACACGGCCGGCAGTTTTGCAGGGGTTTTGGGGGAACAGCGATGCAAAGCACCACAAGGTTTTGGGAAAGAGCAGAGCTTTGTTCCCATTACAGAATCTGTTTCTTTTTTTAAAAGAAAAACTCTTGCTGTTTCCAAATGGGGACGCTGGAATCTGAATTGTGAGCTCAAGATTTGAAAAGTAACAGAACCGTTTTTAACTGTTATTAACTGTCAACGTTATTCTAATGCATTGAAATATAATTCATGAAGGATGTTTCATGCCACATACGCATTGAACACATCTAACGTACCCAGGCTGTCTCGGTGTGTTTCCTCAGCCATGTGTCTGTGTTTGTAAAGATTCTCGCTTGCAGTATTTTTACAAATCTGGCGAAGCCAGCTGCGTGACGAGCTCACACCGCCTCTCCGCTCAACCTCCCATTGTAAGTTACGAGGCCGTCCCCTCAGCCCACAGGCATTTTAACCGCAAGCTGGGCTGACCCCACTTGGGGCGACCGGCGGCGGCCCTGCCGGCAGGCGGCCGGCCGGCCGTGGCGTGGGGCGGCCTGCGGGGCGCTGCCGGCAGCCCGGCCGTGCGGGGGGCGAGGGCCCGGCGGGGCCGGGGCGGCGGCGGGGCCCTGCGGGCCGTGCCCGCGGTACTTAGGGGCGGCGGCCGCCAGGCGGACGGCCGCGGGGACGGCCGCGCTGGGGGGAGGGCGGGGCTAACGCACGCTGACGCGCAGGCGCGATGGAACGGCGCGCGCCGTCTCCCAGGGTACGGCGCGTCCGCGTCCCGTCGTTCCTCGCGGGCCGTTGCGTCCCCTCTGACCCGGGCCCGTTGCTCCACCATCCGGGCTCTCGGCGCCACACGGGGAAGATGGCGGCGCTGCTCCCTGCCGAGTGGATAAAGAACTGGGAGAAAGGGGGCAAGAACGAGTTGTGAGTGCGGGGTCCTGACGTGGGAAGGCGGTGGGGCGCTGCGGGCCGCCGGCCTGCGGGAGGGAGAGGGGGCCTAGGCCTCATCGGCCGAGGGAGGAAGAGGGGGGGGGCGGCGAAGAGGTGGGAGCGGGCGGGGAGAGGACGTCGCTCGGGGCTGCGTCCTTGCTGCTGGGGCTTAGGGACGAAGCCCTGGTCGGGAAGAGGGCCTAGGCCGCCTTCCTATCCGGCTAGCCCTGCTTTGTCGGTTGCTAACGACCTCCGCCGAAACTCGTCCCCGGTAGCTGGGCCTAGCTCTCCTGGCGCCCGTTGCCCGCGCCCCGAGCGCCCCCTTCCTGCCTCTGGGTCAGGTTTATCGGGTGTCGGGCTCCTCTTTAGCCGCCCCCCCGGGGTGATACGGAGCCTGAAGCGTTCTTGCTTCGCTGGCTCCACGATGTTGACCTTTCTGGCAGAGCTCTCAGCCCCCGTTCCCACCTTTCTACCTATTCCGACGTGACTAGCGCTGAATTCTTTGATTCAGCTAGTCATTACTATTCATCCTACAAGGTAATCTTTGTGTGCCGAGAGGTCTGGTTGCAGCTTCCCCAATCAGTCCAGGTGTGGTAGGAGCTTTCCCTTTCAGGGCCTTCTGTGTGTCTGTTTTAAGCAATCTTAACTTGGCAGGTGCGCTAATTGTGCTGCCTGCTGTGTTTCAGGAGTATGTCTGTTCGGGGGTTATTCACCAGTTTGTCCATTTCACGTTGCTATCTTAGCTTGGACAAGGGAGTTCTGTATACTAACTGTATGTTTTTTAAATGCTCTTATTTTATTTTTTTCATGCACTTCTGGTTTTTGTTGTAAGTAAAAAAACCCTGCAGTTTCAAATATGGGTGTTTGGGGGATCACTTTGAGAAACGTTTCTTGATACTCACTCTTTTTGTGATTTTCTTTTGTTAATCTATTTTAAAAGGTTGTGCAGCTATGGTAATGACTTTCCCTGTGCATGGAGAAAAGGGTAGTGGGGTAGACAATAGAAGACATCGAGGCTCCCTGCACAAAACATGGTTCTCCCCAGACCCTCAATTTTGTAGTGAAGGGGCCCCCCTTTATAGCCATGTCATTTTTGGCTTTGAATTCTGCTAGAACCATTATTGCGTTAGCACATAAGTTTAACGTTTTGATGTGAATGATACAAGGCCAATGAAAATATCTTCTGTACCTGCATTTCCAACAATAATAAAAGTGTTCAGGAGCCCCCAGACGATGCTGAGGTTTGCATTGCTTTTTTAATCTGCTTAAGATTTTATGGCAGTAGCTGAATTTGCATCCAGCATGGCGATAGTTATACAATAAGCACAGAGACCTTTTTATTGAACTTCAGTATGAATAAGAAAGAATAGAATATATAAATGTATGCTGATACCTTTCAAAAATGCACAAATTACTATAATAAAACAGATTGCCTTTTTATACATAACATTCTATACATGTAGATGCACTTGATAGCTTTTCTGTTATTATGTGACTACTTCAGGCAAAAATGACTTATGATTATGATTCTTGTAACTTACCCTGTTGTGATCACTGAGATTGTATGGTGTTTGCACGAAGACAGAAATTTCATAGTTGATCATAGAATGGCAACTGCATTGTTTGCATTGAGTTCTCAGAACTTTTAACTGTCTGAGAGGCAAGTTAGCTTAGCTTTTAACCATGATAAAACCTTTTATGATTCTCCCCTCCCTGTAGACCAGTACTTCTTAACCATGATGGGAAGGAAGTGTTAATCTGCTGTGGGACCAATAAAACAAAATGATAGGCTAAATTCCTGTATTTGTGGCATTTACATTTCATTTGGAATACTGCATAAATGCAGTTCCAGGCATGATTTAAAGAGTCATTTGCAAAAGAGGCCATACATTTTTAAAAGAAATGTGATTGTGTCTGGATAACAGTTGTCAGTTTTTGCAGTGATAGCTTTATAAGCATGTGGAATATGTATGAACTTACTTTCTGGGAGCAAAATAATGTATCTGTAGCCAATATCTAGACAACTTTTTAGGAAACTAACTTTTTTGGGCGAATCTTCAGTGTGTAACTTTGTGTTTCTTTTTCTAAAACTTCCTATCCTGTTTTACTGGAGGAAAGTAAAATAATGATGCTCTCTTTCCAAAATGAAACACATGAAGTATTTTTAAACCTTATGTAAAGTAAAAAGGGGAATAAGTGTAATGATACTTTTTACTGAATTATTCATCCAATACAAATATGCCTAGAAATATAAATTAGGTCTAGGCCACAATTCCAGTCTCAGGGTTTGTGGTTCAAAGTTAAGACAATGCATTATATTAATAAACAAGTTAGAAAAGTGGGGAGGGGAAGGATACTGCAAAAAGACAAAACTGAGAATTCTAGCAAATACAGGGTTTGCAAATATTTTAGAAGATTTTTTTTGCTGGGTTTGGGGTTTTTTTTTTAAGTCTATGGAAGCTGGGTCTAATAAGGTCCATGCATGAAGTCAGAGTACATTCACTCTTGTACAGAGGGGTTTGTTTTGGTCTTAAACAAACTGGTGGGCTTATTCACAGGGAGGCAAACACCAAATTTGTTGAAAAGTGAGGATTACAGGGGAAAAAACCCTCATAACTAGCAGAAAGAAAAGATTAGGTCTTTTGGAAAAAAGTATTTATTTGCTGGAGCATGAAATGGCTTACATGATCTGACTAGATCAGCCCAAGATAGTATTTTGGCAGTTACTGGTTATCTAAATAAAAACACAATTTTATGTTTTGGGGGAATATGAAACTATATTGAGAGAAGTAAATGATTTGTTTTTATTTCGCATTTCAACATCTACTGTGATTAATAATGAATGCTTAAGATGATCAGTGTATGTTTTCTTATGTGATCCTGAGTGGTATGGTGGTGGTCTGCCTACACTTGAAAACATACAGGATTTGTAATATTGCTGTAGTCTGTGGGAGATGCTGTTATGGGGGGGCGGGGGGAGAAAAAGTTTGATTGTTTTATAAAGAAAACAAAATATAGGTATGTTTTAAAGAAATCCAGTAAGCAAATCGGTTTTAAACTGACTGATCTTTGGCATGAAAAATAATTAACTTTATTTTTGCTGATGTGATCAGTTTGTCATGATATAACAGTAATATCAAAAAACCAGAAGGTAAGGATTGTGTATGTGTCTTAGAGTGTCATAATGTTAATTAGTAAGGCAGCATCGTAGAGCTTAGGTAGCAGTGACCATTAACTTCCTAGAAATTGTTCAGAGACCTTGTCCAAAACTGTACATGCTTTGAATTTTAATTAATCTAGCTACTGATAATATCTAAACAAATACATAAATGTACATCATGTGGGAGTTTCAAGTGTTCTGAGCTACCAAAACTATAAATTGGTCAGGATGTGGTAATCTTATCTGACATTTTCTGTTTTGTTCAGACCCTTCTCTGTCTAAATACAACTTTTAAAATTATGTGCATTTGTTTTGCTACTGCCAGATACTGTGTAGAGATTGAGTTGGAATCTGTGTGACTGCTTACTATGCTGATCAGTCTAGACTCCTTGTAGACCTATTTGTGTGTGCTTATACTGCCCTTTGTAGTGAAATCGTATTGTTTTGTATAGTGTCTTCCACGATAAGATGCTGGTCTATGACTGTAGCCCATATGAACATTTATGATACGCATACAATGGCGAGCACTTACTCTTAGACTGGTACCTTACCTTGTTTTGTGATAGATTAAACACATCGAGGACCCTTTAGTGGGGAAGTAGGGCAGCCAAGTAATGTACTTGGCTGGCAGTTCATGCAATATGTTAAGCCTCAAGATAAACTGAAGAAGCTTAACATTCTGTGAATGTGAAACTTTTGAGACTCGATCTTTCAAGCACTCCCAAGATGTTTGTTACCTCACTTGCACAAGGAATGTCACGGTGTTGAGTTAAAGGGCTGAGAGTCAGGAAGACAGAGTTTAGTTGTAGTTTTGCCATCCTGACTGCAAAATGCAATTGATTATGCTTTATCTCTACTAGAGAACTACCCATGTCAGTTAAATTATGCATATAATTAAATGTTTGCAGGCACATGCACTTTGTGATAATTACTGCCATATACTATGTGTGGGAGTGTAATTAAGGATATAGGATGTTGTGTAAGAATTGGCAGGCTTGGGTTCATTTGCAGGCTCTGCCATGCAAACTTGTTCAATAGGTGTTCAACACTGCTTCAGAATTTGTTGTTTAAGCAAATCTATCCCATCTTAGTCCAAAACAAATTTAATTTTGAAACTTTGGTTTTCAGAAGTGATTCTGTGATGGTTTTTTTTCTTTTTACTTTCCAGGTTATCCTATTTTTTTAATTGTATTTTACATGTATTACACAATTTTATCTTCAGATGAAGGGATTTAGGTTTTAGTAGAGTAGGGAAGTTCTCCATCCTAAGCTTGCAGCAATGAACTACAAGATTAGAGTAGTAAGTTTCAAAAGAACTCTTTAACAGACAACAGACAGTTTGGGTCTGTTGAACTGAAAAGTGGACCTGATAAATTTCCGTTGTTCTGGGCATTGTTTAACTGGGAAGGTATTGTTGTGGCTTTTTTCTGAGTTGATTAATCATACTAGTATTGACATTTTTATTCTTGTGAACACAAAAGTATTTAGATTTTAATTTATGATGCACTCAGTTGAGACTAGATGAATTGATCTTGCAGCTTGTTGGTGCTGGAAGGGAGGGCTTCTGCCTTGTCTTCATTCACCAGGGTGCTCTCTGCTCTGGTGCTTATCTGACCTGGTAAGCTGCCTCAGCTTGCAGAGGTGGCAGAAGACTTGGTTTTTGACCGGTTTTTCTGCCAGGTTTGTCAGCTTATTTAAGTGATTTAACTAACATGAGGGCTAGAACTGTGCGGCCAAGAAGGGAAGCAGTATTGGTGAATGTGTCCATTTCTGCAGCAACAAGCCATTAAATCAGCTCAGCTGTACTGCCTGACAGCACCTTCAGAAAAGGTCATCCTCCTTTGGAGACAGAGTACTTGTATGAAAGAATATAAGCACAATTATTAATTGAAGAATATAAGCACAATTATTAATTAAAGAGTAACACCAACACCTCCTTTTCTACTACCAAAATTTTCACACGTAGACTTTCACAAAAAGAAAATTTTACTTTTTTTTTCCCAGTTTAATAATTCAGGGAGTTTTAATTACAAATATAAAGCAAATTGTTTTGCAGACTGATCTTAAATGGGGTTTCTTGTTACATTCATCACACAGATTTGTGTTTTGAAGTAATGTGAAGTTGATAGTACTTTTTTGTTATTGCTGAAAAGGGAATTGGAAGAGGTTAAAACTCTTTATTTTGTATTAAGATGTACTTAAGTGAACTCTTCAGTCCAAGCAGACAGGGTTGTTGCTCATGTAACCTGGTTGATGGTATCCCCTTATGACATAGAAGTTAAAGTGTGCATCTTGGTAGATAATTCTTTGGAATCAGATGTTTCACTTTTCTAAGCTCTGTATACAAATAACAGTAATGAGTGTTTATAGGGTAACTTGTTTATGGAGGAGTAGTAACTAAAATTTAAGAAAATCTGACTTAGGTCAAGTTGATACACTCTTTGGGGACAGCTGGGAAAAAAAAATCTATTGCTTCTTTAAAAGAAAAATTTCACTTACCATTCATGAAAAATAAAATTAATTACCTATTCCCCTGTTTTGCTGTCTCTCTTCTGGTTATTTCCAAATATGTTGCATTCTCTTCAATAGCATTTAGAACATCTTTGCTGTACCATTGCTTTTTACTGAGCTTGCATGTTTCTGCTGATTACATTATGTGTGAAACTGCCCGTTTCCCAGTTGTCTTTAAAGGGTGCATATACCTTGTATTTGCTAATTATAATCCTGTGGTTGCTGGAACAGCTGTTTAGTCCTGCTGGAGAGGTAATAATCTGTATAGGATGCAAATAGAATGAGTAATGGATTGTTACAGAATCCTTTTTTACTGTTTATTTTTCATGATAAGCCTCTAATAATTATACATACCTGCCTTATTTGAGAACATGCTTAAAAATCGCTTCCACAGGAAACTGTAGTCTTGCCATCTTGTGTAGGATATGATGTAGCTCTGATACTGTCTTCAGTTTCTGCATGTGAAAGACTGTTTGATGAAAAATACGTGAAACTTTTGGTTGAAAATCTGCTAGCGTGAAGAAAGTTCTTAAGAAATTAATTGGTGTCTTTTTATAATATAGGTAAATCACTACCTTTTAAAAAATACTGTTGCTTTTAAATGTGAAACTGCTTTTGAAGCCTTATGCTGGGGTGACAATAGTGGTAGAAGAGAGGGAAAATCCCTGTAGCCTGGAAGCGTGTCTATTCCTAAGCCATCAGTGTAGTAGAGAAGCCTGCTTTTCAAGCATTTATTTTATAACGCACAGAACTATTACTATATTTCTTGGAACAGTCTGTACAATATTTAGTGAACTTTTTACATATGGCTGATTTGGTTGAGGGAGCCTCAGGAGTGACTAAAGGCAAAGTAACATGACAGGTCTTTATATCCTATAGTGGATTCTCTTAGTGACTAGAATAGGTAAAATTCTGTCTTGCCATTGATAAAACATAGCATCAGGAAATCATGCAGGTAGTTTAATGTTAAAAATTTTTTACAGGTCAGAGTTTGAAAATTATCATAGTCAACAGTATTTCTATGAGAAGCATTTTGTCGTTGGTTAATAGCAGTAGGTTAATGCTAACACTTCCATGCTTCCTTTCACATACTAAAATTGCCTAGTGTTCTCACTGTTCTGTGTGTAAGCATGTGTGATGTTAGGAAGAATATTTTTTAAGTACATGATACATATATATGTATGCGATCTATTGAGAGTCTTGTATTTCTTTGTGTAAGTTCTGTAAATTAGTGTTTACTCTATGAGAATTAAAATGTAGTCAGCCATTTAAACTGCCCAAATTTAAAGTTAGTTTAGCCAGAACAACAAAAGAACCCCAAAACATTTGTATATGCTAATACCTAACTATTTTTATGTTTTTTCATTTTTTTAATATTTCTTTTGTTTCAGTGTGCAACTATGTCGCACTCTTAGTGAAAACAAAAGCCATGATAATATGGGTTTCAGAGGTAAGTTGTGTGGGTTTTTTGGTTGTTTTTAATTAAAGGGAAAAAAAAGCCTGGAAACAGTTGATTATGGTGCCTCTGCATATATCTGCTTGGAACATTCATATACAGTGACTGTTAATGCTTGCTAAAGGTGAGTAATACAAGTAGTGGGGCAATACTAACGTCCACAACTAGGTTTGTCTTTAGATGTCCAGGTGAGAGATTTCTTAGACGGTAGTAAATGGTAGGGTAGTCCAGTATTTGGTCTGTGCTGTAGAAAATGGAATTCCATTTTACAAACTCAACATAAAACTAGATTTTATTTTAGAAGTTAAATATATGAACACTAATGTATGCAAGTGTGATTGTACATTATTAAATTGGGTACTGCACCAAACTGTCCTCTTGAATTGGCTTTCAAAGTAGTAGAGTTATGTTTTACATAAAATTGATGTCTAAACCAATCCTGCTATATTAAAGTCTTTAGCAATTAGTGTTCTTTGCCAAAAGCACTGTGATAGGTAAAATTAACCTGTCCATTTAAAAAATAAAAAAATCTGCTTTTAATGCAGCTACGGTGGTGTGCAGTCACTACTTGGTTTAACTCATTGAGATCTGTAACTTATATGCCCATTGTGAATATTGTTTATTGAGCAAACCATGTTGTACAAGTGCAAGGTGAAAGCATGGGGTTATACTGTTTTTCGTGTACTAAAAAGTATAGCAACATTGTAGTGTAGTATTTAAGAACAATTCTTTCCAAGTTTACTATAGCTGTTTTTGCAAACACCATGTTTAACATTGCAAGATTTTTCTCAAATGCAGTACCTCTCTTTAGTGTTTCAGCTTAATATAAGTTTTTGTAAAACAGCATTCTTCAGTTATGGGAGACTTAAAAAAAATAAAACAAAAATCCTCATTAAGCATTTTTTTCTCCAATTAAATTTTACTTTCTGCTAGAGAAATGGTTTTTGAAAGCATATTTGTGATGAAATATGATTAAGAAAAAGTACTGGAATGTTTTATATATATTATATTTTTATATATATCTGTATACAAATGTATAATATGCTGTTTATGTGAATTATAAGTTAAAGGTGTCTTTGTTAAACCAACTGCCAAGAGTCAAGTTAGTATATGCAGGACTGTATTTTTTCACCCCACTTTACTATTATTCCATAAACTCTCTAGGGAAAGTGCATCATCTCGTACTATCTGCTGGCGTGAAGTCTTACCTTTGGCGCTCAAATTTAATCTATCAGTAGTAATAATGTAATCCCCCCTCATTGGTAAGAGAAGCACCCCTTCACTCGTGGGGTGTCTGAAGTCTACAGTGTTATTGTAAACACTGCTGTAAAAGTTAGACCAAGGATTACGTAATGTTCCTTAATCATCTGTTTTCTTTCAACAGATATCCAACAGGCTTTGTATGAGCTTGCATACCACGTTGTCAGAGGAAACTTAAAGCATGATCAAGCCTCTAATGTTCTTGGTGATGTCATAGTAAGTATATATTTGTAATAATTGCATACTTAGTAAGTTTTTAGTTTGTTATAAAAGTCCAAATGAAAATCAAGCAGGATAATATTCAACAGACTTGTTTTTCCAGGTCTAAAAAGTAATTCTTGTAAGTCCTTTTTCTTCATTTGTGTGCACTTGAAATATATGTAGTCTGCCAGGGTTTTGTTTTTTCCCCTACTTTTTGTGGCGAGGAATAGATATAGTCATTTTAGCATAAATTAAAAATTAAGTAATTTTTTAAGGGCATATGAAGACTGAAGTTTATAATAAATGCTAAAAATAGATTTGACTTGCTTATGCAGCATGTCTGTAATGCCACCTACTGGTTTTTATAATTCACATCTTTCTTACAGTGTAACAATGTGCGTCTGCCATTTTACTAGTGAGATGTCTAAGTCCTATGACTGCCTTTAAAAATAATGCATTAGCCTTATTTTTTTGTCTGAAAAAGGTTTTTCTTAAAATGCTTTGAATAAATAGAGAAAGTTGGGGAAAGAGTATTTTCCTCAACTTCTAAGGCTACCAAATGTTGGTGTTTCTAAAAACAAAACAGAAAACAAACAAACAAAACAACAACCCTGAAGAAAATACATTTAAAAAAATCTTCTAAAATGATTTCTTATTCTTTGTGAGTTCTTAGATTGCTGTTTTGACATGTATAGAACACTAAGAAAAAAATAACTTTTGCAGTAGTCTATTCTAGGATAACATTTTTAGGTTTCTAAACTTCTGCATTGGGTTTGAGAGAAGTCAAGGCTGAAGTGCACTTGGCTGTTGGCGTAGCATGTGATACTGTTTGATCTTTAGTTACTATAGGAATTGTAATTTGTTTGGTGCCTGAGAAAGTATAGTTTACTGTACAGGCTGGTGCTGCTCCTCAGACAGGGAGTTCCTTTGTGCTAGAGAAATGGAGGCAGTAACCAGAGGGTTTTGTCCCTGGCCACTAGACAGTCTTTTAAATTATGTTACAATGTTATGTTATTTCATTACGTATCAATAATTAGTACAGCACTTATGTTAGATATTAGTCAATAATTTAGCCTCTTAATTATTCATTAATCTCCATTATTAATTATTAATATCATTAGTAGTAATCTGCATTATTAATCTGAACTCAAAGCGTTGTTTTACGTAATGGAATAAGAATTTTCTAAGTACATATTGGAGTTTCTGTATTCACTACATGTGATCTTTTTCCTTTTTAGGAATTTCGGGAAGACATGGCTTCCATCCTAGCTGATGTATTCTGCATATTAGGTAAGTTGGGTTCCCTTCTTTTCAGCATTGCAACAGATTTGGAGAAATACGTGCTTTGTGCATTTGCTTGTTGACTTCCTCAGGAAATTTAATTAAATCTGTGAAGCATGACTTCTCTTTACAAAATGTGTGTTGATTCTTCCTCAGTGTATCTGTATCTCAGTTGTTAATGTCTTTTCATTATGCTTTGTTCTGTTATAGTTTCCAGAAGTTTACCTATTTAAAGGCAGTGGAAATTGATCTGCCAAGAATAGTTAAAGGAGCTAGCTTTTAAGAATGTTGGATGTTAGCTAATGGAATCAGTGACTTAGTGTTGTTATCGTTCTTACGAGTATTTTAAATAAAAGTTGACTTACTGGTGGGTAGATCCTCTGTGCTTAGAATGTGTTCTGTAAATATTTTTATCTGTACAGTCGCTTTTAGTGAAACGGAGCTTGTACTAATTGTCCAGAAATCTAAAGGCAAATGACGTCATTTGCCAAGTTACTATCTGCCAACTGAGCAGGCTTTAAAGATGCGTACTTCTTATTCTGGTAATAACTTCTGGATTTTTATGTTGTAATGTTGATCCAAAGCTGCTTCTCTTGTGTTTTTAGAATTTTAACCCTGTATACTTTTTTCCAGATCATAGTTTTAACTGTTTGCAGTTTCTATCTTGTTCTATGTCTCTGTTTTTTCAAAAATTTCAGCAAATGCTCTTTTGACAGTCTGCTCATCACAGGTCCGGTTTGTTCTGTATACTGAAGGAGTGTGGTGTCTACTATGCTGTGGCTGCCTCTGCAGAGAGGCACATAATTAAGTTTGCATGTGCAGCCTTGGTTCTGTAACATCTAAATGATGAATTTTGACTTTGTTTCATTCATAATGTTTCATTCTGTGTACTATTACATCTTTTTGTAATAATTAGTTTTTATAATGCAGTATTACAGTGATGCCCTTTTGTTTTTTAAGCTGGGTTAGAAAACTTAGACTAGTTGCTTCTTGAACTACTTGAATAACTGAAACTAGTGTATCTGTCTGCCTTTTTTTTTCTTTTTTTCGCTCTTTCCTTCCCTTCAAATAAGTACGTAGTCAAATGCCGTGCCTCCACTAGTAGGAGGGAAATAGTATGGCTAAGGAGCTATACTTTAAACTCTGGGACAAAGGACATTTGACAGTTTCTTGCTTGTTTTTAATGAGTTTCCTCTAATACTTTTTCCCTCTAACCAGTATTTGCTACTATCAGGATTTTTTTTTCCTGATGTCGTCATCTTATAGTTAATGCATTTCAATATATGAGAATTTGGTTTTATCCACTTCGTCCACTCATCCACATTCCCTGGACTAATTTTTGTCTGCACATTCTTCTTTGGCCGAGAGGCTTGGCTGCTAGGGTCCAGACTGATCTGGGAAGTCTGTTGCCTCCACTGCCACCCTGCTACGTCATTGGTTTCCATTCTGTTTGGGGGCTTCTTTCTCAGATTTTTGTTGTTGACGTTTTCTCTATGGGTCTAGTTTTTCTGTGGGTATGTGTGGCATTTTTTGTGTGTGTGTGGTGGTGGTGGTGTTTGTTTGTTTTGTAATGTCTGCCTTGCATTCTTCTACTGAGTTTTCCACTCCTTTTGTAGGTCCTCGCTTCCTGTAACGATGTGCTTTTTTTAAACTACTTTAGTCAGGCCTGCTTCCTTGGCCATTGTTTTATG
Organism: Ciconia boyciana; assembly: GCF_034638445.1. Classification (NCBI taxonomy): domain Eukaryota; kingdom Metazoa; phylum Chordata; class Aves; order Ciconiiformes; family Ciconiidae; genus Ciconia; species Ciconia boyciana. Next base: position 18,106,550 of record NC_132945.1, on the reverse strand, counting down.
GCATGTCTTCCCATAGGAGTGAATTTATGAATTGCATTCAGTAGTTGACAAGGCAAAAGAAAAGAATGGAAACACAGTCATAGCTAGTAAAAGACTGTAGACAGGCAGTAAATGGTAATTACCCTGAAGACGCAGGGAAAGAGACTAGAACATTAAGGCTAGGATCACACAGTTCTTTTCAGTGATTTTTACTTATCTTTTTGTATTTATTATTGATTCTTAATGCTTGCCATAAACCTTACTGCAACAGAGAGAAGGGCAAGAAAAATTATTATGGCATTCCTCTGGTGTCTGTTTTACCTTTTCATGAGATTTGTGGATGTGTGGGAATTGTCATCAAAATATTATGTGGACCTCAAGGTGGATGAGTAGGTGGAAAGTGGCAAGAAGCTAGCATGTTATAAACAAGCTGCTTTGCATTGTGTTATCATTAGCATTTATCAGAATAGTTACAAAAAGAAGAAACTCTTATAAATTCCACAAGTAATGATTTATTTTTTCCTTTTTTTTCCATCTTCTTTTATACTAGATATTGAAACAAGTTGTTTAGAAGAAAAAAGTAAGAGGGATCATTTTACCCAACTGGTATTAGCCTGTTTGGTAAGTTGCACTTAGAAAGCTGTTTGGTAAAAAATATGCCAAAATCTGACAAGAAAAATCAGAGAGTTTTGAAGCTTGCCTTTTTTTTTTTTTTTGAGGAAAAGACTATTAGACTGTTTTAACAAATTCCCAAATAATTTAAAAATGCATCTTCAAAGTGTTATCGTAGAGTAATATAGTATAGTTGTCCCTTGAATTCTTTAAAGAGTTTTGAGAGAACTTAAATTTTTCCCCCTGTCAGTTCAACAGAAACTCTGCTTCTGAAGTATGTTTTGAGTTCAACTTCTCTTTTATGCAACCTCCTGTCTTTAGAAGTGGCATTCCTAACCACATGGAGTGAGCTGCTTTTGTAGGAAGATTTAGCATATGAAAATAAGGCTTTTTCTCCCACAATATGAGAGAGTGGGTATAAGCTTTGTAAATATGCAGTTCTTGGTAATAATATCCCTAGATGCTATGCAGTGTATACTTTGTAACCAGCAATTAGGCTCTAGCGCTTGTTTCTTCAAGGTGCTCTTGTATATAAAATCTACCACTGTAAAATTCTAATTTCAGTTAACTAGTTTCTCCGTTTTGTCCACTTCTATGTTTGAAGCAGAATGCATTTAGTATCATGGTATATCATGATATTTGAACGTTTTTTTTTCAGTCAGAACGCATATGTAGCCTAAAGTAATAATCGGATGGTTTCTAGGTCTTTGTAGTTGACAAATTTGATGTATGTTTTTGGTGTTTTTTAGTATCTTGTATCTGACACTGTCCTAAAGGAGCGTTTAGATCCAGAGACACTGGAGTCATTAGGACTTATCAAGCAGTCTCAACAGTTCAATCAGAAATCTGTTAAAATAAAGACAAAACTATTGTAAGTTTTGGGGTAAGGGTTGTTTGGGGAGTGGGTGGGAAGGGGCAATGGTAATTAGTCTGGTAGCAATATTTTCTAACAATGTGTAATGTTTCTTTTAATAAAATACTCAATTTTCTTTAGGAAATGTGTTTTGTTGCACTTTAACTTGTAATTGACAAAAGAACCTCCTTAGCTCTCTTAGTTTTTCAAACTCTTGAGAAATGTAAAATTTTTTTAATGTCACCTATTGCTATGGCTTTTGCTACAGTGATTCCATATGTGCAGATTAAATACTTAATATTTAATTTTATTTGTGACAAATGTGAACTTACAAAGTAGAAAATTAATTATTGCTGTTGCATCAGTTAAGCATAGGCATTTGTTTTCATAAATAAGCAAATGTAGTTATGTTAGTTTTGGCAACACAGGATATATTTTTGTGGTGTACATTTGCTTTTTGTCTCTGTATCCGATGTTTCAGTCTCAATCTCAAAGAATGCCACTTGAAACTAGAACAGGTCCTTAAGCATGGACTGTTAAAGAGCAGTTCTCCAGCATAGTGTGTAAGAACGAGCTTTACTGTTAAGTATAAGCATAATCTTGCTTTTAAATGGTCTGCATTTGAAATAAAAGAGCAGCTGCATTTGTTTGGAGAATGCTCTCTACCTTGCACGTATTCGTTGTACTGCATTCTATAATTTTTGCAATAGCTCAAGTAAATTACAAGTTCTTAAAAATGTGTTCAAAATTAGCATTTTTGCATAACAAATTTAGTATTGATAAGAGCGTAAATAAGCTTCACTGTGGATGTGTGTTACACAATAGTGTTCAATTTCTGTTTATTTGCAGTTATAAACAACAGAAGTTTAATTTGTTAAGAGAGGAGAATGAAGGTTATGCAAAGCTCATTGCAGAACTGGGGCAAGACTTATCTGGAAATATCACTAGTGATTTAATCCTTGAAAATATCAAATCTTTAATAGGTAAGGAATTTGTTGAAGGAATATGGGCACTGGTTTTCCTACGTGGTCTTATGGCTACAGAGAGCGACTTTAGACTACTGTTTGAGATCGTCTGTGGATCAAATAATATGTCATGCAAGCATGTAGTGTGATAGTAACACATATTGGTAGATCACCTTGGATAGAATTATGACACTTGGAAATTCCTCTTTCTGTGGCAAAATTAGTTTTGGGAATGTTGTGTAGTTAAACTTAATTTAGATACTGAATTTATGGTACAGCCTCAAATATGCATGCTGTGATTTTGATTCATTTCAGCAGTATTTTTTGAGGATGTGCTTGTCATCTCTTAGCAGGCAGATTAGAGCATAACAGAGTAATGCTTTTTGCTATTTTAAGGTACTCAGTTCAATGCACGAATATTCTTTTAGTCTTCAAGAAGTTGAACAAGTGATTCCTTATGAAGAGAAATGAGAAGTAGTAAATGTTCTTCCTTTATGTAGTTCTGTTTGTGATTTGTCCATATTTCTAAGTTGAGTCTCGGAGCGAGTGTCACAATTGAAGTGCAAAATGCATTAAAAGCAGGAAATACCTGAAATTCCCCATGTTTTACACTTCCTTTTTGAATAAAGAGTTCTAAACAATATATTGATGTTTGCACCAGTGCCTGTTTCATATGGTGCCAGTGCAGTAATGGTCAAAAGGCTATGCTACTATTTTATAAAAGATAATTTTTCATCTATCACAGAATTTTGCCTGAGACTGTCAAATCCCTGTAATAATACTACTTGTTTTGGAAGAGAGCTAGAGAAGAGGATGGTTTTGCTAATTATTACAGTAAAAAATACACAGTCAGTTTGAGGAATTTTGTAACAAAACATTTTTCTTTCTTCTGGGATTTTAGGGATTGCAAATAGGCTTCCTATAAATTGTCAATTCTTTTAAAGTACTGAGTTGCAGTAGCAGAAATGGCTTTTGGGAAGGAAAGACTGATGCGATTATGTATCTGCATAGTGGATGTGCCTGGATAAAATTTCTCATGGCACAATGAAGAAAATAGTCTAGATGTGGATTCTTTTGATAGAAGTAATATTTCTGTCTTGAGCATGTCTTCCGGAGTTTTGGTGGAAAAGTATATATAGTAAAATACAGGTATGATGACAGCATTGGCTTACCTGATCTGTATCCTTGCCCTTGCTCTTGCTCCCCTCAAAATAAACAAACCGTTCTCCCCAATGCTGACAATAATACTGAATTGACAGGACAGTACAACCAGGTGGATCAGGGTCTAGGTCAAACCAGAACAATTTTTGGGGTGTAAAATAATGTCTAGCTGGCTGATTTGTGTGTGACTGCATGAATATGTGTGCCAGCACAAGGGGAGAAGCAGCAGCCCATGCCTTTTGCTGGCACTGTGGTATTAGTGAGGTTGAGTTTTTACTTATTAAATGTTCGCCTTAAGATGGTAATTTCTAGTTTTTCTGTAATCTCAATTGAAAAGTCCTGGTTAGTATCTTTGCCTAGTTCAATACTCAACATAAGTCAAAATGACCGATGCTGTATTTGCAGATGATGCAGATTATTTTGCTGTAGGTAAATCCAGGCTCAATTTTAACTGAAAAGAATTAACTTTAAAAACTAATGTATTTGTGGTTTAGTAACAGAATGAAGGTGAAAAGTAGCGATGTTAAGCTTTTCTACTCTGTTCTTCTCCACTAGGATGTTTTAACCTTGATCCTAACAGAGTTTTGGATATTATCCTAGAAGTCTATGAGTGCAGGCCTGAGTATGACGACTTCTTTGTGCCGCTGATAGAGTCTTACATGTACATGTGTGAACCTCAAACTCTATGCCATATCCTTGGGTTCAAATTCAAATTTTATCAGGTAATGTATTTCCATTCTTAATTTTCGGGTTTGGTGGTTGGTTGTACTCAGTGTTGAACTGCAGTCAGTGACCACAGACTTTTTGCTGCAGATTTTGGTTTTTTTGCATAAAAATTAATTTCTAAGTTGTAAAATTCCAGTATTGTATGCAATAATTTCATTATTTGAGTGGAAGTCCCTAATGTATTTTAGAGGAGAATGCTTAGCATTCTCCAACACAGCTGAAAACAATCTTGATACCTTCCATTTGAACTTGCATAGTTATATAAGGAGTGGCATTAACAAAGAGATTGTACCTCATAAACAAAAGACTTGTCCCCAGGAGTGAAGAGCATGTTTGCAAGGGAGTCATGGTTGATATTAGATAAAATATTAAAGGTTGTTTTAAATTTATGGTTAGGAACTGCATACAAGCACCATAAGGTGTGAAGACAGTTGAATGTTTTTGTTTCTGAAAATTCTGATTGTTTATTGCAGTTAAGTCTAGTGGCTTTGGAGTAGTAGCAGTTAAATAGCATGATAACAAGAATAACTGTGGGTTAATATGTTTCATCTGAACTTTGAGTAGTTTCTTTTCTGTTTCATGACATTATGCAGTGGTCTGATTGCCTTTTTTTTTTTGTTTTTGTTTCTTAAATTTGCAATCTTGTCCTTTTTAGGATCCAAGTGGTGAGACACCTTCCTCCTTATACAGAGTTGCTGCTGTCCTTTTGCAACATAATCTCATAGATTTGGAAGATCTTTATGTTCATGTAAGTGACAATGCTACTCTGTCAAATGCCAAAATTAAGAAAATTTTAAAAAGAAAGCCAGATATTTTACCTATTCCTAAAACTTCAGATTCAGGACATACTGTGTAATACCTGTATATGTACATGTTTAATGTCTTTTAAAATTTTGAGCACTTTCTAATGCTGCATGTTCAAATAAACACACACTGAAATATGAATGCTGATAGACTTTCTTTGAATTATCTGTGTAGCATCCTCCAGACAGTTTACCTCCTGCCTGAATAGGAGATGAGCGGTAAATGCCTGAGTATGCTTTAAATGCCCAAGTAACCTTCCTTGAGAACTAGACCCTTTGAGTGTTTTGCTTTACAAGATCAATTTTTGAAAAAAGTGGTAGGACAATCAGCTCCTAACATTCTTTGTTTAGTTTAGTAGTAGGATTTTTTTAAACTCTTACATATTCCTGAATAGGCCTCATTCCATCTAGAAGAATTCTGACCTTTTGTTAGGTTGAAGGAGGAAAATGGAGTTACATGTTCAGACTTAATCAGAGAGACTTATCCTCTCCAGTCTGACAGTCTTATCAGCCAACCAACATACCAGTTTGGCAGACAGTAAACAGAATGTTACAATTATGAAAATAATTTTACATTATACATGAATTTTTAATTTCAGAATATCCATAGATATTTTAAGACTCTCAACTCTTCCACTGAAATCAAGGAAATAAGCCCTAGTTACAGCTATGAAGATTTTGGAATGCAGTCCTACCATTAATTTGTGTGGCACTTAATAGTATTAGTCACAATATAACTTGTCAGTAACTGTCTCTGGCTTCATAGGAGTATTTTGGCTAAAAATGTGTCGGGTGGAGCAAGAGTAGGAGTATGTGTCTCAGATAATTGGTGTGGAGGGAGGAATGCATGATAATAATGCTAGTTTGTTAAGCAATGTTTGTAAGCTTACAAAACAAATGCTTAGACTTGCAATTACAGTGGCCTGTGCAATCTCAACTCAGACCTATATAGGTCTATGGGCATGTTTCCTGACGGTCTCACAGCTAGAATGGTCCCTGCATTCATTTATACTCTTCACCTTCATCATGTTGATTCTCAGTCTCATTTTTAATCTACTTTAATTCCAGAACCTCTCTGCCAGTCTCTCTGTCTGTCTTTGCATGTTTGGGATGGCATTTTTTTCCTCTTTTCAGTTCAGGCTTAATTTAACTTGCTATGGGAGTTTCAAGAAAATAATTGGTGTGTAGGTGTTGAGTCTTAAGTGGTATATATTGTGCGGCTCCTATACAATAGCAGCTGTCAGGATTATCATTCATAACAAGAATGTTTTCCCCACCTCTGCCCTCCCTCCCCCTTCCAAGCCTGTAAGAACTGTTTTCTGTTTGTGTTGTATATACACACAGCCATATATAATATGTATTGCATCCTGAAGATATGATTTATCCCTTATATGAAATTCCGCACTAGGTATTTCTTGGTGAAACTTAGTAGGTTACCTGTGTTTTCAAATGAGTAAAGTGTAGCTCAAACCTTTTACCTTTCCAAGCGGGATTCTTTCTTCCCCTAATTTCTATGAAATCGAGGAATGCTACTTTCTTTTCTCTGGAGAAGGTGATGCTTAGTCTTTCCTTCTTCTACTGTCAGTTTGGGAGGAGAAAAAACAGTAAAAGTCTTCAGTTGTTAAAAACAATAGAAGAAAAGATTACTGTATCAAAGAGGTCATGACTCTACAGTAAGTTTTGATTACTTATTTGCAGTTAAAGTTTGAGCATGATTTTAGGAATCAAATTGAAGTTTGGCTTTGTTGGAAAAAGAGCTTTTCTGTCTCACAACTTGACCTTTTATTTTTTGAGTGTAGGGCTATATTCCTCACCCTGATAGTTCTCAAGTACAAGACTACGCTGAGATTTTATCATACTAGGTATCTTCCAATGTAAGATGGCTTTCAAGGAACAGATGTTACATGGGTTTAACCCATATTGCTGATAAATAGGAAATTTGGTAAGCTTTAAATGGTATGCTTTTAAAATAAAGTGCAATCAAAATTTGTGTCTAAGTAGGTTATCTGTTTTTCCTTGGTGATGAAATGTTTTTTTCCTTTAGATGAGCAAGTGAAAACTTATGCTTTTGAATATTCACTTTGTTTTAAGGCACCGAATTTTCTAAGTGTTATCAAGTATGTGCGTGATTGGCACCATATAGCTATAGCTAAATGGTAAATTGGAGAGGGGAAGGGGAGCTTATACAACTAATGGTTGTGAGGAAGTAGAACAGTGTTATTTCTCATGAGTCCTTGATTTCAGAATAGTCTGTTAATAGTATAATTCCTTGTTGGGATGATGGTAGCAAGGAAAAGAATCTTTCAGGGAGTAAGTTTATCTGATTAGTAAATAGGACAAACTTCTGCTTCGAGCTCAAGTGATCAAAAGTAACAGTAGGTCACTTCAATTTTCAGATATAATGTTTGTTCTGTTTTTTTTAGCTTCTTCCAGGGGATAATGCCATCATTGAGGAACATAAGCGAGAGATAGTGGAAGCTAAGCAAATTGTCAGGAAACTTACAATGGTCGTCTTATCCTCTGAAAAGACTGAGGAAAAGGAGAAGGAAAAAGAAAAAGAGGAGGAGAAAACTGAAAAGGTGTGTGTCTGTGAATAGTTTCCTTTCCAAGAAAATTATTTTAAATCATTTTAAACTAAACATAATAATTGTTATGAAAACATTTTTATATTTATTTGAAACAGACAGGTACGTACTTCTTGGAACGCTTGTGTTTATGCTCTGATTGCACTTCTGTTACACTGAATGCACAAAAATGCATGGTTTAAGGTTTGTTCTGGATTTCTCTAGGTTTAATGCTCTTGGTTCAATGGTAATTAATTTCTTTCCTCCCTTCTTGTTCTATCGGCTGCACTAAAGTATGTCCCAGCATTCATATACTACACAATCTTTAACAACTGTGTTTTCTAGGACCCATGATAGTATAATCCTAGTTGATTTCTTAAAAATAAGGACATTAGTAAGAGTTTATTCCTTATTTCTCTCCATCAAGAACTGGGACGTAAAGAATTGCCAGACTTATGAATTCTGGTATAATTATCCTGCATTGTAGAAAAAGGTTTTAACTGAACATTTTTAATTGTAACTGTCAGCTGTGCTTTCCATTTGATCTGTATCTTTGTATGTGTAAATGTATATTCTTTATTTAAGGTGCTACTACGTCATGTATTGTTCATATTGTCCTAGGTCTAATTTGTTTCAGTGTGTCCAAGCCTTACTTTAAAAACAAAATTATTTAATCTCTTAGCAGCCTTTCTGTTGTCATCTTCATTTGAGTGTCGAAGTACTACTCAAACATCTTATTTAAAAGAAAAAAAGCAGAATAAAAGCTTGATATTTGCATTTTTTAAGTGGCGTACTGGAGAGGGGAGAGGGGTCCATCAGTCTTGACAGTTTCTGTATCCTCCTGGATTCATTATATCAATCTGTTTTGTCTACTTAGTCCTATTTGTTCTACCCCACCTTGATTCTGTACATCCATGACCTTCTTTCCTCCTTCTGTTTTTCTTGCCTAGCTTGAAAAAATCTAGTTTCATTTTCTTCCCTCAGGCATCTGATACAGTCACTGCTCTCTGGCCCTCAACTGCAGCCAGATCTGCTCCTTAAACTGATTCCTTTCACTAGCTTAAAGTTTCTGACCTCCCTCCCACTCATTTCAATGTCCCTTTTGATTATACCACATTGCTTTGGTCCATCTTCTCTGCGGTCAGGTGAGGCTGCCTGGTGTTGTGAAGTGTGCACGTCACCACGTTCTGATGGAAAACTAAACTCTAGATGGGACATGGGGAGTGTATATATTGCAAGTAATGTCAGAAGAATTAAGACAGTTTTTATGGCTAAGCTTTAGAACTAAGAACTAGGGAATTTTAAGCTCTAGCAGAACTGCAACATTTTTCTGAAGGATTACAATGACAAATAACAAAGTCTGAGCCTGTGTGGTGGGAAAATGGAGAGCCATGCTTAACAAAAACAATTTCTGTGACTTTACACACTGTTATGCAATGCATACTGTTTCTTGAAAAGCTTGTTTCTGTGTTAGTATTTTTGTATGTGATTAGCTGTGCAATTCATAGCAATTAGTAGAGTAACTACATGTGAAAGCTGTTGGCAGTCTAAATTTGAGTACTTTGTATCCAGTGTGCAGTTTTAATGTACAATTTTTGATATGGTACCATGGAATAAATGCCTGGATAAGGAAAATAGTGTTTAACGATTATTGACTTAACTTTCCTTTTAAATCCACGAAGTGCTTATTTTGTGTGGTTAAAATTTATTATTGGCTCATGACTCTAATATGAATAATTTAGTATTGGCAAATGCATTATTTGCGTTTGCCTTTTAAGATGCATTTGACATAACCGAATAATGGGGAGATACTTGAGAGGTCACAAACTCAGCAGTACGACTAGATTTGACAGTAGCTCCAGACTGACTCTTCTCTGTGCTATGCATGCTTTCGCTTTGGGAGAGCGTGTTTCAGAAGAGCTTGCTTACCTAAAGAGACGCCGTCAAGCAGCATGCGTGTGTGTGAGCAGTGACTGCTTTGGAAATGAAATAGCATACTAACACAAAGCCTAGAAAGACTGTGTGAGTAGAAACACGGATTCTAATATAATTAGTCATCACCCAAAAAACCCAAATCACGAAAAATTTGGTGTTTAGTATCAAACTTTAACTGGTATGTTCATACCAATTAAATAACTGGTTTGTGATTTTTTTGTTTGTTTTTCCTTTGGTAATAATAGGACTTCTACTTTAAGAAGTCTATTGTATTGAACATGGATTTTAACCTTCCTGCACATACTGCACAAGTGAAGTTTTTAAACACTTCCATAAAGGATCAGCTCACCCTTTTGTTAACATAGTATCTATTGACTTAAAAAAAAAAAAATCCTTGGCATCAAAGTAACTTGAAGTAGTTACATGGTAAAATAACATTAGTGAGTGCATTTCTAATTGCACATGTATGTTTTCAATCTTTCAGAGGCTCATCTTGTTCTGATGTGTAGATACATTCCTCCCCTGCCCTCCCCCCCCCGCCCCCCCAGGAAAGGCTAAAATTTCATTACTACATAAGTTCAACATGAATATAGAATAGATCTGCACGTTTTGTTTTGTTTTGAAATGTTGCTCTGCATGTTACTGTGTACTAGACTGTTTTCTATTTTCAAAACTATCAGAAAAACAGTTGCCAGTGTTTATAAAGAAGTTGTAAAAGGAAAAAAATATTAAAAAATCCATTCAAACTATAGAACCACAGAACCGTCTGCTTTGTAATTAATTTTTGTTCTTGTCAGTCTGTCTTGTCTGTTTGCATGATTTAAATGAAAGGTTTTTTTGCCTTAAAATGATTAAACGTTTTGTCCTAGACTTGTAATCTTACCTCCTTCAGCGTAAGCATCATCTTAGGCTTGTAGTTACATACAGCTAGTTTGCAGTCACTATTCCTTACTGTTAGTTGTTTACTGATAGACTTTCACCTTGGGGACCAGGGAAAACCAATTTATAACAATAAAATATATCGATACTATGCCCATGTAAAAATGCTTCAAGGCATGATCTTAATTGTAAACTCCTATTTCCTCTTATACCTATATTACAAAATGGGATATTTGGAAAACTTCTTGTAGACTTGCACTTAAAACTAGACTCTCCTAGAGTAGATGGTAACATGAAACTTATGATACAGGCAAACTAAGAGGCAGGTAAAGGTTTTGGGTTTCAACATGCAACGCAAAGGATTCTTAAGTGGTTGCATTGTTCTTAAAATGTTATGTAAAGAAATAAACTGCAATAGATCGTGACATTTTGAAAAATACATGATCAAACATGTCAGATAACTTTATAAACTTCTGTGTTGAACTTTATTTTTAACTTTTTTCTTTGATCCAGGTGTTAGATTCTATGTGGACCTAGTTATTATTGCTTTTGAAGTGTGCTTATTGTCTAAATGTCTAGCTGAATTTTATTTTACTTTATTACATAGTTGAAATACTAGGTTGTTTTCTCTACCTGTGGATTACAGCTGCATACTGCTTAAGGAGAAATATTACGAAGACTTTATGAATACACTTCTTCATTGTTTGTTATCTTGCAGCCTCCTGATAATCAAAAGCTTGGTTTATTGGAAGCTTTATTAAAAATTGGTGATTGGCAGCATGCACAAAGTATTATGGATCAGATGCCGCCGTTTTATGCTACTTCACACAAGCCTATTGCAATTGCCCTTTGCCAGCTTGTACATGTGACAATTGAACCTCTGTACCGCAGGTAAAGTGAAAAGTAGAATTCTGTTGCTACATGGGGAAAACTACTATTTATTTATAAGCATGAATTCACTAATAAGCCTAATTATATTGATAAATTTCTAAAATATTCACTTCTGTTTCATGTGAAATGCTGCACATCTTATTTTTTCAGAGTTGGTGTACCTAAAGGAGCTAAAGGGTCACCAATTTCTTCTTTGCCAAACAAGAGAGCACCAAGACAAGCAGACAGCTTCGAGGACTTGAGAAAGGAAGTGTTCAACATGCTTTGCTACCTTGGTCCTCATCTCTCCCATGATCCCATTCTATTTGCAAAAGTGGTGCGCCTTGGAAAAGCATTTATGAAAGAGGTTGGTATGACAGAACAGCTTGTCAAAACTTGAAAAATACCAGTTCCTCTGATGTCAAAGAATGCTTACATCTTACTAATTGTGTATGTATTCAAATACTGAAACATAAAAACTTCCTTTGACTAAGGACAAATTTGGAGAATCTTATTTTAATTCTTGATCATTTTTATGATCAATAAACGTAACAAACATTTTTATGAACAACTTAAGGCACTTTAGGTTTATAACCAGGAATATTTAATGATAATTAATTTCTTGTTATGGCCTTCATCTTTTAAAACAATAACTGTGTATGGAGATTTTTTTAAAAAAACAGACATATGATACTAATTGCATGGAAGCTTTTACATTACTAGAGCGACAGCGTAGACAATGGGGACCAATAACCTAATCATAAAGGACTTTAAATAGTACTTTCTATTCCACCTGTTAGGTTACTTGGGAAGTAGGGGATGTTGCATCTTTTTAATTAGGGGGGTGTCCCCCTGTTCTGCCAGTTAAAATGCTGCTATTCTTGAACTTGTGTCACTGACAGATCTCTGGATGCCACTAAGGATGAGTTCAATGTGGAGATCTAAAACACCCTATAAAGCCTCAAGTTGCCAACTTCAGAAATAAAATGGCCTCTTGAGATTTGTTGTTGTCTTTTGACCATAGCTTTACCATGTATATATTGAAAGATTGGTAGTATGACCTGTTTTAAAAGGCTGCAAGTTGAATTTATATTCTGACCTCCCTTGGAACTCAGTAGCTCAAACTGAGGCTAGTGATTTCTTTTGCTACTTTTCTGGCAATTTGCTGTTTGACTAGCAGTTTTTGTTTTATTTTCAAGTAAACAGTAGAGGGTTTTTAATTTTTTTTTTAATAACAGCTCAGAGAAATGTTGGAATTCATAGCTTTTAAAATATTATTTTAAATTATTATTATTATTTATTATTATTAAAAACAAACACCCCACCCTACCTCCCCAACTTAAAAATCACTATTTTTGTTACCTAGCTTTTTATTTTAACTTACAACTGAAAGTTGGAGAGGTTGGTTGATCTAAATGGTACTGGAGGGAAGATTTTCAGTTTTATAACTTTTTTTTTTTAAAAGTATTTTTTATTTCAACTACAACTAACAAATACTGGAATGTTCAAAATCTACGTACCACCTGAGGGGAAGCTTTCATGTCTGGCTGTACGTGATGATGCAGAGCTAAGAACACAGATAATTGTTGGGATTGAAGATCTTTTTGTCTAACTTAACAGATTTTGGCAAGAGAGTTTGTTCTCATCAGGTTCCAAGATACAATGATACTGACAGAAGCTACACTAAGTTTGGGTTCCAAGTAGTCTTTGTAATAACATCATGGTAACTTCAAGCATTTCCATCTTCCCCTACTTCCGTATCTTTTGTAGGAGGTATAATTTCTCAGCATCTTCTCATCCACAATGATAAGATTTCCCAATGGTTAATACTCTTGCTTTATGGCATGATTATTTCTTGCTGGCCTGTGAGAAGGTTGATATTTGAGTGATATGCTATGTTATGCTGACAATGCAGTTAATTTGGAAATTATAATTTCAAGGGAGTAATTAATTTTATTGCTGTCAGCAGACTATTAGGACTACTTTGTAATTAAGTTCAAGTACTAAAGGTTTGTGAGAAAGCCCTTATTTCTGTGGATATGTACAGTAGAATGGAGATTACTTGGTTATAGGAATCTCATACAGTTTTACTGTAAACATATGAGTATAATAGTTTAATGTGTTTCTGACAAGAATGAGCAACATTTTAGCTATTTGCTCTAGGTTGGAACTATGAAGAAATTCGTCAGTGACAGAGTGGTTAAGGTAACATAGGGAAAGTTATTTTTAATGCACTATTGCCATCAGCATGTTCTAGTTATGAAACTACATTTAACACACAGTAGAAATACTTATAACTGGAGGTGATTTTGACTGTAAGTTAACCCATAAAGTAGTTTAAAAGTTAGACTACTAACATTGCACTGCAGCTTTCATGCTCAAGTGTACCTTTAAAATAATTGTGCACTTACTGGTGTGATAGCTTAATATGCTTTTCATGGTGAGTGGAACAAGAAGAGAGAAAATAAAGTAATTTAATAATGAAGACTAAAAGCTTAAGAGGGTATTATTGTGAGAGAAAGATGGGGAAAATAATCTATGGCTGTTGATAATTGGGTTGGAAGTCCTGGGGTTTTTTAGGTAGAAGGTGAATGCTTAGGGCATTTTCTTTTCCTCTCTCCAGTAAGAAAATTCAGTATTTTGTATATAATAGTAAGTTTCCTTGATACTTTGGTTATTACCTCTTTTTGAACAAAAGTGTACAAAGCCTCTATATATGTAAGCAATGCATTTCATCTGTGCGTTTGAATTTCTGTTCAAAAATATTTTAGTGCTGACAGATCTGGAAAATTAAACATTTAATAGACATGGCCCTTCAGGTGTATGCTTTTGCTGAGGTAGCCTTGTTCTGAAGCTGTAACTGTTACGTTAATTATGCTACAATTAACATGATTGTCTTTGTTATAGTTTCAGTCTGATGGAAGCAAACAAGAAGAGAAAGAGAAAATGGTGAGTTAATTTTGGAGGAAGGTGTTTTTATGCAAGATTGTAATTGAGACCACATGTTTAGTAACTGTACAACTCTTCTTTCTCTGTAGAGTTTTGTGCTTTAACAAATGTACGTTATAGACTTGTCTTGATTTTTATAGACAAGTTTGAGCCAGTCACAGGTTTTTTGTATTTCTGTCCTTTTTTTTTTTTCCCCCCATTTCCCTCCTGCATTCCTCAAACCTAATCTTGTTCTTTTAGTCCAGTGCATTCTACTTCTTATTTGGCCAGAATCAGCTGGAGTATCTCCAGCTATTTATTCTATAAATATGCTTTTCATGGTGGCACCTTGTATCTTAAAGAATTTACTAGGGAAAAGCATAGAGAAAAAGAGAAATTAGAAGTAGGGGAGGCGTTTAATAGTACAATGGCTAATTTTTCTTTATTGGCTAATTTATTTCTTTCTAAATTTTCTAATTTATTGAATTATCAAGACTGGTCACAATGAAACCCAAGTGTCCAGTTGCGATCTAACTTAGAAAAACAAGCTGTTTGGTGTGTTTTTTTTTAACTCAACAAGCAAGTTTTCAATATGAACTTTGTGCAGTCTTCATTATTACTTATTACTCCTGTTTCTCACTTGTCATGACTTTCTGACTTATGAATGATTTCCTGAATCATTGCAGAGAAAATTATTCTCTTCTGTTTTTTTGTTGTGGTTTGTTGGTTTTTTTGGTTTTTTTTTTTTTACTGCTGCTATGGTTATTCTAACATAGCTCAATGGGAAAGAGAAATGTTTAGGAAAGGGTGAGGACAGGATACTGAAAACAGGGAAATTGATACTGTGCCTTGGAAACATGTACAATGCCTTCAGGTTTTAATCTGGAATTTTGAAAATGGAAGTAGTGTCAAGGAATACCATAATACATTGAAAGCAGTTGCCAAAATCTATTTTCTCCTGTTGCACTTCATGCCATTCCACAGTATATCTGTTTTTAAATTATTTATTTGATTGGAAAATGAGTGCAACTTGCTGAAAACTTCAGCAGTTTTGCTCAAATATCTTATATAGGCAAATAAAATATTGACAGTATGTATGGTCCATAAATTATCTAATAGAAGATTTATCATGGGAGATATTTTTAAGTCCTTTTTAGATTTTTGTTTGTTTGTTTTCGTTTAGGAAGTCTTAATCTTGTGGCAAACTTGTATTTTATCAGTCTACTAAGATGTGCAATTTGTGCATATCTGCATAGCATTGCTTCTGGTGTACTTACTTGATAGTGACCTCGAGTTTTTTGTCTTTATCTCAGGAGATACTGTTTAGCTGTTTGTTGAGTATTACCGATCAAGTCTTACTTCCATCTCTTTCTTTGATGGACTGCAATGCATGCATGTCTGAAGAATTATGGGGGATGTTCAAAACTTTTCCATACCAGTACCGGTGAGTAGAATAATTTGATTCCATTCTTTGGAAGTGGTCTCTTGAATTGTCAGTACTAAAAATAGTTTTCTTTATAATATTTCAAGGTACCGTCTTTATGGGCAATGGAAGAATGAAACATACAATAGTCACCCACTTCTAGTGAAAGTTAAAGCTCAAACCATAGACCGAGCCAAATACATCATGAAGTAAGTTGTCTAATTCCATAAATAATTGTCAGCTGTGATACAATGTATTTCATGTCACCAACTGAAGAAAAAAAACTTGACAAATACATTCCCTTTCTAATGACTTTCTGATGAAATTACTATTTCACTGATAATCCTTGTTCATGAAGTATTTAATGTACTGTGATTAAAAACTGTCAAATAAGTAAGGATACAGACATATTTGTCACCAACAGGGGTATTTAATCTGTGAAAAATGTCGCCTTAAATTATTTAAAACCTTTTCCATGGGTATGCTGTTGTTTGATAAATTGCTTTGCTTGTGCAAATGTCAGAGTGCAACATATGTTCTCTAGGTATGGAGACTCTTTAATCCAAAGAGTCTCAAAAATCTTGTCACAGTTTCTGTAGGTTTGAAAGTAGGGCAGTAAGTTGAATTGAATGGAATGATTCATTCTCATCTTCAAGTGGGCTCACAACAATTTCAGATTTACCTCACATTTAATGTCCCTGACATCATTGTCAGGGATTTGGGTTCTCCATTTGTTGTTGCCCAAAGCAAATGCTATGGTTTTATAATGTGGATAATTCAAACCTTTCTACATAGGCGAGACAGAATAATTGTTACTGGGTAAAAGACTTTGGACTTGCAGCTGTGAAAGCTAGAGACAATGATTTTGATTCTCTTCTAACTTGCTGCATAGCTATCATAGACCGTAAAACTTTACATCCCTTTTCTTGCACAGTGGTTTCAAATGTGCAGATGAGCCACAGTGCTGTCAGTTGTTGAGATTGCTCTGTGTACAGTTTACTTTTGTGTATCGACTTCAGGTTTCATGTTAAGCTCATATCTTCAGTAGGGAATGCTGTGGAAGTGTAACACAATGAAACTAATACTGTTTTTCAATGAACAGAATGCAACAAATGCAAAATAACTAATCTGTGGCTAAATTAAATTTGCAAGAGATTAACAGCATCACATGCTATTTTTATATGTGGTATAGGTCCCACTGACAACTTTTGAATGCAAAGTGCTCCAAGTTGAAACTAGAATACAGTCCGCAGTAATATAAGGACAACTGGTTTGTTTGTACTGCCTGCACATTATAGGATTATAAATTTCAGATTCCCGGAGGAGTAATATTTCTATGCTTAGATTTCGTAAAAATGCATCTGCCAATGAGAATTTAATCTCTGCGACTAATAAAGGTGTTTCTTCACTGGAACTAACCTGTTGTTCTAGTATTCTTTTAGCTTGTCTATTGCAATAAAGTATGTTCTCTTTTACAGGCGTTTAACTAAGGAAAATGTGAAACCCTCTGGAAGACAAATTGGGAAGCTCAGCCACAGCAATCCTACAATTTTATTTGACTATGTATGTAGTTACATGTGTTTGAATACTATTTCATCCTAACAGTAGACATTAAAGTATAGGAAGGGACCTGCTGTCTTAGTGAGAGGGCAGTTCTAATTTCATTATTTTTTACTATTGTAGCAAATTTTAAAATACAGTAATTTGCTAGTAGTGCACAAGTCTGAGATATTTAATATGACAATAGGTCTTGAATAACCACAACTGCAGAGAAAATTATGTCCACTTATTTATAGGAGTAAAGTATTTAATTTGAGATAGCTGAGGTGGGTCTCAGAGGTACAGGGATGTGCTGATCAGGTTATACAGAATGCAAATTCAAGAAAACATAATGCTTTGAAGTCTGAAAAAACCCTACGAAGTTGGGAGGATTGTTAAGATTACTTGGTGCTACAGAATGCTTCAGAGGTGTAAAAGTATGTTGATGGACCTCCATCTTATTCACAAATGTCACTTGTGATTATTGATCTATCCGGTTCAAGATTTTACTTGAACAAATTAATACTGCAAAACACACACGTGTGAGCACATCACGTACCAAAGAGAACATTCTAAAATTTGATTAATCCAGTTTACTTGTATTCTTTCATGACCTAGGTTCAGGGGTTTTTTTAAGTAGTCTTTTATTATTATAAGTAGCAACAGAAACTCTTACTGCTAAGGTTTAGGATTCTTAAGAAATCTTAGAAGAAAATGAGTGAAATGTTTTCGCAATTTTATTTTCTGTTAATTGAAAAGTAAAATAATTATACAGAATTGTTTTTACTTGTTAGAGATGTTTCACTGATATGTCTATGGTACTAGATAAATTAATGAGATTACCTATTACTTTGAAAGTCATTCAGGACCTTCTGAAAAATCAATTTCAAAGGTTGTTTTGTGTAGGTTTTGAAGACAGGCATTGTTAAATGGTTTTGATTTATTATATGAAAGATAAGGAATACTCTTCCTGTTCGGCTGAATGTCTTCTGTAACTTTCAGATTTTATCACAAATACAAAAATACGATAACTTAATAACTCCGGTTGTTGATTCACTGAAATACCTCACTTCGCTGAACTATGATGTCTTGGCATGTATCCTTTTACGTAAATCAATATGTCTAGTTACTGATAAAGTTGCAGTTGTAGCCAGATAAAATTTGTTGTCTGTGAGTAAATATTCTCTTCTGTTTTCTATTCTTGCTGCTTTTTGCTGGAAAGTTTAGTGAAGTTTGCAAATACCTTTGCATTCTCAGTGGGTTACAGAACCTTCTCTATTCGTTCTTTCACACTATGAAAATCATACTTTATTTTTAAGGGTTTTTTTTACTACTTTCACTCTGTTCTTGAAGGCATAGTGATCCTGTAAATAGTGAGGTAAATACTGCTTTCTAAGTTACCATTTCTGTCATGACTTTATTTTTCTTATACCACCAACTATGTTAGTGGATCCCCTGTGTCATGCTTGCTATACTTGCATATCGTATTCATATATTACAAATTACGGAGCTCGAGAAACAGGGCTGTGTAACTTTTGTTTTTACAAATTGAGGAAAAATTTTCTCTAACTCCACTAAAGACTGTATCATTGAAGCTCTGGCAAACCCTGAGAAGGAGAGAATGAAGCATGACGACACTACGATCTCAAGCTGGCTGCAGAGTTAGTATTCTTGTTTTATTTATTACATTAATGTTGAAAATACTTCACCTTCCCTATGATCTACCATACTATTCATCATTATGATCAATATTTCACTTGGATCTACTAGCTAATGTTTTAAACGGAACAGAGAGCTGGCAAGTTTAATCTGTAGGAAAACATTTTTTTCTTTTTATTACAAAAATACATATATTGCTAACTTTCCACATGTACTTCGTTAATGCTTATATCATGATTAGTATCTCATGAGGTGCAGTCACAGCTGTTTCTCCTTGCTTTAGGTCTGGCTAGCTTTTGTGGTGCAGTTTTCCGAAAATACCCAATTGAACTTGCTGGTCTACTTCAATATGTAGCCAACCAACTGAAAGCTGGGAAAAGGCAAGTCTTGCACAACTGATCTTTATAAACTCAGTTTTTATAACTTTTATTATTTGGGCGTTTGCTGACACATAGGCACTCAATGTAGTAGTTACTCCAGTAGTGGTAAAACTCAATTCGTAATACCAGGAAGGTTAAGAATTTTAAATAGCAGAAAGAATAATATTCTCTTTAGTACATTATTTTTCCTCCAGTTGTATAGCTGTGACACATTATTTTTGAAGTACTGATTTTTCATCTGTAACTTACTTAAATACAGTTTTCTTAACAACTAACCAGACAGGGAAGAAACCCTGCTGGTCTGTAATGTTGTCATAGAAATTATTGTACGTTATTGAAAAAATAAGTATCCATGATATAAAAGGGTGTGACTGTTACAGTTTTAGTTTTTTCTTTCTTATGAGAAAGTCTTCTCTTATGAGATTGTCTTCTCTGCAGGGATGGCTCTTAACTTTTTAATATTATTTTAAATACTTTGTCCAATTTATTTAATGCCAGTTGAATTGCTTCTTGATACATCAATGTTAATCATAACTCAAAAAAAAACTTTAAACAAGGTTTGCAATTTGAATCTTCCTTTTCCTTTTGTCCTTCCATTGTCATCACTTAGTATTTTGTTTAATTTATTTATTTAATTTTAATGTGTTATTTTTATCACATAGGTGAGTATGAACTTTTTTCTATTATGAATTCCCATATGCTTACTGAAAGACAGCTTACCAATGGAGATAACGCAGCATGTTATTTTAGGGTATTTATATTGAGAAATCTAGCTTTTTCCCTTCCCTGCAATGTAGACGCTCAGTCTCATGTGCTCCCCTGTCCCTAATTTCTTTTGTATTCTGATGGTACAATCACATTGAGCTACAGAGGAAGGGTAAGTAATGTTTCTTGTCTTTCCCCAGAATTGAGTATTAAGACTTTATGTATTTTGAAAAAAAATCAAATTATTTTTAAAATTCAGTTTAGTATTTGGGATCGTAGAAATAAAATGGATTTACCACTATGACCAGTTCCATAGGACTGGAGTATTTGAATTGGAGTATATGCTGGTACTGTATAGTTCCTAGACAGAAAACATACTTATGGTTGGAACAGCAAACAAAAATATAAACAATATAAATTATTTAAATATAAACCTTTGTTTTGGAGGGCATGGGTCAACACTTTTTATAAGTAGGTCACACAAATTTCAGAAGTTACTGGAAAATATTGCTGATGTGAATGATCATGATACAATTTACTGTACTTCTGTGGAGGAAAAGTCACTGCCCTTTATAGAATTCAGAGCAGGAAGTAAAGCCTAGTCTCTGGATGGGATGATCATTGGAGTGTTTTGTATATTCTGTGTTTTAAGGAAAAAATGTTTTCCATGTTCCAAATAACCTCTCCAGACTAATTTTGCCAGTAAGTTTCTAAGGCTGTGTACTACCCTAGCAATTTTTAACAAAACTTAAAATATTCCATGTTCATGAAATAACTGTATAGATAATGTATGAAGCATGTAAAACAACAAAAGGGAGCAATAAATGTTATGATTAATTTGTTGATACTTGAAACTTAATAGCACCACACTCACTATTATTTTCAAAAACAAAGAAATTATTCTGAAGGGGTGTTCTGAAGGGGTTCTGAAATCTAGCTGTTGAATGCCTGCATTGCTTTTAAGTACTAACTTTTTACTTGCAATAAAGAAATCCGTGTGCGCTCAGCATACTAGTTTCTTCTTCAAAAAAGAATTAAGATGTTGTTTGTGTTTATGTGCATCATAATGTTGCTTTGTACTGTGTATTGAATGTCATAGCTTCCATTCTTAAATAAATTTTCTTGGTTTTACTCCACTTTTCTGTTTTCTGTGCAGCTTTGATTTGCTTATTTTAAAAGAGGTAGTACAGAAAATGGCAGGGATAGAAATTACAGAAGAAATGACAATGGAACAATTGGAAGCCATGACTGGTGGAGAACAACTAAAAGCTGAGGTGTGTTTGTGTTAAATTTAATTAATAATAGCTATTGCTTATTAATGGTGGTTCTAAAGACTCTGATTCATGAAACTCTGGCGGTGTAGCTGAAAAAGGTGTTACTGCTCTCATCAGAGAGCTGCCCACTCCATTGAGCTTACAAGCCTTGCAGACCAGCAGCCAAGACAATGTATACGTGAGCCTTAATTGTGCTTCACAACATCTCATATTAATGAAAGCAGCCTTCGTTATCCAGTGTTATATGACAGACCTGTGAATTATAGCAGCCAGTGAGCTTGTACGTTGTGCAGTCCTGCTGTTTTAGCCCTGCTCTGGGGGTAGCAGCTCCCTGTTGAGTGGAGTAACATCTTAAACCATTTTAACAGCTAACACTGTTGCAGCCTTGGCGTCAAAGACCTAGTTGAGTCTGACATAGACTCAACTCTCTAGAGAGTTGAATAGGTATAATCAGAACTAAAATCTGAAATTCCTGTATTGAACAGAGAAGAGACTTTGAGCAGATGACAGCAGACCTAGGTCTAAAATACAGTGTCATGATGCCTGAGCTGAAATGTTATTCTTTGTTTACTGTGTAAAAGACTGATTAATAGCATGCAAGAGTGGTTAGTTTCCGATTCTTATATACATACATTGCAGTACAGGATCCAGAGAGAGAGTTTTACTGATGGACAGGAAACTATTGATGTTAATTTACCACCATTGCTGCAGTCAAAAGCCCACGTGGTTTCCATTTGTGATGCAGTATTACCAGACTTGGGTAACTTCTTCTGTACTGTGCAGGGTGGATACTTTGGCCAAATCAGGAATACAAAAAAGTCTTCTCAGAGATTGAAAGATGCATTATTGGACCATGATCTTGCCCTTCCACTGTGCTTGCTTATGGCTCAACAGAGAAATGGTGTGATCTTTCAAGAGGGAGGGGAGAAACATCTGAAGCTGGTGGGAAAACTGTATGATCAGGCAAGTAAAAACACTTGCATTTATAAGAACACCTCCTTTTCTTTAGTAACTTCTAGTGTATCAGCACAATATATAAGAACTCAGTACATAAATAAGAAAATATAAGAATTCAGCACAATAAATATGAATGTATAAGAATTTTAAAAATTAGTTGCAGTGATCTCATTAAAATATATGGATGTATTATATTGACAAGTGACTTCTGAGCAAAAGATTAAAACACCATTTGTCATAAAAAGTTAAGTTCTTATTTCTTAAGTTGGCTATTATGTTCTTCTGATCTTACTTTGTTAGAGGAACTCTTTTTAAGAGAAGCAGCCTGAATTCTTTTGCTGCCTTAGGCAGTAGGAAGTAGTTTCATTTCATTCTAGTAGAACAGAATGCTCTTACAGTTCTGCTGGCTTTTGTAGGGCTTTTTTTTCTTTTTTTTTTTCTTTTTTGCAGATAGAGTTGAGTCAGCATTGATTGACAGAAGTATGTGGCATGGAAAATTTAGCATCTCTTCCCTCATGAGAAAATTCTTGCTGTACTATGTGGTGTTAACTTTTTAAAAAGAAGAAAAAAAAAAAGAAAGCTTTCAAGCTCTCCCTAACTTCACTTTTGAACAAAATAATACTGTTTGCTAACTTTTTGTATCTTTCACTTGTAGTGCCATGACACTCTGGTACAATTTGGTGGGTTTCTAGCATCCAATCTAAGCACAGAGGATTACATTAAGCGAGTGCCTTCTATTGATGTTCTCTGTAATGAGTTTCACACACCTCACGATGCTGCATTTTTCCTGTCAAGACCCATGTATGCACACCATATTTCAGTAAGTAGAACTCTTCTGTTTGCCTGCTGTTAGTGCTGCTATATTACATGTTACCAATGGATGTGTTAGGTTCCTGCTAAAGTTTAAGTTTGCTAAATGAAACTTGGAGAAGCTTTATGAGTAGAGGTAGAAAGAGAAGCTGTGGGCTGGAACAAGTTAGCCTTTATCTTCATAGAAAACATGGCCCGTGTGTCAGCTTTCACACAACTGACTGAAGTTGTAGCTAATGAATTCATCTCTTCTGATGAATTCATCTCTTCTGATGATTTCTGGTGATCAGTAGGAGTTCTCTCCCTCCCTGTTCCCCCAAATTTGTAAGTTCTTCTGTAGATGTTTTATATGGATTTTTGCTGTGGAGGAAAATGTTGCAGCTGCCAGAAGGTGTGGTATCTCAGGAAATCTCAGAAATAAATTTGTCCCTGCATCTAACATGTTAAATATCGATAGCAATTTTTACTTGGTGTAGCATAATGTGTTAACTATAACAACAGGTAGCAGCATCAGTGAAGAAAGATAAATCTATCCAATATGGATGAATA
Organism: Ciconia boyciana; assembly: GCF_034638445.1. NCBI lineage: Eukaryota > Metazoa > Chordata > Aves > Ciconiiformes > Ciconiidae > Ciconia > Ciconia boyciana. The sequence continues at coordinate 18,082,979 of NC_132945.1, read as the reverse complement.
CTAAAAGTTCTGTATGATGTTCTTCAGTGCTTTATGTACATAAGTGACATTTCACGTGTAAATGTTATACAGAAAGGTTTTTGAGAAAAGTTAAATTATATTGTGAAAGTTAAATCATATTGTTTGTGTACTAAGATTACAAATTTTTCTTTTTTTTTTAATCCACAGTCCAAGTATGATGAACTAAAAAAAGCTGAGAAGGGAAATAAACAGCAGCACAAAGTTCACAAATACATTACATCATGTGAGCTGGTGATGGCTCCTGTTCATGATGCTGTGATTTCTCTGCACCTTCCCAAGGTTTGGGATGACATCAGTCCTCAGTTTTATGCTACATTCTGGTCTTTGACAATGTATGACCTTGCCGTCCCACATAGTAGCTATGACAGAGAAGTCAATAAACTTAAAGTCCAGATGAAAGCCATAGATGACAATCAGGAAATGGTATGTTTATATAATTTTATGGTCCAGTTGAAACTTTCTAACCTTGAAAGCCTTTTTTTTTCATGAAATCTTATATTAAGGTTGTTTAGATCTGGGAGGTTTTGTCACTTGATTCATCCATTCTGATTTGTCACATTCACATAATTTGGATTGACTCATCCGTATAATTCCTGTGATAAAAGTACCAGTGACTTTGCTAAGTGAAAATTACTAGAAAATCTGTGTTTCAGAAAGCAATCTTTGACACCTGTATCTGTGGTTTAGCTGTTCACTTTTGTCTTAACTTTAGTCAGCAAGTGTTCATAAAATTAGTTGATTACTAGAGCAGAACATTATTTAGTGAAATAGAAAGCTTTTCAAGTATTCTTTAGCATTATCAGGAATTTAATTGTTCTATCTATAGCAAGTGTTAGTATAATACTAAGTGAGTTGCATTGACATTTTATAGCCTCCAAATAAAAAGAAAAAAGAAAAAGAACGTTGCACAGCTCTTCAGGACAAGCTCCTTGAAGAGGAGAAAAAGCAGTTGGAGCATGTGCAGAGGGTTCTACAGAGACTGAAACTAGAGAAGGATAACTGGCTTCTGGCAAGTAAGTGTGTGCAGGGGAAACACTCCGGATGTTTTTGTAGTTATCGCTGTTCCCAGAACTAAAAGTTCAGCTTGCACTAGTACTCTTAATGTTGATTTTAAAATTTGATCTCTTTTTATATGTTGAGGTCTGTTAGCAAGGTAAACTTTTAATTAGAATGTGATGTGTCTTTGCTACAAATGCCGAGTAGTTGGTTTTCAGGGAGATGTTTTGTTTGTTTCTTGCAATGTCGAGACCTTTTAAATATTGCACTAATTTAGAAAATAAATAAGAGATTGACCAGTTCAGTGGAAAGTTGTAATTGCAAGATGGCTTGCACTTACTTACTACAATTAGAATGCTGCTAAGTTAGGATAATTGCTACATTGCAAGAAATAGGCATGTAAACTCTCAATGAGTGGTTTGAGTTAACTTACTTTGTTTGAGTCCTGTGATGAGGAGCAATATGCCAGTATTTGGCCGGTAACATAAACCCTGTTGCAATGACAAGATAAGTATTGTGCCAACCTAACAGCACTGCGAAATGAAACAGCATGCAAATGTTCATTATGGCAGATATGCAGGAGGCAGAACAAACTTTTTTCTCTAACAAAGCCTCTGTAATGTTTCATATTGATTGTGAACTCTACTAGTATGGTTAATCTGAAATGTTTTTCTCTGGTCAGTTTTCTTCTCTGGAAGAACTTTCAGTTTGTAACTGGAAGTAGTTGTTCATCTGTCCCAAGGAACCTAGCATAATCCAGTGGAAAAGCGTTTTATTGTCCAGCTCATGTAAGATACACCCAACTGATTGAATGAAGAAACATTGACAGTTAAATCAAGAAAGGTTATTCCCTATAAATATAAAATGTACTGGTATGGACAGTGAATTAGCTACATGAAATTACTGGTTGAAAAATTATTGCCTGACTGAAGCTTGGTCTAGAGCTGACTGATAAATGTGTCTGCTCAAGGAAGCACCTAAAAGCGTGTAGAAAATTGTTTGTGTAGATATGATCTGTATATAAACAGGTACTCTTAATAATACAGGTGTTTGTGGGGCATGGGGAATAGCTTATTGTTGGCTCTCGAGTGCTCAGGCTTCAGCTGCAAGAAGTTTCCCAGCATTGCATTTGGAGACAAATTTAACTTTTTCAGCAGTTTCCCCATTGAAATAAATTATCTGTAATTGTGCTATATGAGGAAACTGAACAACACATCCCCTGTAGCAGTATTTTTTAATTATTATTTTAAAAATTACTAATATTTAATTTTTTTTTTAAAAGACTGACTTCTTGTGTAGATGCTTTTGATAGAGTGGGTGTATCATTAAGATAGGTTAATTTTTGGCAGAATAAGTAGACTGGTAGTTTTAACAGTCCAAAACTAGCTATTCTGACTGGCTGCTTACTTGCTTTACTTTTACATTTTTGAAGTAAAACTTACACACTTGATTGTTCTATGAGCTGTGATTCTCTTGGTTTTGGTTTTTTTTTTTTTGAAGTGTTAAAGGCTTGTTATAACCTTTGAGGGGTAGATACTAAAATTAAATAAAATCAACATAAAATTTTTAGTTAAGTAGAGGCTAACGGTCCTTTCTTGAACAAGCTTTATTCCATGAGCATCACAGAATCGAAGCAAGTAAATCCTGGGTCTTATGACTTGTGCCCTGCAGTCTGTGCAAGAATCCCAGTGCAAAAACACCAGTTGCCCTCATGAGGATCATGACTGTTCTTCCTCTGAAGGCATCCATTTGCAGTCTTCAGTTCTATGCTTTCATCCGTATGTTTATTTTCTACCTACCTTCCTTCTGTGCTGTACATCCATCCCAGCTTGTTTTTATGCTCCTTGTTAACTGGGCAAGAGGACCCATTTGGGTATGTGTTCGGCTGTTGCGTTGACCAACCAGTGGTTGGTCAAATGGAACGGGTAACTTGAGCATACAGTGCAGTCATTTACTCAGTGGTAGAATAAAACTTTCACAGAATGTATGTGTATTGGGATGGTGTTTTACTGAAGACTGTTCCTCTGTCTAAATTCCTATAATTGTTTGGTTGATTGGAAAAATGATGTTTAAGGGATTGTATATAGACAGCATGTCCTTCCATTTCTAAGGAAACCAAGCTGAAAGTCAGCCCTATCTAGAAAGGAGAAAACAAGTGTTCTAGAGAAATAGCAGATGGTGTTCCGTTTACCAATGTGCAGAATTTGAGCAGTTGGAGAAGTTTATCAAGATTTCTTCTGAGCCTGTTTTTTCCCCCATCCAAATAAGAAATAAAGATTTGCTACAACCACCCTCCTACACACACACACACACACACACACACACCCACCCCCCCATATCCTCAAACAGTTAAGCTTATTTTGACTTTTTCTGAGCAGTGCCAAAGATATGTCTGGAATACAAACAGCCTAATGTACAAACTCGAGAATACGGATGTGTGATACTGAACTTCTTGGGAACAGAGTAGTTGAGTGTTAACCCATTAACTTACTTACTTTCTTCCTTTTTCTCTCAACTTTGTTTTTGAAGAGTCTACCAAAAATGAGACTATCACAAAATTTTTGCAGTTATGTATATTTCCTCGATGCATTTTTTCGGCAATCGATGCAGTTTATTGTGCTCACTTTGTAGAACTGGTGCATCAGCAGAAAACACCCAACTTTTCCACGCTTCTCTGCTATGATAGAGTAAGTAGCTAGAACTGTGTGTGTATGTACTTAATGACTACTATGAGCATGCAAAACTGGTATCCCCCCTGCCTCCCAAAAGAGGTAAACAAAATAATTACCTGTGTTTAATTCTAGAATCTGTGACAATCAAAAGTTCCCTTTTGTACTTCAGATTCTACAAACCAAGTTTTCCTAGAGCTTCAGGAGTTTATTTTCAAGAAACTTTGGTTTTGATTTATCCTAATGAGACTGAAGTTTCCAAGCAAAGTCACTAGCAGTCATAGGAGTTGCATTCAGGTTTTGCAACCTTACAGTGGTCTGCATTTTTATGGCCTCATCTAACCCTTCCATTTTAGCTGTGTGTGCTCTACTGCTCTAGTATCAGCTTTCTTATACTTGCCCCCAACAAGCAGCATCCTTAGGACCCTTCTGACCCTGGTGAATGGTACTACAGACAGTGGACTAATTTGTATCACTACTGAGACATGGGAAGTGACTCCCACGGTGACATGGGAAGTACTCTTGATAGCAGTAGCAGCCGGACTTTCTAGGTCAAATGAGGCAGTTGGAGGAGGCGTTTGTTCAGGCTGTTCTCACTGTTCATGTAGCCATTCTTTTTGTCCTGTGGAAGCAAAAGGTGGAGAACGTAGACAGAAGAATCTGGCAGGATGCATTCAGTTCCAACAGTACCAGCTGACTCTACTGTTCCAGGCTGTCAGAACCATTCTGGCACTTACTGCTATAAGAAGTCAAATTACTACGTTAGTGCATCAATGTACAGTTATAACAGATTTGACTATAAGCTTTGATTAAAAGGATACCTATGGGGCTGTATTGTAAAAAATTATGGTGATGATTGTTTTCATATGAACATTCAATTAAGATTGTCTGGTTTCCTTTGAAATGAGACATTTGAAGTAGGTATCTGTTTTGATTTCATGGGTCCAAAAGAGCATTCTTACTCAAATATTCAGTCCATGTTCTAGGTGACAAAAAGGGCTCCTGCAGTTGCCCACATCTGATGAACCTGTGCTGGCCAGGAAGAAAATCCTTTTGCATCAGCTTGGCTAGGTGTTTGCCTCTACCTGCTCAAATAAATTACTAATTTGAAAACAAACAGTTGTATGCCAATGAAGACACACTTTAACTATGGAAAACTGTATGTCAGCAGTTGCTATATGCAGTGCTTAGATTCTGGGCTAAGTGTGAAGCACCAGCAGTTGGGTAATAAAGTCTTGAAAACAAACTGAGAATATTTTATAAGAGATCTCCTTTATCTTTAGAAACCAGCTTAGCGGTGGTTTAGATGAGAAATTTGAAATTCTTGTGGGTTCTTGTTCCTTTTGTAATTCAGTAGAGTCATTGTAACTTTTTATTATGGCTATTCACAGGTTTTCTCTGATATTATATATACAGTTGCAAGTTGCACTGAAAATGAAGCTAGTAGATATGGCAGGTTTTTATGCTGTATGCTGGAGACTGTGACTAGATGGCACAGTGACAGAGTCATATATGAAAAGGTATGTGAAGTTATTAAAATGAGTTTGCTCATGAGAATATATAATGGCCACTTGTGTAACTCAGCCCAATAAAAATGGATTTAGTGAAATCGTTAGTTAGATTTAAAAACACTGTGTGATGGAATTTTTCTGATGGCGTAAACTTAGAATTGAGTTTCTGTAATTCATGTAGTTTTAATAGAAGTAATTTTGTATAGTGTCAAAACAATATAGTGGCTAAATTTTATTTCTGATTTTCTCATAGCTTGTCTTGAAGATAATTTAGGGAGCATGTGGAAACTCTCATAATACTCCTTGCAAAAGCTAGTTAAATTACAAATAATCTTTTCTCTCACCCCCAACTAAGATTTCAACATAAATAAGCTTTTAAAAACCAATATGTGTGTAAGTCTTGTAAAGTGTGATCGCGTCTTAGTCTTTAGCAGAATCAGTGAAAAACTGCTTCAGTTATCATATCAACTTCTGCAATATTATTTTATGCTTCCTGGGAAAATATTTTTTCTTTTTTTCTTTTTCTTTTATGCGCATGTAGGAATGTGGCAACTATCCAGGCTTCCTAACTATATTACGGGCAACTGGATTTGATGGTGGAAATAAAGCTGATCAATTGGATTATGAGAATTTTAGACATGTGGTACACAAATGGCACTATAAGTTAACTAAGGTAAATAAAGATGCCAAAAAACATAGGGTTTTGGAAGCTTTAATTAAAAAAACCCAAACAACTTAATTAGATTTAATTTGTGTTCTAGGCTTCTGTGCACTGCCTTGAAACAGGAGAATATACACATATCAGAAATATCCTGATTGTGCTGACCAAAATCCTTCCATGGTATCCAAAAGTGCTGAACCTGGGCCAAGCCTTGGAAAGAAGAGTACATAAGATATGTCAGGAAGAGAAAGAGAAGAGACCTGATCTATATGCATTGGCTATGGGGTAACAACACCTTACTTTAAGAAAGTGGTTAAAAGTGGATCATGAGAGGCTTCTAAGGACTCGGAACTGTTACAGTCCTAACATTTGATTTTTTTACATTATCACAGAAGATTTTGCTATCCTGCGTCTCAGGGCTGGCAGTGTGAATGAAAACTTTCATTTTGTGCTGGATGATCACTAATTTCCTTTACAAGACTCTAGTAAAACACTTTAAATAGTAAAGATTTCCACTCACAAGAGCATAGCTTAATTTTAGAGAAATAGTGTAGCAGCAAGTAGACAGGAGGGAGAGTAGAATGAAGAAAGCTAAGAGCTATTGATGCAAGACTGCTTAGATTTTGGACATTTATATGATTCTAAAATGCTAAACTAAAATGCTTAGGTATATTTTGCATCTTTCTGTGATGAATGCAGAATCATCCATGTATGCTTGAGGAGCAATTCAGGTTGCCCTAACAGTTTTAAGTTTTGTCAGTAGGCTCTTTCTTCTGTGTGTTTGGCAGGTGTGCGTATGTGTGGTGGTGAAGAGGGTGTGGAGGTAGGGCTTCCTCTGTGTCTAGTGGCTTTTTTTGTTTGTCGTTTTGTTTTTTTTTCTTTTCTTTTGAGCTCATCAAAAAGGGGGAAGAAACTGCATATCAGTTGGGAAAAACTGTGAAATAAATAACAGATGAACTGTTAAGATTAGATCCTCATTTAAAATTCAGTCCATGTTTTGCTTTATGTTTGTGCATATTTAACAATCTGTGCGACTTGCAGCTATTCTGGGCAGTTGAAAAGTAGGAAGCCTTTCATGATACCTGAAAATGAATTCCACCACAAAGACCCACCTGCCAGGAATGCTGTAGCTGCAACAGTACAAAATGGGCCAGGTGGTGCTGGGATGCCTACATCTCTCACAATAAATACAGTTAGACTGGAAGAAGGCACTACTGAGGAGACTGGTAAACAAACCTATGATTTTTTTTTTTGTTTTAATAGAAATCTTCTGACATTACAGGCTAGTTTCTCAAAATTTGGCTCATTAAACTGAAAAGAAAAAATCTAAATGCAATGCTAAATAGGGTCAGTGTGTGTTCTTTATTTTTAGTTGGTTTTGGGAGAGGGTATTGTGCATTTAATTACCTGTTTTAACTGTTAGCTACACATGATCTTATATGAATATGCTTAGGTACTTGTTTTTAACCAGTAGGATGTATATTAAATTGTTGAAATAAAGCTGTTCTCTTTTTTTTTTTTTTAAACAGATAAACTAAAGGAGAAGTCTCAGGGTGTGGTGAAAGTTATTAATAAAGCTGTCAACGCTACACCAAAGGTGACAACAAGCAATGGAAACAGTGCTTCTAATAGGTGAGAAAAGTGACTCTTTGACAATCTCTATTTTCTCCTTTTCAAACCATAGGATTGTACTTGAAACTGACCTGCCTTTTCTTTTTTACTTTCGGGTTCCATATAAATTGTTTCCATTTCTTCAAAGTCTAATAAATTAGATTATTTCTTCCAAAATATACAGCTGTACTGATCTGACACTGTTGTTAAAAGCATTCCACTTTTGCTAAATAAAGATAAAACAAATGAGAACATTTGCTTGTTGCTGTCCTGATAAAGAGACAGCAAATCTGAAATCTGACAGTGACTGCTTCAGGAGGTTCTATCAAACCATCTGAAGTAAAACTTTTGCGATAAAACTAGAGCTGTTTTTTTTATGCACGCTAATTGGCCTTTTTATTTTTGATGCAGCAAAATTATTAAAGAGAAAGATGATAAAGAAAAAAGTGGGAAGGAAAAAGATAAAGAAAAAAAAGACAAGACTCCAGCTGCCACTCCAGAGATGAAGGCACTTGGGAAGGATGGGAAAGATAAACCAAAAGAAGAACGGGCAAACAAAGATGATAAAGCAAGAGAGATCAAGGAGAAAACGCCAAAATCTGACAAAGAGAAGGAAAAAGTCAAGAAAGAAGAAAAAGCTTCAAAAGAAGAAAAATCCAAGACAGTTGTTACCATCATTGAGTCAAAGTCAACTGCAGAAAAGGAGAGAGAAAAGGAGCCGTCCAGAGAAAGAGATGTAGCGAAGGAAATGAAATCCAAGGAAAATGCTAAAGGAGGAGAAAAGATGCCAGTAGCTGGGTCCTTGAAGTCACCTGTTCCCCGATCAGAAACATCAGAATCTGAAAGGGGTAAGTTTGCGTATTTAATTTCTGTTCTTGTCTAGGAAAATAGAATGTGTCACTGGAAAATCACTGAATGTCAAAAAATGCTAAGATGGTGAGAAAGAGTTGCTATGTAATAGCTAGCGCTTTGGCTTTGGCTTTTAAATACAGTTAGTGCCTAAAGTAGGTAGTCAGGATATCTCCAAAAGGCGAACTGTGTGAATGTGTGAACTTCGCCTGCCTTCAGTGAATGCTCATTTTTGTAAAGCCTATCACTTTTTTAGTATAAGTCTAAATGGTCTTTTATTAAAGTGTATTTGTATAACTGTGGCCTTGCAAGTTTTGCAAAAATTGAGCACAAAAGCCTCAAGAGTGTATTCCGAGAGTTTCATCATAACCTTTGAATTGAAAGAAAACAGGGATGTGGAAGATGTAGGCCTCTGTCCTTAAGAAGGACACAGTAAGCTTTAACAGTTCCTTCTTCTATTAAGGGTTAACAAATCCTTCATGTTGATATTTTAAGTTCTTATAGTCCGAGGCTGATGTTGATTTTTATACTTGCACTGCTTAAGGCAAACCAAGTAAAGGAGGGTGGTAATGCCTTTCATTGGGTTCACCTTTTCAGGGTCTTCATAGCAACTCTGAAATTCAGATACAGACTTACATAAAATGGAAGTTTGAAATGAGCATAATTTTGCAGGAGTTTGTTCACGTTACACTTTTCCTGCAAACTTTCATAAAGAGGGTCAAGGCACGTTGGTAACTCTAGCTGAAGAAAAACAAAACTTACATAGTGGTAAAACGTGAATTCTAGCTTAAATTATTTTGGTACTTCAGAAAGCCGTATTATTAATTATCTTCTTTTAAATGTGTTTTAATAATGCTATTGTTGTTTTCTTTCCTCAGAACAAAAACGCCGCAAAGTTGATACACATTCTTCTCCATCACATTCCTCAACAGTAAAGGTTAGTATAGCCTGAGGAAGGCAGCACCCATGTTAGGCTCACAAGTTTGGGATGCCAATGGTCGACTTCCTTCAAGTTTTGTGCCAAGTATACACTGGAACCACTGGAGGTTTTATGTTGCATTAGAAAATGCATTCCTTTTCTTTATTGGCGGACTGTCTTTTTTCTATAAAAGTATTTTTAATTAACCAAAATAATGCTTCAAGGACCTAGCACAAATTTTGTAAATAGTGTTTGGAAATTGCAAGAGAATTTTTACACAGAAGTGCCTCATTGTTTTAAGCAGTCAGTTTTTTTGGAGTGCAATGGTAGCTACAAGCAAATGAGTCTTTGCAGCAGAGTGGAGCATATTTTTCTGCACTTCTATTGAAGAATCTATAGCACTGAAGATTCCTGGATGATACGGGATGTACGATACCTCTGAATTCATCAGGCTTCTTGATGAGCATCATACCGATATGTGCCTTCTAAGGAGGAGTCTTGAAAGGAGTTCCATTTTAAAGTCTCCTTGGTGATCAGTTCTCCTGTAGTTGTGTATATTCAGTGCGCATGCAGCTTCTGTTGTACCTTCCCTTCGAGGTTTGTTTATTTCCAATGGGTTCCCACCATGTTGAGCCCTGCGTTACGATAAAACCAGATGTGGCAACCAAGCCTACTACCCAGCAAAGAGAAACCCCAAGCATTCAAGCGCAGCACAAAACCATGGGCGTAGCCTACTTGAAGACTCAGGGTAGCCATTCCTTGCTCCATATTTATTTTATTTCTAAACCATCTATGTTCATGGAATCTTTGAATTTGCAGTCGTTGAACATTTAAAACTGTAAGTTACTAATACTTCATCAAGAGCACTGTGATGGATTATGTGGGCCTTTAAACTTCACCATCTTACCAACTTTAGAACAAGCTTTTCCATCTTACCAACTTTAGAACAAGCTTTTCTTTTTTCTGGTTTTTCAAAGAGTACATGTTTTTCTATGTAAGATTTACTTGAAAGTTTTAGGCTAATTGTGGAGAACTCAAATAGCTGTTACTAGTTTTGAGGAAGCAGGTGACAGTGATAACTACTCAAAATGACGAAGTTTTTCTTGCCTGTTTTTTGTAAATGGCTATGTAAAGTCAATGTAGAGTGACTTCTACCACATTTAACTGAAAGTGGAGAAGATAGAGGTTTAAAAACACTTTAAACCTGTTTCACCTGTGGTTCAGCTGTATTTAGAGTAAAGACTATTTTTTCTTTATATTTTGTCTTGGCGGGAGAGTATTTTTTCACTGTTTTATGAAGAATTAGATATAAACACATTTTGTAGCTAATAATTGGGTCTAGAGAATAGATATGACTGTCTCTTTTTTTTTTTTTTTCCTCCTTCTTTCTTTTTAAAAAACATTTCAGTTCCTAGCTTTATTCAGTGTACAGTATTAACATAAGATTTTTTCCAGAAGGAGTAGCTGTTTTTTGTTTCAAGGGTATGGCCATGCTTCCCAAAGTTCCTCTGGTTTCTGAAAACTATTCCAGCTTACGTGTCATCTCCATTCATTTTCTACAGGACAACCTCAACGAACTCAAGGACTCTTCAGCAAAGGTTTGAATCTTTTAGACACCACCAAAGTTTACTGTCATGTTTTATTGCAGAGAGAACTTAACTTATGGTCTTGTGGCAAACCCCATCAGAAAATTCAAAGTCCATTCCTGTAAATGCTAGTGTAGTAACACAGGGATTTTTTCAGTCTGCTATATAGAACCTCTGTATAGGAGAGAGGGATAGTTATGTGGAAAATCCCCTGAATTTACCATTCTGTCAATATTTTAAAGAGATTTTATGGGTCAGTATCTTTTCTGGTCCTCTCTGAAACTTGAAATTTATATAAATGTCCTTACAATTAAGCCATTTTTTGGCTAAAGGGGTAATAGAATAGTTAAAATAGTTCTTAGAATAGTTAGTTCTTTTTTTTGATACCAGTTAAAAAACAGTAGTTATTTAAAACCAAAAATATTTGAGACATATCTCTGGAATATAAGTACCCTTTACTACTGTTGTATTCATGTTTTAGTGCTATAGTACTATATTTCTAAGCATCACAGACAACCTCCTAAATTATCATCTTTGTTTGTTTGCTTCCTGTAAATGCACTTCAGATTCAGTATTTTATGAGAATGTATGCTAAAGAAAACTTTCAAGAGTTCGCAGAATCATAGAATACCAGGTTGGAAGGGACCTCAAGGATCATCTGGTCCAACCTTTCTCGGCAGAAGCACAGTCTAGACAAGATGGCCCAGCACCCTGTCCAGCTGAATCTTAAGTGTCCGATGTTGGGGAATCCACCACTTCCATGGGGAGATTATTCCCATGGCCGATTGTTCTCGTTGTGAAAAATTTTCCTCTTGTGCCCAGGCAGAATCTCCCCAGGAGTAACTTGTACCCATTACGTTACCCCTCCTCTTTTCCATGTGACTCCTTGTAAAAAGGGAGTCTCCATCTTCTTTGTAGCCACCCTTTAAATACCGGAACATGGTGATAAGGTCTCCCCTAAGCCGCCTTTTCTCAAGGCCGAACAAAGCCAGTTCTCTCAGTCTTTCCTCATATGGCAGGCTTCCCAGTCCTTTGATCATCTTTGTGGCTCTGCCCTGGACCCTCTCCAGCCTGTCCACATATTTTTTTGTATAGCAGGGACCAAAACTGAACACAGTATTCCAGGTGTGGCCTGACAAGCGCTGAGTAGAGTGTGATACGAGTTGAATGATGTTTTGGAATATTGTATTTTACACAGATTCTGCAACTATACTGTTGCTTTTTTTTAAAACTCAACCACTTGCATAGTAACAGTCACAAATACCATAAATTTGCTAATATATTAGGGTATGTGGCTAATAGGAAATGGATCAAATCTTCTAAAGTTGCTATTAAGATTTTTTGATTACACAGTCAGCATCAATGTGTAACTAAATAGCAAAAATGTTTATCAGTTGGAAAATGCTGACATTTTGGACTTTATGGGTTTATCCAGGATTACATATATTCACTTAATTTAAAATAATGGATTATTACTTCCTATTCTATATTTACACTGCTGTTTTACTTGTAGCTCTCTTTGTATAAACAAAGTGTTCAGAACAGTGTATGTTTTAATTCAAAATAGCTCTGATTTTATAATGGACACTTGCTGGTGGGTGTTTTTAATTGAATCTTTCCAGTACCAAGCATACCTACTTGTAGGGAGGGTGTATATAGGAAGCATCCTTTGATTCTTACAGCTGATGAAATTATAGTGTCTATAGATCGAATCCATATACTTTCAAAAATGGTTTATAAATCATTGTCCTGATATCTTGTATATTTAAGTTTTTTGAAGTTAGAAAACTATAATACTTGTCTTGAACTCACATCTATCTGAAGTGTGGTATATGGTAGTCTAATCTCACTTTTCCCTCCCTTACTGCATTAGTCAAGGTTCAACTGGTTAATTGAAACTTCACTCAAGTTTTCATTACTTAAGCTAAATTTTTATTGAAAACTATTTATTTTACTTATTAAGACATTGATATGGTAATCAAGCAGACAGTGGAGCTATTTGTAACTAAAAGATCAATGAACAGCTTTATTTTTCTAGTCAATTTGGAAAGTTAAGTTTTAGAATTAACTGTAATGCATTTGTGTAGACTTAGCTGGAAGTGTATTGCAGTTGTGTGACTTTTCATGGATTTATTGTTTAAGTGCTTGGGGGATTGGGGGTGTCCAACCCTTTCCTTCCTCTTCTAAATGCTGTTTTCTATTCTTTCTCACTTAATGAACTAATTTTCATTCTTCAGTGCCATTCTAACAGACTTAAGGCACTTCTTGACAATGTTCCCTATACATGGTGTAAGACAAGTTAAATGTTGTTCTTTACTGCCATGTACTTGTTTAGGGAAAGGATGGGATATTCAGAAGCCTGTAAGATTTATGAGTTCAGCTTCCACTGAAAGTTAGTAGAAGTCTAGTGCTGTTGTATGCTTACAGGCTTTCTTTACTCCTGACTTTGCTCAGTTTCTGGGGACAGACCATTGAAATGTTGGTTTACATTGCAGGTTATAAAATAAATGGTGCCAGACTTGAGTTAGGTTTGTGTTTATTCTTGCTTTGGCCTTTGCCCAAGTTACACAACATACAACAGTGCCCAAAATTTGATGTGGTTTCAGTTAGCAGCATTTCTAGAAGCAAGTTGATAAAGCCTGATGAGCTAAATCCAGCCTTTTCTTGTAAAAGGGAGTGGGAGGGATGCAGTTTTCCAAAATTCTGCATTGACATGGTAGAAGAGCAGTGGCATCTGTTGTGAACAACCATGTGAACTGAAGAAACGGAATAGGAGAAAGCAGAGCTGCGTGTTTGCTCTCTCACATGGAGAGCATCTCTAGGAGACAACTGAATGGGGCTGCGTAGAAAAAACATATTTGCAAGTGACTGTTAAAAGTTGACAGCAAAAAAGGGAGCAAGGATAAATTTACTTGTGGAATGGCAATGTAGGAAATCGAACAAGAAAAGAGTGAGGGAAAAGAGTGGAAAGAAAAGTATCTAGCGAAAGGAGTATTGAAGGTTCAGTCTCTGGCGTAGGAGGATAATAAAATTCCAGTTAAGTAATAAAAGGAAAAGAGACCTAACATTGTCAGTGTGACTTTTAACATAGGACCAGTAACATCAAGTTTTGGTAAGTTAAACATTTACCGGAACTGGAGAAGGACAGGATTAATTTAATTAAAAGAATAAAATTACTTGAAACAATATTTGGTTTGGTTCAAGTGATTTCTAGATTGTTCTAAACTAATCTTCCACTTACATCTTTCTTTGGTGTCCTTTTAAGTAAGATGTCTCTCTCAAAAGAAATACAGAGAACGTTTTAATTATTAATATATTAATTTTTTTCCCCAATAAAATTGATAGCTTATGGAACTGGGGAAAGATTTAAGTATACCGATTTAAATCTGTGTTGCTGTAACTTAAATATTTAAAATAGCAAGGAAAGGTGTTTTTAATTTAAGATGTGTTCTTATTGGTATTTTATGAAAAATATTTCTTAGAAAGATCTTAACTATATAGTTGTATTTTTAAAAAGACAGAATTAGTTACTGTAATGCATTGGTATTTATATAATACATGTGTTACCTTATATATATACACAGTAGCATTTAAACTTTGTCAAGTGTTATACTTGACACTACTGTGACTTATTTTCTATTCTCCTCCCCTGTGACCCCAGTTTATATTAAAAATATTCAGCTTTGTGAAACCAGTATGTTTTACAGAGCTTATCAAAATTGGTTAGAGAGAGAGTGGAATAACAATCTAGAACACATTACAGAGCAAAACCAATTCTTTTCTGTGTTTGGCTGCTTTTATCATTTAAAGTTTAGGTTTAAGGTAGAGTTTTGTATTACTTTTGATGAAAAAACACATTATTCAAAGTATTGTCTCAAATACTTTGTGGATTAAGATTATTCTTTAAAAATTAATTAGAACCTGTTTAAGCAGCTGATTCCATTCATTCATTCCAGGCAAGATTGCAAGTGTTAAGTCAGTCTGGGAATCTGCGTATCCTGATTCAATAGTACTGCTGTCTGATTTGTTTTGATGTATCAAACAATACTGGTGAACGACGTCATGTGTATTTAATATAAGTGTTGCAGTTAAGAGAAAGTGTTCTTGAGTTTCCAGTGTTGAGAAAACAAAGCTCTAGGTTAAATTATGGATGATAAGTTTGAAAATGTCTTCAGTCACTTTTTTTGCTAGTAAAGTATTAATGTTTAATTTTGTTATTTGAGCTAGATCTGTTATGTTAGAGTAAGGCTTTTTATTTACAAATCTAGGAATACATATTAATATTTGGTGATATTGCCTTAATTTAACAGCACTACATTAACCACACTACTCCAACACTGTCCAAGAGTAAGGAGAGAGAAGTGGACAAGAAAGATTTGGACAAGTCAAGGGAAAGATCCAGAGAGAGAGAGAAGAAAGATGAAAAGGACAGGAAAGATCGAAAAAGGGTTGGTGAAATTTTTATGAACTAGTTTAGAAAGTTGGTATATACTTGGAAAGCTTTCTGTTCGAAGTCCTTGCCGTAATAATTGGTTGTACAGCCTATCCAAGCAGAAGCGATCCATACCGAGGTTGTTTTTCTTTTGTTCTCTTACTTTTTCAAAGGTCGGTTTACAGTAATGTATTCAAAACTTTTTCCTTTCAAAACCGATCTCGAGAAACTTTACAGAAAGAGGTGATAACTCAGTTGCATTTTAAGTATTCAAAAATTAGTTCTTCAAAGTAACATTGTAGAAGCAGGTGCTTCTTCAGGAGTATGTTTTAATCTGCTAACATCTGCATAATTGTATTTGGTGCCAGGATCATTCAAACAGTGACCGAGAGGTACCACAGGATTCAACTAAACGACGCAAAGAAGAAAATGGGACAAGTACGTATTTTATTTTGTGTGTGCGTATTTGGCTTTTACTTGTTGTGAACTACAACTTTATGTTTTGTTTTTAGCTGGTTCTTCAAAACACAGTAAAAGTGAAAGTCCTTCTGATTCCCCTCGCTTAACTGAAAAGGAGAAGGAGAAGAACAAATCAAAATCTTCAGGAAAAGAGAAAGGTGATTCAATTAAAGCAGAAAAGATGGAGAAGAGCTCCTCTGGTAGCAAAAAGGTAAAATAAACTATTCTCACTTTGTTGATTTGATGATGATGATGTTGACAGAACAAGCTGATTCTCTTTTCCTAAATTTTATTGCTGCGCTATGACCTAAATTTAAAAGATACATTGTGAATGCGTAGGAAAACACTTCTGGAAATTCTGGTATCTTGTGGCTCTAAATATTTCCGCAGTCACTCCTGGCAGAATCAATTGGAAGAATATAATTTTGGCAGTAGCCAGGAAAATTCAGAAATTATTGTAGATTATTCAGAACCTGAAGTATATTTGCAGACTGGTTTGGTGAGCAAATATGTGAAAGCAGAGTTAACTTACTTATAAACTAGTCTGCTCGTATTCAGATATTCAAGTGCATGTGTTAGCACAGCTTTTTTTTTGTGAAAACAGCTAAGTATGTTGTAGTCATATTTGTAAAACACCAAACAATAGTTCCCAGTTGTTGTAACTCTTTAGTGATGGTGGTTATCATAGAACTGTAAGACTAAGTTAGAATAATCTCAAAAATCATAGAAGCTGATTACTGTCATTCTGGCTGTGGCCAGTTATAACTTTAAATATGTATAATCCTTCTAATCAGACTGTACAATGTATACTATAATAAACTCTTTCCCATGTGTGTATTCTTTTTAAAGGAATCAAGACATGATAAAGAAAAAACAGAAAAGAAAGAAAAACGAGACAGTACTGGAGGGAAAGAAGAAAAGAAACAATATCCTTTTACACATTAACATTTCAGAAAAATACAGAAAATGAGCTTCCTTTTATGTAGTAAAACACTTTTTTTTTCCTTAATGTTGAATCTACTCATAAATCTTCAGACAAGCACAGATAATGAAGATTATTCTAGTCAAGGTAAAAATTTTTATGATTTACTCTGTTTGACTTGGTATCTCCTGTGGCTCCTTTTGATTGGTAAAGGATATACAAACGAAACAGCCTGAGTGTGAAAGGGCTGAAATTACCCAGGGTAGGTTTTTGGGTTTTTTAGTTGCTTTGGGGGGATTTTTTTGGGGTGGTTGGGGGTTTTTTGTTTGGTTGGGTGGTTTTTTAGGTTTTTGGGGTTGTTTTTTGTTTTTAAAACGGGAAAAAAACTTTCCCCATCATCAGCACAGAGATAGTATAGATGCTAAATTTTTTTTTTTTTTTTTTTCAAAAAAAAAAAAAAGGAGGGGGGGATGGAGTGGGGGGGTCAGCAGTGTTTGGTGTAGTTGCATGTTTGGCACTTTTTCCAAGAAAGGTTGCCATATAAAAACAGAGGTGAATCCATGTGATCTTGATAGTCATCAGTCTTCATAATCTACCTGGTAATTAAGAATATCTTGCCTAATATGTTGGAAACTCAAGTTTTGTATCCTCTTCTTAGTTTATCTTTAACAAAAGCACTAGTTTTTAAACCAAATTGCTATATAGTGTAGTAAGTCAGTTCGTTATCTCTGCTTAATCTTTTATCTGATCAGATTTGAGGAGGAAGAAGCCAAAGGAAAACTTTCGCATGAAGGCATTGACTATTTGCAGAAAGAAAAGAAACTTCAGAGTATTTTGAGTAACCCATGCTCATACTGGAGCTTTTAGAAAAATAAATTGTTCTTTGAAGCTGACAGTGTTCTGAATTTTTTTCAGCCCTATGCAAATATGTGGAGACTTAAATTTTTAGTTTTAGGGGTATGAGGGTGGGGTTTTTTTCTCCTCTTTTCATCTAGCCGTTTTAAGAGTCTCAGAATGTTTCATTTTCAGTTCTTTGGGAAGGGAAGTGTCCCAGTGAACTTAAAATTAGTTCATCTGACCTACCCAACTTGAATCACACACCACTACCAATCTTTCTACATAAAGCAGTGGACAATTTTACGTTTTAAAAAGTATGTATATGTTGGGTAAACATGAAAATAACTGATAGTATTCAACAAATATCAAAGAATGTGGCTTCTCGCTCTCTCTGTTCACAAATTGTCCAAGTGCTTTACAATTCTTAGGTTTGTTCTCTATTTAGAATTGATTAATTGTTTCTGCTAAAACTTTGTAGGTTCTGTGAGCACTCAAAGTGAACACAAACAGAAATGAAGTAGAAATTTTTTTTTCACAGTTTGAGATTATTTGCTTTCATAGAGTAATATCGTTCTGACTACTGAACAACATACAAGGCAGGCAGAGTTTTCCTTTTTATCAGAGAAACTGATACAGAGAGTGGTAAGACAACATTTGTCTTGTTTTCATGGCTGGTCTAGAAAGTGATGCTACCTTTCACCAACATGATTTGTTGTGAATTCTGTTTAAAGATTGGAGGGACGGGGGGGCGGCGGAATCTTTTTACTGTGAGGGTGGTCAAAAACCGTAACAGTTTGCCCAGAGAGGTGGCGGAGCTGCCATCCTTGGGGTATTCAAAACCTAACTTGGCAGGCCACAGCCCTTGAGCAACCTGCTCTAGTTAATTCTGCTTTTTGAGCAAGGGTGTTGGACTGGACGGTCTTCAGAGGTCCCTTCCAACCTCGTTGTTTTTGAAATTCAATTATATGGGTATCATGTTTGAGAAATACTTAACGTGATATTATATGGCAAAACTTACTGGAGAGATTATTGGCTGTGGACTCTCAACATTGCTCCTTGTAGTGGCTGTACTTGCTTTAGGTGTCAGAGAAAGACCCAGGTTCTTCTGTTTGCCTCTGTCTAGCTAAAACAACACAGACCAAATCTGAAAGGGGTAAATGCTTTGCTGTTGGGAATTCTTTTCCAAGAGGCCTAAGGATTATAGGATGGCTTATGTAACCACTTACAGAAGAGTGTTTTATGAGGGTCCAACAAAACAAAAAACAAAATCTGAATTCTGAAATCTTCCGATCATTGGGAAATGTCTTCCGTAAATAGTCTCCACATGTGGATTGTGGCCTCAAAGAGCAAGGGGGGGATTATTGTAAAAAGGGTCTCAAGAGTTTCATTTAGTGACATTGCTCGTTCAGCCACTGAAGCTGAGGGCAAATGTGTGGAGGGGTTTTGGGTAGCAAAGCTTATGCTGATACTGTGTGCTCTTTGGAGGGTGTTGGTAGAAAAAAGGATAGGAGTTCAGGTTATTGGTTCTTAGTACTATTGTTTTTGGTTTATCTCCTTGATATCACAGAAGATGCTTCTGTGAATATCTTCCAAATGGAAAATTATGAGCACTCTTTGGCAAGAATTTAATGGAATTTTTTTTACTCTTTGTCCTTCATAGCCATTATTGTCTGATCACTGTGGATGGATCCCATTTTTTTCCCCCATTTCTTTAAATGTTACTTTTGAGGAAAAAAAAAGGCAATCTTGGTAGATGAAGTTCACTACTGAGGACTTGCAGCTTCTTTAATAATAAAATGTGAAGTTTTATCTTGACCAGCAATTCAATATAAAGTGAGGATTGTCATCAATTAAAGCACAACTGTGTTTTGACTACATCATGATTTAAGCAACAAGTGCTTAGGTAAATATCAGTTGCACAGTAAAATTCACATCCAGCTATGTAATGGGCTAACCTGGAGCATCTGGCCTAGAATACTGACAATACCCCATTGTTTGCATAGTGAAGTATGAAAAAATGCTTTTTATAGCAACACGGTTGTGGAATCTAATCCTGTGCTCCTGTTTAAGTCTTTCATAACATTCTTCCTAATGTACAAGGTCTGATTGACTGCATTTATTTCTTGCCTAATTTAGCGATAGTAACATTTTGAGGGGGTTGTACTTCTAAAAGAGTTTTTACCTTCACAGGTGACTACTTGTTTCTTATTTGTATCTTCAAATTAATGTTCCACTACTTACAATGCAGTGCTCACATCAATATAGTTCTTGCTGTGGATTACCCTAGAGTTAGGGAGCAAATGAATGACTGATGAAAACAGGTTTATTTTCCCCCTCATTCTTTAATTGTGAATGGAATAAAATGCTAAGTTGTGAGATCAATATTCATTTGGACAACATCTAATTCCAATTATGTATGCCTTCATTGCAGGTGAGATTGAAATGGGAAGATATCCAGCTGTGACCAGAAATGTATTTTCCAGAGTATAGATTGCACAGAAATTTGTGAATGAAGAGGACCCATCTGCATCTCCTTAAATTATTCAGTTCTCTGCTTTATTTTCCCATGCTGAGGATTTAATTGTTGAGTTGTACATTACTGTATTTTAACTTGTTGCTTAGTTTCTTACACGTTTATTTTCAGTACCTGGCTGAAAGTGTTACCTATTCCATATTTAGCACAATGTGCTGCAAACAAACAGTTGCCATAGTGCAAATGAGGTTTCATGTGTACAGAGTTCCACTTTAGGTTGTCAAAAATACTGCCTGAGTTTAGTAATTCTTTCAATCTGAAATGCATTCTTTTAGATGTTTGAAAACCACGAATAAACAGTTATTGAACCTTTTTGGATTTACCTCATTTAAACTCAGTTTTTATTTATTACTTGGCCTGTTTTTAATATCAGTGACTAAAAAAAAAGTCAAGTGGGAGCACTGTTTTCATGCAATGCTTAGGGATTATTTGTATATTATGTGTACAACGTTGACTTGTTTAAAGAAACAAAGAATGAACCCTGTCCCTTCCATCCCTAAACCTGTGCTCAGTTGTCCCTTGCCACACCTTTTGTTTGTCATGTTGTTTTTAGATTGATTGGAAATGCTCTCTTCAAAACGGAAATAAATTAAGTTTCAATTACAGCTACAGGAGCTTTGTATTGCTGAACTTTAGTCTGAAAAGTTTCACAATGACATTTTTAAAAAAAAAAAAAGAATTTTTTATCTGCTGAATTCTACCAGTGTAACCTTTTTTCTAAATAAACAATAGTTTTCTCAATGGGTCGTAAATCATTCTCTGTGTGGTCACTTTATTGCTTTATGTATTGTTATGAAAATTTGATGTTAGTTGGAGTCGTCGGAGGGTGTTTTCTCTCTTCGCTTATGAGCCCTCTGTGCCTGCTTGCTGGTCAGATGCAAAGGGTTAGTTAGGTAGCGCGGTGCCTCCTGTGAAGTGACAGATGGGTTACGCTTCTCCAGTGGTCTCGAAGCTCAGGGTTTGCCTTTCTGTGTTCAGTCAAGTTTACATCTTTTGAGACATTTGTCCCTCATCCAAAGCTCATGAAAATCTCTGGCACTTTTTTCCCCATTTCCTAATTTAGTCAAATTACACTGACTTAGAGTGTCTTGAAAATGTCTTAGTATATTTTGACCAGTTTAGTTTAATGCCTGACAAAAAAGGGACTCTGCCTGGCTTCTGACATAGCGTGGTAGGTTACTTCGGTGAAGCCACCAGCTCAGATCTTCACCTGGGTAAGAAGTCTTCAGGTCTGGAAGCCTTTAGGTCCCATTCATGAATAACTTCCACCCCGCCCCCCCAAAGGTGTGGATTTCCTTCAGTAAAAATGATCACTACTTTGTTTAAACTAGAAAATGTGGGTTGTGAAAGAATACCTGTTTGTGTTCTCTGGAGAAGGGGAGATTCCAAATGTCTTGTCTGGAGACTGTTCGCTATTTAGTGACTAAAAAGGTATAATTGGAAGCTGAGCATTTTTGGCCTGAGTACAGCAGTTTAAATACCCAATGAATGCGTATTCACCAAAAAGCAGGAGCTGCTGTTACAGCTAGATTCTCGTTAAGTTTGGAGATGGTGCATCTCGTGCTCTTTCTCTACAGCCAATTCTCGCTCTGGGGACTGCAGGACTGATTGAAACTTTGAATGTGTTTGCTCCTTTGTTTGCCCAGAGCCCCGTGAGACAGACGGCTTTCTGTAAGCCCCAGCTAAGTCCTCCCTTGCTTCTGTCATACCTGCTGGCTGCAGAGGGAGAAGTGGTGACCTGGAGGGGGAGAATACTTCCCCTTTTGATGCCACTTACATATCAAATCAGTTGAATTGTAATATCAGACTCCACCAAGTAGTTCTTCAGCCTTTGTCTTCACTGTATCTTCAGTCTCCTTTTTAAATTCAAATTCTGCTCCTCATCCATTTGGTAAGGACTGCTTGCTTTTCAAAATGGATGCAATAAAACTGTGTTGGGGTGTGGAGGAGAGGACCTGCTGCCAGTGGGAGGTGTTTCACAATATTAAGACTGAAATATTAGCAGAACTGTAAAACCTTCCAGCCTTGGTCCTCATGCAGCTTCAGAAGATCGTGAGCAGAAGCAGTGAGAGCTGTCCCAGCTGCTGCCCAAAGGCTGGAGTGAAGTTTTCCTCTGTTTTTAAAGGCACAGCAAATACAAAGCTAATCATAGTCCCTTTAATTTGAATAATTATTTTAAAAGATGAAGTCATGCAAGTTAAGGACTAAGTTCTTGGAGGAGGTGTGGGATCTAAGTAGCTTGAAAGATTTAAGTGCTCTAAAGCGGTGATCTTGGTAACAAAGACTGAGATTTATTGTAGGCACAACTTCTCCCAGGACTAACGTATTCCAGTCCCTACAATACTGGAGTGATTACATAAAGGAGTGTGTTCTCATTTTTTATAATCTCTAACAGGAAAGGATGATCATGTTTCTCATGGTTACACTTTGAGACTGACAAGCAGAAAATTCATTCTGCCTGTTGGACTGCTGTGGTTTGTGTTATAACCTCAGCGTGCCATACTGGCCTCTGTTGCCTTAATTCCCCTTACCTCTGCGAAGCACTATGGTTGTAGCAGCAATGGTTCCCATCAATGCTTTCTGTTGGCCATGTCTTCCCAGAAAGAAGTTCATTGATGCTTATTAGTGAAATTGATACAAATCAACTTAAGTTTACACGGGGAGATTGGTCCTTGTTGAACAGGCTTGGGAAATGGGGTTTGCTCATGGGGAAGCGTATAAAATACAACTCTGTCAGAGCAAACTGATTTTTAATGATTGCTCTGAGAAACATGCTTAATAGGTTTAAATGTTCAATATTCTGTTTATGTGAACTTTTAAAATAAAAGCACACGAGCAAATAAGGGTGACATAAAAAGCTTAAATCCTATTTTAAATGGTAAGGTAATTGCTGTATGCTGTGTTTAAACAACACTGTTTTGTTCTATATGGAGTGTCACACCTGTATTGCTTTTTCCTGTCCTGCTCTTCCCCCTTGCCCAAGAAAATCACGTATGAAGAGCTCGAGTTTCTGAGGGTCATTTCTTTGTCGAGGAGCTACCTTTGGTGACAGACAGGAGTCTGTCTGTACATCACCAGCAGATCAAGCTGAGGCAGGCAGTGTGTGGTTCAGCTTGAGAGTTGCTGTTTCTGTGTAGTTTGATCAGCGTTTGTTTAGAATTTGCCTATAATGACTATTTTAAAATAGTAAAATGTGTAAGGTACGTTCTCTGCTAAACTGATAGTGTGTTTAACAGTATTGAGTCTCATAAAATTTCATCATGAATTAGTTTTTTTAGCCGGTGGTTAAAACAACTGATGGTTCACAAAATATGTGAAAAACAATGGGGAAAATGTTATGCTGACAACATAAAGACCTTTTAAATAACTGCAATATAGCAGTTCTTTTCTCCTTCAAGAATTTTGTTTCTCTGTTTAAAAAAATGTTTAACGTGCCCTTGTCTGTGCCTGAAGCGATGAGCCTGGGTGCTTTCAGAGGTGGTGGGGATCTGAGCTATTGCCATGCCTGAGTGCGCGATACTGTTGACCCTAAAGTAGATGATGGGACAGAGAGGAGGTGGAGCATGTGCCTGCTTAAAATTACTGCCTTGTAAGGAGTTGCAACTTGACAGATTTTTTTAATTGCAGATGATGATCTTGGCCTACAGGTACTGTCTGCAAAGCAAATTAATTTGTTTTATTCCCAAGGTGTTTAGAAATTGATTTTTTTTTTGCATGGATTCAACATTAACAAAAGCAAACCTATAGGTGATAGAATATTTGCTGACTATAATGATAAAAAACTAACCTTGTTGTATCAAGTATTAGTAGTATTAAACACAGAGGCTTACTTGTATTTTAAATATTGTGGGGGTTTGGGGTTTTTGTTTTGTTTTGTTTTAATATAATCCAGAGAAAGGGAACTTGAACCAAAAGTTGAGCACCCCTGATGCTCTGTGAAGGTCAGTTTGTGTTTTCAGTGATCTGGGATTTGGGACAGAGGGGTGTCGTCTTGGTGGCTGTATTTGAAAGTACTGAATATTAAGAAATTGTAGTGTTTATAGACTTGATCAGTAAAACTCTTCTGATTAGCTTTGTCCTTATTAATTAGAGGTTATTTCTGAATGAGTCAGAGAAGATTACAAACCCTTGTCCCACAGTGCAAGAAAGACACAGACAAATTAGGAAGGGAATGAGGTAAGAGTTACCCAGCTAATTAGAGGTGAGGAAGAATTGCTAAAAAGGAGAGTAACCAAGCTAAATACTCAGGCGCTTTTAATTAACTCATTAGGGCAATCTAAAATGAAATACTTCCATCAAAGTCACTCTAGTCCTTGGGATTTACTGGAGTGCGAATGTGACGAGGCTTTGGCTGGCTGATGGTGCCATGGCAGCCAGCTGGGGCTGCAGCAGCCAGCCTCCCCGGCTGGGGCCGTCACACCGAGATGGGGATACGCTGGGCAAAGAAAAAGGTCACCCTGGGGTCTCTGAATATAGTGTAATCTCCAAACAAAACAGGAGACTATCTCTCAGCCCAGACTCTTAAAGGTGAGTTGAAACAATCATTTAAAATTCAGCTTCGAGGAGCTACGTACCTGCCCTGGCAGGAGGGTTCGTCCCTCGCCTGCGATGCCTGCTGACATGGCAGAAGCAGCGTGGTGCTTGCACGGGCCCCGTGAGCAGCGGTGGGAGAGGAGAAGGGATGGGGGATGCTTTACCCTCAGTGCTTTACATGTGTCACTGTGTCAGTGACGCTGGTGTGGCAAGTGCAGAGACAGCCCAGCAGCGAACTGCAGCAGTCAGAAGGACATTACTAAACTTTGTGACAGCACACGCTGTAGCTGGGATAACTCAGATGTGCTCGGCAATGTCCTGATTTCCTGAGGGGCCGTAGGAACAGTCTCTTGCCATGTTCATGCCTATGGGAGGGTTTTCTCCCCCAATAAAACTTTCCAAAAGAAAGCTGGTCCTTCCCTGCAGGAGGGACTGTGTGTGGAGACATCAGGGAGGGTTTAGGGGTGTTTGGCGATGGGAGTTGTATATAGAGCACAGCTCATGGCGGGGGGGAAGGCCAGAGACCTCAAGTGGAAATAGGAGGTCAGTGAGTCCTGGAGGGCTGGGGAAAGCGTGGAAAGAAGGGGACTGTGTTTCCATGGGTCGCATGGCTGTGGGTGCCACTGGCACGCTCCTCGACCCCATCGACTGCGCTTGAGAGGGTTGTGGGGAAGAACAGACAGGGCCGGACTGGTGGGTGTGCAAATGGGGAAAACCTGGTACAAAGCACCCATTAATTAAACTCTGTTTCTGGTGTGGCCCGTCTGATGTGATATTCTAATTGCTCTGTGTAATCTGCAGCATCTGTGATAGGTCACAGCTTCAGCCATTTTATAATAAGCTATTTTGCCTGAATATGGCAAACTTCCCTCGTTTAAAGGGCAGGGGAGTATTAAATAAATACCATTTATATTTATTTGCCTCAGATCAAACTGTGGCTCTTACATTAATTTTGTAGGTTTTTGGTAATCAGCCTGCTCAGCCCATATTTGGAATTCAAATCCAATATTTGTTGAAAAGCTTTGGATGATATTAAAATCTGCTCCCCAAGCACACAGCAAACACCTCTCCCTCCCAGGAAATGCCAGCCCTGCACTGAAAGTTGTCACGGCAGCACGGGTGTTGGTCAAAGGGAGATGGGCTTAAAGGGTGCAAAACCAGGGTGCAGAGAGCCAGAAGGGGTGGGCTGGCTGCGACCCGCCTTTCCTGCGCGCTCCCGCTGGGCTCGGGGCTCTTCCAGCGGGGGACGGGTGCTGGGGGCTGCGCTGGGCGAGGCTGGGGGGCACCCGGGCTGCCGGGGAGAGCCCTCGGCCCCCGGCAGGCCGGGCACACCCGCCCGGGCCGCCGCTTGCCCAGGAGGCCGCGCCCGGCCGCGGGCGGGCGAAGGGAAGCGGCGGTTCCCGCCCCGAGCGGCCGCTGCATGTCAGTGTTG
This sequence comes from Ciconia boyciana, assembly GCF_034638445.1. NCBI lineage: Eukaryota > Metazoa > Chordata > Aves > Ciconiiformes > Ciconiidae > Ciconia > Ciconia boyciana. Next base: position 18,057,008 of record NC_132945.1, on the reverse strand, counting down.
CGCCGAACAACGGCAGCGTGCGGTCGGGCACGTCCTGCGGCTGAAGCCGCTGAGCTTCGAAGGGGGCTTTCTGGCGCCGTACGGAGATGGAAACCGGTAAAACTCGGCGCCGCGTCCGCACGGCGCCTGCAGCCTCCTGGCTAAGCGCTGCTGGGCTCGCGGGGGCCCGAAGGGGCATTTTTACACGCGGGAAGCGGAGCCACGGGTGTAGCTGGCCGGTCCCAGACGCCCCGCTCCGGGCCCGTGGGTTTCTGGCGGTGTCCCCGGTGTCCCCTCTGCCTGGCTGCGCCCGCTGGTCTCTGCAGCGGGGACCAAACCCCTTGTCCCCCCCCGCGCTTGGGGCCTTCGCCCGAAACCCGTCACGCAGCCGGTCCCTGTCAGGTGCCAGAGCGCAGGCTGCAGCTCTGCTTTTATCGTCCTTTACTCAATTTCTTGTGTTATATCATACATTTCCCTACTCGTTACAGCGTATCAAGCATCTGCCATGTGCTCATTAATTGGTCAATTACTTTATTTATATGCTAAACATTAGCTAAAGCACCAGTCATTACCAGCATCATGGCTGTGTTGTGCACTGTTTTTATAGGCTCTGTGTGCCTCACCCTCGCCTTGCCACCAAGGCCAGGGGTGCTTTCATGGGCCCCTGTTAACCCTTTGCGGACCAGCCACCAGCTCAGCCCCGCTCCTCGGCCCTGCGCAGCCCCGCGGCGTCTGTGCAGGTCCCCGCTCTCGGAGAGCAGGGCTGTAAGCACCTGCTGCGTTTCCCAGCCCTTCCTCAGAGCCATCTCCCTTTGGCTTTAGCTTGTTTTCTGCTGCTGCCTTCAGCTCCTCACTGCTGCTTTCACAGCACCTAAACCTAGAATAAAGGCAGCCCTGAAACTGCAACAAAAGAGATGATGGGAGACTCCCCTGTAACTGTCTGCCGGGGCAGGCCAAGTGCCACTGCTCATCCCAGTTTCAAGCCTCGCCTGCTGCTACAAATTGGCTCCAAGTTCACCTTTAGGTGTCAGTTCTGCCTGCTTGCTTGGAGATGTCAACAGCCTCTTCACCGGCTGGAAATGATGCGCTGCTGGAAAGCCTCTGCTCTTCCTCAGCTCCGCTCTCCCCCCGCCCTGTGATCCTTCGCTTCTCATGGTGCCTTCCCTGCTCCTCCGGCCCCTCCTGCGCTTCTGATTACAAGTTGCTGCAGAGCAGGATCTTGTCCTCTTGCTCTTCTGTAAGATGTACTGTCATCCTAAACAGCCATAGCCATCATAAATAATTTAGGGCTAACACTTCAATGTTAGAAACTGCAATAAATAAATACTCGGTGTGTGCACGAAGGTTTCATTATCCTGCCCTTCGTGTCAGCCTGTGGAGGCTCCGCCACCCAGCGCATCAGTCTGCCCGTGCCACGGCTTCCAGCAAAACTGGCAATGCAGGTGCTTCCAGTGAGCTTTATCAACTGCACTGAACAGCAGCTACACATGGAAAGCCTGGTAGCTGGGAAGGGGCAGCGGTTTTGCTGTTACGCTGGCTCTGAGATGTGCATGGCGGATCCTTTCCTCCAGCTCCTCTCTGGGTACCGGCGTGGTGTCCGGCTGCTCCTCGCCTCGCGGGGCAGCTGCTGCCGATGCCCGTGCCCGCACCCGGGGGGAAGCTGGAAAGCACTTTTGTTGATGCTGTCGCAGTGATGCTGCCACGTTACAAACCAGTCTCAGTAATTCCTCTCTTGATGACTGATGAAATAAAGGAAAGAAAGCCTGAGCACAAGCTCCAGAGCAGGACTGGGGTGTTGGGGGGCAGGAAGGATTTTAGCCAAACCTGCCTCCCATGGGGCACCACACAGGAGCGGGTCCCACCATGGCGGTGGGGCTCCAGCCTGGGGCTCCCGGGCTGGGCGAGACACGGCAGCGGCTGCCGCGACCCTACCGGTGTTAGCCCGTGGCATAACGTCAGCCTGGGCCTTTCCGCAGTCCCGGTGCCGCGGGAGCACCGAGCGCAGCTCCGCAGCGTGCCAAGGTGTGGGCGCTGCTGCTGCTGTGGGCACTGTCCTCCCTGATACCAATTTTAGATGTATTATGTTCTGAGTTAATATTACTTCGAAATTTATAATATCCATGAAAATATTATCTCTGTACTTAAATCCTTTAGTTTAATTGAATAGAGCTATCATTATCCAGAGCTTGTTTATGTATTGCTGCCTGCAAAATAGAGTCAATTTTCCAGACTGAGATGATGAATATGAGCACCAAAGAAATTTTGTAATTTAATTTTAATAACCATGACTTATTATTATTTTAATAACCATAAATAATAATTATTTTTAAAAAATGTTGCAGTGCTTTGCACAAAACCTTGGAAGGAAAACTATGCCATAATAATACAGTGGGGGTTGTGTTACAGCTTATTATTATTTATTTTGTTGTCAGATGTGCTCTTTGCTGTGAGAAGGAGCTGCTATGGGTTTGGGGGTTTTTTTAGGTCTGAACTTGAACACTGTTGAGGTCCTTTTGCTCCCACTGATGGCTCTGGAAACTGGATGAATTACTCTGAAATTTTTCCTTATATTATTTCCCCCCTCCCAAAAGTCTAGAGGCAAAGTCACTTTGGGGAGTGTTCGAGCATTGTGTTCCAGGGCTGTTGCATGAGCTCTGCTGCCTTTGCTGCAGTGTATGCTGCAAAGTCCAGGTTTTGGCCCAGCATGCACCGTCCCTGCAGCCCAGGGAGGCTCCGGGCCCCACCAGCCCCAGCCTGGCCCGGGCTGGCAGGACCCGCTCCTGTGCCTTGTCCTCGTGGCCATGGCCCCGTGTGGGGCTGTCCCCCACCCTGTCGCCACCCGGAGCCCGGCCAGCTGGGCTCTCCCAGCTTGCTGGGTGCAGCTGTGCCGCTTCGGCCTAGCCTTGTTCAGCCTGATGCATATTTATTAGCAAAACTTAACACCCATTTTGCTAGGATCTGGTGCTCGGTGTGACCCCAGCAGGGCAGCACCGCACCGCCCAGGGCTGGCTATCAGTCTGGCATTGCCATTTTGCTCACATCCTCCCAGCTCGGCACTGGGGCTCCGTGGACAAATTAAGCCCTGCTTGCAGCTGCGTGTTTTGGCAGGTACATGGGGAAGGGAGCACCGCTCACCCCCGTGGCCCCGTGGCAGGGCTGCGTGCGGCCGTCAGGCAGCGGGGAGCGGGTCAAGACCACTCTCTAGAAAAATGCAACCTGCCCATGTTGGCCTGGATGTTGAGCGTGAAATGAAGGCTAAAGGACAGAACAATATTTTTTTTCATGCCTCCCTGCATTCATTGTGTGGGCGCTTTACATATAAATAGGCTCATTTCAGGGAGGGGTCCCCCAAGGCCAAGGTGAGGGAGGCACGCATCCCTGCCGCCCGTGCGGGAAGGGCTGGCCCCGCGTGTGGAGCCCAGCGGTGCCGAGCACGGCACTCTTCTCACCGCCAAAACAACCTGAAACCTTCAGCCTTGTCGGATGGTTTAGGGTCAAGTAATTGCTCTTCATTGCTCTTACTTAGCCCTTGCTTATTCCTGAGCTTATTTTGCTGTTGCTGAGGACGTGGCTGAAGACATGCAGGTGGGCTCAGCCCCTGCGTCCCACCGCCGCGCTCACGTACAACAAGCACCCCGGCTGGCGGCAGCTCCGCAGGGAGCAGGGCTGGGCTCGGCAGCCCCAAGGCCGGGACCCACGGCCGGGCACGCCACGCCACGCACGTTTTTCCCCAGACCCAGAGGCACCACCATGGGGACACTCCACGCAGCTCGTCTGGTTGGGTTTCAGGGTGTGCTTTGGCCAGCAGGTACCAAACTGGTTGCTCAGGTCCCACGCCTGCACGCTCCTGCCTGGGACCTTCACTGTTGGATTTCTCTTTTTCAGGAGATGATCTTTACATCCCCAGCCTTCCGAGCGGTCTTGCGCTGCTCCAGCTCAGCCCCAGCAGGTGCCGGGCGCTCGCAGGGGGCTGTCACCCATGGTGGCCCCTGGAAGGAGCCCAGCAGGAGCTGGTTTCTGATGGGGACCACCAGGCTGGTTGGGCCAGGGGTACCCCCAGAGGGGCTGCCCCTGCCAGGGTGCGATTTGGGTGCACACCGGCTATTTAATACCAGGATTACTTCCTATGGTTCATAGTTTGTGGTGACTGGGAAAAACCAAACTGTGGCTGAGGTGAGCTCAATAAATTATAGAGTCGGGATTAGCTGCAATGTTGGGTGAAGATTTTTTTTTTTTACAGTATTGCTGAAAATGTGGGAACTGCAGGAAAGTAAATCTGTATGGCCAACATTTGAGGAATTTATTTACCCACGCTGCTGCCCAGCCCGGGGGCTCGGCACAGCACCTCCCGCCCCGGCCGCAGCCCCGGGGGCTGTCCCCTGCCCCTTCCCACCCCTCCCCACAGGGTCCCCTTCAGACCCGGCCAAAATCAACCAACTTCACGCATCAAGAAAAAAAAAATTAGTTTGTTTGCAGGGTACCAAAGCAGAACTATGTATTTCCCAGCGGCATCCTTAGTTCAACGTGTGGGCATAGCATCGTGGCATCTCCGGGACCCAAGGCACCACCCGGCCCCAAACTAAATACCTGTGGGGCATCCTAAATAGAGAGGGACAGGCTTGCCGGGCCACAGGGACATCAGCAGGTAGGGTCTCTCTCCTCCAGTGAAAAGATCAGCAGGGTCTTTATTTTTTTTTTTCTTTACAGTTTTATTTACAAAATGTATTAAAACTCTTTGTACAACACCTCATTAAAATGAGGCTCAGTAATTGATGCCCACACATGCAGTTTATGCTTTTACAGCCATTAGTTTGCTTGGCAATTTTTCTGCTCACTGAAGTGCAGTTTCAACGACCAAAAATAGGAACTTAAATTACCAAAAAAAAAAAAAAGGAGGAAAAAAAGAAAAGAAAAGAAAAAGGAAAGAACCCCCAAATCCCCCAAAGCAAAACAAATGAAAAAAATATATCGAAACAAATCATCGTGAGACTACTGCCGAACTTCCGATAGCTTGAAGTTGGTAGCTGGAATTGGTAAGCACTCAACACGTTTTGTTTTAGCTTTACATGCAAGTTTAAAAAATATCGAACCATTTACCAAACTCCCTTCACTGGTGTGAAGCCTCCACTCTTAAAAATTGATTTGATAAACATACATCTTTTATACAGCGTTTAAGAAAAATGTTTGTTTTAAATACAACTCATAACCGCACAGCTTTAGCTCGCCCTTGCTGGGGACGTGATCGCGTTCAGAAGTTGAAAAAAAAATCACAGTTTCATGAAAAGAAAATTAAAACAAAACAACAATTTTTCTGTCAATATGTTGTTAAAAACTTGAACAATAAATTATTCTCCTATGAGCTTTTAAAATGATTTTATATTACATTTTGTTGGAAATACTTGTTTTTAACAAGACTTTCCCCATATAATCTTTTTATTTTTTTTTAAATCCTATTAAAAGTTCAAATCTATCATCAGCAAACTAAACGCCTAAGGGTCAGACTGGTTTAAATGAGTTTCTTTTTCATTGTATGTTACTGATGAAATAAAACTCTATCGTAAACTACGGAAAATACATATTGTCGATTAGAGGTAATTAGTATGCAGATATTCCATTGAAGATTTCCCATGATTGACAATATGTTTAAAGGTTTTTTTTTTTTGTCTTTTGCTTTTTTTTTTTTTTTTTTTTAGGATGAAGTTAAGTCATTTCCAGGCAGAGGTTCAAGGCTGAAACGCTGCTGCTAAGACGTTGGATGTGAGTAATAGTGAGCCCCTACCTGTAGCAGTGTCGGCTGGAGCGCGGTGTCCTCTTTACAGAGAGGGCAAGGACAGGAGCATCCTCTCACCAGTAGCCATGAAACAAGAGTCGGCAGGAGCTGATATAATATAACAGTACTAGCAGGAGTCATGTTAGATCGCTTAATATTACTCTGGAACTGCAGCTCTAATCTGAGTTACTCTCCTCTTTCCTTACTTCTGTTTTAAAATGACCATTACCGAGAAGCGTTAGCTGAGCACAGTGCTAGTTGTGAGAGAACTGGGGTGAAGCGGAAGCAGGCCTGGGAAAAACTAACCTGCGCTTCTCTTGCTTCATTGCTTGATATTAAACAGTGAATTAAAATGCAAATGCACAGCAAGAAAAGAGATATATGGTCTGAACCTAAACAGCAAGTAGCTTTTCTTTTTTTTTTTTTAAAAGCCACCCAATGTCATTTTAATAAAGCACCTGTAGGTATGCCTGATGATAGGAAAAAAAAAAAAAAGGAATGCAATATTTTCTGCCCACACTTTAGCTACCTTGTCAAGAAATTAATTTACTGATCTGGAAGCAAGACATGCAGTTCCACAAATTACTTTCTTTTGGATTTACAGATTCACAGTCATTCACCTTAACTGGTTTTAATGCACAGGTTCTTTTCTTCAGGTGTTACACCTTTTACTGCTATACAGAATTGCTCAAATTAGCTGGAGAGTTTAAAGTGGCTCGGAAAAAAAAAAAAAATCACACCACTGGTAAGTAAATACTGAAACATCTTGACATCAGCTCATACAAGCAGTGACAGGCCAGTCCGTGTTCGCACGCAGCAGATTTCTGAGGCTTTGTGTCAGGAGGAGTTTCATAATTTGATACGATTGGGGTGGCTGATGAAACCGGCTGCGGTTTGCTTTCAGGACACAAGTTCATTTACTGTGCAGTGGTATCAAAGAATGGCTTTTGTTGCACTGATTTTTTTACAAGAATTTTTTTTTCACATACTAGTATCTTGTTACCAGTCCTTTCCTTTTCTTTTTCTCTTTTCTCTTTCTCTTTTTTCTTTTCTCTTTCTTTTCTCTTTTCTCTTTTTTCTCTTTTCTTTCTTCTCTTCTCTTTTCTTTCTCTTTTCTTCTTTTCTTCTTTTCTTCTTTTCTTTTCTCTTTTCTTTTCTTTTCTTTTCTTTTCTTTTCTTTTCTTTTCTTTTCTTTTCTTTTCTTTTCTTTTCTTTTCTTTTCTTTTCTTTTCTTTTCTTCTCTTTTCTTTTCTTTTCTTCTCTTTTCTTTCCTTTTCTTTCCTTTTCTTTCCTTTTCTTTTTTCTTTTTTCTTCTTTCAAGCAAAGCAAGAATATTTCGGTGATGGTTTGCATTGTTATGAGTCTCAGAGTCTTCCATAAGGCACTGAAGGAAAAAACATAAGTTTTTCCTATTAAAAGTACATTGCACCATCATCAATGCGTGTCATGCCTGACACCTCAGAGAGAGTACGACTGGCTCAGGTGGTCCGAATCCGTGAAGTAGCCACATTCTCTGCTGCTTCTCCTCTTGCGTGCTGTCAGGGTGAGGATCTATAATAAAACCAGAAAGATTTCATCACTGCCCGGCAGCGAGGGGCAGGGAAGCTCAGCCTGGGGGGAGGCACAGTCTGTGGGCGATGGGCTAACCAGGCTTTTCCAGAGTCGCTTTTCAGCAATTCAACTCTACTTTTCATGCTTCAGAAATCATGATTTCTAGTGTAGACTTTTTTGTCCTATTGTAGATTTTTTTGAGACTTCCTAAAAGCACTTACCTGACCTGATTATAGCTTAAAAAATAAAGGGGAAGAGGTCACTAGCAAGAGAGATGCAAATTCTGATTACGGTAATTTTAAAAGCAATTAACAAAATACTTTTATATCTATCTACTGAACTAGCACAATGCTGGAGAGAGGAGTTACTCACTTCAGCATGAAGCCAGCTATCACTGTTTGTAATATAGGATGGTACCAAGCTTACTTCTGTTCAGGGAAGAAACTTAAATCACTTATACTCTGAGACTGCCACCAGACGATGTTTCAAAAGCCCTTTTGCAGCAGTCCGCTGATGCACACAGCAAAATATCACACACAGCTTAAAAAAAAAAAAAAAGGAAAGAAAGAAAACCCAGAGGGTTTTAGTTCCCGGCCCGTAGCCGTACCCCTAGATTTTCACACTTTCTGTGCCGTACACGTTGTAGCCTTCTCGGTACGTAGCGTAATTCTGGGTGTTGGTGGCGGGAGCAGGTTTGAAGTTCTGCGTGTTCTTGGTGAGTTTCATTCGTTTGGACTCGGCCCGAGACTTGTAGCAGAACTCGATCAGTGCCACCATCATGGCCAGCCCGAGGCCTCCGACAAGGATATAGAAAACCCCAGCAACATTGCTCAGGCTCAGAGCGCTTGTCTTGTCCTAAGAGAAACGAGCCACGCCGTTAGTTTTGCTGTGAGGAGCAGACAGACAGACAGACAACAGGCTACTTTGCACTTAGTCCTAGCTGGAATAACTACACTCATGGCATTTAGCGTCCCACTCATGGGTCAGTGCTGTCCCCCCCGTCCCTGGCAGCCCGGGGCTGCGCAGCAGTGACTGCTCCGTCTCCCACCCTTTGGCGGGTGAAACCCTGGCCGACTCCAAGGCAATGAGATTTTTTTTTTGGCCACTGACTTCCCCAGGCCTTCGGCGTCCCAGAGCAAACCTGGCCGAGCATCTCTGGTGGCAAAGGCACCTTGGGAAAGCTCTGACGGGGAAAGCAGTGGCTGCGTAAACCAGGAGGCTTTACAGAAGGCCATTATAAAACTAGAAAAAGAAAAACCCAAACCACTACACACTTGGTTTGGGTGAATGTAGGTAAAATTATTGAGATGCTGCTAAACTTATCTACCTTTTTTCCAACAGTTAGGAAAAACAAAAACACCCTAGGAAGATGGTCAGTTACTTTAAGGTCAAGCAGCAGAGCCCTAAGCTAAACTAGCACCTTGGTGACTAAGGGGGAGTGAGTTACTGAATAAAACCAGTCAAGGTAACAGAAAAAATGCTGACCAGGGTTTACCTTCCTTCAATACATGTCAGATGGGGGGAGAAGGCTTGCGTTTTTAAAATCAGGATTCTGTAATCGGAATAAATAGAGCTGCGACCCTTTTGCTGCTGCGCGGGCTGGCTGGCTGCGTGCAGGAATCGGTGCTGGCAGGCATGGCCCCTGGCTGGGTGGCCACGCCGGCCCAGCTGGACGGGCAGATGCCAGAGCAACCTGCAGCAAGGGCTCTGCTGGGGAAGACACTTGCTGATGGAGCTCGGTTTACGAGTAGCTCCAGGGACAGCAAAACTTGCATTTAGTCAGAATAAAATATGCTCTACCTTGTAAGTGTCTGTGTGTTTCACAGGCAGTTTGGATAGATGCAGTTGTAGCAAACAGTCTGCCATTTAAACTAAAGATATTACTCATTTACACCTCTTTTCAATTACAGTTTCCTTCTGCAGCTGCTGTGCATTCAGATGTCCCATGATCCCAAATTTATCTCGTACAACAGCTACAGGGTTGTGCCCTAAGCAACTTCCAGTCCAGCTGAAATCAATGGATTTTTATTATTGGCTTCGATGGAACTTGAAATTGTCCTCCAACACTGAGAGGGTGCTTCCAAATGGTAGTTTTCTGTTTGAATGATTATAGAGAGCACTTCCAAAGGCACCAGGGGAGGTAGGCACTTGACTGCGACTGATTTCAGCTGGAGCTGCATTTCGCCTCCTCTTGGTGCCTTTGAAAATGTCCTTTACTCCAACAAACCCAGCACTTCTGCAGTGTTTTTCTCCTCAATGGCTCTATAAGCATTAAAAAAAAAAAAAATCCTTTGTGTTTTCTTTTAACTGAGTGGTGTAAATAAATATTTCCTGCAATTTCAGTGTGCAGCTTCTGGGTTGATCCCCCTGGCACCTGAGGGGTGGGATCTCCACGGGGGTCTACAGCGGTCCTGCACGAGGAGCTGCTGGAGCCTGGCTGGCCCTGCAGCATGGCTGGCGTGGGACAGGGCAGTACAGCAGCAAAATGGTTCAAAGCAGAATAAAAAAGAATATACAGTATTTATGTAATGAGTTACCAATAGTATTTCTAGATTTTTTTTTTTTTAAGTCAAACCAATTTCAAACTGAATTGGGAAATAGGGCAGGAAGGGCGTTTTTTTCCTTATCACGGGTCTGTCCTGAAATTGTCCACCATTAGCAAGCATGTGGCTGTTTCCCAAACTGACATGTAGAGAATCTAAGTCACAATTTTGAAACAAAAATGTGTTTTTCAATAAAATTAAAAATAAGAAAAGATGCTGGCCTGAATAATGCACATTGACTGTGCTGACACTTGCACATTTAAATGAAGATACCAGCTTTGGGGGCTTTGGGGGCTTCTCTTTCCATGTATTTCTAGCAAAATACTCAAATAGTAAAACATACTTACAACTACAGTCTGTTACTGCATAAAAGAAAAATGCTGTCACGTTCAGAGACTTAATTATTTTTTTCTATTCTTTTCTTTCAACCTTCAAAATGTCAATATCAACTTTTGAGAGTCATTCTTTGTATAAACAAACAGTGGGTCAAAATGTGATTGCTAATCAGTACAAAAAGACCTTCAGCGACTGACCTTACTTCCGGAGTCCTTGGCTCCACATTCACCCTTATCGTACCACCATTTGTTTTTCAGCTTGTCTAAGATGCCTTGTTCACTGAGTTTCAATACTGCAAGGTTTACAGGAGTTCTTCACGTGGGAAATAACATAAATAACATTATATTATGTTATTTTATGTTATTCAATCTTTAAACTACTTTAAAACTATACAAAGCGATAAAGCAGGGTTCCTGGCCACAAAGTATTTACACTGCAGGCAACTGGATCATCCCCTTAAGTTAATGCTAGAGCAACGCTATATTACCAGGTCCTGCCCATATCGCTTTGAGTAATCGGCACTCACTGTTAAATGAAGGTAGTAGAAACAAAGCAAGTCCAATCTCCCAGTTTGGTACAATCACAGGCATTCACAGTAGCTTTACGGATTATGCTGGGTTTGATCTAGCAGGACCCCTTGTATTGCACTAACAGACAGCAAGCCCCACAAACGAGCAATTGTGGCTTCTCACGGTGAAACCCTGCTTGCGGCCCCAGGCCCCCGGGCAGCCCCTGCACCCGGGCGGGCTCTGGGGTGTGTGTGTGCGTGCACATGTCTGCAGAGCAAAAAACCCCAGGGTGGATGTCGTGGAGGGAGTTTTTGCCAGCCGTCACGGCTGTTTCCTGCCAGCGGTGGTTTCTCCGGCTCCTGCAGTTGCCGCTGCAGGGGCCGTGCTCGGAGGCACGGCACGGCCGGCTGCTCTGCCCTGGAGCTGCTGCATCCCCAACTCCGCTGGTCCAGGGAACTGCAGCAGAAAATAAGCAAATGCAGACCTTTATGAAACAAATTAGTGAACACGGAAATGCCAGCTGAAAGTGCCCAGGGTGGGAAATGTTGGCAGGATGATGGGAGCTGCTGACTGTGGTGCTGCTAAGAGCCCGCAAGCCCAGGGGACCTGAGCTCGCCCGTCCCCTCCCTGTGGGAAAGCGGTGCCTGAGGAGCCCTCAGTTGTGTTTTGTCATTTCCATTTCCTCCTTGGGTGATGTCTTGGGGTTTTTCCTGCCCGTTTTCATGAGACAGGCTCCCTGTGATTGGGACACCTTCAGTTCCTGCTCCTGCTTGAACAGTTTTGATCCCTGCTCTGTGGCTATGTGGGGCAGCCGGTGGGGAGGAAAGGGTCCTTAGTCCTTATCCTCGATGACGCTGTGCCACTTTGCATGGGATAACACCAGGCAGACACATGCACGGCTGCCCTGCACCATGCCCCGCTGTGGGTCCATCCACACCTGCGGTCAGCGAAGGAGACGCAGGAGCTCAGCCCACGTCTGCCCCGGTGCCAGCCTCAGTTCTCGCTCTCGCTGCTCCCCGCCTCTCTCCCACTCCTGCCCAAAGTGCATGACTCTCTGCAGAGCGGAGGAGACTTAGGAGAAAGAGCAGCACAACCTATACAAAACACCTTCATTACAAGTTTAATTACATGGCGGCATTTAGGGAAATGTCCACAGGCTGGGAGGGCTCACAGCCCTCGAGCAGCAGGAGCGGCCGAGCCCTGCCATGCCCGGGGCAGGCAGATACTGGAAGAAGCAGCTGGTGAAGAAACGTCCCATTCCCTCATCTGCCAAGAAGCTGCCTCCGAGATGGCCATGAGATCTGTTGGCGGCTGATGTTGAAAAGCGCTGCCCTCGGCTGTGCTACATGCTCTTCAGGAGGAGAGCGGGTGTGAGGTGCCACCCCGGAGGTGGCAGCCCACGGAGGGGGGGACAGGCTGCGCTCGGCCAAGCCTGGACAGGTCATGGGGGTCCATGAGAAAAATGTGCATGTTCAAGGGCTCCTGAGCCGAATGCCCCATGGGCTGCACCAACGTGACCCAGCGTGGTGTTACCGAGGCCAGCAGGGAGGGCAAAAGCAGGGAAAAGCCATCGAGGTGGGGAGAACCGCTGGTCCCTGGTCCCAGCGGCAGCGATGCCGGCAGAGCTTCCCGGCTGGCCAGGCAGAGGCAGCACCGCTCCTCCTGGTCTGCACAGGGCTCGGTTTGACACCAGCCAAGATTTTATTTTTGTAAAATGGCTATTTTTAAGCAGCAGCTGTAATCTAATTAAGTATCAATCAGGGAAGGCTGTATGCACTCAGCTGGACACAACCGACGGGCGGCGGTGACAAGCTGCACGAGACAGACCGTGTTTGCTGGCTCGGCTCTGGCAGCAGGCACGGAGCCCCTCCACCAGGAGCTGGCAGCATCATAAAAAGGCAGCTGTATCGCAGCTACATTTGCGTCCACCTATAGGCAGGGCTATAAAATATCAACGGGATCAAAGCATGCTCCACAGACACTGCAAACGCCCTGGGTGCCGCAGGTAAGGCACCTGCCCCGCTGGTTTACGCCGACGGGGACCGGCCAAGCCAGCCCCGTGGACCCTCCCGGGCAGCTGTGTTGTGACGAGGCTGCCCGTGACACCCGGGCAAATACGCTACAAGAAGCCACGCGTGGTTGCAATGCAAGTCAGTGAAAGCTCAGTGCCTTTACCTACCCGTTACAAGCCCCAGCAGAAAGAGTGGTGTGGATTATTGCTTAGAGAACAGTGCTCTCATTTTAAATTTCATTTAAAAACTATCCAACTTGGGGAGATTTTATGCAATACATCTCTCCGCTTTGAAAAGCATTGTGCAGCTGAGAATACACAAATAATAGGGAGAAGGTTATAAACACCTTTTCCCCTATCCGCATATTTTATTGTGCAAATTTTCCCCTCCCCCCAGTCCTATTCAAACACTATTTTTAATTTGCATGCCTTTATAAACCCCATATGGAGTACAGAGAATTTGCATAACATCCAATACATTATAGATTAGCTTTCACAACATGATACAGTATTGGGAAATGAGGAGGCTTAACATGCTAATTAGGGCGCTTTATTTTTTTTTTAAAGCCAAGATCGCAGTTAATTGCGCACACGCAACTGCCAAAAAAAAAAAAGTAGTAAACTAAAATTATCTTAACTAAACAGATGGGAATTTGCCTAAACTGGGGTTTTCACTATAGTTTGTCATGGTCCTATTCGTCAGGTGAGGTACTGCAATACCTCAGCCCGGGTAGGAAAGAGGCGATTTGCTCTGTCCGTCTGTCCCGGCACGAGGAGCGGAGTGAGACGGACAGACAAGCGCCGAGGAGCTGTGCATGCTTCAGGCCCACCGACCCTTTGCCGGTGGAGCCGTCACCGTGCCGGGGTGGCCCCGCGCCGGGGGCTGTAAGCCATCCTGCCTGGCGTCGGGGCTGACTGCGGGTGGCCGGCACGAGCTGGGCAGGTCGTGTAAGGAGGGGCTGGGGGAGGAAAGTCTGACACGAAGCAGTAGCTGGCACTTGTCCTCCCCTTCCTTAGCCCGTCCCGTCCCCCCAGCATGCGGACAACCTGGAGGTTTGCCTGAGTGAGCTCCCGGCCTCCCTCAGCTCCGCTATTCTGCTGGCCGGGGCACTGGGACGAACAGCGTGCACCTGAGCAAAGAAGCCCTCTCAACGTGCTGGAAAAGGCACTAATTTGTGCTTCACAGATGGAGCACGAAATGCAGCTTGCTTGATCAAAGTCCTAAGGAACAATTTTGCCTGCTTCCAGGAAATTAATCCCGAGACCTCTTAACGCACGAGCTGCTCCCCCGCGCAGCAGGATTCGAGCGACCTGATGGTGGGAGAAGCCGCGACGCCTCTGCAGCCCCTGCTCCAGCGCTTCACCCGCGGGGATGCAGGGTGGGCTGGTGCGGGAGGGACTCCTCAGCTCCCACATCCCCGGGTTAAGTACATACATTGAAGAGTGAGCCTGGCTGCTGGTACATTTTGCGATTGCTCGTCTCCGAGTAGCTGTCTAGCCTTGTTCAATTTAATAGTCGGAGTCAGGCATGGCGTTGGCCCAGATCCTGATGGAGGTGCAGAAGGGCACGTCTGGATCGTGGTATTTTTGTCGCCGAGCACTCAGCAGTACACGTTGAATGCGAATCCTCCGTACCATGCCTCGGCTTGCACCTCAGCCCGTCCCAAAAAAGGCCCTCGGCAGCGCCAGCACCCTGCCCACACCGGCAGGTCGAAGGCTACCGAGTTGCAAAGTGCTTTGTTTGCTGTCACGGGGGAAGCGTAGGGCTCTTCTGGGAGCGAGGGCTGTTGGCTGTAGGAACAGGATTTTTCATAGCTTGCCCTGGCACTGTTTGTTTGAGCAGGGATTTTTTTAAATTGCCTTAGAGGCAGAGGAACGGAGAGGCTAAATGACTCGCCCGGGTCCCACGGGAAGGCTATGTCCCAGCTGCCCACCTGCCTCCCTGGCCAGCTGTGCCGCCCCAAAAACAGCTGAGAGGATCATTTGCTCAGTTTCTGGGTCTCTCTCTCAGAAGACTTCCATTTCCTCATCTTTTTCCTGGGATAATTTTGTGCTTTCCAGCTGCTTCTTTAATTAGGTTGCTGTTGTTGGGCTGTACAGGATATCCTATGAGGTCCGAAGCCCTTTCCCAGGTGGCTTCAGCTGTTTTTCATCTGCCTTTAATTTATGACGGGATTCTTTTTCATCTCCCCCGTGTGGTTTCCAGCCCAGCTCTCTAGTAGTTCGGTTGCTTTTACGACAGTAAAATATTCAGAGGTTTGAGAGCTCGTGCTCTCTTGTTGCGCCCTGTACGTCCAAGAAAACAAGCTGAGGCAATTAAGATCTGGATGTCAGCGTTTCGGCTGTCATAAGATGGTATTCTTGGGCAGAAACTTGCCGTGTTTTTCTTACCATAATGGAAGGATTTTTTTTTTGTTTGCCTTCTTGTGCTTTTCATCCAGATGCAGTGGGTTTGGCTGATCCAGGCTTAACCACGTGAGGTTGGATCTGTTGGGCAGCTTTACCAAATGCCGCTAAGATTTTTTTTTGCTGACATCTACAAATGACGGGAAGACTTGAGTCTCGAGTAACACTACCAGGTGCCTCATACTGAACAGTATTGCCCCCAATGGCAAATTAAGCCATTTGCTATGGCTGATTTATTTAAGAGGGGCATGACGTTAAGAAGATTGGTGCCCATCTATTCTCACAGGCTTCACTTTATCAGTCTGCTGCAAACATGGTTTTACACCTGGGACAGAGGTGGGTTTTATCGGTGTTTCAGCAGTTTGGTTTCTCTGCTCGCCTGTTAGAAGACCCTGCTTGGGTGCTGGCAGCATTACCTTCCCTTCTTCAGCCATCAGTTACTGCTAGAAAACAAGTGGTGCCAGTCTTTTTCCAAATGCAAGGTGGCACCATCTCAAAGGGAACCTCGTCTTCCCTTTGCCTTGTGGCCCTGGGGCCTCCTCCCTGCTGCATTTCAGCCCCTCTTGGCGCGGGACGCCAGCCCCAAAAGTCCTGCTGCACCCCTTGGTGCTGGTGGCCCCAGGTGACAGGATGATGCTGACTGAGAAGACTGATTTTTGAAAAACGATGTGCGCTCACTCATTAAAATCTCACCCCTGAACTAGGTCCCCAAAGCTTTGGGTTCAGTTCAGAAATCCTGGCCGCCTCTCCCTCCAAATTCAGGAATCGCTACAGCATTTCTTTGGCATGAAGGTGATCTTGCATAAAATACAGCATCACTTCCAGGATGAGTGTGTTCCTCACGCTGATGTGTGAGATCATCCCTCGGAAGAAAGAGCTGCTATATGCTCTTTGTAGAGCATCCATTACATTTCTATTTCATTATTATCTATTTTCCGTCCACACCATTAATATGGAAAAGAGGGAACATGATGACGCAGAGCCCATCTGCTCTCTCTTCTTACTTCTCTTCAAGACACCCTCATCCTGTCTGAGGGACTTCTTGCCCTGCCTCCTCTGACCACAGCACCAGTTTCAGGTTAGTTGCAGTAATTTTTATCTCCATTGAGAAAACTGATGGCATTATGGTATTTCTTTCTGGCCAGAACGAGTTTGAAGTGGAAGAAAAGTAAATTAATAATAATAAAAAATAGTTCTTTAACAGTCCCAAATGTGAGAAGGTATAACTTCTGCCCCTCTCAACTTATAAATCATAACAGGCTTTTAATTCGATTAATGACCTTTTAGGTTCATTTTCATGATTTCACCTGCACCTATATAAAGTAGATAACCCGAAAACAGTTATTTTTATCTAGTGCCACCACTCTAGCTTCTACCGGCTTAAGAAAGAGACCCAGCAGGCTGAAGTCCCACATACGACTGCAAAATCTGGCCAGGTTGCTCTTTTGGCAACCTGATTCCAGTTACTGGCCATCGTGTTTATGTGCCAGTGCTGCAAACAGGACCCTTCTCTGAATGAACTCGGGCTGCGCAGAAGAGTCTGGGCAGCTTCTTGGAAAAGTGCTGTTAATTTATTAAAAGAACATCCCGATCTTGCCAGGAAAGGGACGTTTTCAGGGAACGAGTGATGGCATGTAGTGTTGCTAGTGGCTCTGTAGCCCGGTGTTTGGGTTGGTCCTCACAAGTGGCAGCAGGAGATACAAAGAGCTGGTGCCCACTACAGGTGAGATTTAGGAGCAAAAGTCACTTTGGGACTTGAAAATCTCACCCAATAATCCATAGAGTTTCGTCGGTTGTGTGTAACTGGTGTTTGAGTGGCATAAAGTCTCAGCAACACCGTAGTTATGTTTATTACTTGCAATCAATAAAGATTTAAGTGGTGATTGGAACAGCTTTGGATAATTCACATCCCATTCTATGCTCTAATGGATGTAATATAAATGTTATACCCAAAAATGATCATTGCCAAGGAGAGCAAATGAACGCGGCAGACAGCACACTGTTCCCTCAAACCAGATGAACCATTGCTCAGAATTAATTTAGAATTTTTAGATGCAATCTTTCAGAAAAGGGAGCTGCAAAGAAAGGGTGCAACAAGTAAAGGCTCTTTGAAGCACTAATTAAAGGGCTTCCTCGGAGTGGCGCAGGACGGGGTGGGCAGTGCATGGGTTGCACTGAATCTCCCAGGCAATGGGGCTGCCCGAGGGCTGCCCTGGCACCTTTCGCCATCTGGGTTTTACAGACTACAAACTGCAGGTGTTCCTCCACCCATCATCAGCTGGTTTCTGATGTTCCGTAGAATATTTGGTGTACAGGGTACAGTGTGGCATTTTCTCAGCACTGTTGCTTGCAGCATCTTGAGAGTCCAAATGTAGCTTTCTTTGGGGGTAGCGGGTGAAGAAATCATCCATGAGCTTGAAGGAAGACCAGAATAACATCAGCAGTGAGAGTTCCTCTCTGGTCTTGAAAATGTCCTTTCTCCATCCGTGCCCGGGGCTGAGGCCCAGGATAGCAGAGAACGAGCTGCAGAAGAGCTGAGCAGCACCTCAGCCCGGGGAGGGATGCCCGGCTGCCCGGCTGGCTCGGGGGGATGCCAACCACGGGCAAGAGCTCCAACCACCACAGCTCCACTGCTCTTACGAGCGGTCCCCAGGCAGGAGGGCTCGGTGGCTTCTGCAGTGCGACGCAGGCAGGACATCTGCATCCCCAGCGGCACCGGGGAGGGATGTGTGCCATCTCACCCAGGGACAGAGGGTTCGCTCAGTGATGAAGCTAAGAAATTCAAGGCCAGTGGCAACGGGGGTCCTCCTCAGAAGGCAGATGGACGCTGGCTCTCAACGTTACGGTAAACATGGCCAACAGGAGCCCCGTCCATTGCAAACGGGTCTGGCTAGAAGGCCAAAGACACGAGTTCCAGATGTGCTTAATACTGCATCTGCCACAATGTGAAATCCTGCGTGGCCACTAACATGCCCTTTTTCATTTTTTTTCCCCATCAGTACAACATCAGATGCCAAATAACCCTGGTTGGAGAAGCACTGTGGAAACGCAGGCACACGTCACTAGGGACGCGGTATTTACAGCAAAGCTGTTTGTGTTTTAATGTACCCTGGCATTGGCCGTTTGGGTGCATCAGGGGAGGCAAAATCACAGCGCCAAAGGCACCCCTGGGCTCCGGCTGTGTCACGCCGCAGGGGTGCAGAACAGCCGTAAATCTGGTCTAATCTCTGGCTAGGCCAGGTTTATGGCTGATTTGTGGGATCGGAGCAACAAAAAGCCGCAGGAGGTTTCTGGCAAATCCGGCCCTCTGAAGATCGCAAGACTGATGAAGCGTGATGTCCTCCCTCCAAGTCAGCCCGCGACCCCTGCCGAGCACTGCAGTCAGACCAAGAGCTGCGTCCCCTGCAAAGGGCTCTTCACCCTCCCGTCCAAATCCCAGGGACGTGAAGGAGGCGAAAGTCCATGGTGGTACCAGGTCTTGGTTAGTACATTATAAAGTGTTTTTTGACTTGTTCTATTTTTAATCCCTGCTATTTTTACCTAATCCCTTTAATTTAGGAATCTGGCACATTTAGAGCACTCTCACTTCTGCAGCAGGAATTTTTCTCTTGTTTCTTACGACCAAAGCTGTCCTTGCTGGCTGGAGCATCCAGCTGACGTCAGCACAACCCAACCGACAACGTTGTAACATCAAAGAGTTTAGACATCAAATGTTTGGGTTTCTAAAATCCACCTCATAGTGTCAAAGGAAAGGCAAGTGGACTAAGGCGCAAAGAAACAAGCATGTTCTTAATTCAAAACGCTTCCTAAGATCCTCTAGGGTAAAACTACTGAAAACACTGAATTAATTGTTCCTGTTGGTATCACTGGCAAATCTCCACTAACTTCAGGGGAAGCTGAGTGTGAAGCTTGTTGCAGACATGTGGGAAGTGTCACCTTTACCATGCTCCGAGAGGTACATATCTGAAGGGGACAAGGAGAACAACCCCGAATGACTGCACCATTGCTTGGCACCGAGATTTCAGCCCCGTGCATCCAGCACCGCAGAGAAACCCCTCAAAGCCACACATCCCCGAGCCGGCCCGCGCGGGCGCATGGCAGCACGGGGCACTGACAAATGCAGAAATCAAGCCTGGGCACTCTGCTTAATTTGACAGGATACCATAAAAATCTCCCTAACAACCATCTTGGTATCATTAAAATATGAAGATAGAAACAATCCAGGAAGAGATACCAAATCCAGCATTATTCTCTAGAGTGCATTGCTTGAGGTTAAAAACCCATCTAAATCAAATAAGGCACTTTATTCCCCCAAGCTCTATAAATCCCAGCCTGATCTGTAACTATGGAATGGACTTTTTGTCAGATCTTGTTACTGAAATAACTTCTGACTAGATACAAAACCTGTGGGTGAATGCATTGTCCAAGTGCTCTGCTCTTCCCGAGATCAGACCTATCTGCCTGTCATAATTTACCAACTTAGCAATGTCTCCGTGCCACAACTTCATGTTTTGCTACACACCCACGTGTGAGGAATGGGGAAGATTTGGGATGGAAATAGGCTCGTTATTAAAACCCACTATGTTTGTTTCAAGCCTAGAGTTATCTGGTACTTCAAGCAGGAGTGAACAGAGCCCTGAAAATGTGGGCATAAAAACATATGGCCACTCACTATTCCTATTTGTTACCTTCTGTCTCAAAAAGTGATCTTCTGTATTTCACACTGAACATTTAATATTCATGGAAAAAGCACCAGGCATTTCTTAATGAGGAATGAACACTTGGTTGCTCTTTGCTACCATTTCAGACCTGGGCCATTTTTTCCCTGCCCTGTGTTACCAGCAGTTGCACATCTACAAGATTTAACATTTGAGGGATTGAAATGCTTTATGGGTGGGCAGAGGAAGGGATAAAAGCAAAAGCCATCTAGTTTGAAAAGACAAAGACCTTTCAAAATTAGAAGATTAAAACTTGGCGCCTCAAGCCCCATATATCCCCCAGCCACCTAAGAAAGACACTGCATGTCGATGGCTGGGATAGTGCTCGGAGGCATCGGGCACAGCAATAAATCCCCTGGCAGAAGGACCTTGTTTTTCCTCAACAGCAGAGCCAGAAGCGGTTCCCGTTGCTCAAGGCGCCGAGTGCCCCAGGACTGCAGCTCCCCGGCTGCCAGCGCTGGCCGTGGGCTCATCCGCGGCCATCACCAACAGCTGGGCTGGGACCTTCAGGAGGTCACCGCACATTTTGCCTCTTTTGTGCGTTTTGGTACTGAACGGTGTCATGGGATGACAAAAATCTTATCTATGAAATAGCACACAAAGTAGTTCTTAAAATTTGTTTATGCTGTGACATTGCCAGCAACAGAGCCAGCAGCTGTGGGAGGTGGCGACAGGCGGTGGCTTCTCCTGCCATGCTGACCCGGCGTGGCCGCTGCAAGGGGGGCTTCTGCTCCGAGGGCAGTAGCGACCCCTGCACAGGCACGCGGGCTTTCAGTTCTGCTCTGACGGCAAATGCCTGTAAACGCGAGGCTTTGCAAAGGGTGCTGAACACAGGTTTTGCAGCGGCCATTTGAATGCTATGCAAACGATCTATCAGCAGAGGGGTTTTTTAGTTACTGCTGAGTATTTAGTAGCTGCCATAGTTCTCCATAACAGAACTTTGTTCTAGTCTTCAGTACTGTGTTTTCCCATAAATAGTGTTCTTTTGGTCAGTTGAAGGTTTCTTGCCTTTTTTTTTTAGAGGCAGGCTGGAGCAGCTGCTGTATCCTTGTGGAATCTGTGGGGTTTTTCCTTGCAGTAACTAGGTATGCCTTTGAAATTCAGGTGTTTTAACTGATGCTGTATTTCCTGCAACACGGAAGACATACAGAGATGCACGATGCCATTGTAACACCTACACACACTCTGAATACACCTGCACGGAACCAGATATGTTACCAGCTGAGACTGCAAGTTCCTTCACTCTTTGCCGAGCGTCTGCAGCTTGTGTTTGGCAGCAGCAACTGTCTCTAGGAAAGTATATTTATATGTTTCATAAATGTAGCTCAAACAAATTAAACTCTGTACTAACAGGATCGTAATTTAATAGAAGTGCCAAGTGCTAATGCAATAATACATGCCTATTGGCTTAGGAAATGCAAGCCATAACAAGTCATTGTAGTTCATTTACAGCAGTGCCCGAGACTTGAGGTACATATGTGGCGAGGGGATGGGAGGAAGAGCTACTCGAACAGGGAGGCAGAATAGGGGAGGGCAGATGCTTAATGTCATGCTCAAGCCTACAACATCTGAAACAGCAACGTGGATCTTTCCTGTCATTGCCTGGATCCTTTCTAACCTGGACGGATAGAGCAAGAGACTCAACTTACCTGGCGTGCGGGCTATCCCCTCACCTTCTCTTTCTCTTGCATCTAGACACATCCATTTTTCCCCCTGTCTTCTATGATTTATTTTCCTCTTGGGATGGCTTCTTCTGCGACTCCTGCTCTCGGGCTCCTCAGCAGGCTGCAGGTAGGTGCTGCTTAGTCCAAAGGCTACACAAGACATTCAAAGAAGAGCTACGTCGCTCGTATAAAGCTAGAGGTGTCCAACCCACGATTACAGTGCTGGCAAGCGCAGAGCAATCCACCAGAGCAGCACAAGTGCCTGCGTCCACCTGAGCTCAATGCTGAAACATTAGAATTACTTTGAAGAAGAAGAAGAAAGGCATTTACTTTCCCTTTGTACGTTAAGTGACAGCAGTTACCATTACAGAGGAAACAGCCGAGCCCAGACCCCCAGGGAGATGTTCAAAGGAAGGGCCCTGCTCCTGCTGCTGGGAGCCCCACTTCCAGCTGCTGGTTTTCCTTTTTCCTTTTCCAGTCCCAAGGAGCTCAGCCTCGGCTTTTCCCATCCTGATGCCTACAATGCAGGATAAATTACTCACGCAAGCAATTTATGGAAATTAACTGTTAAGCACCACAGGTATTATCAAAATGAGTGCATGAGTCACAAGTCTTTCTCTAAGATTCCTTGTGGCCACAAAGGCAGGACTTCGTGTCACTGCACGAGGCCCGGCTCTGCTGCGGCTAACACCGCACAAGCACGTTTCCTTGCACACTCGGGTCCAGCTCCGTCAAGGCAGCAAAGCTCGTCCCCACGATGCTAAAGGTTACACAGGCAAAGCAAAACGGTTCCCAATTCTTAGATGCCAGCCCTGACTCCACCAGCTCCTTCCCAGCCTGGGCAACCTGCTCGTCCCAGATTCTCGTTCTGAGCCTGCTAGTTACAGTCCCAGGAAAATACCCTCAAACAATCTGCACAACAGCACAGGCGTTTCTGCAAACCAGAGCAGGCTCTCTGCCCTTCTTGGCAATGCTCTAAGCGAGTTGCTCCGATGAACTCCTAGAGCATTAAGACTTCATTATTGGCACAAAACATACACAGTATTATTTCCTAATATGCTATAAAGTAAGAGCTGTCAATTAAACAAATATTCTGGTGTCTTCCTTTTAAAGTATTATTTTGCTTTGTCACTAATTTGCACAATACAATAATTTCATATTACTTTCCTAGCTCTGAGCATGAATTAGCTCTGTGCTACTATCACTGGCTCTGACCAGCCATTTTATCTTTTTCCAGCTCATAACCCAGGCCTATAGAATGGGTGGCAAGTAAATTCATGCTGATGAACATAATTTCAAACAAATTGCTCAAATAAATTGTGCTGCATCTTTTTAAGATAGCCATTTCCCCAAATGTTCTCTTTAAAGCACAACACGTTTGGCAATGGTGCTCTTTAGATGTCAGGTATCATCTAAAATAATGCATAACAGATTTCTTCTAAAAATATGCCACTTACAAAAAATTATGCCGCAAATGCTAACGGCTGTGCTGAAAATGTATCAAAGCAAAAGAGCACAGAGAAATGGGGGAACAAATCCCATCTGCTAATGGCTGCACTCACAGCTCGGAAGGGCTTGGGAATGTGATGCTTTATGGAGCATGGCTCTGCGGGCAGAACTCAACTAGCACACCGGAAAAGTAATCCTACGATTAAAAAGAAACAACTGAAAAATGAAGTAGTATTACACCGCATGTCATTTCACAGATGTACTCCAAAAGAGATATCAGCCTAAAAGAGAATATATTAACGAAATTAAGTCAAATAATTAGCGAAGAATCTTGGCATGCGAAGTTGGTGAGATGCTGCATTCAAACAACCTCCTTCTGTGTTGGTTGTCATTAAATGTTACCATGAAGGTATAAGAATACAAGAAATGTATCAACAGCAGAACTATAAAAATTTATCTTAGCAGAAAATTGTTCCTATGCAACTGAATAATTAGTTTCACTTAAGTCACTCAGCCTGCTACCGCTGTCTGCATCCCCTTTTGTCTATTCCTTGTTAAATTCCTATTCAGCCATCACTCAGCTCTGAGGTGATAGGATTGTATAATAAACAAAATAATTAGTTTCCAAACTCGTAATACACTGTGACATATTTCCTGGATTATGGTTTTTTTATAACTGCTATTTTGCATTCTCTCACGATTGAGAACTCAGCTCACATGTATAAGAGAATCTGAAGACGGTATAATTTTGCCATGAATCCAACGGATGAAACTAAATTCATGCTCATTTAGGAGAGCTAAGTGAACAAATTTTGATGCACATACCAGAATGTCTGCACCAGCCAAGTCAGCCCACACGTACTGACATGCATCACAGACAAATTACATATGGATGGAGCACGATCCCCTTCGGCCTTCTGAAAGGACCACTACTGAATAACTCCCTTCGCCAAGATACTGCAGGGCAGACCGGCACCCTCTGCTCCGCACCATCGCTGGCATATACTGGTAGCACTGAAAATGAGACATATGTCAGCTGAGGCCTTGAAAACAATCTCATTAAAACAGCACAATCTCTTTAGTCTTAAATTACAAGTGGACCCCAGGAGCAGGGGATGCTCACAGGACTAACCTTACGGTCTGTGTAACCAGATTAACAAACCTGCAGAAAGTCACTTGAATACCTTTTCTTTTTCCCGCTGTAAGACTCAAAAGCCTTGTGAAATTTGAAGTCACTGTTTAATTTTCCAATGGCGATGAAGATAGGATAACAAGAATCAGAATCACAACTCAGAATCATTCATCTCCAAGCACAGGCGAACCGCATGCTAAACCACAGGGAGGATGAGCATGGGAGGGCATTTTCTGGGTGACTGGGTCCTTTGTGGTACAACGATGGGCACTGGCACAAGCAAACGGGCTGCATACTTACCTCTGGCTTTCAGCGCAAGCTAGAATATCAGACTGCACAGAGGAATTCAGCTTAAGAAACTGGCACCATCAGTCTGCAACGACTCACAGCTACACGCAGCTCGTTGGCAGCAGGTACGAAGCGACTGATTACAAACTCGAGGCGGCGATTTCCCAAGCCTGGGTCTCTACTGGCAGAGCTAAGAGAGGTGGTCTGTTAGCTTAGCCGATAGAGAGAGCTGCCCCGAGTGAGTAACGGTCCCCGTGCCGCCCTGTGTGACGGGGTGCAAGGTCTGCATCTCCACCTGAGGCACCTGCACTACCCCGTCCCCTCCGGTTCCCCCCAGCTACCACCTCCTTTAAGGGAAAAGGGAAAAAAAGAACAGTTTTGAAGCGACTCCTCTGAAACGCTCTATAAATGAAGCTGTGTTCATATAAACAATTAACCGGAGAGATGGGATGAGATGACGAGGGCAACTCAGGCTTCTGGTGGGAGGATGGAGAGGAGGAGAGAGGCCGGCAAGACTGTCGGGGCCGTAGCGCCCGGAGGGCAGCACCGGTGCTCGCCTTCCCCCAGAGGGCAGAGGGGCTCCCGTGGGGCTGGGACGTGGCCTGACCTCGGCCTTAGCGGCTGACGATGGGGGTCTGCGCTGCCAGGAAGGCATCTGCCTGTCTGCTGCAACGCTGCGGCATCGCAGCCTGCAGCACTCGGTGCCTACAAAACGCTAACTCAAAAGAAAAGCCACTTCGTAACAAAAAAGCCCTTTGATTTACAACATCTCTAGAAACAACAACTAACCCCTTCCCCGCCTCCCCTAGCTTCGTCTTCTGCGGGAGGTCTTCTCCAACCCATGTTCTCCTCCCTGGGGACTTCTGCCGGCTGAGCTGTGCCCCTGCGAGCCCATGTCTGTAGCTCAAACAAACAAGTAGTCCTTCATCACAGCATGCTATGACAAACCGCGGAAAGACAGCGCTTTGTGATTTACGGATTAAACCAGCAAAACGCGTGTCATCGCGGATACCTATCCATGGTATCACAGCACACCTGACTCCACTCCCTCAACATTCCCAAGGGCTTGCTAACGGAGGCTGTCACTCTTTGTAAAAGGTCTTTCAGCACAAGCAAAAGTAGAAGGATGGCCCTGCCCTAATAATGACCATTTAAAAAACCCTTTTTAGTTTCCTTAGGGCTCTAAGCATTAGTTGGCTGGGTTTAATTCAATGAACTCGAAGCAATGAAGTTCATTGAAGCTGGTTTGTACAAAGAGTTTTCTTTCATGGAGGCAGCATTAGACAATGTGGTGCTGGATCCCAGGAGAATATTAAACATTTAATATACTGGCAAGTATAATGTTATATAAAAATGTTGCGTGAAGGATGAGCAACAGAGCTGAAAAGCATAAAAAAAGCTTGTGCTCGTCTCCAGGCTGCTGCTGAGCACTGCAGACCTCCAGTTATTGAACAAACCTGAATTCGAGAGCTTTTCCTTCCCTTATTATTACACAGTGGCTTTTGCTAACATCGGAGATGAGTAGCTGAGCAATCTCCTACGTAGCCAACTGTAAGCAACTCTTATTAATAGAATGCAGCAGTAATTTGCAGTAATTGTCCGAAACTGCGGTTTACTGAAAACACTGTTATTATTGATTTTGGACCAAAGCTGAAGCATTTTTATAAGAGAGATTAGGAGTTATTGTTCCCTAAGGAACTGGTTTTACTAGCTGTAGGAGAGTGTCACTACGAAAATTAATCTCAGTACTTTTCACTATAACAATGTATTTTAAATTAATTTTCTTGGTAATTCCTGTACCCAAGGTGACCAATAGCACCCAGCCTAGTCTAGCTACAGCTTCTCCTCACCAGGTTAAAGACTGCAGAAATTGCCAGTTTTACAGGGTATGGTTGGCAATATGAAAGCAGACTAGTTAACTTTTGCAATACGTGAGCTCATTAAAGCAACTTCGAGAGTCTCGCTACCGTACAGGCTGCCTGAAAGACTGGGGGAAGCCTCGGCTCAGCTGAAGGCAGTGACGGCTCTGCCACTGCTGTCACCGGAGCTGGGATTTTAATCCACATCTGGATCAAAAGCACAGCAAACACAGACGCAGTGCTCCTGCAGAGGTGCATGCAGAAGACTGGTCAGGGGCACACAAAAGGTGATATTTGAATATCCTAGGCAAAACTACCAAAACCTCTTTCCTTAAGATTCATTGCCGGTTTAGTGCACTGATACACTTCCCTGTTGCAAGCAACATATCTCGTTTCAGCTTCGCCTATTGCAAGCTCTAGCTCCTTACATGTTACCATTACTGCTATTATTTTAGCACGAACGGGTGACTACCATCTCTGTGTAACGTTATGTCTTTGCTACGATCGTCGCTTAACTCTAATCTCTTGACCTCACGCTGCGATTAGACGAGCAGCCATCCTTTCCTTCCCTGGGCTACAGAGCCACCCAAGCAGCTCTTCTCCGGAGACCAGGCTTCCTCCCAGGGGCTCTGGTGGCACCAGTTCAGGCCAGCAAAGCAGCACGTGCTGGTACTGGTTTGCCTGACCCCTCCCCAGAAGAGCAAAGGAGAAGGGAGCCCTCTCGCCTCCAGGTCTGGGCTGGCACAGCTGATCCTGGCGAGAAAAGCCTCTCAAAAACCACTCTGCATCACAGCTACATCATGGAGAAGGACCAACGCCTTGTCCTCAGGGGTTAGTACGGCAGCCAGCTGTGACCACTGGTTCCTTGTACAGTTACAAGTACTGATTTGCTCTGCCTAGGTCCCACCAACACTGGACTTTCTATCTGTTAGTTAAATAAGGTTTCCAAGCTTGACCAAGCCTGCTGACAATATTAAATAAGACTGTTTCTTTGAAAGAGCTACTGGGCAAGCAAATGGCTTTTTTTCCCCCACCGCAATTATTCAAATGGTTTTCATCTGCGTTCTTTTTGTTTTGTTTTGTTTTGTTTTCCTTGAGAAGTGAAATAACAGCCTTGCCGATTACTCTTTGCTAAGGTACCCGATTGTGGTGACATTGAGGCTGACCTTGGAGTCACCTCCCCCGCTGCCGCACTCTCCTTTGTCGTACCACCATTTGTTTTTCAATTTGTCCAAGAGGCCTTGCTCATTCAGTTTTAATACTGCCAGGTTAACAGCATTTCTTGAAACGATAAAACATAACTTGTAAGAAAAAATGCACAAATGCTTAGGAAATCGTAACGTATAAAAAAAGGAGCACAAGAGGACAAATTGGCTAAAATTTCACAGAACGTGGAGCTATCAAAATGTCTGTACAGCAAATACAGGGTTAAATATTGGAAGGTGGCATGGAGGATAACATTTGCTCAAAACTGAAGTGTGCGGGATGGGGAAATCGTCTTTGAGAAAAAAAGTAACAAGAACACCACATCATGCAGTTAACATTCGTCACATATGGCAGGTTAACTCGGCTTTTACCATTTAAATTGAAAAAGCCATTGAACTGTAAAATTAAAACAGCAACAAACAATCAGAAAGGACAACACGAAGAGAACACTAAAAAAATGGATGCATTATATAAATGAAACCATAATTTACCGTCTTATTTAACTCCATGGAATATTGAAGATTTTAAACTTTAAAGTTACCTCAAAATCCACAAGAAAGAAAATGACAACACAATACATCAGGGTAGGTGGAATACTATAACAACATGGATATTGTTATATTATTCCACCCACCTTAATGCTGAGCCTTTGGGGGTTGCTACACCATAGCCCTTGGAATCCAGGTTGCCGCCAACTTTCATGGTGTCGCAGGGCTTGCGCTGCTCGATGTACTCGTTCATCGTCGACTCCAGCAGGAAGGCAAACTTCCCCTTCGACTTCCGCACCCTCGCCACCCCGTCCGCCGTCGTTTTGGTGAACACCGAGGGTTCGGCCGACTTCATGTACGACCACATTTTCTCGTAGACGGCTATTTTGGACCTCTGGGAGAGACGAAAGGAGGGAAATGAAGAGCCATGTTGGCAAGGGCACAAGACTGACCTCCTTGGGCTTAGTCGGCTTAGAGGTATAATTAACACCCTATAACCGATTAAGGATAACAAATAAAAAAGTCAAAGTAGCTCGGAGGGAGACACATTGCCCCCTGAACAATGACCAGACCGTAAAATAGTTGGGGAGGGGGAAACATATCTCAGACATTTCTTCTAATTGCCATGTAATTGGCAGCCTGGCAGTCAGCATGAGCAATGGTGCGTGCCCGGCCCAGCGCCTCGGTTCCTGCTCTGCGGTGGGTTTATCCGCCTGCATGCTGCTCTGCTACTGAACCAGAGGGAGGGTGTTAAATCCTAGCTCATCCATCACGGCCAACAGATGCTGAAGAAGCCTCTCCTCTTTGCACAAATCCTCAGCCTTGGTTTTTGTGCTAACTCGCAGCTAGGAAACACTGGCATTTGCTTATTACAAGTTCCCAGCAAGGCAGGAGCCTGCTTTTCACAGCGGCGATGGCAGGTCTACAACACAGGAGACGAGGACAGCTCTTGTGGCTTCTAATAGTGATGCTCATACAAGAGATATAAATAGTAATTACAAAATCCTTTATGAATCAATAGTCAAACTTGCAAAATTCAGTTTCACATTTTCCTAAAGGACAGCAAACACAAATATTAGCAATAAGCTGAAAAAATTGCTGGTTAACTGCTTGCGTGTCATGTATATATATATTTTTTTCCTGTTTTTCTCGTTTTGAGACTGAGAATCCTAACAGCCTCTAGCTCAGCATAAAGGTTTTGCAGACCTGGAAATGTTGAGAAATGTGTTACTTCCCCTTCTCCCTCTTCCCCACCACGAACATTTAAACCACCCTCAGACTCTCAAGCGTTCTTATCCTGGACTACCGGTTAAACTTTCCTGCTTGGTCAACAGAAGGCAGTAATGCCAACCGTATTTCTCTAAAGTCTAGAAATCCAAAGGATCTATATAAGGCTTTCGGTCCAAGCTGTGGGTATCTCGAATTTATGCCTCCTACTCCTTGCCAGTTTCCTGTCCACAGCTTCCCTTGCAGAATGGGAATGAGGCAGGCAGTAGCTAAATCTAGTTCAAATTTAACAAACTTGTGGCAGAAGACTGTTAATGTCCATCAGCTTGATGATTGAGACATGTTTCCCTCTCATTCAGGACAATTTAATGTGTTTCGAATAACGTAATGCTTAACAACCAGCCTCCAAACATTTCACAGGGAGTAAGCCCTGCCTTCACCATTCTTCAGATTAACATGCTCAGCTAGTGTCGCGACGACGGATGGAGAGGAGCACGGAGGGCAAGATTTTATTTTAATTATCCTTCCTGATGAGCTGAAAAACAACTGAAAATGCAAACCAATTAAAATCAGCCCAATCGACAACAGGAAATCAGAGAGACAACAATTCAGCGCAGCTTTGTCAGGAGCTGGCTGGGTGCTGGGGTGTGAAAAGCAAGCAAGAGGGATTTCGGCTGAGAGCGTTTCTTGCTAAAGATGGGCTGTGCGGCCTCGCTTGTCCGGCACCAGGAGTGAAGAGGCGCTGGAAGGAAGGGGGATATAAATGGGGCCCGAAATGGTCCTTACACAGGTAAAGGGAGGAATCGGGGAATCTGCCTGGCTTCCCCCTGCAACAGCCACCACAGAATCACCTGAGGCGAGGGCAGCGGCTCTGAAGCAGCAGGGAAGGGCGGCAGCCCAGCTTCTGGCGGGGAGCGCGCGCTCGCTGCCCCGCGCGGCACCGCGCAGCCCTGCCTCGCTGCCTCCGCCGGCCCAGACCGCCGGGCCTGGACGGGGCCAGCTCCGAGCCCCAGCCGGCAGCGGGGCCGCGGGTCCTGCCCAAGGAGAGACGTCTCACGGGGGCTCTCCGCCAGGCACCCACGGGCCAGCAGCTAAACACGCTGCTCGCTGCTTTATCACCGGTTACCTGAGCTGCCCTCTCCGAGCACGCTGACCTGGGTCTCCCGCTTTTCCAACAACCCCATTGACGCACATGGGCATTTTCACACCTCCTTCCCTGCTGGGAGCTGCCTGGGGCGCAGCACTGCTCCCAGGCACCCGCCGGAGGGGCCGTGGGGACCCCGGGGCTACCAGAGGTGCCGGGAGGCGGTGGCTGTCACCATCTCTGCGGCTGCCACCATCCTCGTGCCCTGTGGGCAGCAGAGCGCGCGTGGCAGCTGCGCGCGCCTGCGCAAGCGGCAGCGCGGGCAGCGCGGGCAGCGCACGCCACGGCCCAAGGCACGGCACTGCCCGCGGCCGACCTGCCTGCTCTTCTTGTGCAGCTCCCGCACACAGAAGGGTAACAGAAACAGCCTGGCTGGCCAACACAGAGACGGCGTGAGCAATGGCAGTTCTGGCGTGTCCCAGTTTCAAGGTGCTTGTCCTTACAACCTTCATCTTCTTTTAACATAAATAATACAAACGCACCTGCCCATTTATATTTGCAAACGGGCATCCAAGGGACAAACGGAAGGTAAAAATACAGCTTTACTCTTTCTCTTCCTATCTCTCAGCAAGCTAAAGTGGTTAGCCTTCCAAAATTGTGCATGCACTACGTATGCTTTTGCTTGTTTTCCTCTGCAGAGTGTGCCTTTAATTACACAGATAAACCAGAATTTCTCTTCCTTTTCATCTTCTAACTGACACCGGAATATCTGTCTTTAATAAGTTCTTTCATAACTCTTTCCAGCTGGCCTGACTACCTAAAAGCAATTGCCAATACATCTGTGCATTGTTAATAATAACAGTTATCTGATGAGTGCCAACAGCACGCTCAGGGCTGCAAATGGTCCAAACAAAGCACATTCCCTGCTCCAAGGGCAAAGGGTGAATATCATCATTCATGCTTCAGAAAACCAAATTCCACAACTCAAAACTGGATCTCTTTTCAACTTTAACAAATAGCCTAAGCTTTATAGTTTGCTCCCTTCATTTAACTCCTTTGGATGACGTGGTTAATAAAAATCAGGACATTTCTATATGATCATTGCCCACCTCTTCTTCTGCCAAGTGGGATTTTCATAATATCTTGTTATTAGCAAATTAACTAAATGAGTACAGCGGTCTGATCTAGTAGAAGTAGACAAAAATGCAAGCTAGAAATGAACACAGCGGGTATTGACTGGGAAAGGTCAAAATAAAATTAATTGGGCACGTGTTGTTTTCGGAGCAGCCGGAGCCTGGCTGGGGGAGGCTGGGTGAGGACCCACGGATGTCCCAGGAGCGGGGACCAGGGAGGTGACGGGCTCCGGCCACTGCGTCCTGCTTGGTTAGCGCTGCTTTTTGCAGCCGTTCTCCTAAATTCACAAGGCCAAAATAATGATTTACGATGAGGCTTCTTAGAGGAAGGGACAGTGCCACCAGCGGAGCTGTGAAACCTGTGAACCCGCTCAGGAGTGCTCGAGAGCGTTTTCTGCCCCAGGAGCCCTATTTAACACCTCCTCCATGACATGAAACAACCAGTTGACTAAAGCTGGTCAAAGACGCAACGAGGTGAAATGAAAGACGGTGTTTTGAGTAAATATTTTCCTTTTTCCAATTTTCCAACTGCCTCAAAAGAAAACCCAGAAGCCCCTAAAACACTTGAAGAAAAGGAAAATTTCTTTCCTTTCTAACAAAAAAGCTGCAAATCCTGTGCTGAAGGAACATTTTCACCCGTCTGTCCTCCTCTGCAGACGTTCACGCCAGCCCCCAGCCCCGCCAGCGCCTGCGTGCCCCCCCGGGAGTCTGACACCTGCGAGAGGGGCCAGACAGCAGGAGCAACCATAGAGAAAGGATTTACACCCCAAAATAAGGTAAGGTCTGACAGATCTGCACTGCTGCTAGAGTTCAGCGGCAGTAAAACATTTTCCCTCTCATTAAAGTGTTACTTTTAAAGAGATACTTAGAAAAAAAGCTTAAAAGCAAAGATTTAAACCAATTCAAAGCCCATAACTGCAGTAACTCCCTGTGCTCTGCAACTCCTATTTCATTTCTTTGATATTGCTCTCAAGAAGTCCGTCACACACATTTCCTCGGGATTTCAAGGGGATATTATTATCATTTTTTTCTTAAAAGCAACATTTGCAGTGTTTCATCTAGGCCTTGGGACACATTAAAGCATCTTTTCATTATCGCAGCCTTACTGCAGATATAAATAGAGCTGGCCTTTGCTTTGTCAATAGTGCTGGCTTTTTTCTTTATTTGGAGATGTTTATGCAGAAGGATGAGCCCCGCACACCTCAGTGCAAGGGTGTAGGCAGCTCCCTTTCTCGTGCTGAGGAGTCACTTCGTTTGGCCCGTTACTAACTGGTACATAAATACACATTGCTTCTGGGTAGCAACGAGTTAATTTTAAAAGAAGGGGCCAATTCAATCAGTCCACAATTTTAACACCGTCTTTCATTCTAATTCTCCTAGTTTTGATGTGTGGCTGGCTCCAGTACTGAAATGAAAAATCAAACAAACCCACAGCGTGCCGTAGCATCAAAGGGGCTGGGCACGCGTCACGCAGCCGAACGGAGGCAGGTTTACCTCTCAGTTGCAGTTATTTCTTCAATCCATTCAACAACAACAAAAACCCAACACCCGCAAACCTGGCTCCAGCTGAGCGGGACCAGATGCCTTGGTTTCACTTTTGCACATCCCAAACCGCCTAGAGATACATTGCAAAACGCAGCACATCTTGGACGATTCCTTGACATTGGTTAAATTTAGCTCTAAAATATCTTTGTGACTGAAGTCTTCTCCCATTGACCGAATTACCTTTCCCCTCTGCAGACATCTGTCTCGCACTTCTGCTAAAAGTGACGTCGCGTCACCTCCTTCCACTGCTGAGCAGCGGTGAAGCTATCATGTTTGAAAGAAACAGCATTTTTCCTCTATAGTTAAAGGATGTTACAGGGAAGCCCTTTGCCCACTTTAGAACATTTTGGCCTCTCTGCCACCTCCTCTGTGACCTGCAGGTCTTCTTCAAAATGCCTGCCTCATGCACGCCGTTGGCATATTTTATTAAAATTATCAAAATGGTCCTTTGTTTCTTATGACAGGCACCAGGAAATTATTTGTCAGCAGTCAAGCTCAAAATGTTCTCTTAAAGGTGATTATTGTTGATCATCCAGTCGTGAGCCAAATTCACCCAAATCAATTTTACTTTTAAAATTAATTTATATATTCTTCCTTTTTTTATTCTGTACGTTTAAAATTTTAGATTATACTGATGTTAAATTTTTTACCTCTGTCTTCAAAACTAAAACAAGCCTTCAAAACTAGGCTTGTTTTAGGCTTTAAACAAGCCTAAAAAAAAAGAGGGAGGACAGAAAGAGAAAAGGTCCCCCCAGTATCCAGGAGCTGGGCAATGGATTACTGGGATCCAGGAGCTGGGCTATGAGGAAGAACAGGAGAACGTTTCATGCTGGGCAGTATCAGTGTAAGAAATGGAACGGGCATACTGGAGAGGGAGAAAACCCAGAAGGAAACCCGTTACAGCTGCCCGGTCTCAGGGCTGGGTCCAGGCTAGGTAAACTTTAATATACTTTGGAGTAGGCCAGTATACATTGAAATGCAGTAAATCCAACAGGGAAGTGCAGCAAATGGGAGTGAGACAAGTGCAAGGCGGATGGAGCATCCTGACCACGGCACGCACACAAAGGTAGGCAGAGACATCGATAAAGGACCTAAAGCAGCAGAGTTAACACACTCCCCTCCTACACCTGTCCTGTGACCGCTCTTTAACAAGGGAAATTTATAGCCCTAACTCAGACAGATGTTGCTGATACAAAACACAAAGGTCTGTACTAAAAACAGTGCAGGTATTTAATCTGAATAATACATGCTGCCTTTATACAGATGCACGCCTCACTGATATGAACTTAGGTAGTTAAGTGTGAACCTGAGCTTCATTATCATCACTCATTGCTTTTCTTCCACGTGTGCAATTAGCTCTTCTACAGCAGCTAATGAATCCAGTAGCTTATGAACCATTAAAAAGCAAGTTACTAAACAGGAGTGAAAAAATGCCAGCAGACTGCCTTGGTACCAGTGCTGTTGCCTGGCTTGGGGATCACTTTGAGATCCATGGGTTTTAGGGAGTTGCTTATTGGACTTTCAATATGGCAAACTGCAACAGAGTGGCTACCACTCTGGGCTTGGTCTTTTGGATAAGGCTGTGATTTGATGCCTTTCTGCTCCCCCGCAAGCCTGATGTCGAGTCACCCCTGCCACCGCTGCCCCTGCGAGAGTGAGGGACAGTGGCGGGAGCCCCAGCCCAATGCCAGCCCAGGAGCACATGGAGGCTGGCCTAATGATGCTACATTAATAATAAGAACATGGTAAATATTATCAGTAAGGTCCCTCTGCCTGAGATTTCCAAGCTTTTTACTGAGAAGGAAAAAATAGGTCTCACGAAGGCAAGAGGGCACCATTAGCCCTTTCCCAAGTGCGGACATGAAAGCAGAGATGTCATTTACTGAAGGTCACAGGGCAAAGTGTAATAGATCAATGTCGCAGCTTTTAGCCACAGATAACTTGTGATGCCAGCAATTTACTTACCTATATGGACAGAAAAATCAATCCCATCATTACATGAACCTCTTGTTTTTATTACATTCTCGGCAGAAGAAAGTAGGTCAGATGCCATAAGCATGCACAGGGCATTTCTCTTTTAGCAAGGCCAACCCCCAAATCTACCAAACTCTACCCATGGCTTATGAATTTGTGGCATGCCACAGACAAGCAAGGTTCAAGCATGCCTATGTAAACTAGTCTGTATGTTTGTAGGAATACACAAATCTTTGATAACATATTCGTAAATGTAAAAGAAAGGGTAAACCGGTGAATAATAATAAAAATATTTCACAGTCAAGTTTGTGATGGGAGACATTGTCATGTTGGTTTGTTGTTCAAATTAATGACATTATAACTTCTGCTTTAGAAATGGCATTTTCCTTTCCCAGTTGGGCAAATGAAGCCCAGAGAGCTGAAGGATCCGGCCCACAAACCCCGGGGCTGCCCGCTTTCCTCTAGGATCCCCTATGTCAAGATTCAGACACCCCTGGACGGGGGCTGTAAGGACAGCTACTCTCTTTCGGCGAGAGCCCTCTGGACCCACCGGCAGCATTCCTCCCCTGTCCGGAGCAGGGGTGGGAGCCCAGCGGGGAGCTCTGGAGGAGCAGCGGTGGGGAAGGAGGGTCAATGGCAGCGCTGCGGGAGCAGCCTGCAGAACACCCTCCCGGCTCCAGCAACGCTGCAGTTTTTCCACACCTGTCATACATAGGGGCCCGATTACAAGAGAAACTTCATCTTATAAAAATAGTACAATATTGTAGGAGTCTTCTTTTGAGACTTTCTTGCTGTGTGTCACAGTCATTTTGAAAACGTGAGCTTTAGCAGCAGGCAGGTAATGTGCTGTAGCTGCTTTAACAGACATCTTTTCTGGAGTGAGCTCCGCTTACACAAACAGACAAGCAAAGAGTCACTCCGGCGGTAACTAGCCGTCGCTGACATGTCAGTAACACTCTGAGTACCAGAATGTAATCAAGACTTTAAGACGTCCTTTCCTGGCACAATATTGAACTTCAGACTACGCCTATATTCATCTCCTCACTTTATTGCTGTCATCCATTCCTCCCTGTTGCAATACTGATTGGGAAATTAAAATGAAAGTCTTTACCAAGAGACAAGCTGTCTTTGTAAATCCTCTCGTGATTCATGGCCAGAGCCAGTGCTGGGTGAGTGCCCGCCCCGAGGAAGCACGCTGCGAGGCTGCACGGGGAGACGGCGGGCTGGGTGGCACTGCTGAGGACTGTATGGCTGTGCTCTGCAAGCGTGTCTGTCTGTCTGTCTGTCTGGGGAGCAGGAGGCTGCAAGCACCCGAGCCGGCCGGCCGGAGGGATTACGTCAGCCTTCTGGCTAAGGGGCATCTTTCCAGCAGTGACATATTTAGCAGAGTAGTCTTGTCTGGGCAACTGAGCAGCACACCAGCCCTGCTCTGGATTTGGCCCATAATAAATTAACAGAGAATGGCGTTTCCAGCACACGATCTGAACACTGTCAGGTCTAATGAGTTTTCAGCTCCAGACAGAACAGGCCAATATACAGGCAATGATGGAGCAATCCCAGTGGACTGCAAGAGGGGATGTTTCATATTCACATCATTAGAGTTTCTAAACCTTCATGTATTTTCTAATGATGCAAAAGTAACAGTAGCAGCGCTGTGAGTAATTTATCAGCACCCATGTATTTTAAATGAATCCCTAACAAGCATGTATTAATGTGACACACCAGCATTACGTAAAGTAGGAGAGACTTGAAAAACCAGGGTCCTCGCTGTCTTGAGCAATGTCGTTATCACTATCACAGAGCTGCTCTCCAAAAAGTAGAGCATGCCAACAGCAAGTGGTTTTTCCCCGAGGCGCGCTCTGCTTCGCCTCTGCGGTGCAGACACAGTGACGGCATTAACCCACTGCGAGCTGCCCTGCCAGGCTTCGCCATGGGCTGCCTCCACACCCGCTGCCTGACCCAGGGAAACCGTTCACCTCTACGGCGCAGCCGGCAACCCTGCTCCTACAGAGACCGACTTCTGAGCGGCGTTCAGACATAGGCGACTGGAAAGCCTAAACCACAAACAGAAGTAGAGCTGACAGACAAGTGCCATCCGTTATCGAAGATAAAGGAGATTTATTCAAATATTTGTTATTAAGTGTTGACCGAAAGCTTCGTTGAATCCTGGCTTGTCTGCTGAAATTAGTAAAACGGTTCAGCCACCTTAACCCCGGTTCCATCCAAACGTTTCCTCTCCAAGGAGTGGATGATGGATGAGCCGTTAATTTTAGTTCCCGTAAGGATACATTTTCCTCTCCAATCCATAGGCTTAAAGACATTAGATCACCTCATGGGAAACTATTTCTTTTGTAATTATGTCACAGTTGATTTCCTGCCGTCTTTAACACTGCCTGTTAGCCATGTGGCAGAAAGGAGGTGCAACAGATTAAGAGAAACGCCCCCCACAAGCAGACCATCTATCATGCATGCAATGCAGAGGCTGTGATCTCTCTGCACACATACGTTCCCCTTTTAGTATGTGTGCACCCCCCCACCTATATCAAACCGGGAAGGGAGAGAGAATATATGGGTGAATAAGTTTTTCACACTTTCTGTGTTGAAGAACAGTTAAACCACAGTAATTTTTCTGATTAATTGCTGCCACGCTGCCTATCAAAGATCTATACGGCTCGTATTTGAAGCTATCACTTTTCTGTGATGTTCTATTCTTTAAAGGCCATAAATACAATCGCACTTCAATATTTTTGTCAGGCGTTTGTTATGACTGTGTTGTTTTGCTCGATGCCAAGAACACAGAAAGCTTAAAACTGCTAATCATAGTTTTATCCAAAGGCAAAAGCAAAGCATTTGTATGAACGCTGTGCTAGAAACAAGTCCTTCATCTTCACTAGCAAAATAAATTTTGAAATTAAAAATCAAAGAGTTTAACTACAGATGAAACCCTTAGCGCTGCGTGCACAGAGTTCACTATGGTGTTTTTAATAGGCTCTAATGATGATCTCAATATCGTTTGATTGCACAGAATGCATAAAAGTCGCATGGCAGCTATTGGTTCATAATTCAAGGCTTTTCCTTACCTAAACCGCTTGCTGGTAGAATTTATTTCCCTTACCTCTTGTCTTCACACAACGTTATCATCAGAGGAAAGCAATGAGCTCTTTATCTTATAACCAGGCGCTTATGCTAGTGCTTCAGAACGCATTACGGTCATTATTTTTCCCTCTCTCCCTAATGGGTCTGGGACGGTGCTGTGCTCCTGCCGGGCCGCCCGCCCATGGGACCAGCCCCGTCGGCCGCAGCTTGCCCTCACCGAGGGCCCCTGGGAGGGACCGTGACGGGAGCCCGCTCCGCACGCTGCCAGCTGGGGTGGGATCCCGTGGCGGTTCACCCTCTGGAGCTGGGAGGGACCCGCCGGTCCCACTGGTGCCGCTGCAGCCCCCCGTACAGCCCGTTACAAAGCACCGCCTGAACAGGAGCGGAGGTTTTAGTTACCCCAAGTGCTTGTAGTGGAAGGTATCTCAAAATCCTTTTGATGGGCTTAAGGAACTTTTTTTAATTTCCATGGAATTTTGGGTAAATTCCTTCATTTGTTCTTTCACTGTTTTTTCAGATAAATGTTTATTTTCTGCTTTGGTGCTAATCTGTCTAGTGGTGTTTTTTCTTTTCTTTTGAACAAATCGTTTTCTATATTGGCTTTAGTTTTACCAGCTAAACAAGTTGTACTTAAAGTCCTTTTCAAGAGATACCTCACCAGTCCCTTACCATATTTACATGCTTTTTCTGGTACGTGTTTCTGTGTCAAAGCACCTTTCCTCAGCATGGGCAACCAGAGCTGCAGACAGAAACGCAAAGCCTCTTGCCAGGGTATCTCATGCTTTTCTATCTGCTCTTGCTGAACTATTCAGACAGTTGATGAAACCGAGAGAAAAAGGGGGACCATCTTAGGGGCTGTCCTTAATGTGACTTTCTGTGTCCTAAAAATTGTAGTTTTAGATCATATTTTATGTATATATGAAGTCCAGAAAGGCCTCACATCTGAACCTGGTATGAAAGAACCACTTTTTGAGAAAACTAATGAAGAGGAATTTCAAGTGCTGAACATGCCCACCAAGGCATAAAAGAACAGTATCACCTTCTTGCAAACATTAATTAAGAGCAAAGTATTATTGAAGTGTCTGGGCAGGCTACCCAGGTGCAATGAGAAGTGAAGCCTTCACACAGGAGGCACACGGAAAGCATGTGCAGACTCCTCGGTGTCCTCAAGTCAACTGTCACTCCCATGCGTCCTGAAGTAATGGAGACTAGCCTTAGCTGTGACTTTCGTAATACTGTGTTGCAAAAAATTCCTAAAAATAATACCTGAAGTATCTAAGCTGTGCTTGAAGGCTGTCAGCCTGTTTGACTCCTCCAGGCACTGAGCCTAAAGTCTTTATCGACAGCAGAAGCAATGTCGGTGTCAAACTCTCTACCCAATACTCATGAACATCAGTGCCAGGTAGGAGTAACCAACTGTAAGAGCAGGAACCATCGTGTCCAAAGGATCTTGGGCCTTTCTACTGAAACTCCTAACAGGCCTGGCAATTAGTGCCATTTCCAGGAGAGAAAATGAGGAACTGACTTCGGAGCAGCAACTCATTTCATCTGAGGCACAGAGGAGCCATTGGAGAGTAGAGTCGTTTTGTCAGGGACATCCTTGAAACCGTTGCTGAGAAAAATACAAAGTTCTACAATAAAATATCAGTCCTTTGAGGCCTCCTTTGTCCTCTTAGTTTTAGTTAACATTGATTAACTACATTGGTAATGGTGTGATATGAGCCACCTTCAATTTCCCACAAAAGGGAGAAGGACCTAATGCAAGATCTTGCTAAATGTTACCTGCCTCAATATTTCAACCTATAAAGTCTTGTCACATCAGATCAATTTCAAGGACACCTTCTGAAATCTCAGGTTTTCAGTAAAGTGTACTAGCAAGTCAGCTGTGTTTGTCAATGATCCAACACGTACTTTGCAAGTTATTTTACAGAAGCCTCTTAACACAGATATCTGCTATCAATTAAAAGAAACCACCGGAAATTCAAGAGCAATTTATATTTCTAAATGTCTAGAAACACGTTCTGCTTCTACTGAAGTTTAAATACAGCCAAGTTTACATAAGAATTACTAATTGGTTGTAAAGGTCATGCCTTATGAATATAAGCATATTGGAGGTCTGAAACCTATTAGACTGTGGTATTATACTTAGGCTCAGTGCTGAATTTGGATTAAATGGTGTTATATTGATTTGATGAGCTGCTCAGATATGCTGAAGCTTTAATTGAATGTATTAGAAGATGTTAATTCTAACAGATACATCCTTAAAAGTAGTAGCTTAGTGATTTGAAATTACTTTCTGTACAAGTACAGAAGTACAGGCCTTTGCCGGTTTTCAAGAAGAAGAAAGAGGTATTTTGGAGACCTTAATCTGAGACTGTATGTTAATAAATATCTAAGGAGACATTCTTTCTTTTCCTTTTCAATAGGGATGAATGCCCTTTGAAAGCCAAAAGGGAATTGATGTAATCTATAGATTGCCATTTAAATGCCTTTATAAGCTAATTAGTGCAAAATGCAAAATGTTTCTGAGCAGAAACAAGCAACAACCATGAAAATACAGGAAGGCTTATTTGGTTCTTAGATATACTGGGGGGACAAATGCCCTGATGCAAAGAGTCACCAGCAAGCGACGAGTGTGAATAGTGCCTGCTGTGAAACTTATAAAAAATAGGCTCTCTGGTTGTAACTGTGAGAGCAATGTCACGCCGACAGCAGTCATCACGCACGCTTGAAACAGCAATGGTGTATCTAGCTTTAATCTACATGGCTGGGATAGCGTCTATCTGGGAGACATTGCGATGTTTAGGGAAACAGCCAACACTATAAAATAGGTCACTAGCTGGAGTCTGCCCAGGTCTGAAGTGGCCGAAAGTCATTACCATCTGTTCATCTGAAATGAGGTGCTGGTTTCGTTCCAGTTCCTACCAGATAGGTATCCACACTGTACAAGAAACCTTCAGCAGTGTTCCTAGTTGGAAATGGGGTTGGCAGAAAGGAGCCATGGACCGAAGGCTCTAAAGGAGCTCCTTCTAGCACACGCAGACAAGATGGTGGGTATCTGAAGCTCACTTATGTGTCGTCCCTTTATGATGTGTTAGGAGGCAATTATTCCTCGCTGTTGTCCCTCTGGCACCTTTCACTGGCCAACTGTAGCCGTTAAGATCAGTATCTGACTAATACCTTTGTTTGAGAAACATTTTAGCTTTACAGCTCGAGGAAGAGATACACCCATACAAGCTTCTTTATGGGATCTTGGAGAGATGTCCTGCGCCTCCTGTGTGAAGTCACGGCCCAGCTACAAAGCCAAGTTACTGTTCCTGGTGCCTCTACACATGTGCTGACCTCCTGCTCACAGCCAGGTAACTTCTCCCACCTCTAGGGAAGAGTTAGCTACCTCTCACATGCCGCAGCCAGAGCGCGTGTACGTATGCATGGGTAACCAGCGTAAGTAAGGACTGCACGAACTTGCGCCCACAGCCATCCCCTCAGAAGCTTCCTTTCTCACTGGGTAGATGATCCTGACCCACTCAGCCAACTGTTGCTTGAATTGGTTAAATGCTGGTGGGGAAGGGGTGGAGGAGGATATTCCCCTCACGGAGGGAATAAGCATCACACTGCACCCAGGAGAACTCATGGCTTTTTCTGACTCAGACCGCTATCGCTCCCACTGACGCTCTAGGAGTAGTGAGAAAAGGGCTTACAGGGAGAAAAGTATCCCAAACCACAGAGCAGGCATAGCCTGCGCAGCAGGCGCTCAGAAACCGAGTGTCCTCTAAGAGTTGTTTCAAGTTTCAGCCATCGTTACCATCTTATTAAGTAGCTAATAAAGACTGTACAACAAAGTATTTATGTGAACGTATGCATTTAATCTAAGGCAAAGCTTTTGCCCTTCTCAAATCAACTGAAGAAGACTCTAATTACAACAGTTTCATGGCTGCATCACTCTATTCAAATTAATTACTCTGCAAAAGTTAATACAACTGAAATTATGTTGTGTGCCTTGGGAACGCTGAGGAGACAGAAGCAGCGCTTATGGCCCACTCTCCTTCCCCCTTGGCCCATCCGGATGAGCCAGAGCAGGCGTTACGCCCCGCTCCACCGTGACCAGGGCTCTGCTCTCCTCCTTCCCCATCAGACTCCTCTTCCTGCCTGATGGAGCTGGCAGCTCCTGACAGATCATCCTCATTTACAGCCCCGCTTTCTCCAGCACCAGGAGAGAGTCACAGCTCATCTCAAGACTATTAACAGCACAACAAAGTATTCATACATTTACTAGACTTTGTATCCTTTCGCACGAAACACTCATTCCTTTGATCTCTTGGTGAGGAGGGATTTCCTTGTTATGTCAAACTATTAAGGAAATGAAGAAACACCCCCATACAATCCCTCCTTCTGTATTAACGGTAACGAGATATTCAAAAGAAGATTTCTTTTTCCCCTAAGAACAGTATAGTGACTGTAAACAGCACCAATATTTCTAATCAAGTTGCGCTACCACTTCTGACAGGTCCACTCAACTCATTTTTGCTGTGCAGATAATACTGCCTCAGGCTGATAATTAAACAGAATACAAATTTTTACACACGCATGTCACCCTTCCAAGGTCAGTGTTTATCTCACAGGATTTTAATAAAAACAGAAGCCGTTTTGATGCACCAGCCACCACAGTTAATTAAGAACTACTGAGTATCTATTTTTATGTAAAGACATTACATGTAAGTAAGGCAGAGTATAAAAGCTTCATAAAATACTTTTGCACTCACTTCCAGCTTTACATCAGATTTACACATACATGTAAGTGTGTGTGTGGTCATGTATTGAAATTTTAAGCAAATTCAAGGAGCCACCAGTCTTTAGTCAAGGAGCCATCAGTATTTAATCAGCCTACAGCAGCAACACTTTTTTGTCTCCCTCCTCCCTCACACTTGCACCTGGCCAGTATGCGTGACAGGCAATAATTAGTCCTGCAGCACTGACCACTTTTCTATACAAAAAAATGTTCGTTTGAATGGCATCTGATTGGCACTGCTGAGAGAGAACCAAGAGCTCCCTGAAAGGGCTGAGCATTTCAGTTCGCCCTTGGAAAGGCCAGAAATAAGAGCTTTTCAGGCTGCAACGGTTTTAGATACATAAAAGTGGTCTGAGGTCATATTTAGAGTTTTTAACGACCCTCACCAAACTCTCTGCAGTTCAGCTTGTGGCTTGGCAAGTGGAGAAAGGACAGATGAACTTAAATAAAAGCGTATACTCCCCCCTACCCCCAAATATTGCAAATCCAGCATTT
Source organism: Ciconia boyciana (assembly GCF_034638445.1). NCBI lineage: Eukaryota > Metazoa > Chordata > Aves > Ciconiiformes > Ciconiidae > Ciconia > Ciconia boyciana. Next base: position 18,013,756 of record NC_132945.1, on the reverse strand, counting down.
CCTTAACCAAGGTGGAATACACACCAGTGTTCTGGGGTACAAACGTTTCACCCCTGAGTGCGTGATACGGCCACAGCCAGACGCTGGCGATCAATGAAGACATAGCAACAACAATTGCAGCAATCAATGCACCAGATAGAAATGAATGGCAACACATGCTTCCCATCCCCCTTCTCATTCTGGCAAGTGAACACCCATGTCGGATGGCATTAATGGCTGCCAGCTGGGCAAACAGAGCAAGTAGGTCAAGAGCAGCACTCCTCCAAGAGTTTTCTTTGCTAAATATTGTGCTAATGACTGCATTATTGCTCATCAGACCAAGGTTCTGAAACTGGTGTTAAAAAACCCCTTCCTGTGATAGCAGAGGTCAGGTTTTCCATCTTGTGATGTTTCAGGTTGAGCAAAACCACCCATTTTTGATAAAATGCCTTTTGATATTCAAATCTGCACTCAGGCCTGTCCTGATTGCACAAAGCAGCTTTCACCAGAACAGCTATTACAGTTGGGTAGAAACAAACGACTGAAACCCGTATATTAGGCACTTACAGTTCAGAAAAGCTCTAATGGAGATTTAACAGACTTACTCTAAAGAATTCTTTGGTTGAGCCTGAATCCAAAGTGCCATAGGCTATTTCGGTTTGTTTAGCCAGGTCCTCTGCACTCTCTATGGGGGAAACCATCCTTTCCACCGTAAGGAAGGCAGCAAGATTAGCAGTGTAGGAAGAGATAATGATGAGAGTGAAGAACCACCAGACTCCTCCGACAATTCGCCCTGAGAGAGATCTATGGAAAAACACATATCATCAAATTGCTTTGAAGACATTCCTTGATTTTCTTTTTTTCATTGAAGAGAAAATCACATGCACAACCCTTTTGTTCAGATCCTCCAGGCATCTGCGAACAGGAGGACTGGGAGCCAGTTCCTGGCAGCCTTCCTCAGGAGAGCAACTCGGCGTGCACCTGGTCTTACCAAGTTAAACTCTCTCTCCAGTCTTTCAGGGAAAACAAGGACAGCCAATTAAGAAATAATTCATCTGAGCCAATCCCATCGGAGGCTGGGAGAGGAACAAGCTCTCCTGGCTTCCACAGACCCTTTGCTGGAGAAGTCTTTTGCCAGAAGACTTTTGTCTTCTCTGCTTGCCCAGCCTTTCCCTGAGGCTGGATTTGCCTGCTGCGATATGCGAGCATCGCGTCTCTTTGGGGGCTGCCCAGCTTGGAGGACACGAACGCACCTTCTACCGCATCGACTCTCAAAATGTAAGATGTAGTAAACTGCAAAAAGGAATCCGAGTGAACATGCAAAGGAATAAAACAAAAATGATCCAGCATCCTTCTCTCACCACAACCTAGCAGGAATTACAGACTGGATCTGCATATTGAAGTGAGGAGAGAGGCTAGTTTATGTTTTATGTTAATTAAAATTTGCATGTTGCACTGTTCCAAGTCAAGCGTATTCCTGCTCTATAACCACCAGAGCAACAGAGAAGGAAGCATAAAAAAATGTAATTGTGTTCCAGTTTTGTTGTGTTGTTGTTTAAAAGGATACCATAAGGACTAAAAAAGCGTCTATTTGTAAACATGTAATTACAAAATGCCCAGTGGTCAGGAGGTCTAGATCCCGTCAGTAAGAGCTCTCGATGCTTTAAAGCAACGAACACCAGGCTCAAAATACTTGTTTGGGGCTGAAGCGTGGCAGTGCCATGCCGCTCAGCTGGGTGGGGAATTTCCCCGCCACGTACAGTGCTCGTTCTTCAAACACAGCATGTTGACCAGGAATCATTTCAGGAGCTGAGACACAGCTACTTCCCATGTTTTCCCTTAACTCTACTGATACCAGTGGAGGAAGAATCAATCCCAGATACACTAAATCCGTGGAACCTGGGTGCTGTAGTCCTCAGTTTGTGTGAAGGGAAGAAATAGAAAGCAAGAAAACTCTTACCTGTTTCTGTTTCCTTCAAGCCCCTCAGTGCCATCCCCAGACAGTGGGTACAAGTTGTCCTACCAACAGATGGAGACAGGAAAAAAGCAAAAGTCTCGTGACGTGCCCCCACCCCACCCACACAGGGGGTTAGCTGGTAAACTGCCTAGTCTTGGCCAGAGCCTGAGATTGCCTGAGCCATTAAAAAAGTCCCATTAAATTATTAAGAAAAAAAGAAAGAAAAACAAATATCCATCCAACATTAAAGAACACGCCAAAGGAAAAAAGTCACCAACACAATAAAAACAGAGAGCAATCTGGAACAGGTTAGAGGAATGTGGAGAAACAAACTAAGAGGTGAAGCACTGCTGTTCTCCACTCTCCTCTGCCCAAGAAACTGAAGCAGCAGCTCCCACTGAGAGGGCAGACGCAGGCTGGTTCCTACGGATTACAGCATGCACCGCTGCCAGCGCACTTAGCACCCCAGGGACTGCTGCACCAAGTCCGTACCAAGGTGCAAGGCGGTCCAGGTGGCTGCAAAGCGCAGGGAAGCTTGAGGAGTGAAGCATCACCTCTTTGTCCATCAGGAAGCAAAGATTTCGAGGTGTGAACTCTGAGGGACATCGCCATCGCTCTGGCCAGCGTGCGCTTCCTCAGGGCAGGCACACATCCGCCAGATCACCGACAAGCGGAGGAGGCTTCCCTGCCTTTCTTGAGGGCCTCCCAAGAGGATAAGAAGCTTTCAAGTTTCAACCTGGGCTGTGCTGCAGCTGTGCTCACTAACAGAAGGCTACTGAATAGCTGCAAAGGTAAGTTGCAGAAATATAAATCCAGAATAATGTAGTAACTCAAGGAATCTCTCTACCTCGCTCTACGTTCTTTGTAGGTGTCAAGTGAGTGTCTTGGGATTTTACAGATGGCTGAAGTCCTTTCTGGCCAGCTCCCTTACCAGCTTGGGTCTTGGCTTTAGCTGCTTTGTAAAACTTGATACCCTACACACCAAATCAGCCTCTTACATGGGCTGACGTAATTTTAGCCATATACAAAGCAGTGCCTGCTGAACTCGTCGTGTAAGGCTCCCTTTGGAGCCAGCAGAGAGAAAGAGAGGAGACAGACACCCTCAGAAAGAGATTTATCTCACTTGCTGTAGTTGTGGGATAAGTCTGAAGGTGCCCATCTGTCTCATGCCTTTGGAGGGAACCGAGATGCCTAACTAACATACAGCCTATTGCTTTTAGATGGCTACGTCAGGTGAAATTCACCTCCCTTTTGTTCATTCCCTCACTACATACTTTCCATCTTCAGAGAAGACCTGGAGTTGAATTCCTCCGCCCTGCAGCGAGGTGGACAGTTTCAGAGCCAGGCTGAGCAGAAGCCTGGCTAGCAGGTACAGCAGATGAAACATCCACTTGCGTACAGCAAGACTAGCTTTATCTGGGGTTTCCAGGTTCCCGTGGCCCTCTTGCTTTACAGTAGGTCTTGAAATAGGAAGATGAAAAAAAGACTTGCCAGGGTGTTTAGATAAATTCAATGGAACTATTGGGAACAAAATAGTATGTGTTCATTCTCCCTACGGTTTCCCATAGGAAATGTCTTACTTGCATTGGTAGCTGCCCCTTCTGTTAGCAGGACAGATGGCTTGCTGCGATGAAGATGTGCAGAAGACAAGCATTTTCCAAACCAGTGAAACCTCAAGGTCACACTGCTGTAACAATAAAAAGTCTGTGTCGAGCTGCATGCTCATACAGCATATTACACACAGAGAAAGGTAAAAATATCTTGCCCCAGAGATCTTGCAACCTGCATGAACCAAGTCAGAGAGATACAGGACAAAAAATGGAGAACAGCTGAGAGGCAGGGGAAGGTGGGCATGGCTGGATCCCTTGACAAAGAAGGCACTTCCCCGAGGGTCCTACGTGCAAGAGAGAGGTCTTGCTAGATAAGGACCAGAGCTGTCCTTAGAAGAGCTCAGGTCACTTGAAAGAAAACTGGATGTCGCTACAGAGTTGTTTCTCCCAGAGTCTTCCAATGAGCACGAAAAGGAAGATTAAACAGCTGCTACTACAAAACAGTCTGGGCTGCCGTAGCTGTAGTTGGTGGTAGCACAGGATGGGGCAAAAGAAAAACCAAAACAAACCACAAAGCTGACACTGCAGGAAAGACAGACAGACAGACAGAGTCGAAGAGCAAGAACACGGATGAGCATGGCCCGGCAGCCTCCTTGTCCAAAGGACCCCAGTTCCCCCAGTCCATCTGCTGATATGAAGACTCCTTATACCCACTGCAGGGGCTGGTGTAGAGGGATGCAGGAGAAAAAGGGTTAGTACATAAACACAGGGCTGGCAATAAGAGAATACTTGTATGGTTTGTACTGAGAACCACAGAAATGTTTGTCCATTACTCAGATAATAATTATAGAAAAATCAATCACAGCTTTTAATACCAGCACCACTTTTTCTGATGAAGACATACCTGTCCAAGTGTGCAGTGTTGTAATTTAAAAACAAACAACTAATGCTTTATCCCAACACCTCGTTTTCCAAATTACCTCAATAAACAGATACTTTGCACGACATTACTTTAAAGTGAATTAGTGCGTTAACAAAGGAGAGGAGTAACAAAGACCTGAAGTAACAGAATTATAACTCAATTATCAAAACAAGGTTAGAGGGTGTTTTCAAAAGGAAGTAAACAGGAAGAGTGCATACCTTGAGAGGAAGTTTAAAAGGAAGCATGGAGTCAAATGAGAGCAAATTAGTAACAAGAGAAAAACAAAATAAATATTCAAATTCACGTTCAGTTTCCAGGAGAATAATACATTCAAACAAAACCTCATTTATTTACCAAAACAGCTTGAATTTTGTTTCTACTCATGGCCATAAAACATATTTGATTTCCTATAGTACACAGAAATAATAAGCTTCTCACACTACTCAATTTTTAATTGGGCTCTGCTGATCGACACAAGATGGCTGTTAAATTGACAAATGACCCTGAACAACTTTGGAGCAAACTCTCCTTGTCCAGAGCCCCTCCACGTTCTGAGCACGCGTTATCTGGTACCCGCTCGGCTGCGAGCTCAGCCCCTCGCTCGCACACCCAGCCAGCCCTCTACCTCTCCTGCCGGCCTCGCGTGGCCAGGCGGCCCTCGCCTCGGCTGTTGAGACAGAACGCAATAAATAATAGCATCTAAAGCGCTGACTTGAGATGCTTCCATCATAGGAACTGGCAGTGGGAGTTTCAGAAACATGTAGTTACCCAGCTCTCATTGCTATTTTGAAAGTCCCACAAAGTCATTCCCATGGCCTTTAATAGGAGCCTCTTGAGCCTTCTGTGAAAATAGGGATCTAGAAATACACCCTGTTAAATGACCAACCTCATGAGATAATTTTTAATGAACCCCCTGTCTTTTTCCATCAGCAATTAATTAATCTAGCCTCTTTGTTCCACATGAATAAAGAGCAAAACGAAAATACATGCTCTCACAGAGATTTCAAAGATACTTTCGCTCAGAACAGTGTTACAAATTTGACTGTGTTTTCTCCTGATTCCATTTGCTGTACACATCTTACATTAAAGCAAGTTTAATAATCTACTTTTGATCCATCAAAAGTGAATTTTCAATGCTTTAGCTCACTATGCAGAAAACACAGCAGCCTTTGATAGCAGAACAAAACTGCTGGAACAAATGTTGATTCCACCAAGGGATGCACTAACCCCCATCCTTTGGCTGCTATCTGATTCCGTTTAGACGACTCCTATTAAATACAGAGAGGAGAGTATAGGGATATATCCTCTGGAATATCCACACAGCATACTCACCGAGGATAGATCTAACTAGTCATTAGATGTCACAGCTGTTCCACACAAAGGCAGCTGAAAGAGCCTTTATCAGCAAGTACAAAAGTGATCTCTCCAGACTGCTTGTCGGCATCTCTCTACAAGTGCTGCATGCTCTCATATAAGAAATTTATTCAGACAAAACTCACAATGGAAGAATGAAGCCCTTTTTAATGGCAATAAAATAGTATGAAACATTCATATAGTCAATGTACTGTGAATGGCGTAACCTTACAAAGATACGGATTAAGAATGGAATACTTGGGAATAGTCCCTTCTACGGAAAAGAAATTTGACATTTAATCAACTTAAATCAACATATCGGTCAAAGGAACAGTGTTCCTGGAATTTAAACTAAGGTATTAAATTTCTCTTTTTTTCAGTAACAATGCATGTAACTACCTGGAATCTGTTATCATGAAAGATAACAAAATAACTGGACAATGTCTTCAAACAGGGGCCATGTATTAATACTGAGCTAATAGCTTCTGGTGGACAGATGAAATAAATAGGTTTACTGCTGTCTCTTTTTTTTGGTAGGTATTTCCGAGGCACTTATCATGGTAGTATTGAAAAAAAATAGAGTATGTTCCACTCATTATATAAGGTGAATGGCTGAACATGTCAGAGAGTCACATGAGAGCTTAACGAAAATCCTATACGCTTCTATTTAACTGTCAATAAACAGACCTAGCGGAAACAGTGCAATGCCTGCAGCTTTCCATGTGATGTCCCAGTGCTTATTTCCCGGTCCTTTATATTGGGCACACACATGGTCAACAGCAATTTAAATGTTATCACTACTCATCACCTTTAACAGCAAGCAGAGAGGCAAAGTTTCGATACAGAATTTAGGCATAAAGCAGAAACACAGTGTATACACAGGAGGAGAAGGCTAACAGCTATAACTATACAGTGAGGCAGCACAACCAGACACTGATAACTGCAAAAACTAACGCATGGTCACATCCAGGCAAAAATGTGTGCGTTTTACATAGGATATATGTGCATCTATCTATAGTATGAAATCTAATTGCCACTATCAAGACTTTTAAAACAAACGCATGACTTGCATCAAATACCGACAGGCATACGCCAGTGTCTCTGAAAGTCCTGGATTTCGCTGCCATCATTAGGAGATTTGAATCTGCAATGACCGTGAACTTAAAGGATCATTATTACATTGTAACACGTAAAATCATGATCCTTTCCATGAAACTTCATAGAAGTTTTGTCACTTGCTTCAGTGAGGCTACTCAAGAGCCCTACCACTATTGGACCAGGAAAACCTGGTAACTTTTCAATGATTCAGGTATTGAAAAAGGTACACAAATAAGGAGATCGACAAGGTGTATTTCGAAATAACTGCTTAGTTAGAAAAGATCCATCTCTCTTGCTTTAATTAGCAACCTTGTTAAAGGGAAAAACTGCATCCTGTTTGTACTAAGCAGGCATTTTTAATAATTAAAATAGCTGTAAACTGGTTATTAAAATATCATAATACAAAATATAACTAGTGCTCCATGACTAAGAAACTAATTTTACTGCTTATCACAGGCACGTCACCAAAGTATTTTACCAGTGTAAATGTAGAAACATATATATTATTAAAAAAACATCTGTGGTATGCATTGTTCAATTAGAGAGAACTTCACTATTCTCAGGTGGTTTTCAAAATGCTTCTTTAAAAAAGAAATATAATTCTACAATAGTGCTCTCTGTTATATATATATAAAAAATACCAGTGCTCTCTGTTAAATTGGAACTAGTATCAAACATGTTTTACTACAGCCTTATTTAGAAAGACTGTCTTTGTGAATAAGAAAAATCTTTATGGAAACTGGCAATGCTTATTAGACTATATTGACTACGAACACAGGGAGAACAGATTAGACCGGATGGAAATAACGATACACATACAGGGTAGTACGCAGTAACTGTTAGAGGGGCACATATGGAGGAGCCCTGAACACATGAAAGATAGTGGTAAGCACATCAGTAACAGATGAAAGGATGGTTTGAGACGAACAAAACAAGAGAAATTAGGCTCAAAAGAAAGTAAAAAGACTAGCAGAAGCCATGACGGGAGTGGAGGTGTTTTAAAGTGCTGTTGCATGTGACTTTTAAAAATAAACAATTCTTATTTTGCAAAGCAGAATATGTTACATGCACCAAGGAGATGACCGTAAAATGAGATATGCAGCAAAAACACGGTAGCCCTCCAAGCATTGCTGAAAACAGAAAACCCTATGCATTTTACAGCCTCAACATGGTGTATATAAGTTTGGCAGAAATGCATAAATGGCATTGTAAGGCAATGCCACTCGCTCTGGAGGTAAATGTTAGCAAGCATGGTGGCTTGATGATGTTGCTTAGCATTGAATGGAATGTCAAAATAAAAAATTTGGAATTAAAAAGAAATTTGGAAAAGTAACATATATGCACCATGGCATCAGAAAATGACCATAAAATGCAAAAAGGTGATGGAGTGATATGGAACAAACCTTGGAGAAATATCGCATCCTTGCTGCATAAAGGCACCCAGGGAAAACCAAAGGCTGTTAAATATTCCAAACTCATTTGGAGGGTCGGGAGGATTCTGAGGGTCACGTGGTTCTTCACTGCTGTCTTCCAAGTGCCATTCGTAAGGGCTGAATCTGCTGACTAGGAAAAGAACTACGCTGACGCCAATGTAAGCAAAGACTATACACATCCAAATTTCATAAGCCAAAGGATCCAGGAAAGAGAATACGCCCGGTTTAGATTTCTGAGGCTTCTTGATCATGATGGAGATGCCCAGGCTCATAAAGGGTTTCGAAAAGTCTATGACTTCTTCTCGCACCAATGTTATGGTGAGGGGAGCAACAGCTATATCTGCTCTCTGAAAAGGGAAAACAAACCCAAGTTAGTTACAAAACATTTGCAACATAATCACAATCTAGAGTCTCAGGCTAATGAATCAGATGATAAATTACAAAAGTGAGTAGGAAATATTTTCTTTGCAGCCTATTTTGCAGTCGCTGAAGTTAAGGACTACATGATATTGATAGAAAATTATTAACAAGAAAAATTGCAATCAAATCTGTGCAAGGCCTCACGACAGAGGCAGATATGTACCAACATATATTTATGTTTCTATTAAGTTAAAATGGATGAATAAACACTACGCAAACTGGACAGTGAGACGGCAACTAAAATGACGTCATTTTCTAGTAATGGTCTGTATCTACCCATCTGTCTTGAAGACTTTGGGCAAATTTTGTGTTTGTTACATTTTAATTTTCTCTTTTCCATTCTTTCAGCAAGTTCTCTTGCCTTACTTATTAGTCCAGGATCTTTAAAAGGAACCTAAGAGAAGTAATCAGTCACTGAATTTCAGCTGCATTTGAGCACTACCACTTGTATACTCCTTTGAAACCCCATTGCAATAAGGGATAGAAGATGGTAAAATAGTGGGGTGATAGGAACCAGACAGCCCACCCTTTCTGTGGCCACTGAAGAACAATAATAGAGATTTGTGAGTCCCTGAGAAGTAAATAGCCTGGGTTATCTGAGAAGAATGCAAAGTAGTATTTTTTAGTATAACGTATGCCATCCTATTTTACAGAACTTAGCTCTATAGATCTATAACATAGACCATGCTCTGGGGCTGTGTCACGTGGAAGCACAGTCTCATCTCATTGCATCTGCCACTCACCAGATGGTATACCCTGAACCAATACCCTTCCCTTCATCAACACATCTTTGCTGGATTCCATGGGAGGATAAGAATGTGAAGTCAAAAAAATTACTTAGTTACCTGATTAAAAATAACATTCCAGAATAGATTTTCAACATATTTAATTGTATCTGTATTTCTATGCCAGAAAGATCAAGTCATGCTGTTTAGATAACCTAACCTTGCTTCAGCCAAGCACTCAAGCAGGTGTCAGCATTTGCAATGGAGGGGACTAGAATGTTAAAAAAAAAAAAAAAGAAGCCCTTTCATTTAAAAGTTATTGTTATGAGAGTCTACATACCTACATACACTTTTTTGTAATCTTCTATTTTAAACACTGTAACTATTCATGTTATTGATACTTTTAAAGATGGCTGTTCGTTGGTAATTGAGAATTTCAGAAAGAAAAAATGATTCCTAGGGAATGTTTAACTTACCAGTACCTAAACCACTGTGCACCTTTTAAATCAGATTTTTGTTTCCCACTAGCAAGTTTTGGCACTTGCTCTGAAAAGGGAAGTAAGCATGTATCTCTTTCTGGTGGAAAAATAAAACCTGATTAAGTAGAAGTCTGAATAAAAGTTAATAGGAAATGTTACTAAGAAGTGATTAAAATCTGTGCCATAAAATAACTGAATATGTCTTTATGTAAATCTGATGGTGATGTACGTGGCTTTCATTAATATCTGATTTGTTCCTCCTCCTAGACAGTTGGTTTAGGGTTTTTTTTTAAAGTTTAATAAGCAGAAATGGTGAAGGCTTCTCATGAGGTTAATCTCGGTACCACACGCTCCGTGCCAGCTGGTGCCTCGGTGGCACTGTGCCATGCCCGCGGCACCTTCTCGGTTTTTAAGACTGAGGCTAACGGCAGACTGGTTGGGCTGAGGACTGGCCCTCTACGGCCCTTTCCACAGCAAGCCTCCCTCCATGAAGTACCCGTCTGCACACGCATTTGCTCCAGCCGCTCAGGAATATCTCTCAACAGTTTGTACTGGCATGTGCAACTACAAGGTACGTGTACAAGTTCACTGCTTGGAATAATCAGATAAACCAAGCCGTGCACGTAAGGAAGCCATTCGGAAATTGTGGCCCTTGGCGTACCCTCTCACAGCTCTCCTCAGCCCCTTTAGACATTCATGCGTACTAGGACATCGCCTTTCCCCTTGAGTGACCGCTTTCCTCGAGGAGAAAACCCCCACCTGATTTGTGGTCACTTACTGCAAAAATCTAGCTTAACATGGCTTGAATATAAAACCTGAAAATGCCGGCTGCCTTTGGATGCCTGGGTGTTTACTGGCTTTGCAGAAGAATGTGTTAATCGCCTAAGTAATAGACAGACTTGGGGGGACACGGGTAGAGTGGGGTAAAGGGACCGGATGATGCTGGAACTTGTTCACCGATGAATTCCCCCAAAACATATATTTGTCTTGTAGCCGCTGCTTGTTGAGCTACTGTTAAATATTAGATGTCTGCAGTCAGTAAGTATGAGATGCACACAGAATATCAGTTTTAAATGTAGTCAGAGTCCACGGCTACCTGGAAGACTAAGCACTTTGACCATGGCTACTGTATTTTGTGTTTAACTCATGAGGTACTTAGAAATTAATCCTTATTAGAGCAAGCTTAACAGATCAGGACCCCTGCAGAGACTTAGCAATGATTCCACGTGAAGTGAAGCTTAGGTGGGAGGCAGGTGCCTCACTGCCTGGCACTTCTGGACATGGACAGCCAGCCTTGGAACAGCTCGTCAAGGCAGGAAAAGGCTGGTTCAGCTATAAGAGCATTTAGTTTCTGTAGCGTTTTCCTGAACTTGGAGAAATTTAATTCTCCCAAAGTAACATTTCAATTGCCAAAGTAGACACGGTGGAGCTCTTCCTAAGTGCTGATGCAGCATGCAATAAAGTCTGTATCTCCTTCATGAGCAGCTGAGTTCATGCAGGATGTTCCTGTGGGGTCCTGGGGGGATGAAGCTGATGCTGTGCTGAAGCACAGACAAATCAGTTTTTAAAGGCCTGATTATTACCATGTCCTCATTCATATAATACAGCATGGCTTGCTTTGTAAATGATTTAGAACTGCACTTTAATATTACAAGGGATACAAATATTTACTTTTCTGATACATTTCTGTCTTCCTGCTTTCCTACCATTTTTGATAGGCATTCAATATATTGGAAACACCAACAAACACCCTCATGCCTTAAATGAATATGGCAGCAATTGTTTTCTGCAGAGGGAACAAGCATGGGTTCAGACACAGGGTCTCAGGAAACCATCGACAACCAGGGCACTGAGAGTGGACCAGCTACAATCCAGCACCCGAGCCTGGTTCCCCACCACTTTCCTGAATATAGTTGCACTAGAGAGGTTAAAAAACAGACCGCTCTCTGCTTATTTATTTAGAGGTATAGAATTTGAAATGGAAAGCTTATGGGGAGCTCTAAGCACCCTAAAGGATCATTAATAATTGCAGCACAGTTGTGAATTTCCATCCCTGTTATGGCTGCAGATAAGCATAACCCATAAAAATTGAGCTCGATTAAAAAGAACGCAACCACAACCACAAACATGCCCTTCCCTGTGCAGAACAGGAGGGGGGTTTAAGAACCTCAACAACTAAGCTTTGCTAATCACTCATGACTAATGGCGTTTCAAACATCATCTTCACTGCATTTGAGCCGGGCGAGAAATGTCATGGATTCCTCTGAGGCTTGTTCTGTCTTTGCCTAGTAGTGTGGGAGGGACGGATTTAGAGAGGACATGCAGCACAGAGGCACTTACCCACTCCGTTCAAAGCTGACCCCAGGGGGCCGCAAACCTCAAGACTCTTAAGGGGAGGGAGAAATATAGCAAACAGAAATATCCCTCTACATGGAGAAAGAAAAAAGATAAGATGTTCCACCTCTGTAATCCAAAAGGACGGATCGAATTCTTCTGCTTACAGACCTAAAGATGAGTCTTCCTAACTTCAAAGCCATGCACTAGAGACAGTAAGAGATACCGGCTATGCTCATGCCTGTACGTGCTTCTGGTCATTCGTGGTTGCAGAACTGAACGGTTTCTTTGCTAGTGTATCACTTCTCAAGAAGTGGGTCTGGGCTACAGTCACTTTGCAAGACCTTTGTGTGACGGGAAGCCAGCCAGCACTCAGACGATGTGCAGCCTCAAGCAGAGGGACACTGCCCGATTTCCATGGGGAACCAAACCTCCAGGCACCCCAGAAGTGCCGAATGCAGGTACACAGCGGCGTCAGAAGAGACTGCACTGGAATGATGACTGACTCTGAGCACATTTTAGGACTTCTCAGTGCAGTCTGAGGTTTCCAGGTATCAGAAAAGGGTGTCAGACAGAGCAACACATCACCTGTGGTATCTGCTGGTAAAAGCTACCTTGTAAAGAGAATCCAGTATACCCAAGGATATCAGGGTGTGTTGAGAGGCCAGGTCATGGGGGCAATGTGTTTTTAACACATTAGCTCACACTTATTTAAAACCAGCAGCTGATATCTGACTAGCAACATGCTGCCTTGAAGTCTTAATGTGTATTAGCTGAGCAGCGTAAAAAGGTATTAAGGTGTTAAAACTGCAGTTGGCCTTGTCTGCCGTAGTTAGTCAATGTTAAGTCCGTGCGTGCTTTATGTGGATGCCCACAGTTCCTTCTGAGACACTACGACAGTACGCAGATGGAGGAATTAAGGGTACATCTGCTTTTTGAGCTGCGGACATACGTGTGCTTCCTCTGCCTGTGCTCTGGGACCACATCAGCATGGCGCTGTGCCGGGGCGGCCGTCCTGTCCCCCCGCGTGGCACGGTGCCACCACGGCTCAGCGGCTGCCTGGGCAGGGACCAGGCATCTGTCCGTGCGTGTACAGGAGGAGGGTCTGTCTGAGCCGCGGGGCAGCGGCACCGCACGGCTGCCTTCGGGCACTTGTACCTGGGCTTCCCTCCTGTAGAAACCGGGGGTGAGGTTCTCCCGCTCACGGCACCGTCAGGCTCTGCCACAGACTAAGAGCACACGGGACGTTTTGAGGAGAATTAGGAATCAAATTAGCCTTCCTCTCCGCTATGATTCAAAGGCTGTATAGGCCATCTATAGTCCTTCTTCTGCTGCTGGGAGGGCCAGAGAGGCCAGCGCCACGCGAGGCTGGTTAGTCTGTTAAAGGCAGGAGATGTGGAGGTGGTCCCACTCTGACAGACTGCGGAGGCTGCCTGCGTTCGGGGGACTGTCTGTCCTTTACATCCCTGCTTCGATTCTTTAGGCTATTTTACATACTGAAAGGTTTTTATAAAGACCTTTTTCTACCTGAGGAGAGTTTTAAAGGCTGTAAGGTCTGCCTGCTCTTTCCACTCCCAAAGCATTTGTAGTTACAATTAAGATCTGTGTTAAACCTACTGTGAATTAGCCTCAGCGATGTGAAAAGCATCGGGCCCAGAGAGGGAAGGCTTTCCCTGGCTGAACAGTGAAGGAAGAACAGCAGCCTGCTTTAAAAGGGAAAGAAGAAAGAAAAGCCTACAGAAAGAGGCTTACCCTGCAGAAGAGGAAAGGCGACTGTCTAGTGCTCAGCAGCCGGCGGGTACAGAGCCCTGAACACCGGCCCCGCGGGGTGCGCGCAGCGGGAGGTGCTCGGCTCGTCAGCCCGAGCGGAGGGCACGTCGTTAGCCGGTGGATCACTGGAGGACAGCACTCGCCTTGCTGGTTTGCTTCACTGGTCAGATTTAAATAGTGATTCAGTCTCCCAGACTGAGAATGATTTAGCTGCTTCCCTCTTCTAAAATGTCCAGGAAAAAAGCTTTACCTATCCTTTTTTTTTTTCTCTATCCTTTACCTTACCTTTACCTTTTATTCTGTCAAAAGTTTCCACTATGTTTTAGAAATTTCTCTTAGTTTAAAAAAAAAATAGTGCTTGAATTGGTAGGTTTTTTCTGGTAGGAAGAAGAGTCTTATTTTGACACCATCAGAATGAAAGCACAAAATTAAGGTTTTCTTCAACCTGAGCTGATGTTTTTGGATTTATGAAAAATCAAAGAATTTTCATTTTTATGTCAAATTTTATTATTATAATTATTAATTATTATTACTATTATTACTACTACTACTACCACCACCACCATTTGAAAATTGCTACCACAAGCCCCTGCTAGCTCTTCTCTAACAAGACTTCTGAGTTCTCCTGTCTGAAGCAAAGGAGTTTGGGAATATCTGCTCAGGCAGAACTCCCTGCCTCCAGGGCTGCCATCCCTACGCTGCCAAGGAGCACGTCCTTCTCTGTAACCAGGTTCATTTGTACAGCCCATTGCAAGGCCACAAGGAAAGGTCCAAGAGGGCCAGCTGAGATTGTCCTCGACTTCGGGGGTCCCTACGGCACAGCAGACTTTTACGCCCTCCAGCCAGCCCTGACGTGGTATGAGACAGGGAAAAGAGCATTTCTAATCGGAAGTATTTTAGTGCGTCTATCCCCAGGTAATGTGTAACTCTCGGGACTGTTTCAGTTAGCCTAGTTAATGCAGACCTCCAGCTAGTCTTACAGCGGAGTCAGGGCTGTGCCGGTCAGCCCCAGGACCCGCAGCGCCGTGACACAGCACCGCTGTTGCTTTGGGTACAGCTCAGTGCACGCTGAGCCCCCTTCCATCCCTCGCTCCTCCTCGCCATTCGGAGCCCAGTGGTCTGGAGGCTGCAAGGACCTGGCTGCACTTTCTCTCCTGACTCTACGCTGCATCCCTCAGGAAGCAAGAGCGACAGTAACAACGAACTGGCACAAACTAAACATTAATTACAGTTAATTAGGGTTTTGGCATTAAAATGACAAGCCATTCACTTCCTATGACTGTCGTAAGAGCAATTTTAGAAGAGAGTTGTATGCATGGGGCTATGCAAAAAAGGGCACAGTATTCAAAAAAGCCTGGTAAGCCTTCCCAGCCGTGCCAGGTGGTGGTGAGAAGCCTGTTGGGTCAGGAATATGCTGCATTTGACAAATGACTAGTCACTGTTTATCACTTGAGACAAATGCAATCTAAAAGATTGTGTTTTCTGCCACAGCTCGGTTCAGCTGCTGGATAACTGGTACCAAAACCAATCAGGCCCCTTTTATCCCCCCATGCCTGTCTTCCATACATGCTAATAAAGGCATTTAAAATCTAATCTCCCTCTTGTCTTCCCAAAATGGAATCCAGAGGAGCCAAATATGACAGTCATTTTGCAGACAAGGCTCACAGGGGCATTAGGAGAAACGTACAGTTTTAGTTCCCTAATAGAGTTTTAAGCCTCTGAGAGATAAAGGAAAGTCAGCACGTAAATGTGGCGCTTGCTCCAAATAATTAGCACTTCTAGAGCACTTTTCATCTTCAAAGGCCTTTGTGCACATCCTTGTGAGTGTGGTACGCAGGCCCCTCTCAACAGATGGAGAAAGAGGCCAAGGGTATTTCATGATGTTTGCAAACAGGGCTGGGAAAGGGTCTGGAGGGCTGGTGAGGTTTGTACTCACGAGTTCAGGGGCTGTTTTCCCTGCTTACAGAAAGCCAGGTGGATTTCTGTGCGGCTTGCCAGCACAGTAGCTCAGCTCGGCGGGATGGGGAGCTAGCTCAGCAGTGCTGGGCTGTAAGCATTAACCTGGGTCTACAGTCAAACCTCAAGGGACGCATCTGACCTTTGAATAATTGAGCACTGCAGTGAAGAGGCTTCAGTAACTGCGCTCGCAGCATGAGAAAAGGAGCTGTTGGGGGTCAGGGAGGGAAACATTCCTCAATTTTTCATTAATGAGAAAACACGGGTGAAAAACTCTGCTTCAGAATACAAAGGAGCAGACCTTTTTGCAGGGGAAAATGACAATGGCGGGGCGGGTTTGGGGTTGTTTTAAGGTATGGTCTATTGTGCCTGCAAGGCTGGTTTTTGCTTGTAGGGAAAGGTCACAAGTATGGTCGGGTCAAGGGGAAGTGGCTAGGGCTCAGTGTGATGCTAAGGAGGCAGAGCTGTCTGAGCTAGGCTCATCCCAAGGGGTTGTGGAAAAGGCAGCTGCAGCCAACCTGTTTATTATAGAGTCACAGAATGGTTTGGGTTGGAAGGGACCTTTAAAGGCCATCTAGTCCAAACCCCTGCAATGAACAGGGACATCTCCAACTAGATCAGGTTGCTCAGAGCCCCGTCCAACCTGACCTTGAATGTTTCCAGGGATGGGGCATCGACCACCTCTCTGGGCAACCTGTTCCAGCGTTTCACCACCCTCGTCGTAAAAAATGTCTTCCTTCTATCTAGTCTGAATCTACCCTCTTTTAGTTTAAAACCGTCACCCCTTGTCCTATCACTACAGGCCCTATTAAAAAGTCTGTCCCCATCTTTCTTATAAGCCCCCTTTAAGAACTGAAAGGCCCCAATAAGGTCTCCCTGGATCCTTCTCTTCTCCAGGCTGAACGACCCCAACTCTCTCAGCCTGTCCTCACAGGAGAGGTGTCCCAGCCCTCTCCTCATCTTTGTGGCCCTTTATCCAAGAAAAGGGTGGGTTGAAAGAGGAAAATGGTGCACATTTGTGAGCCCTTAACACAGATGGATCTTGCATCGCCCAGCAGCTGCACAGGCTAATCTTACTTGGCTCAAGTCCCAAAGGCAGTGGCCCATATCACACCCTTCCTCCTCTGGTGTAGATGGTCCCTGTGCCGTGGCTGTTAGCAGTAATTTCAGGATCTCTTTTGTCGTGCCTTTTGCATATGGTATGATTATTTTTCTAAGTGAATAAACTGTTTCATTGCTTATCAATAGCAAATATGTCAAAAAGACCCAATTACAACTAATATTCTTGATATTTCTTGAACCACACACAGGGAAACTGAGGGTTTAGGCTTCCAATGCAATGTAATTATGCTTGGAACGAAACTAAACCTTTGCTTCAGAGGTTCTCGATGTACTTGTATTCTCTAAGAGAGGTAACACCGGTTTCCCAAATCACATAACTGAGGCATGGGGAGTTCAGAAGATTTGCATAATGTCAAACCTCAATGCAACAGAGAAGTGAAGATATAACCCAGGGGTCCAGACCCCTGTTTACTTTCTATAATCAGTAAATTTCCCTCCCTCCCCTTAATACCATACTACAAAAACATTGTTGCTTATATAAAATATTTTGAACTCGAATACACTACCAAGTATATAATAGGGCATCAGGACTGACTGCTCCAGAATAAGAAAACTTTGCAAATCTACTTTAAAAAGACTGATTCATTTGAAAAGAATTATCTCACCAAACATTTTGCAAGAATGATGGTATGTTATCCCAAGGAAATTTTGAGGTGACTTTTAGAAATTACACTCAGCTACGGAACAAAAAGAGGCAATGGAAATATTCGCTTCTGCTCAGATATTTTTAATAAAGGAAAGCTTGTTAAAAATAAACTGT
Organism: Ciconia boyciana; assembly: GCF_034638445.1. Lineage (NCBI taxonomy): Eukaryota > Metazoa > Chordata > Aves > Ciconiiformes > Ciconiidae > Ciconia > Ciconia boyciana. Next base: position 17,995,898 of record NC_132945.1, on the reverse strand, counting down.
AAAGAAGATTTGGGCGGAATCACAGATCATCTCATTAGCATTTGGGGAAAAAAAAGCAAAGATGAAATATCAGCTTGTAAAGTCTTTTCTGCAAAGCCAATTTTCTCCCCCTTCCATCTGGTTTATCTGTATTCCAAAATTCTCATTTTCAAAGAAGTTTCTAAAATGGCAATTCCGGACTGTTTTTGTTCTTACTAAACAAAGCCATGTACACCCAATATAGAAATATAAAGAGGAATGCAATGAATTAGACTTTTTTTTTTGTCTGACAGTTGATTTTTAAAGCCAAACCCAGGGTTTAAAAAGGGAAAAGATGTGGGTGATTTCACACCTGCATTGCTTCTTACCCTGAAAAGCAACCATGGGGCTAACTGAGCCTTTAGTCTCCCCTCAAACACAAACTGACATTAGTGATCCAGCGAGGGCCAGCATCATAGGATCAGACCTTTAACAGGAGGAGCGTGCCCCCAGCACTTACAAGACTGACAGAGAAAAAGGAGACATGGCAAATGCAAAAGCAGCATATGAAGGGCAAACTGGAAATTCTGCTGTAGATAAGAATTTGAAATTTGCCCAATGCCACTTCTCAACATTTTGTGGACTCTGATTTGGAGAACAGCGGTAAAAAAGTGACACTTTCCTGCAATGAAACAATTAGAAAAGTAGACTATAAAAATGGCACTACAAAGAAATATCTAGAATTTTAAAGGTGGTATTCATACAGATGATCTTTATTTTGCAGTTTATTAACTTTGAGCATAACTTTTAATAAAGAACATTAAAATGAAGGTTAAGAGAAACTTACCCCATAGACCAGTTCACCCACCATGCCATTCCATATCTTAGTCTCAGGGTCCCTAGCTCCATATTTCCCATCTCCAACAATTGACAGTTTGTATTTTATTCCAACATGTTTTGCTATTTCAGAAGCTAAGTCTACACAATATCCTTCATATCTCTCATTCCCTTCTAGTTGTTCATGGTTTTTCTTATACATTACATATGGTGATTCCTTTGAAACAAAAGTAAAGATCAAAAGAATGTAAAATACAGCTTTAAAACATACAAAATGAGAGCTGTTATTATCCTTTATATTACTGGCAAGTATTTACAGTATTTCTTGCTTTGGTACAGAAATTAGAAAGAAAGACAAACTTTTGCAGTTTAAAAATCCTTGGCTGATCCTACAGCCACACATACTGTTGATTTTAATCCTAGTATGGACCCATTGAAGACAACAGGACTATTTCACTTTAACAAAGTTACACTTTTGTTTGCAGGATTAGGCCTGATTAGACAGTCAAATAGCATCACTGTAGTCATAACTCAAGTTTTAGTGTTTAAAGAACTGACATACCCAACACCTGTACCATCAAAATCATTTCCTAAGGCCCCAGTGGCCTAGAATGGGGCTCTGATGGAGATATTTTCAAAGCGGCCTAAGGGAAGCTAGGCTAAAATCCTCAGCAGCAATTTTTGTCACCAAATTCCCTTAGCCTTCTTAGAAAATTCTAGCTGAAATGCTGATTGTATCTTGCTAAATCCATAGGAGTATAAAATACAATGCTTCGAGAAATAGCATAAAATTGGCTCATGCTTAGTAGAATTGTAACAGGCATAAAAGTCACAAACAGTACTGTACAGAGCACATCTGCTAGAGGCATTGGGACTGACACAGGTGCTGCTGCTGTTTATGAGACACAGGAAGAGCTTTACTCCTTTGGAATTGCATGGTATAGGTCGCTTTTCACCCAGTGCTAGAGCAGTTCCAGTTCTCTACAGGCTTCATTGTGCCACCCCTACTCAGTCCACAGGGGTTGAGTTTACAGGAGCTGTACCTGAGTGAGGGGTGCAAGATTTGACCCTAGAGCAGGAAGGCCAAATCCTGCAGTCATTTACATACAGGCATAATAACTTCACTTACGTGAGGCATTCGACTGAGTTCAAGTGCCTGAAAAACAGCAAAGCGCCATGAGCTCAGTGAGCTCCTCCTGTGAATGAACTTACTGATACACATAGAAGTTTGCAGGGTCAAGCCCTCAGTACACCTCTGGAAGATACTGAGCTTTTCAGTCACTTGAAGTCACAGAGTATTCAACATTTGCCTCCTGGCAAGGTGCCTAACACACCTCAGGAGCCATGTGTCTTGTTTCCTAAACACAAACACACCAAGAACATAAAACTTACCAAGATGGTAGTGACTACTATAGTTCTGTTCTCCACAGATGAAGTGTCATTAGAGGGCAGCTGATCTAATGCTGGCACAAATCTTTCGTATTCGTTCCAGTAACCAGCCTATAAAAATGGAGATTGTTACCTCATTACATACATTTACAAGGACTCTAGTACATGAACTTGTAACAGGAACTGTCAAAACATATGGCTTTGTAACACTTATTCATGCAACTTCTTTGCCATTAAAGGACTACATTAGCTTTAATTTAATTTCCTTAAAGAAACAATGTTCTCAAGCCCACATGCAAATAAATACAAGCCAAATCTAAGTGAAAATACATACTAAAGTCTCCCTATCTAAGTTCATATCATCATGGTGCCTGTGGAATAAATTCCCATCTATCCACAGCATAAGAATATACTATGGACAAGAAAATAAACTGCACAGCACTCTGAGTAAAATTCTTTGATTTTGAAATTTTTATCCATATTCTGCTGCAGTTCAGACAGTGAATACAGTCCCTGCAGACATGCCTGAGCTAGCTTTAGAGTAGATGCACAGACATTGTTAGCAATGCAGGCACAGTAGCATTATCTTCAGTACAGGATACAAAACCCTCTGAGCACCAGGTGACTGTTTGTCAGCTGGCTTGTGCTGACCTTCATGGTGCTGTGGCTACATTGCTATTCTATTACACCAGTTTTTGTATCTCTGCACAACACAGAAGTAACACTTTTGTCTGCACTGTAAACCTAGCTGAATGGCCGGGCCATGTCCAGAGGTATTTTGTTATCAAGTATATGCAGAAGAGTTTAAGGAGTCTTAACGATAACTAAGCAGGTTAGGTACCTATTGCCAGGTGAAATCAGGGGGATTTATGTGCCTCGGCCACACAGACTCTTCTCTCGATACTCCTGAGACCCTGTCGACCTAATTATTTTTGAAAATCTGCCCTGAATTTCTTTTATAACAGGGATCTAGGCAACTATCCCACTTAGGATCTATACTTTATTTAGGAGACAAGAGAATGAGTAGCAAATCCTAATTAAAACCAAACTTATTTTCTGTTAATTTCAGAAGGTTTCTAAAATACACTGGCTCCAGCTCCACTACTGCTCCGTGGCCTGTTACAGAGAGGAAGGGAAAGATGGAGAGGAATTTAGGAGATAGGGCTGAGCACAGGAACATGACAGCAGGTATTATGCTTGGCAGCGGAAAAGCTCCAGAAGGGTTTTAAGGGAAAAAGTGGGGTCTGAAGTTGACATGGAAACTAATGAAGATATTAAGCAGGGCGAGTGGTTTGGTCCAGGAACAGAACAGAACAAGGTTCTTGGGATAGGGAAGACAGCAAGAAGGTACAGTTTCCTCAGGGCCCCGTTATTACAGTGACTGTGTGGTATTTTTGAGTTTCATTAGTTTGTTGGAACAAATATTTGTGAAGATGTGAAATCTGGATGCATATCTTGAAACTTACCTTCCGTGATCCAGCGGCTTTCATTTCATACACATCAATTGTGTAATTTGTTCTCCGCCCATAGGTGTCGAACTGGATGTTCCCTGTCATTCCTTGAACTTGCACCTTAAGGGAATAAACAGAAAAAACACTTTAATAAAAGATTGACTTTATTTTTCCCTCCGTTACATTTTGCAGGAACCCACTAGCTCTAGCACAATTTTTATCTATATAAGAGACTTGTAGCGCTTTTGACACAGTCAGTTATATTCTTTGTAACAAAACCAATCCCAATTCTCTCAGTTTCAGCTGTACATATTCTTTGTTAGTTAGTACTCAGCTGGTGACTCACTACTGCAGAGTGAGCTGCATTTAAGTATAAGTGAAATTAGCCCTGCACATATGTTCAATGTAAGGAAGACTGATTGTGCCATGCTTAGTCACGCTGGGTTCACTGATACAGCATGGAGCATCAGCGAGGCACATGCAACAATCCAGTGCCATTAAACCCCTCACAATATGGCATAGAGTGATTTGAGATATGGACCAGAATCCCATATCATTGCTCATTCTGGGAAGTGCTTTATTTTAAGATCAGTCCCAGCGTAGGAGAAAGGAATGAATGTCTTCTCTGAATGAGCACAGACAATTGTCTCTACTGCTTATGGAGTTTTGGTCTCAATCTGGATGGATGGGTGTATAGACGGTAAGTCATTACCATTACCTACTCACATGAATCATCTTAAGGGGAAGTATAAAGTACTCTGTTTCAAAGAAAAAATCTTTCTTATTTCCCTGTATGAAAGGGTGAGATATTTCCATTTATCACTTATCAACACTGACAAGCTGTCATCTCAGGCAGAAGGGGTAACAGTCTGAAACTTCAGTAGGGGTAAATTAGCTTTAATATTTAGCAAAATGCAGTAGAAGGTACAGGAGTAGGTGACAGAAGACTAGTCAAGGGGAAACTGTTTAGGGCTGGTGACTGATCTGCTATTTATGGTTTAGAGATGGTGCAATCAAACTTGTTATGGTGGACACAGCTACATAAAACAGCCAAAATTCCTTGGACCCCGAATTATCCAGTGAGACAAATTCAGACTGACATATATAAAAGGAGTGTGATTTTTTTAATCAGTAAGTGGATTTGAACCTTTCTTAAAATAGTTTGTGTCATTTCAGGAGTCTGGAAGAACATGTGAGTTACTCCTCTCTCCAGAAACCTAGAGAAGTGAATGGGACTTTGAAAGCCAAATTTGCCCCTAAGAGGTCTTACCAACTGTGGACCGAGCAAATGTATTTGTAGGGTAGTTGACACATAACTTGCAGCCAGATGTGAGTTGCTGTGTCTGCTTTTGGCACTTGCTGGAAGCTGTCTGGTTACCTTAGCACAGCAGTGACTGCATGTCTCAGCAGAGCTTGTTAGGCTGGCTTCGTCCTGATGCGTATTGAGACATGAGCATTGTGCACTTGACACCTTTTGACTTCAAATTTAATTTGTTTCTATCTTTGGTGGGAAAACTCAGCACTTTTCAAAATCTGGCTGCACCAAGGCAGGAAGACTCACCAGGACTTAGAACACTTCTGGTAGCAGCATGCGGAGGCAATCACAAATGGGGTGGCTATTTGTTACTGCCCAGATCTGTTCAGGTAAACTGTCTGCCACTGATCTGATGTCTTAGAATCAGCTTTAGAAATACAGACATGCACAGTTTTCAAGGCTGTAGGGAAGCAGACTCAGGTAATGCCTATTTCCCTTTTGCAGCAGGATGACTATAGTGATCCTATACTGAACCTTCTGCTGGCACAGAGTATTTCGAGGATGTCTTGGAAAAAATATTCTTATCTGAGTTGTTGCTACAGAGAGGAGAGGAAACACTGTTAAATCGAAGTTTTTTTCCTGAAACAAAGATTCAAGGTCATTGTCTGAATAGAGGGAGACAGTGTGATGGACAGGATGGGGTCTGGAAGGCAGTGTGGGATGATCTTGGGTAGCACTTGTTGGAGGTGTATATAAACTTCACTTAGATGACTTTGAATAGCTAGAACAACACAAGGCAACCAGCTGAAAGTCAAACTTCTTCATTTTTTGCCAATTGTGAGTTTGGCTTTGTATATCTTACAGATTATGTTTTTTAAATAAATTCTCCCGAATAAGGGAGTGTCCTGTAGCAGTGTTGGTTTCCTTTGTTGACATGAATACCTTGTATCCCATTCGGAGGAGTTTTATGTTTTGCTTGTAATTAAGTTCAAACGGACAGTACAAATTCTTTAACCATTGTGAAGGCTGAATTTAATTAACTTCGTTTCGAAAGTGTGTAATGCTGCATTAGTGAATGTGCAGTTAGGGCATTTGTCAGGAAGTGACATAATGGCATAAAAAGAGCTCTGGCAATGTGAGACTGAACCATCTCTCACTCTTAAGAGTGATATAATCTGATTATAACCTTCTATAACTCATTATAACCTTCTGATATGATCCTTCCAATTTGGTAATTGAGAAAAAGCAGTAATTAAGCTAAGTGTATGAAGGCTGACCTAGGATTTGTTTATACCTAATATGGGCTTAATTCTGATCTCACTCACTCCAGTTCTCTGCCTGCATGAATATAATCGATTCTAACAGGTTTGTTTTAGAGTTATTTGAGCCAGATCAAAAGCAGACCATATTCTTTTCTCTTACATCTACAAAAATGTTACCCAATTTTTCTTGTTGTCACTTGCTTTAACATACATAGCAGTCTAAAAAGAGTTAAAAATCAACAAAATTAGAGACATAAGTGAGGTAGGATCCCATGCAGTAACTAGTGTTAGGGATAAAAAATAGACCATGCAGAAGGTAATCAGGCTGAGTGCAAAGTTATGCCAGGAATCAGAACTGGTTTGAGGCTAAACTGTGTCAAGGTTCAGGCTGGTGCTGAAATCCAGCAGTATTGCTACAACCGACAACATCTTTTCCACTGCTTTGAATCAATCTGAGTTGACTTTTTACTGGCAAATTATCAAAATTGCATACATGTGTTTAAGTTCATAAATACATGTATCCCTGCAAGATTTGTAATACACATGCTGAGGACCCAGTCTAGTTCCTGTTAGTCAGATTTACAGCCTCAGCCTGACTTTAGAAACCCCCCAAACATGTTCATTTGCAAAATGGCTCATGCTTACTCTCATGGGAAGCTTGGGTGTTACAGGGGAGTTGGATTTTAGGTACCCTGGTGTGGACAATCAGGCAGCTGCTGCACCGGTGCCAGAGAGATGTGATTTTGGCCAAAGTTTTGAGAGCTAATTTGTTATGCCTTGCTGTTGAATGGCATATGTTGAATATATGCCATTCATGTTGAATATATTTTAGCCATCTTTTGGAGTTTGTCATTAAGTTTCTTTTTTCTTTCTTTCTTTTTTTTCCTGGGGAGCTTCAGCTGTTTGTGTGAGTACAGAAACTCTGTGTACATGGAGTAGGACGCAAGTTCGGTCCCAGCAGAATTGCTGCTGTTGTGGAATAAACATATTCATGAGCTGGTATGTTTGCCCTTACCATTTTCAGCGCTCTTTCTATATCAATTCCTTGGCTCCATGGTACTGCAGGGTTAGCCAGGCAGTCTCCAGCACTACCTCTCCTGGAGACATCCACACGCTGTCTTCGGAGGTAACGGAAAGCCTCTGCTATGACCAGGACTGCATCATGGGTCAGTGCAGATGTATACTAAAATTGATGCAAATAAAATATGGTGACAAACTGCAATCTTAGAATTGCCCCAGGTTTATCAGCTCTAGTCCTTCTCTTTGTTAAAATACTCTTAGAAGAATCATGCTTGCAAGCCCTTTTGCTTCCTCTGTCTTGCCGCAGGTGCTTTATGTAGTTTAACAATTCCATCTATTTCAACTAGCAAATTAAAAATATTTTCATTTTGTATAGCATATAGCAGCAAAATAACAAAACCAGCTTATAGTTGCATAAAGTTTAAATTTAATTGGAAGCTTGCTCATCTAAATGAGGTCACTACAAAAGTCTGCAATTCCATGCTGGCCCATACTGCTACCAATAGCAAAAAGCAGCTCATATTGGGTTTTTGCTTGGAGTATTCTTTTTCTTTTTAACAAGATTGCCAAGACAGACAGTTTTGAATTAAAGTTAACATAAATCATTTCTGTTTGGACCACAATCCTGATTAGGTAGCATCTGTGGCAAGGAATAGATCAGATTACTTTTCTTAGAAGACAGCTATACAAGCAAGTAATCACAAAATACACTTTAGGCATTACATCTCCTTGGTAATTGCCCATCTGCCTTCTCTTACTCCACGGTAAATCTGAGGAGGGTGGTAAGCTTTGTGTAGCAGCAACTCTTCAACAAAACCCCCGAACTCCTTAACTACTTGTTCATGTTGCTGTCAACTTCATCCATTACTTGTCTTAAGTATCTGGTGACACCCCCCAATGCTATAAATTTAGTATCACCTACGAAATGTCATGGAGGTGTTTTTTTCACATTTTTTCCACATTTACGTGTTTGTCTGAAAGCTCTTCCCTCCTAGAGTGGCCCAGGCTTTGCATATGGTATCACTGGTTTTCACTGGCGTTACAGCACACCTATAATTTAATGGTCTGTGCACAGGAGAGCATTTCAACATGTACATACTGGGACCAACTGAATGTGCTCGGTGTGTAAGACCAGATTTCAAACCCCTGTAACTGACCCTTTGTATTTCCACAGTGTTTGTAAGAGAAAGAAGAGAAGAAAAAAGGAATGTAAGGGGTATCCGCATGTACTGGTGCGCCTGCCCTTCTTTTGGCTGTCTGTGTGATACCGTAGAGCTCCTGGCTCCTGATGAACCTTATGCTGGAGTTAGTGCCAGAAGACATGCTGCCCATGCGTGAATTAGAAAGGCGGAAATCCAAGTTTCACCTGTACATTGAGCTACTCTCTTTGTGGATAAGACTTATTCAATTCAGAAGAAGTTAATTCTATCCTGTAGGGCAGGATAGCACAACTAGTGGTCTGTATTTCTTAAAAATGTGTATTATCTTATTGCAAGCTCTTCAGTTTGTTACAAAGCCTTAGGAAATCTGCACAGAATGAGGCATGTCTGCATATGCAGATCAAGAGAATCGTATCTGATAAAGAAGAGTGCAAAGGTAGGATTGTGAAGAAGGTTATACAGCAGCCATTCTTACTGAGTTTTAAATGACGGCAGTTTATAAACTCTTACTGGATGTGTGTGTGGGGTGGTTCCTGCTCTGACTGTATCTAAGTACAGGCGCTCTTTGGATCCTGCCCATCTTTACCTCTTCCTGTGATGCTTTGCAATGATCACCCTCTCCTCTCCCTGAGTTAACAAAGGTTATACGTCACATTCCACACAACAATACAGAACCAGATATTAATTTTAAGGTATTTGTTCTTGTATTAAAAAAATCTTGTAATAGCTGTCCAAGCTAGCACTACATAAAACTTACACGCTGATAATTTTTTCAGAAGTCTGCATCAGTTGTCAGTAACCTTAATGCAGTCCCTTCCAAGTCATGCCAAGAGAGCTATCTAATTTTCTACTTTATTTGAATTCTACTTATAAATGCATGAGCATGCAAAGAGAAAAAAGAGAGAGAGAAGGGAAAGGCTGATAAAATACAGAATAAATTAAACATCAGGGCTTTAATCTCTAGGCAATTTTATTTCCTAATCAAAAATATTGTACATCAATTTTTAAGTATGCTTTTTGTCTGATTGACAAATACTGTGCACATTTCTATAATGAGCAGTACATTTGTGGAAAAGTAATGTAATCTTTCTGTTTGTACCATATACTTAAGATTATTTTTTAAGGATGGAGAATAATTTTTCCCTCAAGGTAAATTGCTTTCAAGTGGAATAAAATCTTCCCAGGTTAACTTTATATATTTCAGAGCTTTTAAGATTAGTACGATACTTATCTTCACTTCTGCATCACTGCTAGGAAGCTTTAGAAAGCAGGCCTAGGTCGTAATCAACAGGGAACAATACACTAATCCAAGTTTTGTGGGCCTCTGTTTGCCTTTCTTTGCTTCCTCTGAAACGTCAGCAAGGCTGTGGGATGGCGTGGGATTAAGATAATTTTCCTTCCCCATAGAAATCATATGATCCCAGGGATGGAAAAGTATGTCTCTGAATGGCATTGGCCTTCTGGCAGCAGAGCCACATAACTGGTTCCTATTCTGTCTGTAGTCCAAAACAGTGCTACCACCTACCGTGGTATCCCCCCCATACATTGGACTGGACTAGATTTTTCCTTTCTAGCTAGCATTTTATGCTTCCCTGAAATTTTGTCTTACTAATATCAAGACATTATTCCAGTTTATCTGAGTAATTTTGAATTCCAAATCTGTTCATCAATTTGCATGTGTCCTTCCCAAATCAAGCAGGAAAGACAGGAACTGGCTCATCATGACTGTGGTTTTTAGATAGGTTTGGCTTCCCTAAGACAGTCAGTATACATGATGTGGAGCACTGGCCTCCTGGGAGTGACAGAATTTAAGGTCCTCTCATCCACCACCAGTCCCAGGTTTTATTCACCTATGTGTATTGATAAAAAGAACAAGCCTCACCAAAAGAGGAAGAGAAAGAAGGAACGTAATAGGAATATTAATAATATGCAGTGGTCCTAGGAGATTTGATGATTTCAATCACTGGATAGATTATCCTTGACGCACTCCTTGATTGGACAGTGAATAGCATCCCTCTCTGCTATAGAGATCTTGAGGCAGAAAAAAATCTGGGGGAAACATTAACAGGTTGCAAGCCTGCTAATAACAGTAGCCTTTAGTTCACCCAACCTACGACAATTTTGGTGAACCTGGGACTTTTATTCAAAAAAGTTTGGAAAATTTTATTGGTGGCAGATATAACACCCAGCGTGTTTAAGTAAAGGACAGTGGTGCAAAATACAGAGTTAGATTATGAGGGCAACTGTCAGCAGTGACTAGGAGGTGGCAGTGGCTCCTCAGTGAATCTAGAGCTACTTTATTTTGCACATGAAATTATCTATTAGCATTAAAATTGACTAGTAACCCACAGTTTGCATCTAAAAACTAACCTAACTAGCCCCCACCCCTACCCCAAGAGTAATTCAAGAAGTTCACGTTAAAAGTTCTTTAAATGCTGCACAATGACAGGATTTGCAAGACCAAGCCTTTGCCTCTAGGAACTCGCACTGCAGTGGGCACTTGTGTCCAACTAAAAGCCTTTGCCTCTTTCTCTCTTCTGGAAGGGCAGTGAATGTTGCAACATATTCTAATCAGGGATCTCTATCATACACATGCACATGCCTGGGGTTAAAAAACCCCAAATAATTGTTAAAAGCAACTCACATAGTGTCCATCACTGTCAGGGTAAAATAAATACCTTTAATGGTGAGTTTTTGGCTTCAGGGAATTCTCTTTCATCGAGCCTCACCCAGCGTTGTAGAAACTGTTGAACCATTGGGTTTTCATTATTAACAATCTGGAATCCAGTAACGTTGGCACCTCCATGCATTACTCTCTCCAGAACAATGTCTGTGAAACCCTGGGAGGACACATGTAGAAAACAAGAATCATTCCCATCCAAAGTCCCTTTTCTTTGGCTCAGTTTTACTTGCTGTAAGTGTAGCACAAAAGAAACTGATTAATTTCCCTTTTGTTAGCTGAAAATATTCTACCAAGGAGACAATTACTATCACAATTGGGATTGTGATAGCGGCATAGAACAGAATTTAAAATGCCTTCTTGTTCAGACCTTTGCGATAGAAAACTGCCCCGCTGTGTTGTGGCAAAGTGGTATGTAATACTGACTGGTCGGAAAGAAAACAGTGTGGAAACTTGAAGGACTATTTCCTCTCTTCTCCTCATCATAGTGAAAACTGGTCAAAGACCTCAATCGCATTTGTACAGCAAAGTGCGCACGAAGGTTCAGCGCTGGGAGCAGAAAACCGCTCAACACCCGTATTGTTCCGTGGAGGCAAAGCGCACACCTCCTTGCTAGGCGGTTCTCCGTCACAGCATTGCTTAACGTTTCACTGGCAGACAGAACAGTATGATTCTCTCCCACTGTTGTTATTTATACCTGAGGCAGTGAATTGGTGTCTTGTTGATTAGTATGACTTGATTGCAGTCATGTTTATCTGAATGTCAGTGGTTACACATGCTAAAAGGCAACCCAGAATAAGAACCCCTGTATTTCTATGCACACGCTAATCAGTGAGATCATGACTGGTTCTTAGAATGCAAAATGACACATCTTAAAGTCATAGAGTACTTATACTAATTAAGGGTATTTTAAAATTTGTCTTTTCTGCTTTAATCACACCAAAACATGGATACAGAGAATCTTCTACTAAGTGGGATAGCTAACTTGAAAGTGTGAATTTTGGAAAAACATTTTTCCACTCACAGTCGACACAGAACCCAAAAACTAGTCTTGCTGCAGGATCAGTTACAATATAACACTTTTTCTAAGGAACTCTAGCAGATGGTGTTTCAAAGGCATCATAAACATCTCTGAAAGTCAATTCTAGAATCCAAAAGAAGCTCTGATACAGATAAAAATGTACCGTCTTGTCCTGGTAGGTCAACACATACACAGGCACCACCCTATGCTCTGAAATACAGAAGAACAGCTAAACAGCCTGGCTGGTTTACTTGATGGAATTGTTCTAATTTGCAGCTTTTTACCACTTATTTTATACACAAATATGCTACAATTATTTTTCCTGGAGTGCTTAAATTTCCAATATGTTACATAGAGGATTATGGTTATCAAGTGTCTTATTTATGAGGATAAAAATTAGTGGAAAACATGTAATTAAATTATTATTTTAAAATTAGTAGAGGATATGAGCTTCTTAGACAAAAGAAAGACCATAATTGAGTACAAATTACTATACCATACCAGTTCTAGTATTTAGTGAAGTAATTTCTCAAAATCCAAGAACTCATCCATGCATTTCCTCTTTTGCTGATTGATGTTGCCACAACCTGAACAGAATATATTACCCTCTAAACCATAGCTATACTTGTAATGAAGAAAAGTTCTTACCAGGTTAGCTAACATGTAGTGATAGCCTCTAGAATGTTTGCCGAGGATTACAACCTGTGTGAAGAAAAAAATTACACATTATTCAGTTGTAAGAGGATGACTCTTAACTAGGGGAAAACACCAGAGAATGAACATTTTGGTAATCCTCTATGCCCAGTCCATGGGCAGCCGAGTATTACAGACCTGTGGCTTTACAGACATGATGCAGTCATTTGTGGTTTTAAAACACACAGGCAGAGTACAAAGAGGAGTAACTCACAAGGCTGAGAAGACTCTGGCTTGCAGAGATGATCTTACCTGGCAATCTCACCCTTGTGATCACTGTGTCTCCCCTGCTGACCAGGTTAATTTTAGTTATCAGTTCAAGTATTTCTGCTCTGAAATGAGGTAACACTGTTTACTTTGTTCCTTGTTTGTGGAGCGTACGAGAGGCAGGTGACACAGCCCAGCCACTCACTGTGTTTAATAAACTGTACTAGCACAGCGGGGCTTGGCAAGCTCCAGGTCATACAGGGGGTTTCCTGCCGTGAGAACCCTGGCCAAGCCTTGTCATATATGAATGCTTAAAGTTAAATTCCTAAAGTTATAAGCAGTGACCTTCATTGCCTTTTGACAGCTTTCAAAAGGCCTGAAAACTTGTCGCTTCCAGTGCATCTAAACGGACACATCTGACCTTACATGTTTAGCCAAAATTTATACTAAATGTGATGTTGCACATTCCACTACCACAAACCAACATCTCCTGCCCTCCCTGACCCCACTTGGGCATCCCTCTATACAAATGGAGTCATTAAATGGAATCGCTAAGAGACAAAAAAGCAGCGGGATGAACTGAGCAGCTGGATTCTGTAAGGGTAACGAGGAGGAGGGGAGGCAGCACTGTCTGGCAAGCCTAAATTCTGCCATCCTGTGTGGTTGTCCCCACTCCAGTAATACTGTGCTTTTGCGGAAAGGAGGAAAAAACACAGTTCCCATGCCTGTGCATCCGGCTGCCGGCTCACCAGCAATACCCCTTGCGCAAGATTATGCCACTGCATTTATCACTATTCCCTTGCCTTCAGATTATAATCTCAGTAACATCCATCCAGTCCCACTGGCAGCAGGTGGAACAATGTCCAGCGGTAAGACTTTAATTAATAATTGTGGTGATTATGTATGTGTCAGGACAGAATCAAACTTGCCCAGACTTGCTGGGTTAAACTAATAAAAGTTAAAAATAGCAAACATAATGCTGGCAATGCACCACAGGTGTATCACTGACTATACCCTATGAGCAGCTCAAGTGAACAGATGATGCTTTTTGATGGAGAATCATCTGCAAACCTATACGCACCATACTAATGTACTTCTCCATGGTCACAGATAAATGCTTCAAATACCATACTCTAAAAGACATCTTTTCAACATGACCACTTACGTCTTTGCTAAAAACAGATGACATTTGAGTCATTGACTTTAGATATACTGCTGAGCCTGTTAAAGTTCTTGATTAAATTATTAAGTTCCCAATTGCCTCTTTGGGTTGTCTTGTCCTTAACAGATGTCATTTCTTTTAAATTCACATTTAATTCTGTAGGAATTTGCATACTTCCAGCAGTCGGAAAATAAATTGCTCCTCAGGTCCTCTTGAGAACTGTATGTACACTCTGTTGGTAGAAAGCATCTGCTTTCCTACACTCACATTTGTTTTCTATGGAAATGTGCAGGCTTCCTTCAGATCATCTGGTGCGCGTGCGATTTGCATACTGAATTCTCTGTATGTTTTAATTTCACCTTAAAGGCAGTGATTTACTTTTAAAAGGTGAGAGACAAAGAACTTATTTAACAACTATACTCTTTGTCGTTTTAACCTTAGTAACAAATAAGAAAGCTTTTACATTTCTATCCAGAAATGTGTTTAAGAGAAGAATACCACAACAGATGAAGTCAGAGGCTGTAAGAAAAACATACACGGAGCTGCTACAGGCATCAGGAGCAATACTGCAAATAGGAAATGTAGGACTCATTAGCATAGATCGGACTCAACTTCCATCTCATCTGTTGTCATGTCTCCAAAATGACCAGAAATAATTGTTTAGTCCCTTAGAGAGGTCCAACGTACTACAGTCAAGCTTTAATTCATAAAGCATCTTTCAGAAGTGACCTGCCAGGATTTCTACTCACACAATCAACCATGTTAGTTCATAATTATTTAACTGGATCTTAACAATGTTTTTAAAATTCACTACACATGCTGTCCTAAATCTTAATAACCACAACTCTCCTCCTCCCTCACTTTCCACCCTCTACCAACTGTCCAGCATCTTAAATGGAGCTGCTGGATTAGCGAGCCCAGCAGAAACAATCAGACATCAGTGTTACTCCTAGGGGAGCAAAGGGACGGATAAAGCTTTTTTATGAAGAAGGAAAACAGGAGTATAACAAATAAATCTCATCAACTGCTTATATATTGTGAAGCTTAAACAGAAAGTGGGATATTGAATAGTGGTGGTGAATAGAAAGCCAGGATTACAGGACAAGGATTTCACAGAGCTACATGTCTTTGGTAAGTTTCACTTCCGAGACTTAATATTGCTTTCACCTTGACTGAAAGAAAAGCTTGTTAAGATTTTATACTAAACAAAGGAGGAGGGAAAAAATGGCTGGAAACTATCATGAATAATTCAGACTTCTGATCCCACATAATTCTTGCCTTGTAGATAAAAAGATCATAATGTCAGGATTGATACAGAATCAAATAAAGTTTGTATTTTTAATTAACTTCTCGGATATTTCCAATTAATTAAGAGAAAATCTAGAGGGAACAAAATTAAAATGTATCTGGTTTTAAAATAAAAGTCAAATCTGCTGGCCAGCACCAGGCTTACTGGAAGTACAGACCTATATGCCAGATTTGAGAAACTAAGTCAGCATTGCCAATTTTAGTTTTTCATTTGCCTGGGAAGTTATTTTTTGAAAGCATAAAGACAACTTGGTTTCCACTGCATCAGTCATCATAAATAGGCAACTACAATTTTTTGCCTTAGCTTTTACATTTTCTTGCAGTTTTGGAAGATAGCATTATAGAAATTAACTGGCTAATACTAAATTGGTAAGGAGTACTGTGATATTTCTAAAGCAATAATGATGATTCTCTCGTGATGTAGTTCAAAGGCTACACAACACCTACGAGGAAGGACAGTGAAGAGGAAGCAAAATAACATTAATATTAACCTCACAATTACTCCGTTACCTTTTGACTTATTCCCTACTCAAATCACAACCACAGCTACTTCCCGGTCTAGAACATGGATCTGGGTTTTTTGGCCATGAAAATTAAATGTTGGAATTAAGGGTGAAGGGAACATTACGAGGAGACTGGTGAACTCTTAGATGAAAGTCAAGGCAGGGAAGCCATTTTAAACAGTAGTGATGGAGACAGATCTGGGGGTTCCACCGGAATATTTCTCCAAGGACTTGACGAGGAACTAGAATGGTAAGAACAGAGTGTCTAGGTGAACAGTAGTAACAGACCAGAAGCAAGGAAAGCATGGGTTAATGACAGACAAGACTCTGGGGGCTCAAAAGAACTCAAGCGATGGAAGAATAGTGCAAGTTTGGTAGGTGGGACTGAGCAGTCATATTTTGTCTTTTAAAAATATCAATGGTTTGTCTCTGATTCATAAAAGGGAAAGACAATTTTTCTTTTATGGATGGAGGAAATCACAGAACAAGTGAGGTTGGCAGGGGCCTCTCGAGATTGTCTACTCCAAACCCCTAGCTCAATGCAGGGGCAGCTAGAGCAGGCTGCTCAGGACCGTGTCCAGTCAGGTTTTGAATATCCCCGAAGACAGAGATTCCACAAGCTCTTTGGGCAGCCTGTTTCAGTGTCTGACCACCCTCACAGTAAAAATGATTTTTTTTACGTTTAAACAGAATTTCCTGCATTGCAGGTTGTGCCCTTGCCTCTTGTCTTGTCACTGGGCACTGCTGAGACTCTGAAATTCAGTGAGACTCTCCGAGAAGAGTCTGGCTCTATCTTCTTCATTCCTTCTCATCAGGTATTTGCAGACATTATTAATACCCGCTCTGAGCTTTCTCCTCTCCAGTCCTCTGGAGAATGCAACCCAAGTTCTCTCAGCCTTTCCTTGTACGTCAGATAGATGCTCCAGTCCCTTAATCATCGTAGGGGCCCTTCACTGGACTTGCTCCAGGATGTCCATGTCCTTCCTATACTAGTGAGCCCAGAACTGTACATGGCACCTCAGATGCGGCCTCACCAGTGCTGAGTAGAGGGGAAGGATCACCTCTATTGACCTGCTGACCATGCTAATCCTGTGCAGCCCAGGATGCTGTTGGCCTTCTTTGCTGTGAGAGTGCAGTGCTGGCTTGTGCTCAAGTTGTCTGCCAGGACCCCGAGATCCTGCAGAGCTGCTTTTCAGCCAGGAAGCCTCTACCCAGTCTGTACTGGTGCGTGGGGTTACTCTTCCCCAGGTGCATGGCTTTGCATTTCCCTTTGTTGAACTTCATGAGGTTCCTCTCTGTCCACTTCACCAGCTTGTCAAAGTACTGCAGCACAGCCACCTGGTGTATCAAACACTACTCCTAATTTGGTATCATCTGCAAACTTGCTGAGCGTGCACCTTCAGATCATTAATAGAGAGGTTAAACAATATTAGCCCCAGTACCCTTTAGGGTACTCCAAATAGTAACTAACCTCCAGCTGGCCTCTGTGTTGCTGATCACATCCCTCTAAGCCCAGCAGTTCAGTCACTTTTAAATCCACCTTACTGCCTCTGTGGGCTTTGATTTTAAAGAGTCATTGAAAAATACAAGCTAAGAGGATATGCTTGCACTTTTACCTAGAGAAGTAGCTATCATGATTTTGGCAGCAGTGAAAAGAAAACTACCATGTCCAATTAATACCTGTTTGGAGCTCATCTTCTATTCATTTGAATCCATTGCCACCTGGTCAGTTTAGTCTGTTTAATCAAAGTTATTTATCATCCTTTATTTACAAATGAAAAAAGAAAGAAAAAAATCAGACCACAAAAGTATAGACTACCTCATCTACAGCTCAAAACCCTGATATTTTATGAGTCTATTAGATCTTTCCATAACATAAAATACTGACGCTGACAGGCAGTATTGCCACAAAGAAGGTCTAAAGATTTTTACTGTGCTTTTCATACCTGACAAGTGGCAGAAATATGCCACTTAAATGGAATGACAGGCAGAGATCTGACCTGCTGTAATGTGTCTTTCCGTTTCGACCGTATCTGGGAACAATGAGGCAGTTTAACTCTAGAACTCTTCTTTCCTAGGTTTTAAAAAGACAGCATGAAAAATGAGATTTTCTACAAGCTCAGAGTAAAAAAGGATTTTGTTGTCTTTGTTGAGGTTATTCATGCATTAATTTGGGTTCCACTTTTGCAAAAAGCCCACATTTAACTTCAAGCATTTCTACTGATTTTTAAGTACATGTAACTTTCTGAGGACAGGAGAGCTACTTCCAGTTAAGCAGTAAAGTGCCTTTATACCTTGCTATAGAAATACAATTATGACACCTTTGCCTTCAAAGCAGTGTGCAAATGCCAGAAGCGGTGGCACGATTCTTTCTTTTCAGCAGCAAACAAGCAAAACAGATAAATGGACTCGGGTCTAAAAAAATTTCAATAGCATTGTCGGGATCAGCTATCAGTGTTGATTGCACCTCGTGGGAACAGCACGGATATCAAGCACAGCAACAACTGCCTGGCAAGCCTAAATTGTTGCGGAGCACACTGTCTTCTCTCCTGGGTATCAGGTCAGGTGTTTTCTAGTTTCTATCCCTACTGATAACATTTCTGTTCTGAGGATGGAGTTACTTAAAACTTATCTCAGATCTGAGTAGCCCCTACCTGATACTGGATTGAATGACTGAAAAGCTGTGCCCTGTGATGCAGCACCCTATTGGATCAGTGGCACTGGCTAATTTGGTCTTCAGGACACACTTAAGAAACAAGAGGAACAGAGTATCAGGGTGACAATCCAATTAGTTCAATAAAAGCTGAAGTCAAGGCCCAAAAAGTTCTTGTCAGTATGTTAGCAAAGATGTTTAGCTTATCTTGAGTGGCATCTGCAATGTACTGCATCTCAAATCTGTTTCTATCACTCAAGAAAAGGAGAAACTGAAGAAGTCCTTCAGCTGGAAAAGACTCCTCTCCCTGGCCTCCCTCCCACTCCTGTAGACCCTTGCTGCAGCAGGGGAGCTGCCCATGGGGCTTGCAGCCACTGCACTTCAGTTCTCGGGGGTCAGTGCACTGTTAACAGCAATGTAGTTGTCTTCTACAGTGTCATCATGTGAGCAAAGGTGCAATAGCATTTGACAGCCATACATAATCATTCCTCACTATGTTTACTTTGCACAGGTCACCTCTTGTCACGTAAATTTTCCAGACAGGAGTAGGATAAATAGGAGGAGAACAGAAAATAAAAGCTCTCCTGAAATTCAAACAGTATTTTCCTCATCTAACCAGATGCCACAGTAAAAATAAGATCCTTTGTAACCTCAGTAGATCCACTTTACTGTAAGTTTGCAGAGCCCACTCCCCTGTTTTCCAATTTACACACATGCTCCTGCAGAAAGAGTGAGTTCCCTTTGGGGATCATAAACACTAGACAAGGCTCGATCTTCCCTCAGTAAATTTATAAAAAAATAGCTTTTTCACTGTCATGATTTTGTCTCTTTCTATCACACCACCACCAGCAGCACCAATATATGAGGTTCCAAAGGAACCGCAATTCTGTGGTGGTAAAAGATACGTCACAGCTAGTGGTGGTCTGTCAGCCAAACGAGTGATACTTGTCCTGCCTTTAATTCCACGGAAATAAAGCCATTTCCACATTCGGCAGAAGCAGCTTCCCTCATACAAAGGGTCGAAACCTCATGATTGTAATTGTACTGCAAATGCAGGGAAAGCGATTTATTTCTTCACTTAGTATTAATGGGATGGGAATCTGGCCACAAGGGATTGTGATGCTTTAAAATATGCAGTAAACAATGATTTCATTTATATGAAGAATGAGTACTATGTTAAATTTTACTTAAATATTAAATGAAGAATGTATTAAATATTAAGATGAAGATTCCACACATGTATTATTTGTTGCAGATAAAAATAACTTCATATATAGTTGAGATTAATTCATCCACCATTTCAGAGGCTTCATGTTCTTTAGGGAATGTCACAAATCCATACACAGTCCCAATTGCTGGATTTTGTATTTTTGTGTGGTACATGGACTTAAGAATTTTACTTCCATGCAACTGCCACCTTATACATTTGTGACTACACCTCATAACCAAAATCCTACTTTCCTCTGTAGCACAGTATCAAGATCATTGTTTGTTATAAAACATTCTTCAAACAGCTTTTGGCTCTTCCGCAATGTCTCTCTCATGGGAGATAATCTCCTAGAGAACAGGAATCTCCTAGAAGAAGGGGACAAAAATGCGCACGGTGGAAAGAGGGATCTGAGAAGCCTCTGAAGCATTTTATTAAAGTTCTTCCCTCTCTGGCTCCCTTCTTGTGCCCTTCTCTCCCTTGCCTCTCTCCTTGATGATAGTCACATCAAGAGTGAAATTTTACTTTTAGGCCATCTCCAGATAGATGATGGTTGTGCATGTTAGTCCTTGGAGGGTAATTAAATGCAACATCTGAAAGCTGTATTGTACTTCGTTCTCCCTCCATATGGCTAAACTTTCTTTTCCCATGACTAATCTGACATTTGCTGATTGAAGATTGTGTAGTAGAGTATGCATTTAATTTGTGCATAAAAAGTTACATTAGAAATTACTTAGGAAAAAAATTACAAACTGCAACATAGGTTCTGAGGGCATGATACTTTCTCCTAATTTCTTTCAGTGTGATGACAAAGTTTTCTGTGAATTTTCTGTGCCCTGAAACAATTTTCCTAAATTCATTTTCCTTGGTGTGACTTAGCAATATTGTCAGATTAACTAATCTGTTGGTACAGTTATTGTTAAAGGACATATTCTACTGCAAAACATCAGACCCTGGAGGACACTGAGATGAAGAGTTTTATGATCCCCGGTAACTGACATTCATAGTCACAATTATTTACTCTTTAAGCTGAATAAAATTCATTAAATAAACTTTTCTTAATATCAAAATCTCTTCTTTGTTTAGACAGATGAGAACAGTGTTATATCTCTCAGGACTGCATCTCTCTTCACAAGTCATGTCCTTCAGTACAAAGACCTTCATGTCAAAATCAATCAAAACTTAAGCTACCCTTCATCACTTGCAGCTATTTCACTAAAAACAAGATCAGACATGGGGGGTTGTTACAACCATAACAAAAATTCTCTGTAACATATGAAAGGGATACTCAAAATTGCTGAGACCTTTGCCCCTTATTTTGCCAAGATATTCTCAAGAGAAGATACTTGTTCCCAGAGAGCTTCCTTGAAGAGATGTGTTGTAGAAATTTTTAATCAGTGAATGCTTTAGTTTCTTGAGTGAGATTAATAAAGTAAAAATCCAGTAGTGTTCTGGAGGAATTTTTGCAGTTGTATTTATGGGAAGTAAATGACTGAACTAAATACGTTACTCTGCAGCAGTGATTTCCACACATAGATCATTTTAGGAGGGAGATCATATTTTAATTGTCTACGCAGTTCTAGTATATTCTTTGAGAAATATCCTCCCTTGAAAAATATTCATAATGGAGTGATTTTACATCCAAGGTAATTTCACAGAGGTTCCAGTACCTTCTGAAGCCCCTGTGAAATCTTGAGTTCAAAACTCACCTGAAATTTCACATAAAGGCTTCAGATCTCACAGAAAACAACCAAAAAACAAACGTGTACAGGAAATTTCAAATCACAATAAGCTTTCTGTGTTGAATGCCAGAATTGCTTTAATTCAACACTGACAAATGGTGCTACAGTACTCTCCTCATTGGTTTCATCTTCTAGATCTGCTGGTTCAGCATCCTGTCTTCCTCCCTCTTTTTTGGCTATAACCCTTCTCAGGTCAGACACTACCAGAAGGTCAGCAACCATGACATCAAGGGATCTGGGTTATGTTCTCTGATCTGACACAAATTCTTGGTACGATGTTAAAAAATTACTTGGGTCTGAAGCTTTTTGATGCACTGTTGTCATCAAAACTTGAATAACGTTTTTGAAGACAACTGTTTTGGTAGTGTACTTGGGACTCTGCAACTTCTGTTTCTCTACATGGATCTTCCAAAGAGTCCAGGGAAACTGAAATTCATATTAGCTGTCAGGAAAGGTACACAGAGAAAGATCCTTGCTGTATTCTGTCTTCCTACCGCTTCTGATAAATTCTGGAAGATTCATCTATCTGGCATCTCACCCCGTCAAGGGCCACTCTTGTTCATCAGTCAAGGCCCTGTGGAAATACATCTGCTGCTGCTTAAGCCTCAGTTCACCACCTCTGAGAAGAGACATGAGGTTTTGCTAACCTGAGAGCAAACAGGTACTGCTGCTATCTCTGCTCTGATACTCCAAGAGAGCCCAAGAGAACAGGAGTTTATGTCAACTGCTCAGATGGGTAAGCTTCTCAGTAACCATCACATGCTTTTCACTGACACACAACCACCTTTTCAAAAGACACCAGGATTTCTTAGTAAATTCTTCTTAGCTCAGAAATGTGCACCTGGCTGTACTGTTAGAGTTGATTGCCTTTCCCTAGCAACTTTCATGGTTAAATTTCCTGCAGTCTACAGTGTAACCAGCTCCTACCCCATGTAACATGGCCCCATCACAATAACATCCTCATTTCCAGCTTCACACACGCTCTCTTTACTTAGACTGCTTCCTTGCTTCTTGGCAGTTGTGGATGCTCTCATTGTAGACCTACAAGTCCACATCAGGTATATCAAAATCAGCACTATCAAAACTGACTTCCAGACTAGCATCCTTCGCTAAGTTTCCCAACACCTAAAGTCACTTTCACAAAGACTATTAATAATAGTAATCTTACATTTATTCTTAGTTTTCCAAACCTTCTGCAGGAATCACAAATGCTTCAGCACTGTCATACAGTTTGAAGGCACATCCACATGATTAACAAGGAGTTCTTTAGTGACCTTTGCATCGTGTGCCTAATCCCTGTGACACAGGAGATGATATCTAACTGTCTCTTTTGGCTTTCAATTCTGTGAAACTGTATGCTGAACATTCTTAAAAGTACACTCTTGCAATCACAGACAAACATAAACAATGGCCATTTCTTCTTCTCCTGTCCCACAGGGTAAATGAAACTCCTTCAGTCTTAGCTGCTCAAAATATAAAAGGATGTATATCCATTGAGGGAAGAGAGGAAGAAATTAGGTAAACTGAGGCACACTGTTTTCATTTTACATACACACAATTTTCCCATTTTCTCTACAACTCCCATCAGATGTCAGAGTAAAATCCCAGTATTATTCCCTGGAATTGAACAAGAGTCCTTGGAAACAGAATTCTGCTTATATAAACCATTACTGCATGTCAGGATCACTTCAAACTATTATTTGGATATAACCCAGAAGTGTCGCAGTAATTCAGTCCCAATGCTCACATGAGAATCTTTTGGAAGGGGTTTTGTACTGCAGAGCACTGCCTTCAAGCAGAGCGAATAATACTGAATAATAGCCATTCTTTTTTTTTTTCCTTTGGAGCTTTCCTTTCCTTTTTAAATGCCCTATGAAATTAAGGAAAAAAAAATCAGTGCAACCTCCTCTAGGAAAAACAAGGTTACTTTTTCTTATATTTTTTGTTATAAATGGAATTTTACTGTGACTAGAATTGCATTCAATTTGCTCTTTTCAATGCTTTGAGGGAGTTTGAAAGGTTTATTCTGCTTCACTATAAACAGTACTCTGCAATATTCCCCGTATAACGTGGTGCATAAACCATGAACTGAAAGAGATTATGAAGAGTTAATTTATTTTTACTAGACTTAGTCTATGCAGCAGGGGAGGCCATTTTACTCATATGAGGTAATAAAGTTACAGCAATATTTTTCTTTTCTGATTCTTTACATGCATTCTCCCAGGATAGAAGATACTCGGGGTATTTTTAAGGGTCTGTGTATATTGTTGATAATTTTATTCATTACACATTTTGGAAGAACAAGCTTCCAGTAGTACATACGCCATTATACCTACACATATACACCCATGGTGTGACACAAATAAATTTAATTTAGTAACATGGGCTTTTTTTAAGCGTGGGAACATTAACTTCCTCTAAAATTGTTACGCTGTTTTCCATCTTACTGGTTGAACACCGTGGGATGAGTTTGTATTTGAGGTTTAGTTGATGACTTATAGGGCCTGATTCTTTATAAATTAAGCCCAGGTTGCCCCTGGTAGCTTTAATCTGTCCCACAGAGGCCAATGGAATTGCACTGGCATGACGGTGGGATAAGAGATAGGGATCATGTCTGAATCTATAATTACAAGCAGCGAGTGATTTGCACTAGGATGGTACTTTGCCATATTATGGCCTGATCCAAACCCATCTGTAGCCCAGAGCAAATGCACCATAGTTCTGGATCACACCTAGGGACCTCATATTTAGGGACTTCCCCCTGCAAGGCTGCAGCTATCAGTTGCTAGTGTCTTATATACTGCACTGCCAGCATGTAGGCTAAAAAAGCCCAGTGGGGTGGTCCCCACTCCGAAAACCTTGCTATTTGAACTGTAGTGTAACTGCTCTATGAAATGCACTTGGGAACATCTTGGTGCATGGGGGCCCTGAAAAGCACCAGTGGTTCTCTTCCTCCCCCAGATACGTGATTCATACCGCACCGAAGCCATTAATCCTGGCTTAGTCAGCTGTGAAAAAAAGACATACGCTCTTGTGCGGCTTTTCTTTTACTGAGTTAGGACTTCTTCCCTTGTAAATGAACTTATGAGACACCAGAACTATCATGCTGTCTCTGGTGATGTACAACGCCTGTTTGCACAGTGGTATTGTGCTATTACTATTCATTTTGATAGTGTGTTTCCTTCCTCTCCCTGCAGTTGGTTCATCTGAATTGTCGCCAAGATGGTTGCCTTGGAAACTAATTAAGGAAAGCCTTTGGTTAGAAGCAGAGTTTCAAGCATTAAACTATTTGAGAGACAGATGCAGAAATTAAGGTAATGTCTGCTAAGATGAAAGGGTTTATCCTTTATACGAAGAAGAAAGAACCACATTAAATGCGAGGACTGTAACAAAGCAACTTCTGTACAACACTGATTTTTAAAATCGGGAAGAGATGTGTGAGTGAGGGATTTTAAAAACAGCCAGGGGCTTAGAAGAGGTGACAAAGATTCCCAGAGCTATTAGGGATGGGGAGGTGGACAAATACAGTGGGACAAAAAACTCAGGAGATCACACGTTGAGCAAATTCTAGCCAGCTCTCCCTTTCCCTCAAACACTCTGCCTCTTTAAAAGACTTCTTGTGAATGTTGTTTTTGAAAAATACCAGTACAGCTAACGAAAGACCAAATCCTCTCCCCACAGTCCAGGTATGGCATGAGAAGCATCAGTGTGTAGCTTTGCTTCCAAAGTACATCAAATGCAGGAGTGAGAGGCTACCGCAAATGGCCCTCAGGCTCAACTTTTCTACTGAGACTGTCAACAAGGGTAACAATTAGTGCCAGCGACAGAAGCAGCTCATACAATGTGGACACAGGCTAAATAATGAGGGGGACCCTCAGAGGGCTTTCTATGGGCAAACACACATGCACAACTTCTGTGCACTGAAAAGCTGCAAAAAAAGGCAAACTCTGCGGCAAACTGTGCTTTTACAGCTACCTATTAACTGAAGTTCAAAGCAAATACTATCTCTCTATGAGCACAATGGTATCAATTTAAATATTGTCTCCAGGATAATGTTCAGGATAATGGTTGACTCTATACTTGCAGCAGCGTAACTGAGAAAAGATTTTGGTTCGCTGTACTTCTAATGGCAATGCAGAGGTTGCCATATAAATATGCCTGTAACTGCATAAAAGCGCACTACAAATGTGGTAAAAATATGCAAAATGTCAAAAGCAGATGCACGTGTGTGCATTGGTATGTGCATTTATATCCCATGAATTATCATAAAACATAAAATGAGTAATTGCTACTACCATGGAAAAATAAAAACTCTAATGGTGAGTTCAGGTTCATATGCCTCTGGCATAAGAAACCAGAGTTGCTTGGCAGTGGTCTTCTACGTACAGCAGCTTGCCCATTTACGGTGAGACATTTTGTATTAATTATTATTATTACTGATCAGATACATTTAAAACTGTGCTTTAATGTCTTTTGAACACTTTTAAGCTTTGTGTGCCACTACCTCAGTCATTCCGCAGGATGACTAATACTCTGTTAAATTCCTGTCATTTGGAACCTGCCTTGCTTTATGAAGTCTGGGTGATGGCTTTGGAGAGACATTACTATTTACAAGCTACAAATTCTCTCCTCAGGTATGTGTGAAATGTGCTATATGTGGGGCAGATTAACCCAAGATGTTACTTCTCTCTGCTTTAGCAATCCATCTCCGTCCCTTTATTAGTTTTACAGCTGATAGGAGCAGGCCCTTTAAGGCAGATACAGCTGTCGCTTGTGACATATGCCCATGTTTTACTTACCTTCTGCTACGGTCCTGAGGGTGACTGACCTAAGTAATTCCCCTTTCCTCCCCACATGCCCATAGGGACCTGTGAGCTGCTGAAACTCTCTGGGTGTGAACGGAAAGAACTGACCTTTCACTCTGCTTTAGATCCTGGTTTCAACAATACTCGTGGGCACCTAATGAAGAAATGTCCTAAAATTTAGGTTTCTAGTTCACTGGAAACGTAAAAATGAACCGTACCAGTTTCTGAGTGATGTTACACAACACTGTACGTATCAGATACTCTCTCGGAGCCTCAGCTGAACCCCCTCTGCTCTGCACAGCTCCACACAGAGGATAAAATCGGGCTGTGACACGGCCGTGGCACCGAGCCCCGGCGAACGCGGCAGGGGCACACCGCTCTGGAGGCTGTGCTCCGAGCAGCGCAGTACCTTCGGAGGACACGGCATAACTGGGGTTCATAAGCAAAGCAGCAGCTGAAGCTACCCATAGCTCTGCTCCTCCTTCAACCGTCCCACTGTGTTTACAGGTAGTTATTATATTTTTAATTGCTACAGAGAACACAGGCAAACCCACACCAGACTATCTGTTTATAATGTAACACATAAACCAGGAAGCTTACATGGAAGCGGTGTTGATTTTTTCACTTACATTTTTCCTTATTGTTGTTGTTTTTAATGGCTGTTGGTCAACCGAATACTGCAGTTTTGTATTTATTCTTGTGACACCCCAAATGTGAAAGCTGCTGTGCAGTGAGCACACTCCTCTTAGATCTGAACAGCTCTGCAGAGGAATGCAGCTGTGGCTGCACTGAAAATCTGCAGACCATCTTCCTAATCTCAAAATTTCAGACTCAAAGGTCAAGACATAGTCAGTGCTTGTACTGGACAGAGTTCAGTCAATCAGATTACTCTTCCTAATCCTACAGACGCTTTACTTCAAGTCTTCTTTGACAGTTTGACTGTCATTGTAGAATTTTGGAGACTGCATTCTCTACTGTAATATTGCTTCTACTTTGTGAGATGCCTCTACTCAATGCAGACATTGCCTTGGAGCCTAACCTTTATGACTACGTTTGGAGATACTGTCCTTTTGATAAAAGCATGCAGTCTCTGGAATAAACAGGTCTTTTGTAAAGTTTCACCATTTTGATCCTGAATGGAGTTTCTTCCTCCTTATTTTCCCTCAGGAGATTTTCTTCTAAATGGACATAAAGCCACTCTAGTCTGAAATACAGCTCGTTATCTTGGGAATAAGAAAAACATATTTCTTAACTCAAAAACATGTCTCTCAATACATGGTTGAACAGGCTAAAGCTTACTGTTAGTTCTCAGAAGAAAATGTTCTTCTGTTTACAAGAGCAAAATTTTATATCTATCTGTGAAGGAATACTGGAATATTTTAGCATCAAGGGACAAGAAGTGTGGGGAGCTTATGAATTTTGCATGACATAAGTGTTGCTATCTGTATGCTTGAGAGGCCACTAGATGATTAAATTGGATATAGTTTTGGTGTGCAAGGAGGGGTATGGATCCACGTGCTCAATGGTTATAGAACTATAGGGCAAGTGAACAAACAGATGGTAACTTACAGAATGACTATTAATCTCTCTGCTTCTCCTTGCTCTGCAGCTGAAGAGACAGGGCCAGAGGTGATTTGGGCAGGGCATCCACCTCTAGGACACAATATGGGGCCCATCACAAGATTCTCTGGAAGGGGAATGAAACCAGATGCGCTGCAGAGTGAAACCTGGCACAAAACTGGTTACCCAGGCAGAGTAGGAGCTGAGGTGTCCTCTTTCCCCTACCTTACATTTACATACCAGGGGGAGACAGCTGGGAGAGATCCCTTCCTGGGTACCAGCCAGCCCTGAAAAGAGAAATACTTCATATGACAGCTTTCAGATCTTGGAAACATAGGGACATACAGATGTGCCAGATGCTAAAGGCATATAGAATACTCAAGGTCACTGACTCACATGTCTGTATGTCGCTGGAGGAAGGTATAGAATATTCCAGCAGGACTTGAAGTCTCTGAAGAAAATCCTCAGATGCATAATTGTCTTTAGATAAGCCTACACTTTTGGAAGAGAGGTACACCCTAGTTTGAACTGGTTGAAAAAAGCATCAAAGGCAGAGAACTGCACACACTGACCAGCCTGATACAGGAGAAGAGGTCACTCTTATTTAATCCAAACACTAACAAAAGCCATGATATGCAGTTTCTGGAGCAGAGAACTGACAAGCTTGCCGAATGGCCTGGCCAAGAGCCCAAAAGTCTGATAGCAAACTCAGCACGTGTGTAGACTGTTTAGTGGTTCAGTCTGTTTATTTCTGCTATGACTTTTGCTCTTGAATAAGTCCTGTTTAAGCTTCTGAAATCCAGGGTCACTGGCAAATGCTGCTGTTGTCCCTGAGAAAACGAAATGGCAGGTGCCATGCGTCGCCCCAGTGACCACAGTAAACCCCATCTCTGGAGGGAGGCATCACTCCCAGAAGGTGATGGGAGGGTTGACCTTCGAAGATGTGCTCCTGAGGAGGCCAAAAAAGGGAGAGGGATGGAAAAGCAGCTGGGCTGAGGCAGCCTATGCCAACCTTCTGTGGGACAGTTTGTCCATCAGTACTCTGCCGTAACAGGTAGAGAGTCTTGGCTTTCCTTTGCCGTCACTGGGAAAAAGCTCTTCAAGGCCACCTGCAGTTGTGCAGTCAGCATGCTGTTAACGTGCTCAGATGTTACTTGCCTCTTAGCTGAGCAGACTTTCTAGACTCCATACAAAGCACCGATTTGACTTTCTAAACTGCAGTAAAATGCTAGGTTTGAAATATGCAAATCCAGAGTTATCTTTCCCCTCAATGGTATGCTATCAGCAAACACAGTTGGCTAAAAAGAAGACAACTCACCACTCCCTTGAGCAAACTGGCTGGCTGGATTTAAGTACCACACATATTTGTGAGATTTCTTAACTTCTTTATGAGAAGATAACAAGGTAAGCAGAGGAGATGGAAGGAAAAACCTAAAACCAGTAATTGTTCAGCTATCAACCTGGGGTCCACCATTACTGACTTTCCCTGTAGAAACTTAAGCATTGCTTTTCAGTATCAGATAAAAAAAACTCTGGAAATTGTTGCCAGAAGATATTTTTAGCATCAGAGGCACCAGCCTGGGATCTGCTTGGGCAATTCTTTGTCAAGTGGATGGTCTCAGTAAAATAAATGGGACAATACTCATAAAAAAGTGCTGCATAACCGGAATCCTCTTGTTAGACTGCTAAAAAGACATGATTAGTCCTAGAGTATTTATCTCAGAAGGTGTGTTTAGTTTGCTTTACTATCTAGCTTGGTTTCCTAAGCAAAAAGTTCTAAATCCATTTTTGATACTGCAAATTCAAACAATTTTGTTCATGAGTATCTTCAGTGAAATTAAGTAGAAATAGTCGTATTACATCAACAGGGCGACATATATGACATAGTATTTATGTGTGAAAGTCTGCAGGATTTGCTTGCAAAACGATGGACTGACAGTGTTCAACTGATTGGCTAAAACTGGTTGATGCAGTCCTAAAATCCAACTGCAAGAAAATTTTAAGATCACTTAGAAATATTTGAGATAATTTAGGATAAAGATTTCATGGACATGTCACAATTTTGTGTAAATAAAGTTCAAAAGATGGACAACGGGCATAATACAGAAAAAGAGTCATTTAACAGTACAGAGATGGGCTATATACATCACAATAACAACAACAGAAAGCCTCCAATTATGCAAAAGTGTGAGTACTGTACAGTGTACTGTAGAGTTTGGGGAAACCTGGAGGCCCAATAGCAAATCTTTAGTTACACAGATGCTAACCGCATTGATAGAAAGCTGAATCAAACATTTAATAAAATTACAACTTCACTAGGTTTGAATTTAGAATGCTTGCAGAAGAAAAGAGTTTGCCAGTTTTCTGCTATATGGTTTGCCTGGTATATAGCTTTCATTTTAGGCACTGGAATGGTTTGATTTTTTTTTCTCTCATTTGCACAATATAAGAAAAAGAGAGAACAAAATATAAATGGAGTCAGAAAGATCAAACAAAGGGCCTGTTCCCCAGCTGAGAGTGGGCCCAAAGAGCTATTTAAGCTTGGCTCAGGAGTGCTCTCCTGCATCATTTTCAGAAGAGTGGGCTGTGGGTACGGTGTTTTGCATCTTTTGCAAGAACATGAGCAAATGAAAGGAAAACAAAAAAGAAGTTTCTTACACTTTGCTGTATGAATTTCCCTAAAGAGAGCACTCACCATATTGACTAAAAATACAGTGTAAAATGCAATGCTAGGTATTAGTATCACAACTATACTAGCTGTCAGAGTCACGGACCAGCATCGGCTTGTGCTATGTTCTCTTGAGCACCTCTTTCCTTCCTGTTGCCCTCTGTAACCAGCAGCTATGGGACCTGGCTGTGACTACAGCGATTCAGTCCCTGCAGACTGGCCCTCAGTGATACACCTCAAGGCCTGATAGGAACTGAGTATTTTGAGAAGAAACTCCGTGAAAATAGCTTTTGCATTTCCCAGGGTTTATGGCAGTGAGGTCAGTTTGCTACTAGTTTACAATACAACATTTCTAAGAGACATGCTAATGCTTCATGAAACTTAAATGTTACTTTTGATCTATTCCATACTATAAAACCACCGTTAAATTTATGAAGTGGCAATAATCAGAGGGTTTTTCAGTATTAACGTAAGTGAATCCCCACATGCCTATGAATAAACAAGCAGCATGGGTTTGGTTCCATACCAACACCAGCTTTGCTGTGAGCCCGGGCAGCAGGGAACTGTCCTGCTTCTGCTCCCTGCGATGTGTATCTGTTACTACACCTCTTCAAGCACATTGCACAGCGCAGCCAGTGGCACAGGCATTCTGGGTAGCACCCTGGGATGGCCAGAGGGTATGGCCATTCCTCCGGGGCAAAGCAAACACTGGGAAAGCCATGCAATAGCAAAACAGTCACCCAAAAGTGCATCTTCCCCAATAAAGGTGTTTAGAGTCGATCACCCACAATTTAAGCCTGTCAACAGCGCTGGCTGT
The DNA here is from genome assembly GCF_034638445.1 of Ciconia boyciana. Classification (NCBI taxonomy): domain Eukaryota; kingdom Metazoa; phylum Chordata; class Aves; order Ciconiiformes; family Ciconiidae; genus Ciconia; species Ciconia boyciana. Next base: position 17,964,540 of record NC_132945.1, on the reverse strand, counting down.
GCAGAGGGAAGGGCTTTATGTACCACAAAGTGCTAATGAGCTGTTTGGACTACCAGCTGAATTTTTCATTTGCAATATTTCCATCTGGGAATTCTTTAAGATGATTCAAAACTACTTCACTGGCTTTTTATTTCTTGTTTCATCTTCCACTTAACAAACTGCACCTGTCTTGCAATCCCTACAAGTAGCCCTGATGCCAGTAATGTTACTCTGGCAGCTGAAGTTTTAGGTTCTTAACCTACTTAAAAATAATTCATTATTAACATTTGGGAAAAAATATCACAGAGCTTTTTCCTGGTAGGTTACATGTAAGTCCTGCCACCAACTATGAGCATCACTGAGGCATTTTAATTTTACTAGGTAACTGGCCAGTTGTTGGGACTCACATCTCAATGGATATTTAATTAATTTCTAGAAATAGACAGTTCTGGAAACATTAACGATGTCTGTCACAGAGAGATCACAATTTCTGAAAAGTTTATACCTGTTCCAAAATGGTGTTGATTCTGTCTACTTCACAGTCAATTAAGTATCTTTTTTCTTGCCGCCTGTCCATCTCCTCTATAATTCTTCTGAACTCTTGAACATCCTTTATGCTTCCTACAGATCTGGCTGTCACTTGCCAGTTGTTCTGTACTGCTGCTTCCATAATCGCCTGAAGAATGGAAAATCCTGTAGGGGGAAGAGACAATGCAACCATTTAAAAACAGAAGAAAAATAAAAACTATTTTGAATGTTTGACAAAAGGTTCACAAACCTTGCATCATCTAAAGGGACAGAGACTAGCTAATAGCCTGCAAGTCCTTCGTTACTTGAGAAAGCAACAGTGTAGGGACCAGTTTCTTCTTTCAGCTATGCCACTGCCAAAGTCACTGACTTCAGCAGAATTGCTTGGCAGTATATTACTGTGAGGCGTATCAGAATCTGTCCAATATATCATATTATGATCCTCTCAGGGATGTTTATGGTCGTGCTGGGGTCCGTGCCAGCTGAGAATAGGAGGCTGCAGCCATTACTTGGGCAAAAGTCCATCAGCTTGAAGAGCCGGACAGAAGGGGTAATTTGCCTGTGCAGACTGCAGCAATGGGTCATTAACTGGCAAAGATCCAAGCACTGCACAAGAATGCCAATTAAGTCATTGTACTGGTTATTGGAGCCACAAACCATAGGAGAATATTTTACTGATACTCACTTTGATTTCAAAAAATGTTTTTAAATATGGAGTCTAGCAGCATTAACCACACTTTCAATGCTTTCATTACGGTAATACCAACTCATTTAGCAGCCTCAACAGAGGAGAGAAGCAGCACAGAATGACCAAAAACTGCACAGTGGGAAATTATACAAGCAAACAGCATTTCATTGCTTGTGAAGAGCCATGCCTCGGCAGCAGACAGAACTCAAGTCAAGTCCCTAAGTGAAAGGTGGTGGAAGTGGGAACGGTAATCTTCTTCAAGGCATGCTATGTAGAGTCATCAGACATTGATTTGCATCCCTTTATTATAGTATGTAGCTGGGAATTTGGTGAATGACCTGTTTTGATTCAGGAAATTAAAATTTTTGCATAGTTCTAATTGTTTCAAATCTGGGCGGATGCCAATCAAAGACAGAGGTCATCTACTTCAAGCACACACAGTGGTTTCCAGTGGAGTTTCTTTGTACAGACGCATCCATGTGAGCTGTGTCCAAATAATTTATTTGCAAAATTTCAGTCCAGTCATTTAGTCATACTGTGGATTTCTTATACACAGCCAGGTTTGAGAAGCTCAGAATATCTTCACACACACAAACACATAAACCTACAGGATCAACAATCAATTAATTCTGCTCTGTGATAACCAGTCCCCTACGCTTCTGAAACCGAAAGGAGTTTGAGCGACAGAGAAACAACATGTTCACTGCTTCGAATTGTATCAATAGCTATTCTGAACTCAGATATCATTGTAGGGGTGTACCGATAACAAAGAACTTGTGCTGCAGTCTCATCTTCCGTAGCCTGCTGTAAATCTGTAGTGGCTGTCTGAAGCCAGAGAAGCTGCATCATTACCTCATTACAGACACAAACAAGGAAAGAGTGTGATTTTCTAGATTGCAGTTAGATTATTATAATTTACCATGTGACTTCCTTAAGTCTCACTCAAATGCCCTCACTTTCCCTGTGCAGCCTCCCTGATTCTTAATGCTTTTCTTTGTATGAATGCACTTTACTATCCCATGAAAGGTGGTGACAATTAATATGTACGCTGGTTGGGAATTCTTTCTGGCATCTTCTTTCCCGTGAGACTATTGAAAGGGAGGCATTTACATATGTATAGTACAATGAACTCAGTCTTCCTTAACATCATATTTTACAAAAATGGCTGTGATGTCTGTGACACCATTGTGATTCCATTACATGTAGGAGAAAGATCTAAGCCTAAGATACTTGGTTGCCTGCAAACGAGGAATTTTGATGTGGGCACACAAATACCACTAATGGGGATTCATAAATGCTTTGTGTACAAAGATGTGCTTTTAAAAAATATGATTCCACTAAGTAATGAATATTTACAACTTTGTTTCATCATTCATAATGCCTAAGTATGAACCTTGAGCTTGCTGTAAACAACAGAAAACAATCCATAAGTCTATTTTTTCACTCCAAATTGAACAAAATGGTTCAACGTATTATTAAAAAAGATACTTCAAAAAAATCTGTAGCTCTATTTTTTCTAATAACACATACAAAACTTAGGAATGTCTCAAGGAAAGAAGTGAAAATGAACATGCTGGAGAGCAGATGCCATTGGTTGACTGCCACGCACCCGGTTTCAGTTAACACTGTTTGAGTCAGAGCTTGCTTTGTCAAACCTTGAATATCTCAGAAGAAAGCTGGGCAATTTTCCTTATTTTGTGCAATTGCATGTTTGTGTGGGTGTGAGTGTGTGTGTTTTTGCATCCGTGTGTATTAGTCAGTGGTTATCATTTCAAGAAAGAGAAGAGCAAGGTTACTCAGCAGCCTTTCTCCTATGCATGAAAATACAATTACAGTAATCTTAGTGTGAAAAAGTTCCAGAGCTTCATCACTTCTGTCTTCTCTACCTCTGGTTTCTCCTTGTCACACCAAGTCTTTACAGTCACAGTCCCCTCTACCCTTGCCAGTTCTTCAAACCCTCCCTGTGGTCACCGTCTGCGCTGTGCCAGCTCGCCTCTCGTGGGCCCTCTCCCTCTCCCGTCCTCGCTTTCAGAAGTACCATTTGCCCCTTCTGTGACGGCTCCTTAGGCCAGTCCTCTGCGGACCTTTACAAAGCCCGTTCCCCTTGCTTTGCAAAGGCATGGTTCAGACCTCCTGCTTTCAGGAAGGCAGCACACTCGCATCTTCGCAAACATGCGTTCACTGTTCCCAGCCTCCAATCTCTCTCCATGCCTATTGCCTTCAGCGCCATTTACTACATTTTACATTGTTACCCATTACGTGGTATTTCTGTAAACAACATGTTCCAGGCTCCAGCTGTACTTCACCATTAAGAGAGCTGTTACATAAGCCGCGTGATTGTTTAGATAAAAGGACCATTTTATCTTCAAATGTGAACTTTTCTTTCTCCTTAGCATAACAATGCAAGCTGTGACAGTTCCGGGGTAGTGCCTGGGTAATGAATGGGGAAATTATTTCCCCTGCTCTGTGCATGTCAGTGACCAGACCTGTACACTGAGCTTTTCCATTCCCCACCCTCCAGTAAACACGCCGTGTGAATGTTTCACAAGAGATGCTTGCCCCTGAGCACCCTGGAGGTGCTGAACTCTCGTGGGTACCTCTCATCTCATTCACCCTAAAGGAAACCAGCCAGCCATGGCAACTATCTCTATTCTGTAGTTTTTCTGCGGTCTGCATCAGATCTATCCTGAAAGACTAAAGGACTGATAATTCACCACAGGTCTGTGAAGAAGCCATGCAGGAAAGGCTTTCATAAATGCTGTTGCCAGTTTATACTACTTCAATCGATAAAGCCAAAAAATATTAGATAAGACAAGAAAAACTCACATCCTCCTAGAAGATGACAGCAATGAGATCATCTCAAAACAGGTTCATAATACCATTACTAAAATTCAGAGGTTGTTCATTCTATAGTAATTAACACAAATACAGGCAACAGGAGAAATTCAGACCCCAATCCGATCTTTAAACCTCTTTTTTCTTAGTCATAGCTTGGATGCAAAAAAGAAGCAGGATGGAAGGCATGCATTTTTCTGGAAGCACTGATTCTGAGGCTAGCTCGTCTGGTGGCACCACATCCTGCACTGCACTACGTTATTAACATGTTGGCATTACTGATTTAGAAATATGTCTGGTCACACGATGGCGATGTCCATACTTGCCAGGTCATGTAACAGACCCATGTTACATTTTGGTCCCTTTTAGCCATGTACTGGGGAGGGGTTGCTCCTGTGATCTTGGAATGCAATCTCACAAGTCCATCTGAGATGCACCTACTAAAAGCTTAGACAATCCTGGCCTTAATATTCAAATGTGTCATTGTCTGGCTTATTCTTAAAATATCGATGATTTTAAAGAGCTAACCCTCATCTACACAGTCTGCAAAATGATTGGGCTGGAGGTAGATATAGTAATAAAACTAGAACAAAACAAGTGCCCAGCTTACCTCTCAGTGAGCTGAAGCAAGTATTTTGAGTTGTGCTGACTGAAGCTTGCAAAGAGGGGAAATATTCAATATAAATTTCCCTCAAAGCAGGGAAAATATTATTTGTTGCAATGCTATCTCTGTACTTTAAACAACCCAGACAGAATTACATTCTAGGCAGTCCCCCCTGCAGCTGGATTAAGAGACAAATTCACCCAGTATCTTCATACTTCTGCCAGGGAAGCAAAGCCTGTACCTCAGTCTTTCAGATCATCCCTTTGATACAAGCGTCTCTCAACTGACCCTGCTAACACAGGTGAAGACGACGTTTCACTCTTTTGCATCTATGAAAGCTCATGAAACGTTTCCCACATCCACATAAGCAAAATTCATCTGAGCAGTTTGCTCAGCCGTATGAAATTCTATGTACTACATCATTGAACTTACTCTTGTTTAAATAACAGCAATCATTAATGTGTCATGAGTAAACGACCACACTAGAACATCTGTAGCATCACGTGAGCCCTCGCAGTTGGCACCAAAGTACCTACTGAGAAAAAATCACCACTTACGTAAATCACTCTTTTCCTGAATGTTCCTGATAAGATCTTGGACCTTAGCCTCCTATTAGAAATGAGAGCATTTGCTTGCAGTCCCTCTTTCTTTTGCCTTGCTGAGTACCAAAGATCTTTGAGGGGTGTGTTTTCCTGGCAGCAGCATGCTTGTGCCAGCTGAATGAACATCAGCTCTGATCTGAATGCTTGTGTTTTGAACTATGTATCTGGGACACGATACGAAGAACTAAGCTTCTGGCCTCTGAGTGAACTTCAGTGTGGAGCTGTGTTTGACAAGGGCACAATGAACTCACCAAAAAGGAGGCCATCAAGGCAAGTGCTTCCCCAAGACAAATACAAATTCTATGATGCCAGCTTACATTTCAAGCATACCAGAGGTCTGTTGAGATATACTTGGATAGTCTGTGTGTTTGGCACTGAGCCTAGCACTAATTTAAAAGCAAACAGATCAACATGTTAGGTGCGAGTAAAAAACAACTCACCAACCCAAAACAATCCCCATCATTCAGAACCCAAACATGTCAGTTAGGCAAGTATGCTTTGCATAATCTATGCCTGCTTAACAATTTTATAGTAGGGGAAGAAGCAAGGAACAAGCTACTAAATTAGTCACCAGTAAGAGATGCAGCAAATGACTAGCACACTGGAGTGCTCTTTCAATCTAACACATATAAGTTCAAATTATTAAATAAAAGTAGAATAACTGCATTCATCTGTTTTTGACGTGATCACTTCTGTCTGGTAGCCAGCACGTAAAGTGTTACACTCCGCTATTCTGGTAGCAGACAACCTTCTAGACCAAGTAGCAAACACACTCTAATGTTATTTTTTTCTTCTGTTTTTTCTATTCAGTAAACCTCTATTTTCTCCTGTACATATATTACATTATTGCGACCTATCATCCATAAACAGAGAAATCTACACAAATAGATATGTCAGCTTGGTTGAGTGAATGTGAACTTGCCCAGCTCTAAAGGAGAATTTACAGGAACCATCTGGTCCGCATTTGCTCAGGATAGGATATAGCTAAACATGCAGGAATTCAGATCTGCTGAATGCAAGTAAAAGACTTTTTTTTTTTTTTAATGGCTCTTTCTGAACGCATTTCACCTTGATCTGTTCTTTCATAACAACCTTGTATCTAACTCACCCCTCATTTTACTCAAGTTTTAGGTCAGTGCAACTTCAATGTTTTTGAATGAAGCTGTGCCAGTGTAAAATGAGAGTAATGTAGTAAGGGATCAAAGAATACGATAACCAAGGTCAGACATAAAGATGCCGTAAGCAATGCTGTCACTTCTGTAAGGGGACTTATACATATGACTTTCACAATGATGTGGGCAAGTCTCCTGGTGTAGGACAGATAGGTATACCTCAATACAACAGTATGATCCAAAGTTTATCAAAAGAGCTGTGTTCTAGTTTCAGCTTTGCTATGCAAATCTGTATTTAAATAATTTCCCAGGGAACAGTAATTGAGTGATTATAGCTTCTAGATGCAGATGGGTAACAAAACAGATGAGATGGGAACACTTTAAAACCAGAGTATGTTCTGCTTGAGGAAAATATAACAGGTAAACAATTGTGCAGAGAAGGCAGAAGAACTAGCACAGAAAATCAGAGAAAGGAATAATGTATTTTGAGAAGTGACAGAAGGTGAAGAGCACTGCATTGTCCAGTGGACATGGGCTGCAGGGTATCCTCGGTGTACTTATTACTAAGAACTCTTGATACTGATGCTATCAGAAAGCTGACAGAGGTAGTAGTGAGGGTATTCTGTCACCAGAGGATGCTGAGATCTGGGAGACATGGGCCTAGGAGTAGTGGAGAGCCCTCCCAAAGGGAAACCTTTTTTACATGCAAATGGCATGTAAAATGCAAAATCGTAAAACTACATTAGCATTAAAAATAATTAACTACCAAGCTTAAGGAGATCTGAATTAAAAAAAAATAATTAAACTGCTTAAGTACAGAGAGATTTCATTGGCGAAGCTCTACACCGAGTCCAGGGCTTTGTCTGTCCAGCAGAGCCGAAAACCTAAAACTATGCGGTAAGCACAGTACTGTTACACATACAGTGGGATGCAAATCTAGGGAGTTCAATTCCAATGGTATTCCTGCCCAGCACCAATTTCCCTGAGTGGCCTGAATTCTCCAGCAAGGACACACTCCAAGTGACATCAGCAAATTCAAAATAAACCGTTTGCTGAGTACAGTCCTGCATCCTACTGGTATAGGGAAGCTAACACCATAACCTTAGTACAATATCGTAGCCTTGCCTAGATGCAGCCTTCTGTAGCGGCTTCTTTCCCTTCTATTCACCTTTCAGTACTTCTATCCCACAACCACACTGTTTTGCAGCCTCACTTACTGCCTCTTGTATGGAGCAAGCTAGAACGAGTCCACACCAAGCCCTGCTGCTTGCAACAGACCAGCCTTCAGCTGAAAAGCCTTTGAATTATATAACCAGAACAGAAGTTTCTTTGGGTAAAAAAAGAAGAAACCAAGATACACAGATACTATCAACCCCTTCCTTCAGACCATCAGAACTGGGTTTTTTAATTATTCCTGTGCATTGGTTACTGAAGAAACCACATCTAGCCACCATGGATAGAAGCCATCTCAGCCATAATCCTCTTCATGTCAGATGCCATAAAGTTGACCATAGTGAGGCCTAAGTGAGATGCATTAGCCTTAGTCTGTCCTTAACTTCAGGCACATTGGGATGACAGTCTCTTAGGTTCTCTTTCTAGTTGAGAGAGAGAGATGCCATGTAATTTTTCTGTGTTTGCAACATGCAGGGAAATCAATGGAAGAAAATACCTAAAAGGACGAAGTTGTGTAAGGCATCGTCACGTAGGTATCACTCACACCCTTTACCTGCAATTGAAAAACTAAAAGAGAACAAAAATCCCAATTTGTTGACTAGCACTCAACTGATGAGGCTAATTACTGCACGTTAAAAATACATATCTAATTGTGTTTACATATTTATCTCAGCAAAAAGATTCTAATTAGGAATCACAGAGTTAGCAATTATCACACTGGAAAAGAAAACCTAACTTGTCTGCAAAACAACTGTAGCACATTCCATGTGAAGCCAGTTCTCAAAGGGAAAGCTTACAAAAACCAAAATCAGAGCATGCGCAGATGTTGCAAGATGTGGAGAATTTAACTTGTCTTTTGGTGACAATACTGACTTTGAGGAGATATATTTGGCCTATCGTATGACTTGGAGAAAAAGAGAAAATGAAAAGCCACCTGATAAAAAATGCAACAGTGTGCTGCTTCTCAGTGATGAGCCGAGCTGTTGAACTACCTTTCTCAAGGCTTGACTGTGGCAGGTCTGAGAGAGGTGGTGCAATGAACACTGTATTTCAGAAACAAAAGGTCTGCTCCTGTATATAATGCTAACGCTGGCCGTCTCACTGGCATTGATACGGCTATATGGATTTCCTTCCTCTCTTCAATGAGCCTGCAAAACTCCTGATGCATCTCTGCCTTAATGACCCATTTTAGCCCAGCTTCATTGTTTCAGAAGTGCATCATACGTGGGCCTGTATCTCCATTGGAGTGGTCTACGCTTAACACAAAGCAGTGCACTTCACACGAGATGTTTTTGCGTCATGCAGCTTTCAGAAAATTCTTACAAAAACATTAATAATGTTAACAACAATGCTAAATAACACTCAAAGCACTGCAAATTAACAGATTTATTGTCAATGTTCCCATATGAAATAGACAAATAATAAATTTGACAGAGAATAAAAAAATGATTTGGCCTATCCCATACAGAGAATTACTAATAGATCCAATTTTCAAATTCAGGTTCTCCTGATTCATATCTAGATTTATTTTTATTTCAAGCTGTAACACAGCTGAACGTATACTTTTAAAGATTCCTATACTGCCTACAAACGTGCTAGCCACTGAAATTATACAGTAAAAACATCAGTATGGTATCTCAGAATACATTTTCCTCATATCTTATTTGCTAGAGTAAATTGAATAGCTACCTAGCCTCCAGTGAACTGGGATACTGATGGAAAGCATTATTCATTATTCCAGGTAAAGTTGCACAATCGTGATACAATTACAAATAGAGTTCAAAAGGAAAGTATTTTGTGGAATTATCATCTCAGAAAGGAAATAAAAATGAATCCTTTTTTAGCCAAAAGAGAATATTAGCGCATTTATTCTGTTATAGGCAATAAATGTTCTGGAAAAAGGAAACTTATCTACTTATCAACAGCAGAGGATTTTGAAAATAGCTAGAACTTGGCCTCACATATCACTGCATTAATCTAAAGAGCTAAAAATGTAATTTCAATGTATGCCTCAAACTTAAAATTATTGATAACACAAGTTAATTCTTTGCCATGATATGTATAGGGTTTTTAGCATAAGTGTGCAAGAGTATTGCTGACTGCCTTCTCTTAAAAACACGCCTGGAACTGCTGAGTCTAAAAAATGATAAATATTATTCCTTTGAAGAAACAATCACAGGAGATTATGGTAATCAGACTATGAATTGAAATACATATTCATCACAAAAAAAACCTGGATTCACCTCAGATAAATGTCTTGGAAAAAAATCATGCTAGTTGAATTGTCCTCAAACATAGTAAAATTATTCTTTCTATCTGACCTTCAGTCAATCATGTTAGAAAAATATTTATTCCTCTCCCTAACCTTTACCTACACTTTCTGTTTCTCAAGCTACCTGAGCAAACAAATCTTTTGCCTCTGAGAATTTTCATTAACAGATGCTATCAGACTTTCAAAGTCTCTCTTCATCAACATCTCACTCTTTGGTATCCAGCATTTTAATTGCCCTTGCAGCTGGAATGCGTCTCACGTCTCAACCCGTAAGTTAATTTCCTTTTATTTATTCTGAACACTAAAAAAAATATAGCAATCAAAGGGTGAGTACCGATTTTAAAAATATTCTGAAATTTAAATGAGTTTTTATGATAATATAAATGATAATTTATGGATCCATACTCACAGTCTGCATGTGTGTTTCTTTTTAGTCTCTCAGTTGGCTATTTCTGCCTTTTTTTTTGCCAATGGCTAGCAACAAGGAGCTTTTATATAGCACTATTACCTATATTTTTTCAGTACAAGCATTTCTCTTCATATCAATGATGTATTCATTAATTACAAGGCCTCATATTAATTCGAAACAGGTCTGTATACCTCCTAGACTACTTGGCAATACAGATTTGGTCTGAATTGGGCTTAAACGTACAAGTGTAGTTCTACCGCACTGACCAGAGCACAGCACTTATCATCTAACCTGCTTCATACTGATTCTTCCTGTAGCGAGGCCACAGGACGACAATTCACCAAGTTCGCAGAGAATTAGCATGACATCAATAGACAACACCTCACCCAGCATAAAGCTTGGGGGTAACAAGTTACCTTTCAAAACACTTTGCACAGATGAGGCGGCAGAATGAGGATGTACTCGTTCAGTGCTCTGTATCAGTGACCTAACACCATTACTTCTTGCAGCATTATGTTCTGGATACCAAGAAGGCCTGGTTTATTCTGCAGGGTTGTGATGCACAACAAGCTCTCATAACCTACAGAGCAGAGACTACCCATTGCCAGTCAGGAAATTCCTGGATCTTTATCTGATGGTGAAGAAACAGACTAAAGGGGAAACAATACCTTGCTTTTATTATTCAACCTTAGAATCCTATTTGAATAGTAGAGGTCTCTTTCATTTTATTAAAAATAATTAAGAATTTTAGCGTTAGCTATCCCTTCTCTGCTAGCACACAAAATATTTTTTGGCCACTGCTTTGTATTTTGCAACTTCTAAATACAAGGGTTGGAGCCAGTAACCTTAGATGGGCAACCCCCCCCAGATTTAAGCATCTGTGGTCAGTTACTGAATATGCTATTCCTGATTTAGCTCAGGAAGGCAGCTCAGATGAAATATTAGACTGGATTATATAGAAATGTGCAAACATTTCAGCATAAATATTTGCTAAGTAGAGACAGGAATGTGATTCAAAAGTTTAGCTCTGGCTTCATCTCTCTAAGTTTTGATGTGCTCAGTTGGGGAAGGAAGGAGAGGGAGAGTGTTCTTGGAGTTGGCTCCACACATCAGCAAGGGCTGGGATTCAGATCCAGGCTTTTCTACAGCATCCAAGATAGCTTGTGACTACAGCACTCCCCCTTCCAGGACATTTTTCCCGTGGATTGGATTTTTATTTTTCCCCTATGGTGCCATCCCATTCATTTTTATGCTCCACAAATATTTGCGTAGGAAGGCATAATGTAACTGTGATTGATCAAAAAAAAAAAAAAAGGTAACATTACCTAGGCATGGGCAGAGTTTGTCTAATTTACAGCTCTGATAATTGATGGTTTAGAAATACCAGTATAATGGGCTTCACAGAGAAATCAGGCTCAGGGAATAAACTATATGACTTCAAAGGCCATTTCAGCAGAGGCTCAACCTTACTCAATACTTGACCACCTTGGGCAAACACTGGTCTTGCATATAAAGGACCTGCTGATAGGCATATACCCTCAAAATTTGTCCCAAAGTTAGCATAATGGAAGTGTACACTGCTGGACCACCATGAACATGGAACAGTATCAATAAAAGGTTACACTTCCTTCAAGAACTAACGGCCACTAGATCTTCATTAACTGCTGCTGGACTATACACCCATATATATCAATGACTATACAGCAGAATCACTGAACACTTAAAACTATGTTTCTTAGTTTTATATTATCAATAAACATTTTAAAAAAATTGTTCTTGCATGTACACACGTGTGCTGGTTTTGGCTGGGATAGTTAATTTTCTTCACAGTAGCTACTACGGGGCCATGGTTTGGATTTGTGCTGGAAACAGCACAAGGATATTTTGATAACGCAGGGATGTTTTCGTTACTGCTGAGCAGGGCTTACACAGGGTCAAGGCCTTTTCTGCCTCTCACCCCACCCCACCAGCGAGGAGGCTGGGGGGGCACAAGGAGCTGGGAGGGGACACAGCCGGGACAGCTGACCCCAGCTGACCACAGGGACATCCCACACCGTATGGCGTCATGCTCAGCATAGAGAGCTGGGGAAGAAGAAGGAAGGGGGGATGTTGGGAGTGATGGCGTTTGTCTTCCCAAGTCACCGTTAGGCGTGATGGAGCCCTGCTTTCCTGGAGATGGCTGAACACCTGCCTGCCCATGGGAAGCAGTGAAAGAATTCCTTGTTTTGCTTTGCTTGCATGCGCAGCTTTCGCTTTACCTGTTAAACTGTCTTTACCTCAACCCACGAGTTTTCTCCCTTTTACCCTTCTGATTCTCTCCCCATCCCACTGGGGGGGAGTGAGTGAGCGGCTGGAGGGGGGCTTTAATTGCTGGCTGGGTTAAACCACAACAGTCCTTTTTGGTGCCCAATGTGGGGCTCAAAGGGTTCGCGATAATGACAGGTTTGATTGGAATGTGCCAGACCAAATTTATAGCTGTTACTGCTTTTAGCTATTAATTGGCAGGCTCCTGTGCTTGCCATAGGCTTGCTTGCCTTACAGTCTAGCGCTTGTTAGTGGCTGCTTTTTGCTTTCGCTGCTTGCTGTGCTGCCGATCACCTTACTCTGCTGTGCCTGGGAACATGTTGATAACAGCAATGGCGATGTGCCTGGGCTGGCAAATGGCCAGGGCATCGCTGCTGTTTCTGTGCTGCTGTACAGGGACAGGCTGGAACTCCAGTGTGAACTTGAGTCGAAGGGACTGTGACCTGTGGATGAGTCCACGCAGGAGCAGGACACCCCAAAGCATCTGTGGCCATGAATAAGCCCACGACAGAGCAGGTAGATCTTGAAGTGTCTGTGGCCATGGTTACATCTGTGCCGCAGCAGGTATTCCTCCGAAGGGACTGCGGCCCAAGGATAAGTCCATGCTGGAGAAGGTACACCTCGAAGCATCTGTGGCTGTGGATAGGTCTATGCTGCAGCAGGTACACCTTGAAGCATCAGTGGCTGTGCATGAGGTCACCCTGGAGCACCTCAAAGTGTGTGGCCATGGATAAGCCCATGACAGAGCAGGTACTCCCCTGGAGGGACTGCAGCCATGGGTAAGGCCACGCTGGAGCAGGTCTGTCTCTGAAGGCATTGTGGCCCATGGAGAAGGCCATGCTGGAATAGGTGCACCTCAAAGCGACTGTGGCTGTGGATAAGTCTATGCTGCAGCAGGTATACCCCTGGAGAGACTGTGGCTCATAGATAAGGCTCCACTTGGAGCAGGTACACCCCTAAGGGACTGCAGTCTGTGGATAAGTCCAAGCCAGAGCAGGGGCAAGGGGAGGAGTTCGTTGCAATGTTAAACCTGATGGTCTGGTCCAAAGGGACCAGGGGTGGAGATTGTAATGGAAATACCTTTAAATTGTTTTAACCCATGATTTGAGTTGCATGTTATGGGAATTACTATAGCAGGAACTACCTGAATGAACGGAGGACAAGCCTTACAAGAAGCAGTGCAAGTGCAGCACTGACCTGACCTAAGCTGGCTTTGGCACCCAGTAACTCCACGCAACATAGCACCTCTCCTGTCCTGAGTGACCACCGTAACAGATGGAGCCCAAAGTAATGGGCTAAATGAACTCAATAGACATTTTGTGGACATTTATGGACATTTTAAAGACATTTTATAGGGATGGTCCATAGACTAGGGGAATGATATCTGTGTATTATATCAAAGGATGGGAAGAGGGGTGGTGGTTAATGAGGTTGTACTGTATAGTACACCCTTCTGATTCTCTCCCCCATCCCACAGCAGGGGTGGGGGGGAGTGAGCGAGCAGCTGTGTTGCACTTAGTTTCCAGCTGGGGTTAAACGATGACAACATGGTAAATGGTAAAGATTCTGTTAAATGATCTAGAAATGGTAATAACTGGAGCATTTGAAACACAACTAATACTTTTGCCTATGATGCTCTCAGAAACAGGCTCACTTCACAGTGCAGCACAGGTAACATTTTCACAGGTATCTGTCTGTCATTTTGAAAAGTGACTTGGGTAGGATGGCAGGAGTAGGTTTTCAGAGGAAATTAAGATGCAGATGCTGAAGAATCTCAGCATGTGGGGTACCCACACTCCACTGACTTAAACAGCAGCCAGGCATAGATCTCATTGAGGTGCTTTTCACAATGTGACTATGTGTACATTGAAACCCTATATACCTCTGAAAGACCTGTCCTGTGTGCCTTTGGAAATCACTTACAAAAATAGGATATGTGCTTCTTGGAATATGTACTCTGTGGCCTGCTTAAAAAGTGGCACAGAATTCTCTACAGAATAGACTGTTAATTAGTTATTTCATTGCAACATGTTCAACAAGTGCACAGATAAGAACTGCCTGACTAAATGGGATGTACACATATCTGAGACAGACTATCAATTATTAGCTTGAAGAAGAAAAGGGAGATACAAAATTCCCCTCCAAGGTTGCAGAGTGGTAGCATATCTATTACAAAAGGAAGGGGTTGCATGTAAACTGCAAACTCCCTGTTTTCATAGTTTCAAACTAAATTGTTCTTAATGTTTTCTCAGAGTTGTTTTGTAAAAGTAAGAAGCTGTAACAAACACATCCTTGGGACCAGTCAGCCTCAGTACTCCAATTATGTTGGGCTTTGCACCTAATTACACTGCCAAGTGTTTACTGTTATTTAAAATGCTTATATACTATTTGAATATTCAATCCAATATCCAGTGAAACAAAATAACTCTTCTATTCCATTTGTTTTTATATTATACTGATGCATGACTACTCTTCCATGACTCCAAAGCCTCACAAATCTGATTGCACGGTTAGCAAACTACAATGATAAAATATGCAAAAAGTTTAGTATTATCTAATCTGAAGGAGAAACTATACAGTGAATGGTACACACAGCTAGAAGCACAAGTACAAGCAGTTCTGATCACTCAGTTTATCTGAATTACTGTAGTCATTCAGGCAGAGAAAGATTTCACAGAACAAGGGAGGTCCCTGGTACATAGAGTAGAAAGGTTGTAAGTGTTCCATGCAAACCAATACTTTACAACAAAAGGTTCTCGTTCCACCACTGCCCTCCTTCAGTAGGTGGCACTTGTTGTTTAGTCTTATTTCCCCCCCCCAAGTAAACTAAATAAGATTTCTTTATTTTGACACTTTCTGCCACTGTAATTATCTCTGTGCAGGTATGAAAAGCAAGGGAAAACCAGGTCGGTCGCGCCTGTGAGCAACTGGAGTTGACTTCAATAAAAAAATTTCCATCTAACCTTACTAATTATTAATGTACAGATGTTCTAGGCTCAAAATATGATGCCTGTGCTTACTCCAGGGAGCTGGTCCCCTCTGATTGTACTCATTACTAACTAACCCTCTCCCTGCCATGAAATATCAAGCTAACAGCTGTCTTTTTACAGCAAAAAGTTCTATTATTGCTGTTTCTGCAAAAAAAAGCAAACATTTAAAAAGCATATTCTTTAAACACTGGATTATTATGACTGTGCTATATATCATAGCATATCAAGAGGTCAAGAATCACATTCTAACTGTGCTGCTACACTTAACAGTTCTCACCGAGGTCTTAGCTCTCAATGCCAGATTTTCTTGCTCACTGTTTGGAGCATGTCCCATCACTTCACTGATTCCTTTTCTTTTTTTTTTTTTTTATGCAGCAAAAGTTTTGTCCCTGTTTTAAAAGGTCTGCACTGTGCATCTCTGTCCTCAGTCTTTGGATAGCCCTTTTGTCTCCACCTGTATTGGAAGTCTTGACGTCTTCATTCCTATATTTCAGAAATAGCACTGTTGTCTCCTCTGTTACGCTTCATGGCTTCTACTCATTTACTTCCCTCATTGTGATTCACCTCTACCACTTTGGATGATGTGGAACTGAGGGAGGATTAAAAATAAAAGCATGCTGAAAGACACAGGGTTCAGACCATGGTCCTACTACCATGCAGTTAAGCACGTCTCATCTATACCTCCATTGACTACGTGTTGCACTAGTGGTTCAGGTACTCTAGGATAAACCACCTCGGCCCTTCAGCCTAACTTAAGCACACTCCTAAATGTCCTCTGTACTCAGGACTCTGGAGAGAAGTGGATTTACACCATTATCTATCCCGAATAGCAGAAGAGAAACAACTTGACTTTCCAGTTCCTCAGCCTTCCACATAACACCACCACCTCATTTTCCACATATAGAAATATTTTATTCTCCCTCTGACATCCTGGAACTATAACACCTTGGGACTGAAGCAGGAAGACAGCTAAATTAACTGTGCATGGTCTAGATCAGCCTTTTCCATTCCCTGCAAAGAGTTTTAAAACACTGGCAATCAACAGTAGCCTAAATCTGCTTCAGCTAAAGCCATGTGGAATTTTTGTGGGAATTCAGAGATCACTTGTGACTATTCCAGCCATATTTCTGAAGAGATTAGTATGTGTTACTCCTAAAAGAGTTCACAAAAAGACTGAGTTTAGATCTAAGCATATAAACCTGAATGACAGGAAGGACCCCATGCCATTCAGAACTTAAAAGCCAACAATTTGCAATATTCTTCATATAATTCTTTGACTCAGAGATCAGGCCATGGCCACAGAGCCTCTTAAGAGCTGTAAGAAGTCTTATTTAGTAGACCTGCAAATATTTCTTTTGAAGCAAAGTAATCACAAAGTAATTCACCTAATCCCAATCACGGAATGCTTCTCCAACACTGCTGAGTTCCAGGGAGTTTTGCCATTCGCTGTGGAGCGAACAGCATCAGGTGCTATATCAAACTGCTTACACGGTTAAACACACATCAGCAAGATGATTCTGTGATTTTGCACCGCATACACCACAGTTTTTCCACTGTGCTGGTGGCTTATTATTTCTGATTGAACACAATGATGTGGCTCGTCTCTTGAAGTTAAAAATGAACTTGTATTGGCCAACTGCAGTAAATTATTAAAGATAAAGCAAGACAATATTTTATTCTGTTATACGTAAAAAATTGGAAACCACGTCTCTTCAGCTCTATTTGTCATCTTTACATACTTCGATTTATCCTTCTTAGCTTCCTTCTGATGGGTGTTTTCAACCACGAGGACTCTAATTCTTACCAGTACCAAAGTGGAAACTCATGTCTGTTGACAAGAAATGAGTATGTAGCTCTCAAAGCATATGAGGAGTAACTTAGATCTTTTAAAATGGTTGATTTTATAATGGCCAAAGAAGAGAGAAAAAGTGAATTTGAAACCAAATTATAATCTTTTAGGAAGTCACAGAGACCAATTCATGGCCAATAGACATGAGATGCAAGCAGTATGGAAAAGTCTAATACACTAGACATACCATCCATTGACTTCTCCAGGAATTTTGCATGGAACTGAACATGTGGTGTGGCACAGGAAAGCTCTTCCTTGCTATCAGACATTCGTATTTTCTTGCTTGAATTTTCTCTTAAATAAACATTCATTATTGACAGTGTGAGAAAGGTTTCACTCCCTATTGAAGCTTCAGTTCCTGTATCCTTCACATAGCTCCTCAGAGCAACAATATTGAGCGTGACCTTCAAACACACACTGGATCCACCTTTAACACCCCGGTGCCATGAGATTGCCTTGCAATACTCAGTGAGATTCTGCACCAGCAGCTGCCTTTCAAAGAATGACTTAAATTTTCTTCTTGGCATCTGAAGACCAAAACTGTGGCTTCTCTCCCCGGTGTTCCAGAATACCGTTACTAGCACAAAGGAAGGTGGGAGATGAAGCCTCTGATGTAGCATCACTCAGACTGCGTTAAAGCAGTTGTTCCACACTCAAGGGGAATGTGGTGGAAACTAGCTTTTCCTTACTTTGCTGGATACACAGGCTGCATCCCTTTATACTGCATAGTAAATAAAACTGCAACACCTGTATCTGACATACACATACTGACCTCAGTGATGTATTGCTAAAAGGCTATTTCAAATATTCTTTCTCCCAAAAGTCACATGGATAATATACTTCATTTCTTTGGAAAGAATCCAAGGAAAAAAGGGAGAGATCTTAAAAGACAAAATACTGCTATGATGCCCTTACTCTTTTTTTTTTGGCCAGAAGCCGTGTAATTCTTTTCTGGCTGGCTTGTTCTGTTACAAAGAGAATGACCTTTATTGAATGGTCAGCAAATGTGATGGTTTTAACGGAGCTACTGTTGCAGCGAAACCGATGCAACTTGATTGTATCCTTGCCCACAGAAGGTAGAGGCTCCACTGGGTATTCTCAAAGCAACTCACAGCAGCTGAATGCAACAATCCACTTAGTGCAACAAACACAATTCATGCATAAAGTCACTTCCAGGCACCATTAGAAAATGAGATCCCAATGTATAAAGGCTTGTCTTTTAAATGACACATTTCTATTAACTGCAGAAGAAAAAAGTTGGGATTACCTTGCAATTTGACTTCGTCTAAGAAGACCAGAGGTCTGGAAGGGGCCACTTCTCCTTATAACACTGTGGCGGAGCTGGTTGCTGGAATAAAATAGTATGCAGTGGTCCTTTATGATCAGGGCCACAGCTGATGGAAGAAACACCAACTTCTCTGTCCTCCACAAGGAGTGCAAAAAAGCTTGCTTTCCTGGCAGGGTAAATTTTTTGTTACTTAGCTTAATGGATTTTGGAGCCTTTATCCTGTTGCTTAGGATTTTTGCTTTGAAAACTGAATAGGACAAAGGAAAAGCTCTTATCACCTTTAATGGGATTTTTATCATGGTATTTGTAAGGACTAGTGTGAGAATGAACGATGAATGCCATCGTGGCTAAGAGATAAGACAGTCCCAACATTAGATTTTGTCTAGGTTCATCTACTCCATCCGCAAAAATACTCTCACCACTAGAAGATGCAACTATGTACCACAGCTTCATTTGACTCCTGTGGTGCCACAGCACTATTCATCTTCTGTGTAAGATGAGAAGAAGTAACAGAGATTAGGCTGACTGTCTGGAAAGTACCACGCAAGAAATATGGCAGCAAACAAACCTGACCGCTTCTTGTCTGATGGTTCTTGCGTCTGGGTGGAACCTACTCTCAATAGCCTTAGCTCTTAAATAGCTCCTTACAATAGGCATGGTTCAGGCATCTGTTTCTGATAATCATTCCTAATGTAAATACAAACTAACACCTGGGGCCAAGGGAAAGCATCTCTCATTTACGTCAATAAAATAATATGTTATTATTCACTTTGCTAACTTGTTGCTTAAGTGAACAATGTTTAAGAAGTCTACAAAGATAATGCATGATCAACACTATACAACAGTATGCAAAAGTCACGGGGACAAGACTACACTGAGCAGAAAATAAAACAAGCATGAGGAAGTTTGCTCTGCACCTGGCCAATTTTAATCAAAACCCGTTGTATTTGTCTTAGCAAAACGTGTTAATGATAATTTCATGCCTTTTATTTAGGACATGTTTATAAATATCTATAAATGATCAATGAATGCCAAATTATTTTATATAATGCAGAAGGGCAATAATTCTGTAATTTAATGATTTAAAAATCATCGCTAAATAACCATTTTGCTTTTCACCAAATTTGACATAGGAACATATTTATAATATGTTTACAGTGTCTTAACTGTGATTTACTATTTTTTAAACAGTTATTAATAAAATAAAACAAAGTGTGGATGATAACAATTGAAGGCAGGTATGCAAATAATTCTGTTCTTAGTAAAATTATATCCTCGTACAGAACAATATGATATAATATTAAACTGAGATGGGGAGATTGAAAAAATAATGTCCAGATACATTTCTTTTTGGCAAAAAGCAGAGTGTTTATTGCTGGGTGGTTTTCTTCTGTAAAGTGTGGCCATTGGCCACTCAAATAAATTAAAAATGTTCTTTGGTGCCCTGCGTGAGTCACACATGGGCATATAACTTCACTTACTGTTTAGGGAAGTGTCCATTAGCAATTCCAGCTCCATTAATTCAGTAATAGAGCTGGTGAATTTTTTTCAATTAACATTTACTGGAAGAATACAGCTTTAGGAGGAGAGGGGAACCACAGCTACAAGTTAATTTAGGCCAAGCTGAATTTATAACTCTGGCTGAAAAAACTGAAGGAAAATAGTTTTCAAAACGATAGTTAATGATTTTTCCTTTCAAAATCTGAACAAAGATTAAACTAAAAGTTAGTCCTGAAATAACATAGACCAGATTTTTTGCAGGTAAACTAACATTTTTCAGCTTGGTCCAAAATGAATTTTGCAATTTCTGTTTCACTCAACATTTCTCACTCCTTCTCAGGTTCCACTTGACTTTTACTTGAACAAAATTTTCTTTCTAAGCTTTAATTCTGTCAGGCAGAAGAGAAAATATACATTTGTTACTTATGTTGAAGAACCTAGTGCTATATTATCGCACGATAAAGTAGAAAGCCCTGGAAAGGAAGTGAGAAAATACTGTGAATAGTAACTTGAGAAGAAGGCACCGCACCAAGGAATGTTCTGTAAAGGACAATCATTAAAAAAAGACTAAAACTAGGGAAATATAACAGCTTTCAGCTTTTCTTTAACAAATATGTCCCTAAAAATCCCTGAAGGATCACACAGAAATCATTAGAACATAATTTTTATTAGTTTACGGAAAACTAGTTTCCCTTGTGACACAGCGATTTCCAGTTTTATTGCTTCTAGACTCTGGTGTCTGTATGACAACTGAGGCTGCTAGTCTTCATACTGTAACTCATATGAATATACCTCAAGTAATAAAACTGAAGCTAATTCTCAATTTTCTAGCAAAATGTTCACTGAAGCCTCTCCTTTTCCCTTCATTCTAGTGCAATAATCAGCAATTATTTGTTTAAAGTAGTTCTCAAGAACTCCCATTGTGGTAGATGCTGTAGAAACAGAAAGCAAAAATGTATTCCCTCCCCACCTTCAGTAATGACTGCAGGTTAAATACAACAATTAAGTGGATTTCTACCATCTGACCTCAAGAGCTGTATAAAACATGACAATCAAAATATTACAAAGTGGCCCACAATAAAACTTCTCATTATTGATACAATGAACTCATTGCTCTTGAGCAAACATTTTAAATAGCATCCATTATTCATGTGAAGTCCTAAAAATTACCTATCTGGGATTTGCAAAAAAGAACACATTTCAATATTAAAATATGGGAGAATTTTTCATCTTCTTTTATAATAATGGTTTTGTACAAGTTTTTATCTCTGTGTTACAATTCTGTTGTTTCATTTGAAACCTATCAAGACATTATTTTCAAACACATAAGGTCAAATCTTCACCTGTGAAAATCTGCATTGCTTCACTTCAAAGAAATGCAATGAATGGCTTTCGCTATGCTCTGAGGCACATGCCGATTTTTACACAACCAAACCGTCTTGGTTACATTCAGTAGCAGTCTGAATTCCCTGCAGTAAAAGTTTTAATGTTAAAAACATTTTGACAAAATCCAGCTTTATAGTCAGAGGGAGGTCACTGAAGTCACAAAAACACTATCTACAGAAAAATGCAAATTAATATCCCATAAACCAAGACCGTATCTATGCAAAATAAATAGCACTTAAAACTTAAGAACAAATAACATCATTGCTCCCATTATCTTTTTATCCATAATTTTCATAGGAGACCCAATAAAGTGTTATGAGGATGCAGCTGGCATCTAAAATTCACTATAAGACAGACGATGATGTGTTTATATTGCCTACTGTGGCCAGTTTTTGAAGAAGGTCAATCCAGAGATTACTTAAATTAAATCTAAATTGTAATGGCCTACAGCTGCTTGCACTTAATATGTTTGGCTTCATATATATTATTAATGAAAACTCAATGTAATTCTATACACTTCAAACTTTTGAAGCCACCGTTCTTATTTATGCTTCCAGATGTGTAGTTTCACAATAATTAGTTTCCATAGTTAAACCAATGGAAATTACTGCTATATAAATGGGAATTCATAATCAAACAGCCAAGCCTAATACCTCCTTGTAAGGAAATGGTGCTTTAATGCATAAAGATTATGGTATGGTTCATGTCAAAAGGGAAGCATTGTTTGGTCTTATATGTTATGGATGCTGTGGGCAGTTAGACTTTTCTCTGATTTGTAGCACATGCAAACCAAAATGGTCATTATTCAAATGTATGCCATTCATATCCATTTTGTGGCTTTCTTTGAGAAGTGTAGCTAAA
Source organism: Ciconia boyciana (assembly GCF_034638445.1). Taxonomy (NCBI): domain Eukaryota; kingdom Metazoa; phylum Chordata; class Aves; order Ciconiiformes; family Ciconiidae; genus Ciconia; species Ciconia boyciana. The sequence goes on along the minus strand of NC_132945.1, from coordinate 17,942,160 downwards.
CAGTTCCAGAGAGGACAACTACAATAATAACTACACTAATACAACATACATGCAGCATCTAAAGCCACAATTTTCACTTTCATCAACATATCTAAAACCAGACAAATAAGCAATAAAAATAACCCTGAAAAATCCTTCAGGGCACACAAATTCATGTTAAAAAGTGGAAAATAACTATCCTTTTTATATTGCTAGTTTTTTTTCTTACTGAAACAGGACAACTGCCACATTGTGATGAATGTGTTCCAAGTGTTTGTGTTCAAACTGTCTCCATGATGCGGAATATCTCTAAAACCAACACATACACTAATGTAACAGAGGCAGTTACTTTGTAAGGCTTTTTTAAAATAGCATAGCATGAAACTCAAACTGTCAGTGCATAAATTACTGCTGCCTTGAGGCTGCAATAACTTATGCATCCTTGTATTCACCCCCTCATATACTTCCCTTTTCAAAGAGAAGCTCAGATCCCCCCCCCCTCCCGCCCCCATCTCTCCACCTCTTTGTGGCAACCGTTACAATGTCATTAAAAATATGTAGGCTTGCCCATTACGTGTGTAGGTGAGGGAGGCAGAGACCGCATAACAAATGGCAGAAGAAATAAACAGGAGGGCTTGGGGTTTTATTTTCAAGAAATGTCTGCAAAAACATTATTGCAATAATTATGTGTTCATATAACTCATTATTATTTGTCTACAGCCAGGCATAATTTGATTTTATTTCTTTAATAAAAACTTGATCTAATTTGAGGTTATCATTGTCAGTTCATGGACAAAAACAACTGATCGATAATGCTAGTACTACTAAGCAATAGGCAATTCTATCTACAGAGCAATTACTGACACTGGTGTAGTCAGCTGAAAGGTTTGATCTTGCTGAGCCAAATAATGTCAGAAGACTGGCTTCTTTATTTTTCATTTCTCTCTTTTTTTGTCCTCCTCCCCCCCGCCCCCTTAAAGAATAAAGCATTATCTTGCTAATAAAAGACATGCTAAACTACACAAACTGGAGACTAATATTTGCTCCTAAAATCATAATTTCCCCTTTTTTAAGCAGGGGAAAAAAGCTAGTAAGAAATAAGATTGCAGCAAATAGCACTCTCTGATCTAGAAACACATTTACAGTATCTTTAGTCTTAGGAGCAGATCATGACACAATCCAGTCTAGACTACAATGGTGTTATGTGTATATAATGCTGGCAAAATAATTAAACTGCACTGAAAGGATTTTATACTGCACTTCTGACTTAAACTCATCAAATTAAATTCTTCATGAATTAATGCACATAGATTGAGGTCGATGTAGTATATGACTTTGACATTTCATAAAGATGAGTGACAATTATGGATTCTTTCATATATTTTAGATGGCTCAGCAGGACATAATGGCAACTGACAATTACGTCCAATAGAGGAAATATATTGTTTATATCATAACTTTATCCAACATTTTAGTTTATTTGATGTATTCACCCATTAGAACCACTCATACTTGGGTATTAACTACACCACTCACACTGAATTCAAGGCACCCAAGAGTTTTAATAAATGCTTTCCCATGTTAATTCTGAGACTACATCATTATTTTCATATCACCAACGGGATCACAGTTTAAATTTACAAGGCTATATATAGCCATTGCTACAAAAATGACAATATTATGCCCTTAGAGTGATCAGCATGAAACACCTTGCTAAAAAAGACACCTGAAAGTGTCTGCATTATTTGCCATATTTATCTGATGGCTTCAGAGTGTTTAAAATATTCTAAAGTACCCTGAGAAAATCTTTAATGACCACTGTCATGCATTTTCTTCTCTGGAAAAGTCTTCTTAACTATGACTCTGAGACCTAGACAGCTTAAGAACAGCTCAGAGCTGTTGTCTTTGAGACTGCGTTGTACACCATGCCACAAGGAGAACATGAAAGGAGCGAAAAGGCTTTTCAGTGATCAGCAGCCATTTCATTAGGCTAAACTAGAATAGCCAGAAGTGGCTTTTACTTTACAAAGGGGAAAGGAGCCTCAGTTAAATGCTCACAACACATAAGTGCTGATTAAAAAAACGCCACAACCAAAGAAAGCAATATGGATCTGTCTTTGGCCTTGGGTAGTATGGTTCAATGCAGTGCATGGAGTGGCCGTGCTCCTTTATAAACCCCTTCTCAAGTACAGTTGGGCAGATTATCAAAATCTGAGTTATCAAAAATGAATTATTGCTCTCCTGAACATGAAGAGAGAGTGGAGAAATAACTCATAACTTCATAAGCAGCAGAAAAAATGCTATAAAGATATTAGCACTTTATGCAAGTAACAGTAGTCCTCTTATATCTGGTATGTGCACAGTCCTGGCAATTCACTGCATATTATTATCATCAGCATTGACAAAAATATCCCCAAAGCAAACAATACCTCAGGAGCTCCTAAGAAACCTTAACATCTACTGCTTGGTATCTGTTAATCTTTCCAGACTGGTGCTGTTTTATCATGTCAGCATGGAACTGCGATGCTCATGGCTTACCAAGCATTCACAGCTCTAGCACAGATCACTGCACTGGGGCAGAGAACAGAACTGGAGTTGTGTTTCCAGTAGTCAGAGCTCTGGCTTATGAAATTCTTCAGTTTCAGATATGATGCATTAGCCCACACTGCTCACCAAGCTACTACCCTTGGCAAGAGCACCTCACCTTACTTAGGCTCCATCCCATTCACCTGGAGGGAGCACAGATGTACTTCACATGCAAATCCAGACTCCATGGCACACCCACTTCGCAGAGCAGTGCCTGAGGAATCTGGCCCTAAAAATTGAAGGAGAAACACTTCAGCAATAAAGGGGATACTTTGCTGTTGTAAGAGATGGCAACTCTGTGCTTAATCACTTTAACAAACTGAAGAGGGGCCCTGACTAAATGCTGCTACGCTGTGCAAATCACTGACTGGAGATTTGTTTCTTTGGGCTGCTGACAACCAAGGTAAGTCAGAAATACTTTTAAGTGCAAACCAACAGGCTGCGAACACGATGAGCTCAGGATCAGGAAGAATAAAACCTTACGTCACCTTTCTCTCCCGATCATTCTTTGCATCATGAATCAAAGTAAGAGAGGTGGCCAGGAAAAGCTATGCATCTAGAGCTGAAGAAATGAATAATTTCTTGTTACTGAGTATAAAATGCACGTCAGGAACTTTTCAATTTTTCCGTTAGAGATTAATACTTAATCACTTTATCGAGGTATTTTTCATTCCACTGTACTACAGTAGTACACTGTCTTATATACGTTCTGAAATGCATGCTCACAGTGCTGTCCTACTGTGAATTGCAAGAAGGAGAGTTTAAAAAAAAAAAAGAAAAAAGAAAAAGGTGTGATTTTAAATGTCTCATGAGAAACCAGAGAAAAATCTATCTCCGTAAGAGAAAAATCCTTTAAAAACTCCTTAACCTAAATACAATATGAGGTCATTTTACCTGCCAGCTGAGCGGGCTTGTCATAAATGCATTCACATTTATTTTTCTTCTACAAAGCATTCGAGTCATCTTTATGCTTACTGAGACAGCTGATATTTTCTGGGAAGAAAAAGGCATGTGGTCAAACTAGTTTGGTAAATTCTCTGAAGCCTGAAAGAAGAAACTACATCTAAAAGGGCCAAGTGTCATAGATGAAGGAAGGTACTGAAGCTATAACCACTGGATTCCTTCATCTAAACTCCATGGCAAACACCATTCAATTAACTACCTTCAATGCAAAGCTTCTTAGTAATCCATTATGAGTTTCTTCAAAGGCTCAAGTATTTTTTTTAGGTGAGAAGGGAAATGCATGGTAAAATTTAAGGGAATTCTTGTGCAGGAATATGAAAAACTGTTTTTCACTAGTAACCACGGCCATTGACTTCCAGTACGACATTCTGCACATCTCAAGTCAAAGCTCACTGTGCTTTCAACTCAACAAAGGTATTTCCGTATACGTAAGTAGAAGATCAGGTTGTTAACCTGCTGATCAGTACATCAAATCTTCCATCTGAAAAACAGGACTGAAAACCCTTGCATGCCCCGTACAGATATTGTTGATCTTCATTCATTATTGTCTGAGACCATCAAATGAAAATGACTTCAAAAGCACAAAGCCTTTAACAAAGCTAAATTCTTACACACCATTCACCCAGCATGCTACACAGTCCTGTATCAAAAGAAATTCCAACTGCATGTGAAGCCTCTTTTGGTAGTGAGAAAAGAACATGTCACTGCTTAGCTGAGAACCTGCTTTGGAGTATCTGAGGCCACTCTACAAAAGGAGCAGCTTTGATTTACTAACTTGTTGAGATACTCCATTTTACTCATATATTCCTCAAGCATTGGAGAAATCTCTTTGTGTTTGGTATTTTTTACCACTTGAAACTATTATAGTCATTCCATTAAGCCACAACAGCCTGTGCTCATTCCACAACAGTTCTTCACCTGGTGAACGATTCATTTGCCTGGGCTGAAGATCATCTTCTCACTATCACATCATGCTCACAAAAGTGTGAGGTCTCTCGTAGCATATGTAGGGAATCTGTTCCCTCATTGTGAATAAGAAACAACCATAGTTCCAACAAAATACCATGGGCCACCAATAATAGCTGTCACTCAGGTTAAGAATGAACTATTTCTAGGTGAAGAAAGATGCACAGGAAGATACAGTCAAGACCCAGTGAAGGGTGACAAAATTTGCAAACTTGTAAATACTAACATGCTAAATACTACCATCTCAACTGCATTAAGGTATAGGATGTCAAAATGTTCTTCCTTTGGAAAACACGTGATAACCAGAACATGCTACTCCACTGAATTATATACTAAAGTTCACATACTAATGCAATGTTACACATCTCTCTCTTCGATACATATCTGAAAACTGCTTCATCTTGATTCCATTACTAAATAGTGCTGCTTTCTTCAGTCCCACTCAAAGTACCAACCCTCTTATGCAGACTTTAAGTCAGCAAGACCGTTCACTTCCATGAACAGAATCAGCGTAACTCCCCAGGTGAAGCTAGCCTGCCTTGCTCTGAGCATCCGGATGCCAAAGACACCAAAGGCTTCCAGTCTTTAAAGCTATGTTGCATATACAGATGCAAAATAAGTCAAAGTAACTTTAAGTAAATTTTTATCAAACCTGTTTATTTAACCCATTTCACCCAACAGATCTAGGAGTTCACTTACAGTCCTTTGCATATAGGTATTCTTTTCTACAGCCTTCCTTTCTAGTCTAAAAAGTCCCATCTCCTCCCTGAGATCAACAAATGCCACCTCGTCTCCTCTGGTTCCAAGCGAAGCTTTTCCATCACGTCTAAGGCTTGGCTTTGTGTCAAGTCCTTGCCCTTGTCTCAGAGCACAAGGGACAACAACCCCTCTCATGTATCTTTTCAGCCCTTCCCCCCTCCACCTGCACTTGGAAACTGTCTTGAACTTTAGCTTTGTTTCAAGAAATCTGGAAATTTGAGATTCTGACCATTTAAGCCTTGCTGATACACACATAAATCAACTGAGAACAAAAGCTTCTGCCACTTAAATTACTTGTGCATACAATAAAAAAATTAAATGTTATGGCTATACCAGAAGTTGATAAAACATGCATATTTATGAAAAGCTAAATATTTAAATGCATGCATTTACATAAGTCAGTTTATAAATACAATCGTTTGCAGACTTCATCTCTAAGGCATGGGTGAGTGGCAACGCTGCTAGTTTTCCTGTTTACTGTGTAAGACATTCAGGGCCTCAGCTCATGTTCCTGGGAGTTCCCGTTGCTTTCATTAGGACCATGAGGGTAGCACACATCCTGCTTTAGGCTTCCAGAAATTATTTATCCAGGACTTCCCTGTTCATACTCTGTACCCTGAATGTTCTGACTTGGTTTTACAAGCTGGTTTCACACCAAGTGAGGTCAGATTCTGGTGCTCTCTCAGCCACAACCAGATTCACACAGTGTGAGTGAGGCTACCATAATACCCTATCACAACACCATTATGCGTGGATGGAGGAATGGATGATACCACAGCATCACGCACGAGCAGTATCGGGGCTCTGTCATACCATGCTCTTGCTCTGGTGTTCCTTCTGCTTTGCTTCATGAATGGGCTGACACACTTCCTTATTCTCAGGGGCTCCATAAAACAAGACACAAATTTGTTGCACATGTGCAGTTACTCCACTTGTTGTTGGAAAATACTGCTGACAGTAGTGTGTGTTCCAACAGCTTCAAGGGATGCTCAGGCAATTTGCCTGGGCATCTCAACACCAAACTGAACCCATTGTGTATACACAAAACTTGTAAAGAGGCACAAAGCTGCAGTACAGAATACTGCCATGAACTCTATGCTGTTGGTCTTCAGCTGCATCTTAGCCTTGCCAGTATGATACATCTCATGCTGGATGACTTTCAAAGTTGATTCACTCCTCTTGTTCATAAGCTAGAAAAACGGTTTAAGTGATTACCAGGGTAAGCTAAACAAATAGCAGCTAATGGGAAAGATCAGGAGAAAAATGCTTAAGGCTCTCAGTCCACCCAAAAACCAGCCAACATCCATTCTCCCACACAGGGTCTCAATGTTTGTTTGGGGAAGGATCAGTAAAAGGGCTTTCTTCTGTATCTGTGTACCACAGAGACCAAGATAAAAGGAGTCTGTATGAGACTTTAGAGATTTCAGAGGAAATAAATGGAGAGTGATTATCAAAAGCTAGATTTAACTGTTCAGGCTCAGATTATTCCCGAATACATTTAGGCAGTGAAGTCAAACAGTAAAGCAATCCTGGAATATTTCAGTTAAGGTTCTGGCATGTTTCCTGCATAGTGCCTTAGTTCATACATTATAGTGCTGAAAGCAACGAAGCAATGCACCCTAAATAAGAATGCCAAGATTTGCCTCTTTGTCAGGGTACATTACTTACATTTCATACAGACATTGCTAATCAGTATCTACGACTTTCCATTCTATATAAATACAAATTCTAGGCATTATATGATGGTAAAATCACTCATTCCCAAAAGGCTGACAGTGAAAGAAACAGATCATTTTCTTATTGCACGTAACTATATGAAGTATGATTGTTCTTTAAATCTAAATAATGGATTTTCTACCATAAGGGTCTTTACACTGTGTGTGTTCTCTATTGTACCAGAGTTTGAAAACTTGAACCTACATCACATCCTTTCAAGCAAAGCCATGCAAAGATGCAACATTTTGTGGCCATGCTGCAAGTTGCCTTTTGCCGAGATCATGACTTCGAAGAAAATTTCTGGATGGCAGTTACTGGGGCACATGATTCTTCAAATGTACATACCTGTGATGCCTGCTCCTGTGATATGGAGGCCAAGCCTCAGCTTCAGAGGTCTTGCCAAGATTATATTCCCTGCCGTGCATTTCCCAGTATGTAAAGAAGTGGGAAAGGAGAATGAGACAGCTCATCTACATAGCTACCTAAATGCTAGCAATTGATATTGTCTACATGTCACCCCATGATTCTGGGCTGCTGTCCAAAAGAATCCTGCAAAATGAGCCAAAAACCTCAAAAGAATCAAGGTTTGCAGTAACTCTTCCCCATTTTGTCACCTTTGGTGTTTTATAGGCTTCCAAACACGCTTTGTATGTTCCGTTATTCTTCACTACAGACTGATATTTACAGAAGATAATGTCAAGATTTTAAACCCTTTCATACTTTTGAAAGTGTAAGCAAAATACATCGCATCAACCTTATAGGTGCAACTGAGAAGAATTAAACAGGTAACATACTAGCAAACAAAAATTGTAATTTTAAAATGGAACAAGCCCACGTTTAATTCTGAGAAAACTGTGAGCCAGCCTTAAATCCTTTTTCCTGCATGCAATGGATTCAGATCAGTTCTTCAGCTAGTGGAATAACTCCCCTGCTCTGAAGAATAAACATGTTAATGAACAGCTCAGCTATTGATTCTTTTGACATTTGACTGTTCAGCAGGTGCTGAATTCAGGGTTTACTAATGCTGGTGTAGCTGCTACCACCAGTTTCATTTTTTCCCTTTATTGAAGAATGATCTTTATAAATGAAGATAAAAGTTCCTGACATGCAGAAAGACAATACAGAGTTTAACAAATGAGCTATGTGGAGGGAGGAGTTCTTTTGCACCTGTCTGCTGATGGAAGGTGCTTATAAACAGAAGTCAGCCATTCTGAGTTGGATTACATTTTTCATTGCTGTTTCCAGCAGAGACTCAGTCCACCAAAACCCAACACTCCAAAATCCCTAGAAATCCACCAGGTACTAAAAGCAAAGTCTTTTCAGATTCCACAAAAATTAATCTTACCCCAAATGTTTTGCAAAAAATGTTATGTTCTAGGTATCAGTGATTTTCAGCGCAACTCATTTCATTAAAAAAAAAAAAAAATTCCATCAATTTCATTTTGCGGAAGATATAATGAGCCTGGTTCTACATACCGCTTCTTTTATCAGCTCCAATCTCTCATTCTCCAGGGAAAGCAGTACAGAAGTGTCTTGTCCTTTGATAGCAATAGATAACTAACCTCATTTTGTAAAAGCAGAACTAAACAGAAGAGTTATTCTTTGTCTTCAGCAGAAGCAGTGAATCAGACCTCATTGCCTTGTACTGAACCCAATTTAAGGCAATTTGATGCCTTACGCATAATCATCGAGAAGCTTACAGTTGTACCTCTTTTTGGCTCTTTACCTGGCATTTCTTTATGCAACAGGGTACCAGAAGGTTTTATATTTAAGAGGAATAGGACAGGTCATATTTTCTGAAGCTGTATTTTCAGGCCTTCTGCATCCTTACCCATCTGTTATGTTCAGGTCAAATTTTTGTGTTTCTGTGGCAGTAAGGATTAAAGATGTAATTGCTTTTAAAGCAGATATTTTCAACTCTTCTTAGCGACATAACCTGGGGCTTTAGACGAACACTTCCCGTGCCTCAGCCTTCAGCTAGCCAGTGTTAAGCAATTAAAAAAAAAAAATTAGCCAACAATAACCCTATTTACCAAAGCTTTTTTTTTTCCCTTGATTTTCAGTGTCGCTAGATACCTCCTGACAGACTAAATCAAAACCAAATGACAGAAGAATTTCAGATTTAGAGAGGTGTTTGGTTACAATGCCATAAAGACTGTGATCTATCTGTACCTCTGACTAGACTGAGCTCCCATTGCATAGGTAGGCATTACACAAAGTTACTTCCCTGTCCTGTGATGACTCCTATGATCTGAAGGAAGAGGAGGAAGACCGGATGCACATCACAGAAATCACTCGGTGTGATTTTGTTTAAGTGATCTGCATGATAGAAATCAATGTCTTTGTGCAAAGTTGGTATGACAAATCAAAGTAACTTAGGACAAAATGCCAGTGTTGTACTGACAGATGGAAAGTGAAAAATCTGTACAAAACAGTGTTTCTCAGGCAAAAATAAACTGAAACTTTACTTAAGAAACATTATGGAAATTTAAATAAACAAAAGCTTCGGTTTTACAATCTACAATACTATTTTTATAATTAAATGAGAAATGCTTCACACTCTCACACAACATTAAGATGACTACGAAAACCACAAGCCTACCTCTCCACACATTCAGACTAGTGTTACTCTGGCCCACTGACTTCAGTGGAATAACCATCTGATTTACAGTAAAGTAAAGCAAGAGGAGAAACAGACCTAAAGACTGGAAATAAACCAGAAGTTTTTGATGAAACATAATCCTCAGCATGAGATGCAAAAGGTGACTTTCCTGACAAGTGCTACCCAAATTCTTAATAGCTTTCTGTATGTAACCCCATCTCATTTCATCCTGACATAATCTTAATTAGTCTTAGTTCTACTGCAGAGAAGCCTACTGAGGCAGTTAGCACCATATAATTAATCAGATATTTTGCACGCATCACAGCAACCAACAGTGTCAACTTACTGATGTGAGTTAATACAAACAGAAATCAACCCTGCCTTTCTCTTTCACATGGACTACAAGCATGTGGGATGGAATGAACATATGACTATTTCTTCTATACGCTGCTTAATGTCCTTTCTTCCCTTAGCAGCCATTTCCTAATGCATCATTACTCTCTGCAAAGTATAATTTATTTTTTCTGCTGGTACTAGGAGAATAAGTCCAGCAACAGAAAATAATGTACTTACAAATATACAATGTACACACTAACTCACTGGATTAATAGCTTCATTGCAGGAGCCAAACATCACAGTATCGTGCCTAATGTCACCGAGGGAGAAACCATATGATTATATGATTTGATGACAAAGAAGCCACTGCTTAAGGAAAACAATTTTATAGAGCTGATTCTCCATTCTCCTAAGCTTAAACTGAAATAGTTTAATAAGCACTATAAAACCACAAGAAGGTTTATTCAGTTTTGTATGGCATCTGTAATATGCTGAGGTATTTATTAATAGTAAATGCAATGTTTAATACATGGCAGGGTTTTGCTTCAGCAGAACACTGTAAAACTACCTGCAAGAACAATTTAGTCCATAACTAATACTCAACATATGAAAGATGTTTTGTGATTTCTCAGATTCTCAGAACAAACCAGTGAGCTGATAATCTTCATAGAAAAGCAGTATTTAAATGGTAGTTTATTTCAGGAACTGACAGTAAACTGCTTAACACTGTCTCTCTACACTGTTTGTGCCTCAAAGCAGTTAAGCATCTAAGATAGGAATTATTAAAAATTGTGACAGCTCTAGTGTTTTCATTTCCAATGGTATCTCAGCATAGGAACATGTAGAGCCTATTCACTACCTGGCACGAGGAGTCATTCACCATTATTATTGTTCAACCTCTTGGGATGGTTTTTTGTATTTGAAGGCCTATCACAAGAAATTAGGCAGCCTACTGGAATTGCCAAATGTTTCAGGTGCTGTCATCCACAATTACTGCTCATCAAACAAAGGAATCTAATGTCTATTTCCCAGTACCTCATTGCCCTGCCTCTCCCTCCTATATGAATCTTCTTAACTTATTTTAATGCTGGAAGAATACAGCAATTATAACTGATAAGACGGCTACCAAGTTTGTTTTAACCTAACTAAACCAGCAGTAACTGAAGATAATCAACTGTTCATTTTTGTTCCTGTTTTAGCAGATGGCAAAACGTTATCAAACAACAGAAACGAGGATATATGTATAGGAAGGACAGACAAGATGTGGTAAGTTCATCCCAAACAACTCAAAGCCCATCATCAAGCTACCTATATGCACTGATGCCTTTTCCATCCTAAAGACACAGCTGTCCTTTATCTTCTAACCCTGAGCTACATTTTATAATCCTACAGTCACCTGCGCTGCCATCTAATTCAGATTTCGCACTCTGACACTTCGTCTGAATGTCTGACATAACATACAGCTAGCATAACATGCATGCGAGCCACAGCAGGTTCACAATGTGATTTTGATTAGTAATTGTAAAATCATGAGTAGGATGTGAATGGGAAGTCAAGACAAGGGGCAGAAGGCAACAGAGGGTAAAGTCAGATTCTTGGGGCTAATTTTGCCAGCAAGAGCTATGTTTTAACCTGTGATTATAATCTTAGTATGAACAAGGCAAAATGAAGCCTAGACTAAACCTAAACCATTCCAAAGGGATTAGTCATCATAATAAGCTCATGATTGGACTGTGTCTACCTAAAGATTGTGCACACTGAGAATTGTAGAAAAATGCAAGTCCGAGTCCACAAGTCTTCCCTCATGACTTCCGTTACTATCTCAGTTAGTCTGACAGTCATATCATCTAGACAAGTTCTAGTGAAACTCCCACTGTTTTGGATGGTTTTTCTAGTGTGAAGTGCCAGATTTCTTATTAGGCATGATCTTGGATGACTGATGCATCTCTTTCCAAAGCAAATTTTATTAGCCTTAATCATGGTAAGTTTCATCAGTCCTGGAACATATAACATTTTACTTTACCACATGCTGTATGTTTATCCCATTTGGTCACATCAAACCTTTCTTACTCAGACAAATGGCATATTCACAGGAGGTTTCATTTAAAAGTGGACTTAACCATAAATATGGATAGTGGTTTTAAAAGATTTAAAAACTAATGGCATTCTTAACTTCTCCATACTTTCCTACTTGATCTCATAGCTAGTGTTTTTCAATGCTAGAAATATTTAACACCTCCAAATCACTCAAAATTCTGAACTCTTGGCATTCACCTCAAATCAGACTAAAAATTACTTTCTTTCAACATACGGTATGTCCTTAGTTGGGTGATGCTATTAATCTTCAGTGTGAAAAGCACAGCCACTGAAGACTTGATCTTTATCACTATGCAGTAGCCTAGGGTATCAGAACTTTGTCACGGGAGCCAGGAATGGAATCTAAGCTTCTTTGGCTCTATCCAGACCCCTTTCATTTGAAGAACATCTTGGAATTGTTAATCATAAAGTTGGTGAGAAGGGCAGCTGCACATCTATCTGATGCAAAAAATGCCATCCAGGTAAAATCTGTAACCAAGCAAATTCTGTACACTCAGAGCAGGCGGGAACAGCTGCTCCACAGAAATACGCAAGATTCCTCACAGAAAATGGTTTCTGATGCTTAGATCTCTTTTTGATAGGATTTGCTACCTTTGGTGCTTCTTAGTAGTTAACAATTGGCTTAAGCATGGAAAGACTGGTTTTAATATGTTTTCATTTAGTAAAATACATCTCTAGTCATTCTTGTCATGTATCTAAATTAATTTCTGGATATCCATGTGACATATCTAGAGCATCTTTTCTCCAGCAGAGCACTAAAGCATCTTGTGCATTATATTCTTAGACCGTTATTGATGCCTAAACATCTCCAGAGTGTATCTTAGCATGGATTGTCTTTGTCCAGTGACAGGAGAAACGTGCATTTATGTAACATGGTGTGGGATTTGCGATGTCACGCACAGTGGAAGGTCTTGCTTAACAGCCTACTTGATAGTGCCGACTTTATTTATTTTGCAAGGACTCAAAAACCCTGGCAAGTGTGGAGTCTGCGGTTCCATGGAAACCAGGTATTCCAAATTGAATGCTTGCACTGCTAACACTATCCTCCAGCAATGTCTTTACAAATGATCAGTAATATGAATACAAATGATCAGCCTTCTTTTCATTTATCCATTCATTTTGGTTTCTTCAGAATAAACTTGTTTTCTAGGACCATCAGAATGTGCTACCTGTATCCAGAAGAAAATTGGGACAGGCAGCGCAAACTGATTCTGGTAATACTTATGGCAAGTTATGAAACAGAAAAATCACTTAAAATGATGGTGCTTACCCCGTTCTGTGTCATAGAGGTACACAAACTTTTCCCACTTATAATGAGTTAAGAGACTCAAGATGGCTCCTTTTAATGCTGGCCGCATCTGGATGACAAACTGCACATCTGCATCTGTTGGGAAGCTGGGTGTGACGAAGGATGTGTGAAGGGCTCCACAAAATGACGTCAGTGTGTTCATTGACATCTGGTCATAGAATCCAAAGATGGCATAAACTCCTCTGGAAAACTGTGAACAGACTAACAAAGACAGACAGGGGTGTTAATATCTGACATATGATGAACGCAAACAAACTTTCAAAGTATATTTGAAGTAAGCCTTCTAAGCAATTCTGAAATTATTCTCTATGATGCAGCAGATGGAATGAATTAATGAGATAATATATACTAATTTTAGTGTAGCTGTGAGTTATACCAACTTTGTCATAATTAAACTGGCCTGAGCACATTTTTGATTGTGATTTGTCCTGCTATATTGTTATAATGCACTAATCTCTCCATATTCTTTAAAAACAAACATGGGATTACATTGCTTGTCTGTAAAATACCCTCCCTCCCTTGAGTAGCACCTTGAGAGCTCTGTTAGCAGCTACGTAACAAATGTCAGGTCTGCCTAAAAGTCAAAACATTAAGATGTAGTTTTCCCTGGTATCCCACCTTGATTCACATCTGATTCAAAGAAATCTGGATGGTTTATTCCTTTATAGTCCACAGCTCTGAAACCTCTGTATGAAATCTGGGTGTGGTCTTTTTCAGTGAGAAATTATGGTGGCTTCTTAACTCAGTGTTAAAACCTTTCAGAAGCAATTTGGAAAGTGTATGGCTCATTAATGACAACACAAATGAGGAACACATATTGCTGCTTCATGGGACAAAAGTTCATGTCCCTGAACCTGGAGACTTTTAGTCATTAACCATTCTGGTGTCCTGAGGAACTCATCTAGTACCAGAAAATAATAAAAATGCAGTCAAAGGTGTTTTGTTTCACATGTACTTATCTGGGGAAACACTTCACTTCCCATATTTTATAGAGATTGAACAATGACCATTTTGGACAACAATGAAAGTATTTCAATTTATAAACGTGGTCAACTTCATGGGATTTGCAGGAAAAAGAGTTTCTCTGTTGTTTAACTCTGTAGGAACAGAGCAAACTTCTTGTGACCCTGGGTTCTTTCCATGGAGGGAGACTGCATCAGAGATAGCGAGGGAGCCTGATACGTGAGATGCCGGGGCTCTGGTCCATAATAAAGATTGTACAACTGAAATACACTACAGCACAGCAGCACTTCTAAATCAAAACATTTCTGGACTGAGATGAGCAAGTCCCATTTGTAATGAAAATAAGTTTCCCAGAAAAATGTTCATTCAACATTAACAATTTCGCTCGTCAAGACCTGGATTGAACAACAATTTTCAACTAGCCCCATTAACCACTTTCGCCAAAACACTGCATATTTAACTTCACAAAAAGCAAGGGGAAGTAATTACCGGTAAAGAAGACATGACTTCTACACAGAAATATACAGCATCGTTACTTCTGAAAGTACCATCATGAAACATTTCCTACCATAAATGCTACCATTCAGAATCACTAAAGCCTGTTAAAGTAATTTTAAAAAGGATTCTCCACAATATCAGCTCACTGACACAGCATCATGGATAACACCTCAAATAGGTAGTCAGGTGTGAAAATTCGATTTTCTTCCTGGAGATTCAGATGCAAAAATAGAAAGGCTATTAAGGAATTTCTTTAAGTGTTTAAGCCACTGTAACAGGACATGACTAGTCGTGGATACCAGCAGCAAATAACAGCTGGTGTACACAGAAAAGAGACACATGTGAGGCACAGAGAGGGAATAAGAAGTAGTCATTTCTGAAAGAAAAGTTTGCGGAAGTTCTCAACCACAGTAAAGAAAGGATATAAAAGAAGTTATAATACAGCAAGAATTTATTCCTAGAGGCATGACTGAGGAATTAAATACACTGTTTCAAAAGGCATTTTGTTAAACTATATACCAGCAGGATATAAAGTAGAAAAGCTACCATAAAAATTATCTGCTGAAGTAACAAATAAAAGGCACTAACTTACAGGTGAAAAAAAGGGAAAAATAAAGACTACATTAGGAAGTCTGGCAGTCTCCAAATCATATCAATGGCGCGTAAGCCCTCTAATTCCACGGGAATAATCACTGAAGTGGGGCTAGCACAGCTGGTTGTCCACAGATACACTGAGTCAGTACCTCACAGATCAGGTTTCCTTTTGCATATTTATTAATGGCCTAGTTTACTAGGTTTTTTATGTAGATTCTGTACTGTGGAGAAAGCAGAGAAGAGCGAGTATTCCAGGAAACATCCCTTCTTGCAATGCAAACAAAACATCTCCTCAAATGTCTCCTGACCCTAAAAACCCAGAGTATTTCTTATCAGGTTATAAGGCTCAGGAATACTTTTGAACTGTGACTCCACTGAAATCTCCCAGATTTGAAGGGACACAGTATCTGAAAAAGAGTCACAAGGGGGCTCAGAAAGCTTACCATGCTATCTAAGGGTAGGACTACAATGAAGAATACAGATTAGCTCTTATTAGGACTGCTTGTTCCTACATCCCATAGAGTCAGTGGAGAGAATCAGTGCAGTGCTACAGGTAACCAGCAGCAGCTGGCTCCAGCATGGACCAGTTCCTCTACATTGTGCTGGGAACCAGCTGAGAATTGGTCCAGTTTGTGCTCTCTCCTCTTCTTAGAGATACGGCACCTAGGCACTGTGGTCAACAGTTCAAAAATGGTTCAAGGTCTTTGTCCTTTGGACAAAATTCTGTTTTGTATGACTATTTTAAAACACTGAATTAAGGTGTATCTATTTTCATAGCAGATTGTGCTCGTTTATGTGAAGAGCCCATTCTCAATTTGTGAGTAATCTGAGAAGAAAAAAAATCAGCCTGTGAACAGCCTGACCATAAGCAGGACCTTCCCCAAACAATATCTAATAGCCAACACGGAACTGCTGCTTACATGGAGCATCCCAGCACAAGTGAGAGCTTCTGATTTGGCCTTTCAGATATTTGCAATGTTTTTTTCCTAAAAATTCTGGAGGATCACTAACAATATCTTCTAACGAGTGCACTCCCCTGCCCAGTCTTATTTCCCCTGATTCAGGTTTGTATTCACTGCAAATCTTTAAGATTTAACACTTTCACAGACTATCTGTCCTCTATTCGTTTTGAAAAATCTTCATCTCTTTAGCTCCTCTGCTTATTTCTTATAGCTTATTCTTCTTGACTATCTATTCTGCATGCACTGTAGGGTGCTAATTCAATTTTACTGGCCCATTTAAAAGGCAAACAAACTTTTGTTTTTATAAGGAGAAGCTAAAAGGCCAATTATGTTCGTCCTCAATGTTCATTTGCATTTTTGAACTCACAATTTTGTTACAATTTTGTAGCATTAGGTCTTTTGTTTAGTTTGTGACCTAATCTCCTATGTGATCAGATGAACCTACTGAACACCCATGAACCCATAGCCATATTGTTACTTGCTTTCCAAAAACCAAACATGTAATTACATTCATTTTAATTACATTATTATTCTAACATCACTGAGCCACAAGCAAAATTTTAAAAACGCTAACTAAACCTTAGCTTTAAGTGCTTTTTACAAACTCCTTTCTATTGACAATCAGAACAATCCTCATGTTCAACTAAGAATTTTGGTATTTTTCCTTAATTAATCACAGTTGGTTTATGTTTGTTTTTCCCTATTTGAAAAATGCAGATGGTCAAACACATACTTTGGCTGTTAAAGAAGGGATTTGGACAAATCCTGATGCAACCTCATTCCTCAAAAAAAAAAGCAATTTTTTGTTGCTGAGCTATGTCTTTATGAAACTGCTCTTAATTATAGTTTAATACTGTGGACGTGCAACGGTTTCCAAGGACGGCACATAACCAAGTTGCTTTATAACCTGATCTGAAAAAGTCGCAACCTCCACAAACAAGAGAGAGAGGTCCTGAGCAGCAGTTATCCAATGGGGGATCATAAGAAGCTGTTATTTTGGTATTATGTGCAAGGTGAGTATTTATTAATGGAGACTTAACTTTGGGCTTGTTCTCAGAGGAAGTTAGCTGCCACATGCCATCATTTTCAGGAGAGGAAGGGATGGTATGACAGAAGCCTGTGAATTCTCAAGCATGTCAAGAGAAGATAAAGAACTTTCAGGTCATGAGAGATTGAAGTGTTTCCTGCCAAGGAAGGAAAATGCTCAGAGCCAGAGTGGTCACAGTGGTAAGCAGAATTTGCTTAAAGAAAGAAAAAAAAAAGAAAAAAAAAGAAAAAAAAAGAGGCAACCAAAAAACCCAACCCAAATATATAAAAATCTTTGACGTCACTGTAACTCAATGAACCCCAGCCTTCTGTTTTACTAGCAGTTTCATCCTCCCTCCAGTCAAATCAGCCCCACCACAGAAACTTGCTAAGATTAACCAGATGTGATTTCTTTTCACTCAGACCTCAGGAAGGCTCCAGGCCAGAATCTCAAAAGATGCCCCATTTCACACAAGTTATTAGATGTTTTGTGTCTTTTTAAAATTTATTTTTTGCTTTCTAATGGTATTTAGTTCTTCTGCCTTTTAGTGACTGTGAGTATTCCTGACACAGCAAGGTTGTATAGGCTCTGACATTTCTACTGCCTATTGCCTGGAAGCTAAAGTCAAAACTTCTGACACTTTTTTTTTTTTTTTACTTCCAGTTCTTACTATAAACAACTGAAGCGTTACTAGGAACATTTACAAGTAGGTTTGGATTTTGCTTGTTAAAGAAAATATGTATAAAGGCAACAAAAGAAATATGTTAATGGGAGGATCTTAATACACCATTTCCACTAGATGATATAATTAATGACTGACTTGTAAAAGTTGGCAGGATCCTCCCAAGAGTGGCATACAGTGCACTTCTGCCCAGGGGTGTAACAGCCTGGTAGTTTTGGAGTCAGGGGTTGGAGGTTACAATACCTCAGACACTATTCCTTCTTCATTACTGTTTGTATGGACAAGTAATTTCCCCTTTGTTCATATCAATTTCTTATAAAATAGGTCTGACAAAATTAATCTATGTCAAAGGGGCACCATAAGGCCTGCTTTATTGATAATTATACAGCTCTCTGGGATGAAAGGCGCTGTAGGAGCACAATCACAACTGACATTATTGCGCATTGCTCATACCAGTTCCTTGGGTTTGTGTTCTGTGTTTCCCTCAGCTGTGAAATAATTTTATTCCCTCCACTTTCCTCTGCCAGTTGTCTTGGATTCCAGACAATTCTCACTGCCAGCCTCTGCCAACAGACTAATGGGACTACTTTATAATGGAATAATACGCAGCGTATCTCAGAGCAGTTGCTATTTTCTATCTAAGGCTCCATCCTATGACTTCCTTGCTGTAATAATACAAGGGTTATCATTAACGTCACTTCATACAGTAAGCATACCGGCTCTTAGAGAGACTGACAATGCCTTTACTGCTTTCTTTGCCTTTCGTTTTAATACACCGAACGAAAAGGCACACTCTCTCTACCTTAAGCCCTGAGGATTTCAGCACAGCGGTGTCCCCAAATGCAGAATGAGCTACTTTTGGGGGGCTCCAGGCAATCAGACTTGAGAGCTTCCTTTAAAAACAAACTCATCATATTAAAAACTAAAAATGAAGTGAACTGCATTTACCTATGGCAAATAAAACTAGCTTTTACATTTAAATTGTTAGGACACTGAGTTCTGTCAAGAAGAAAATATTCCACTGAGTTGTTTAAAATTCAGCTGAGAAAAGAAGCATTTCTGAAAACATCAATTTCTGAAATGGTTAATAGTGAATATTCTTGGGGGTGGGAGGGAACCAAGGAGGTTACAACTTGGAATTAGATACAAATCCTCCTGAGATATTGGCTATAACATCACTTCTCATCCTACCTAACAAAGGACGTGCCCGTACAAACATAAAAAAATCCCCCCAAAACTAAAAAAAAACAAAAAAACCCCCAACAAAAACCAACCCAAAACCTCACAGCAGAGCGCAAAACAAAATTATGATTTACTCTTGTTACTTCATTTATGGCAACAGTTTTCTCAGTGATGTAACTGCAGTGTGTTTTATCTAGTTCTTTTTATAAAGAACTACTCAGCTTGCTTCGTTCGATCTAGTGCCTTCTTCAAACATACACACTTCCTTCAGTTTGCATTTCTTTTTAGAAGAGCCAATAAAATAAAAACAGTACCTTCAGGCACTGGGAGGGGGGTATTATTAAATTGCAAATGAAAGGCATAAGGATTCATCTATTCATATTTTACAAACCATTTACTGGAAAGCAATCCAAAATAAACGTCCAGATCCAAGCATCCCCAAACATTCTCTGGTCAAGATCCCATTCAGGATGACTTTTGTCACCCTATCACAACTCCATTATGTATTATTAAATGAGTCTTTATTTCTTATCTGCTTTTCAGGATGACTTTGGAACCCTGATCACAATTACCGCTCCTGGGTGCTGGGTGCTGTACAAATACATTAGCACAACCTTGGTTTCCTTCAGTGTGCCAAGTTATTTATGACATACATGACTCAACTCAATAAACTTTACACATTTTGGCCTTTATATATACTACTACAGTCAAATAAAACCCTAACAATAATATAATAAATATATTAACAGCAAACAATGATAATTTGTGTTCTTCACACCTGAGACTCCAACTCGTGTTTCGTGATTAATCCCTGCAGAAACATGGGCCGTGTGCATGCAACACAAATATGTAACACACACTGGAGTTAAATAACTTGTTTCCATCTGTGCTTCAATGTCTTCAAACCATTTGAAATGCTTTTCATTTTTATCTAGTACGTTATGTCAGCATGCTATGATCACTTTGGATTGTAGCTATATCTCTTATTTTCTGAAGCAATTTTTCTAAAAGTGTTGGTCAGAGGAAAAATATGAAAAACCCTATTCTTTCAAAAGTTATTCAGTTATAAAACACAGGGAAATTTAGCAGCCGTTTACTTACAGGCAGCCAATATACTCTAGTAATATGCATATTCTAATAAACACATAGTAACATTTAATAGTTCAACATAAAATAATGAACGTTTCTATAATTTTATACAAAGTAATAAGAGTTCCACAAGACATTAAGCACTTTGCCTTGGAACAAAAAGACATGCTCAAAAAAGTGTTTTTAATGTGAATTTGACAAGACGTGGTAGACCAGGGAGTATCCAAGTAGCTATCGTTATCATCTTCAGAGATGATCTCTCTCACATATTTCGTCAATGCTTTAAACAACAGGCTCAGAGAAAAGCAAGCATTTTGTGGTATGGAGAAAAAATAAATAAGTCACACCCATCACAGAACGGCCGCATTTCACAGTTGAGGATGTTAGGCAGAACGCAGGGCTGAATCAAAGCGCAGCAGTTAAAGGCAATGCTGCACCTCAGAGCTGCAAATCAGCAGCAGCTATCTCCAGCACTCCGATACACTGATGGGATTTCTTATTTCATTGGAACATCCCAGTATGGAGGAAGTAAAAAGGCAGAGGCATATTATTAAATGTATGCTTGTTCAGCAGATCCTTCCCTAAGTGATTTCAGAAGTTGACTTCATTCTGGGCCACTGTGGTGAAAGGCAATAAATCAAAACAAGGCTCTGGCACTGCGATGAAAGATGAGCTGAGTCTGCTGAGGTGGTGCCATTTATAGGCCTGTGGGGATATATTACAGAGCATGAGACAGAAGAGGCAAAATGGCAAACACACCTGGAATCACTGAACTGGGTAAAATTCACCACAAGGTAAAGGCCAAGATTAAGGCTGTCCAAGGCGAAAGGGGATGCGATCGCCAAAACAGCAGCTGTGCAAGCAGCCTCCAGCTCCGGAGGGTTTCTGGTTGGCTCTATGTATGCAGAGCATGGTGCTGGCTGACAGACGGCCCACCTTACCCAAAGCAACAGTCCCTAACACTTTCCTGGAGCCTCTGCAATCGTATTCCAGCAAGCGCTGTCACTGCGAGTACATCTCGGACCAGTGGACTGGATTTCACATTTCCATATCTCCTCCCCCTGTTTAGTCAAGGTTCGTGGGGCTATGCAATTCCCACCCACTCTTCATGCCCCACTGCTGTCAGCTTATCAGTCTGAGAGACTTCAGATCAGTTAATGCAGAAGAGGAAACAGAATGGCTGTGAAAACCTGGCTTCAGCAACCAGGGAAATTATTTGAAGATGCTCCTTAGGGGTACAATCAAGTACCCACCAATGTCACTGGAGAAGCTCCCATGGACTTCAGTGAGAGCTGGACTAGAACCGAGAGGCCTATTCAGTACATTGAAAGAGCAAACTACAGAACTGCAAAACCAAAATCCCACCTCCCCTTACAAACAAAAAAGCACCCCCCTCATCTAGTTTTATTCTTGGTATCATTTCTATCTGCCTTACAGTCCAAAGAGTCCTAGCTACCAGCTTCCTGGACCTACACAGTCACATCTGACAGTAATTCACAGACCAGTACCCTCAGCTAAGCCAGTGCCTTATTTACAGGGAACAACAAGAATATTATTCTGTATAAATTATGCATAATCACTATTTATCAAGCTGGGTTAATTGGCACATAACAAAAGAGTTGTCTGGTGCACAGCTGAATAATGTGGAAGCCAAAATTGATGGAAATGGTACAGCAAAAGCCTGATTGTGAAAGAAAGTCACATTGCTACATGTTAATTCTTAACTGACTGCTGCCCTTTCAGAGGAGGAGGGGGTGGCCAAGTGAGGCAGGCCTAGTTCGAAATTATTTGTTTTGAAATTATCTCAGAGGGTTTGGACAGATTGTTGTAGCTTTAAATACTGGTTCAAAGTCTGCTCTCAGCCAGCTGTATAGTGAAATGTTAACCTGGTGCAACTCCATTGCTTTTCTGTGCTCCATGAGACCCTGCTACATTCACCAGCAGAGAACAATCTCGTTAATCACCAGCAACAGCATGAGACCATGGCCTGCAGGGGTGTATGTGATAGTGACAGAGAAGTGGGACTCTTCCTATCTTCTCCTGACAGAGAAGAGCTAAATGCCTCATACCAAAGCCAGACTAGCAGCCCTTTGGTTCTACTCAAGAGGTCGTAGAAGTCCTCATCAGAAACCTAGTGTGTCATGAGACAGTGGCAGTGCGGGGCAGCACTTGAATTTCTCTAGAACCGCACGCACCTGAAGAACCACAGCTTGGTCAACCTTACTCTACGTGAACAGAATTGCTTCACTGACACCAGCAAGGCTTTACTAGATGTCCTGGATCCCAAAGCTGCATGCACAAATCTAAGCACACGCTTAGGTGTTTTGATGAACAGACACAGACCGAAGTACGTGCACAAGACACTGAATGAGAGCTGAGGGTCACATTACCAAGAGGCTCACTCTGATAGCAGGTCCCCCTTCAGTGATGCATTACAATCTAGCTGTACTAGGGGTATTGATGATTTAATTGATGATCAGATGATTTAATCTGATTTACAGCATGGCACTTCCACACCTCCCTAGTCTCTTCTCTGCTAACACCTACTAAAGTCTCTCCTAGCAGGAAAACACCTGCAAACCGATGACTTCAAAGAACAGCCCTTCCTCCCCCCTCTCTCTCAAACTTGCTAGTAGAGTTAACAGAAAGCAAGAAGACTCCAGTAACTTCCACTGCTATGAGCTAGAAGCTCTTTTATTCACAACCACCACCCAGGCCAGAGAATATTGCTGTGATCTCATCATGTTTGTGGTCTCATCAGCATAAATACAAATGAACGCAGAACCACAGATATTTTTTAAAAATTTTGGGTTATGTTATCTCCATTACAGCTCCTCCATATTGGAAACACCATTAACAAACATTAGCTTTCCTCTGAAAATATTCTGACATTTACCAAAGTTACCAAGCTACACACATTGTTCACACCATGGCTTATCATCAGTGGGTTACAATCCATGCTTTGCATCCACATCCTCCTATCCAAGAGGCTCCTAAGCCTGAATTCTTGGTGCCCCTTGAAAAGTCTAAAGTGACTCAAGGAAGAGAAGTTTTACGTGCAAAAGCATCTTCATTGTCTCCCCCCCGCCCCCTTTTTTTAATCTTTACTGCAAACAACATCTGAAGTCACTGGCAGTTCTTCTGTTTGAAAAAGGGGAATTTGATAGGTGAGACTGTGTGCTGCATACCAAATACTCACAAAAGTTAGTATCAGTGATGTCATGAATTTTTGTTGTTCTGTATGTACAGTTCACCAGCCTGCTCACTGCGAACTTCTTAGTATTTTCATATTATGAGTTTCTGGTACATGAGTGGATTTAATAATTTGTACTGTATTTCAAACACAGGCCTGTTTTTATGCAATGTTTCTTTGTATGTAAATAAAACACATATTTAAGCAACTTCGTTGCTATTGAAATAAACACTTTTTCAACCTACTCTTTAATCATCTGTATCAGGCCTACTTTCCAACTCATTCCTTTGCCTCTTGGTTCGCAGGCGTGCTCCATCCTCAGAGATGCATTAGCATCCTTAATCCAAATCCCTCTGCAAGAGTAGCATTTATTAGAATTATCTAAAAAAACACCTCTCCTCTATGGCTTTTCACAAGAATCCCTAAATCTGCTAACACCTTGTTTGTATACACCAACAAATTCCCAGCATCCTGCAAAAACACTGTGTAAACTTAGGAGGGAGAGGAAAAACTGAGGCAGGGGGAAGACCCAAACAACAAAGGAACTGCAACGCTATCCAACGCTATCTGGTCTTGGGAACAAAAACTCTAATCCTTATGGCAGAGAATAGAAAATAAGTATAAATTTCTAAAGAGCAATGCACTGTGGATCCTTCCCTCACTAAGTCACTTCAGTGAACCTTCCACAGCTCTCAATCAGTCCTTAACGTACCATAAGGAATTAGCCCATTTGGGAGGTATTGTTCAGCCAAGGAACAAGCAGATGAGTCTCACCAGTGTCTCAAACACAACTGTGCAATACCCAGATCAGTACAAAGTTGGGGGAAACAGCCTTAAAATGGCAGCATGTATTTTTATGACAGTAGTCCCTATAGCCAATCTACCAGCACCAAACAGCTTAGCTGTAGCAGTTTGGATGGCAGGTGGCAATAAATTTCTCTGTCTTAAGGAAAGTTCTCACACGGCTGTACCATTACTCTAGCTGTGCAGTGAGCTACTGGACGAGCTCCTTCCAGAAGACCATCATCACCATGAAGGCCTGTCCTCGTTGCTGGTTATCCCTTGTTTGCAGCATCATCTTTCTGGGAGGTCAACCACTGAACAAAACTGTGCTAAGGACAGGAAGGATCTTACCGAGAGATGACAAACTGGAGAGAAACATGGCCAGTTCTGGATGACACGACTAGGCTCTGTAGGTAGGGAAGCCCTTATTCACAGCAGGCACAGACGTAACCATGGGAGGAACTGTTTCATGAACTCAATGAACTTGATTAATTTTTCAGCTCCCTTTCAAATAAGCTTTGAAAAAAATCAGCTTGCTATGCACAACAGAATAGAACCTGATATGTGACTCCAGTTAGAGATTGTAACTAAAGCCTTACTTTAAATGTACTTGTGTCCTACCAAATATAAACGTATTAAATTTCTGCTTTACTAATTTCTTATAAATTAATTCACAATATCTTCCAGGTTTTACAGATTAATGACTCTGAATTTTAACTTGCATATGTCAGAGACAATTTCAGTTTAAATTTAAAATAAATATTTTTCTTTTGTTAAAAACAGTGCAATAGTCATCATGGAAAGCATTCACGTCATTCAGCAAAAAGCAGCTCATCACAAACTTAGGTTCCAAAACAGGAAATCTTCCTCTCTACACACACACACACACACGTCTCTCTTATGTAATTCTATACTGCCTATCAAAATAGCAGACAACAGAAAGGACTGTGGTAATTTGTCTTTTTATGTATTTAAACTAATACATCGTATGGAGCTAATGCTAGACTATTGTTACTGAACATTGTTACTGTTTTCCTAGTCTGATTTTCAAACAGACTCCCTGACAGTGTCAAACTTTTCAAAGCGGCTCATCAACAGATTATTTTTGGACTTGAACATTTTGTAGGCCTTGGAATAGATTTATTTGGTGAACTCAGGTAGTAAAGCTTTTCAGATAGATTAATGGGCTAAGTGAAGTGCCTCTCCATTCTACAATAGAAGGCGTAAGAGACCTCATTTTCCAAGAAATGTCAGTTACAGGCACAGACGACTTCTTTATACTCTGATTTTCTCCGTATATTTTCCATTTACATGAGCCAGTCCAAGCCCTCCTTCCCACTGGCAATGTTATCAGTGAGACAATACCTTTCTATAACAAAAATAGCATAGAAACTTGCATAAGAAAAATGAATTTGATAACAATAGAATGACTCTCTCATAATAATTTAATAAATTGAAGACATGAAGATTTAAATCCTCCAGTAGAGCTGCATAAAAAGGACTGATGAATTCATCAGCTCTTGCAAGCCTCCCAAAAAAGCCCAGACTATATTTCTTACCCCCTGTTCTACAGAGATCACCTATAAAAGAAAAACAGGCATTCAAGTCCCTCTATTATGCTGTTCTTTGCCTCTGGGGCTAAACTCACAGCTGAATCTGCAGTAAGTAAATGTGAAACATTTAAAAATATTCTGATTTGTTTCTAATCTTTCTCATTAGAGTAATACACTTGTAACACCCTTTCTGGTTAGGAGCATGGTTCTGAACCCTGAAGTTACTGTATGGACATATAGCAAGCTACTGACCTTTACAGTTTTCCACTAAACCAAGAAAAGTCTGCAAAAACATGCCAGAAATGCAAGCGCAGTTTGGCTGTCACTAGCTTTAGGTAAGCACTGTCAGTCCAATATTTCAAGAAGTCTTGAGACCTACAGAAACCACACCAAACAAACCAAATGACAAACTCCATGAACTGAAAATTCCCAGATTATTTTGTAACCATCAAAATAATTTAAAAACAAACAAAAACACCCCTTCCTGGCTCTCAATTTTTCCATAGGTTAGTGCAACTAGTCCTAAATTAAATCCTATTGAAGCCATCCTATCAAGGAAAGCAACCAGGATTTGAGTTACTGTATTGGAACAGTTTATTTTTCATTGTTCAAGTAGTAAATTTCTGTTATCCCAGCTTCTTTTTCTCATCCTCTTCTACGTATTTGCACCATCCTCAGCTGGATACAAAGTCAGTTTTTAAATACGATTTTCAGGGCAGTTTCAGGGCCTGTACTCAGCCCAGCTCTCAAAAATTTTTTATGGATTTAACAGCATACTTTTACATACAGTTCATCCTCTTTTTCTTGCTACTGTATAAAAA